>NC_047122.1:53168073-53844740 GCF_902500255.1 Thalassophryne amazonica
ACAATTTCTAAAATACCTAAAATTATAACATGAGCCTTTTGCCCAATGACCACTGGGACAGGGTCCAGCTCCCCTGTGACCTTTAGCTGGAATGAACCAGTTTGGAAAATGGACGGATGGATAATAACATGACTATTTTACTGCAAATATGTGTTGTTACACCAGATTTCAAATTGGATTTGTTATCATTTTAATCTTTAAAAAAAGTACAGGAAAACAGAACTGCACAATAACAGATGAAACGGAGCAACTTCAAAGTTCATCGTGTTTGTACGTAAACTCTCTGGAGGATATGAAGCCGTCTTTGTTCTCATCTTCCTTGGCAAAGATGTCTTCCACCATGTTCTCATGTAGTGTGTCGTTAGGGGGGTAGCCGTGACGCTCAAACTCCTTCCTCAGGTATTCTTTCACCTGCCAGATGGCGAGACATAATGGAGACATTGTGTGTGAAATGGACACATGGAGGAATCCGTCACACAATCCAGGTTCATCCCATCTCAAAGACATTTGGAACTTGTGCTTCAAAATAATAATTATGAAATGTAGGTGCTGATATCAGATCGAAGGTTGGACTGAAAAACTCCTTTGTCCCTCAGGCCATCAGACTGAGGGACAGTGTAGACTGAGGGGTCCCCTGAAGGACAGACTCCTCCCTCAGAGGGAGGAGGAGCACCAGGAAGACAAAGGACGGGAAGGAGAGGAACAGCAGTAGTCAGCAAACCAGTAGTGAGCAGTATTTCTGGTATTTATATTTGCATATTGTTTAATTTCACTTTTGATACTCTGTGTGCTTCTTACCCTGTGTGCTGCTATACAGTGCTGCTAGAACCTCAATTTCCCTGAGGGAGTCTTCCCAAGGGATTAATAAAGTTCTATCTAATCTAAATCACTGGTTATTTTTCTTCTTGAACTCAATAAGTGATGATCAGATTATGATAAATTTTTAATTTTATCTCAGTCTTCAGCTTCATTAATGCTGTGAGACACTGTGGGTTTTCCTTTTCTGTCTTTTCTGAAGTATTTACACTTTATGACATCACTGATCAGAATAAAATTTTTAATCCTCAACGGCCGTTAATACCCTGGCAAAAATACGTGCTCTCTGACTCCGCCCGTTCTTTTTCTGCCATGAGGATTGTGGTGGGAAAAGTGACCTGGTGACTTATCTAAACTGACCACTTTTGCAATAAGCGAAAACTAATGTAAATCAATAAAACTAATCCAGAAAGTGAGGGGAAAAAAAACCAAAACAATCTTTCCACTTATCACATTAGATGTGTGTGTGTGTGTGTGTGTGTGTTTGCTGGCGACAATCCCAGTGTACATTGAGCAATAACTGGAGTACAGCCTGGGCACATCACCATGTCATCACGTATAAAAAAGAAGAAAAAAAAAAAAACATTTATCCATCAAATTAATGAATTATAGATTATTAATGGAAGAGGTAAATCCTGCACTTTTGGTTTATCCCATTTTTACTCAAGGTGACTACAGCAGATTAGCGATTAGATTAGATAGAACTTTATTGATCCCTCGTGGGCAGACTCCCTCAGAGAAACTGAGGTTCCAGCGGCATTGTATAGACGCCTTTACGGTGTCAAATCTCGCACGTAATCATGTTCTCGCTGGGGAGGCTGAGATTTCGTTGTCAGTGTAAACAAGCGTTTGCAGCAACTTGTTTGCAAGATTGACTTGTTATGGAGGTGAGTTCAATCAAAATATGTATTTAGGTGTTATATATTTATTTAAAAAAGCGTGTTGTTGTTGTTAGGGTTGTGTGTCGGGAACCAGTTCTTTTCGGGTATCCTTAAGAAATGATTCGATCCATCAGCATCAATAGCCTTTTTGCTTAATGATTCCCTTATTGGTCCTTCAAAGTGGCCGTTGTTTTTGAAGGTGTTTGTCAGGAAAATGATCATTTCTGTATATTGATTACAGACCCTGCAGCGGGCCTGTATAATCAACCATTTCTGCAGCGCGGCTTTGCTTTAACCCTTGAATCAATGAAGCAGTGCTTCGAGCTTTGATCTGCTGCTTCGTTGGTTCTTTGTTTTATTTCGCTTTATCTTAATTTTTAAAACCCTAAAGATCATATGTCTGTGAGTAATATTTACCTTTTTTTTAATGTTAAACCGAGCTGTTATGGTCTTCTGAAACATTTGATAGATGTATTTTATAACTTAAAAATGGGACTGATGCTCACGTGTTAGCATGTCTATAGCATTTTCAATGTTAAAGTTAGCATTAAGCTGAGCCATTATCAAGCCTTCCTCTCCAGCGCACAAAGGATTCTGGGATACTCTAAAACCATGAATAGCTGCACACAGGGTAAGAAGCACACAGACTATCAAAAGTGAAAGTAAAAAAGAAAAACAATATGCAAATATAAATACCAGAAATACTGCTCACTACTGGCCTACTCACTACTACTGTTCCTCTCCTTCCCGTCCTCTGTCTTCCTGTTACTCCTCCTCCCCCTGAGTGAGGAGTTGCACAGTCTGATGGCCTGAGGGACAAAGGAGTTTTTCAGTCTGTTGGTCCTGCACTTGGGAAGGAGCAGCCTGTGGCTGAAGAGGCTCATCTTGTTGCTGATGACAGTGTGCAGAGGGTGACTGGTATCATCCATAATGTCCAGCAGTTTGTCCAGTGTTCTCCGCCACCATCACCAGAGAGTCCAGCTTCATGCCAACCAGAGCCAGCCTGCCTGATCAGTTTGTCCAGCCTGGATGTGTCCTCCTTGGATGTGCTATAGATCAAGAAGTACAAAGAGACCGGGTATGTGTGGCCTCAAACTGGGGACCTTCTGGTTTGGAGGAAACCATACTAACTGCTTGAGTTCAAATAGTGCCGGGCTTATCCCTGGATTCCGTAGCATGACGTAGATAAGAATCTAGGACACCAGTCCATCGCAGATGGAATTTCTCAGGTGAGGTCAAATTTGTCAAAGGTCAATAATTTTTAAGTTTTTCCACTCAGATTTGATCCAAATGTAGCACATATGTTGAGGTGGGGTTGGAATTGCACAGCAAGGTCAAATTTACCAAACGTTAATCACTGGAGTGAAGGTCATGTCTGCTTGTGTGTTTATTGGCCTACTCCTTGAAGGTCCTTTGACTGATTATTAAATGTAGGTATGTCAATGAAGGTTGACCCAGGAGTTGCTCTTTAAGAATTAATTTTGACCCAATTTGGACCAAATATGGTACAAACATACAGATAAGCCGTGGATATCAGAATTATCTTGGGAAGGTCAGCCAGAGGTCAATCATTTGGGTTCTGCTGAAGGTCACTGGGGTCAAATGTCAGATTTCCATATAGCCCTGACCGTCTTCATGCCCAAGGGTACTATTACAGAGTAAAATCAAAGATGCAATAAATTAAAATTTTTGTCAACTTTGTTCCACAGCTGTTTAACTTGTTTTTTTGTGACAGTGACCCTCAGCAAAGGCACTGCTGTGCTTAATCTGTTGACAGTGGCGATTCTGGTCTGTTTGGGCCAGAGGCACATATTAGCAGGTGGTTTCTCCAACAAGCGTTCATCACAATTATGTTTTAGTGTAGGTCAAAGTTTAAAAATGTCCTCTTATGTAGGGCGCCCCCTATGGGTTGCTGTGAACCCCCATGGGCCCCAAGCAGTTGCCTGTCTTACCTGTTGGCAAGTCACACCTCTGTCTGTAGGAGAGGATGGTGCACTGATGGACCTAAAGACAAAATATTCAGAATAATGAATATGAAATACTCATTTTATACCTCATGCTTGGAGAGCTTCCAGTCGTCGTTGAGGTCCATCTCCTGGAAGGACTCATGCGACCTCGGCCCATGTCTGATCTCAAGCACCTCGATGATGAAAGTTAAGGTGCTTTCAGGTGGAATTTTACCTGACCAACAATACAGAAAGAACTTTAAACTGAGATTGGATATCACCTGACATAAAACATACTCCAGGAATCACGAGATTCCCAGGTACAAAGCTTACCAATGTCTATATACCCTACAGCATTATGTTGACATGGTGCGTTTGAATACTGATGGGTTATATTATACAAGGACATCTATAATATGTATAACATAGTTAATGGTTTTAATAACTTCTTTGTTAATATTGGACCTGACTTGGCAGCAAAAATTCCCCATGGTTGTAACAAGGAGCAGGAATCACTCATAAAATCAATCCAAACACAATGTTTCTCTCCAGTGTTAGTGAAGCCGAAATACAGATATTGTTAATAAATGTAAAATAAAAAATCAACTGACTGTTATGACATAGATATGAAGCTAGTAAAAACAATAATCAAAAGCATATCAAAACCCTTGACTCATATATGTAACTTGTCATTCAACTGGGACATTCCCGATCAAAATGAGATGGCAAAAGTATTCCACTATACAAAAATGAAATAAACATATCTTCACAAACTACAGACCGGTCCTCTCTACTTCCACAATTTTCCAAAATTTAGAAAAAGCTTTTTAACAACAGGTTAGGATCCTTTATAGAAAAATATAACATAATTAACGAATGTCACTATGGGTTTAGGTCTGGTAGGTCAACTTCACTTGCAATAATTGAAGCAATAGAAGAGATTACAAACACCTTAGATAGTAAAAACTATATAGTTGGAATATTGATTGATTTAAAGAAAGCGTTTGACACACAATCACTCAATTCTACTCAATAAATTGGAAAGATATGGTATCAGGGGAGTGGCTTGGGACTGGATTCAAAGCTATTTAACGGAGAGACATCAGTTTGTGCAGATGGGTGCATTTAAATCTGGGTGTTTGGGCATCCCTTGTGGGGTCCCACAGGGACCCATACTGGGTCCACATTTTTTTAATCTTTATATAAATGACATTTAATGTGTCACAATTATTAAAATTATTATTATTTGCAGATGATACCAATATATTCTATTCCAGTGATAACTATAGCAAACTTATTAATGTGGTAAATACTGAATTAATTAAGCTGAAAACTTGGTTGAATATTAATAAATTATCCATAAATATAAAAAAGACTAAAGTCATGTTTTTTGGAAATCATAATGTCAATTCTAATTTACCAATAAATATAGACGGTGTCGAAATAGATAAAGTGTCAGAAGTCAAAATTTTTAGGGATAACCATCGATAGTAAATTAAGCTGGAAGTCTCATATCAGCCACATACATAAAAAAGTTTCCAAGAATGTCTCTATTATGTACAAAGCAAAATATTTTCTGGATCATAATGCATTATATTTATTGTATTGTTCTTTAATCTCTCCTTACTTAACATATTGTATAGAAATCTGGGGTAACAATTACAAAAGTTTGCTACATCCCCTCTGTATATCCAAAAGCGGGCAATAAGAATCATCTATAAGGTAGGATATCTTGATCACACAAATAGTCTATTTTTGCAATCCAAATTGTTGAAAATGCCAGATCTGGTTAATTTTCACACTGCACAATTATTATATAAAGCCAGTAAAAACTCATTACCCAGTAATATTCTGAGTCTCTTCGCCCAGAGAGAAGGAAGCTATAACTTGAGGGGATGTGGTAACTTTAAAGTCAAGGCAGTGAGAAGTACCAGGAAAAGTTTGTGTGTCCGTGTGTGGCATTAAGCTGTGGAATAGTTTGGCACCTCAGCTCAAGCGATGTCCTAACATCCATCAATTCAAAAAAAGATACAAAGAAATGGTTCTGTTGAAATACATGAATGAGGAGAGAGGTGCGTGATCGTCACGTTTTATTTATTTCTAGTTAATTTCTTTGCTTTTTTGCCTTGTCAGCAATAAAAGGGGTCTCGCTAGGACACACAAACTTTCATAAAATATGGAATTATCCTGTACACATAAATTTATCATAGCTATAATTGTAAACTATATTATAAAAAAAATGATAATAATGATAATAAAATCTTACTATATGTTTGTTAATATAATAGATGTTAACATATTTGCATAATACCTGTTATTGCCGGTGTCGTAACCATGGTCAAAGTATTATTTTTATACATCAGAAGAAGAAGAATTTTAAATTCTATTCCTGTTAATTCTAGAATAGAATTTAAAATTATTCTTCTTACTTATAAGGTTTTGAATAATCAGGTCCCATCTTATCTTAGGGACCTCATAGTACCATATCACCCCAATAGAGCGCTTCGCTCTCAGACTGCAGGCTTACTTGTAGTTCCTAGGGTTTGTAAGAGTAGAATGGGAGGCAGAGCCTTCAGCTTTCAGGCTCCTCTCCTGTGGAACCAGCTCCCAATTCGGATCAGGGAGACAGACACCCTCTCTACTTTTAAGATTAGGCTTAAAACTTTCCTTTTTGCTAAAGCTTATAGTTAGGGCTGGATCAGGTGACCCTGAACCATCCCTTAGTTATGCTGCTATAGACTTAGACTGCTGGGGGTTCCCATGATGCACTGAGTGTTTCTTTCTCTTTTTGCTCTGTATGCACCACTCTGCATTTAATCATTAGTGATTGATCTCTGCTCCCCTCCACAGCATGTCTTTTTCCTGGTTCTCTCCCTCAGCCCCAACCAGTCCCAGCAGAAGACTGCCCCTCCCTGAGCCTGGTTCTGCTGGAGGTTTCTTCCTGTTAAAAGGGAGTTTTTCCTTCCCACTGTCGCCAAGTGCTTGCTCACAGGGGGTCGTTTGACCGTTGGGGTTTTACAGAATTATTGTATGGCCTTGCCTTACAATATAAGCGCCTTGGGGCAACTGTTTGTTGTGATTTGGCGCTATATAAATAAAATTGATTGATTGACATCATGATGTAGTTGAAATGCTAGTCAAATCTTCTATTGATGGATGATGGTAATAACTTAGAGAGGGGGAAACATGTATATGTATGTATGTATATATGTATGCGTATATATATATGTGTATGTGTGTGTATGTATGTATGTGTAATATATATATATATATATATATATATTATATGTATTGTGTGATGTGTGATGTATAATATGTATGTATATGTGGGTGTGTTATGTAGTATACCTCACATTAAACTCAACACTTTTGGTTTTGCTCCCATTTTGTATGCGATCAACTCAAAGATCTAAAAACTTTTTCCACATACACAATATCACCATTTCCCTCAAATATTGTTCACAAATCAGTCTAAATCTGTGATAGTGAGCACTTCTCCTTTGCTGAGATAATCCATCCCACCTCACAGGGTGCCATTACAAGATGCTGATTAGACACCATGATTAGTGCACAGGTGTGCCTTAGACTGCCCACAATAAAAGGCCACTCTGAAAGGTGCAGTTTTATCACACAGCACAATGCCACAGATGTCGCAAGATTTGAGGGAGCGTGCAATTGGCATGCTGACAGCAGGAATGTCCAACCAGAGCTGTTGCTCGTGTATTGAATGTCATTTCTCTACCATAAGCTGTCTCCAAAGGCATTTCAGAGAATTTGGCAGTACATCCAGCCAGCCTCACAACCGCAGACCACGTGTAACCACACCAGCCCAGGACCTCCACATCGAGCATGTTCACCTCCAAGATTGTCTGAGACCAGCCACTCAGACAGCTGCTGAAACAATCGGTTTGCATAAGCAAAGAATTTCTGCACAAACTGTCAGAAACCGTCTCAGGGAAGCTCATCTGCATGCTCGTCGTCCTCATCGGGGTCTCGACCTGACTCCAGTTCGTCATCGTAACCGACTTGAGTGGGCAAATGCTCACATTCGCTGGCGTTTGGCACGTTGGAGAGGTGTTCTCTTCACGGATGAATCCCGGTTCACACTGTCCAGGGCAGATGGCAGACAGCGTGTGTTGGCGTCTTGTGGGTGAGCGGTTTTCTGATGTCAATGTTGTGGATCGAGTGGCCCATAGGTGGCGGGTGGGGTTATGGTATGGGCAGGCAGTCTGTATGGACGAAGAACACAGGTGCAGTTTATTGATGGCATTTTGAATGCACAGAGATACCGTGACGAGATCCTGAGGCCCATGTTGTGCCAACATCCAAGAACCTCACCTCATGTTGCAGCAGGATAATGCACGGTCCCATGTTGCAAGGAGCTGTACACAATTCTTGGAAGCTGAAAATGTCCAGTTCTTGGATGGCTGGCATACTCACAGACATGTCACCCATTGAGCATGTTTGGGAATGCTCTGGACCGGGTATACGACAGCGTGTACCAGTTCCTGCAATATCCAGCAACTTCACACAGCCATTGAAGAGGAGCAGGACCACAATTCCACAGGCCACAATTGACAACCTGATCAACTCTATGCGAAGGAGAGTGTTGCACTGCATGAGGCAAATGGTGGTCACACACCAGATACTGACTAGTATCCCCCCCCCCCCCCAATAAAACAAAACTGCACCTTTCAGAGTGGCCTTTATGTGTACAGTCTAAGGCACACCTGTGCCACTAATCATGGTGTCTAATCAGCATCTTGTATGGCACACCTGTGAGGTGGGATGGATTATCTCAGCAAAGGAGAAGTTGCTCACTATCACAGATTTAGACTGGTTTGTGAACAATATTTGAGGGAAATGGTGATATTGTGTATGTGGAAAAGTTTTAGATCTGTGAGTTCATCTCATACAAAATGGGAGCAAACCAAAAGTGTTGCGTTTATATTTTTGTTGAGGTACATATATGTATATTTATGTTACATTTATATAAATATGTACATATGTAAGTTTATTGATACATAAAAAGACTTTCCCTTTTCTTCCTCCTTGTTTCCCCCTCTTACATCACTTACATATTATCACCAGATCAGGGTCGGCAAGTGGGGGTCTCGTTGCTCAAAGGTCTCCCCCTTCTGCCAGCAGACTCCAAAACCTTGTCTTTTAATGCAGAGCCTAGGACATTCAGCAAAGGGTGGACCTGTGTCAGGGGGCGACCCCTCTCTGGCAGCAGGTTTACAAAATACTTTGCATCTTTTAATGCACCACACACATGACAAACGGGGAAGGAGGGGAAGGGGAAAAAAAAGAAAAGAAAATAATAATAATGATAATGATAAATTAATAAAAAAGTTAAGGTAATTAAATTAATAAAATAAAATGAATGTAGCATAATTGTATATATGAATATGTATTATGTGATTTTGTGTAATCTATATATATATATATTATATATATATATATAGAGAGAGAGAGAGAGGAGAGAGAGAGAGAGAATTACCATCGACACACAAGAATAGTCCTTTTAAATAGTCATTTTCTGAGTAAATGTGGGGAATTTATTGACATATGAAAATGGCTTAAGGAATGACACCAGCAATATCAATTAAAAAAATGGTAGTAATAATAATAATAGAAATAAAAAAATAAAAAATTTTTTTTGACAATAATTAGTCATTATTACTGTCTATTATGGTGGGGATTGTTTTTATTATTATTATATTATATTATAGATACTCATCATAATATGATATCAATTACATAGTAATAAAAAAGGAATATTGGTCACACTCGGTAGTCGTAATAACGTATGGGTATTTGGGGGTGGGATTAAATAAGTTCGTCTTCATCCCACCCCTTTTCGGGTTAAGTGCGCGGGTATGTTTGTATCTCCTGTTCTTTTCAACCCAATGTGGGTAAATGTAGATGTCAAAGAAATGCTTATTTTGTAAAACTCAAAATAAATGATCAATCAGTCAATATGTATGTATATATGTATATGCATATATGTAGTATGTATGTGTATATATGTATACATGTGTGTGTGTGTGTGTGTATATGTGTAGGGGTATGTATATGTATGTGTAGGTATAAATGTATGTATGTGTATATATATGTAGTGTATATTTATTTATGTGTTAGTGGGTATGTATATAGGTATATATGTGAGTGTGTATAAGTGTATATATGTATATAATGTGTGTGTATGTATGTACGTATACAGGTATATATGCACAGCCCAAGCAGAGGGTCACCCCCTAGAGCCTGGTCTGCTTGAGGTTTTCTTCCTAGAGGGAGTTTTTCCTCACCACAGTTGCCTAGTGCTTGCTTCTGGGGGTCAGCAGGGTTAATATGGAGTGACTTGGGCCACGTTTGCTGTGATTTGGCGCTTTATACATAACATACTTATACATGAATTGAAATGTTATTGAATATTGAAGTGTATGTCTGTGTTGATATGTAGTGTTTTGTGAATTTGTGTATATGTTGTTATGACTGTTATAATTGTTGGACTCATTCTAGCAGGGGTGGGCGTTGATAAGCTTGGCTTCTGCCCACACCCTTTCGGACTCACAGGCTTGTTTATATAACATTCATATTATTGGTATGTTTCTGTTCTTTCGGATTTGTGTGTGTGCCGAATAAATCCATTCATTCATTCATTCATTCATTCATATAGTAAAGAAAATGACAGCTGTGTATGTGGTTGACGTAATGGAGAAGCATCTAACGCTAATAACATACATGTTAGAATTTTGAGAATTGTGCATCAACAAATTAGTCTCCTGTTGAGACAAGGCAAATACACAATACATGTTTGATTAGTTACAAAAGACTTTCAAGTTCAAAATAAGTGCATCTAATAAGACAGTAGTGATGATAACAACATGTTACTACTTGCATTGCCTCAGTGCAAAGCAGAAGAAAGTATAGTGCCACCAGCAGGTCTGGGGTGGACAAGATCTGCAAGGACCAATGCTGCATGCAGTGTGCAAGACCACATGCATGTGAACACACATGACACCTTAACTACTAGGGATGCAGTTAGCATCAACTGCATATCCTAATACACAGTCTCTTTACATGGTTTGTCAGTAGCAAACACCACCATATCCATGTGACAGTGTGTGTTATAACTATACATGCATGCCCCACAACTGGAAATCTATTCATTCTTACAAAACTTTGATCTCTCTTGCAAGTATGAAGAAGCAGTGTTTGGTTAGTGCTAGAGAAATTATATAATGAGGGATTAATAAGAGGCAAATCTCCCCTCTATATTTTGGTAATCTGTAAAACCAAATAGGTTTGTCTGGCATAATATTTTGAGACAACTATTAACTCAAACCAATGAGGTAAAGTAAATTCAAATGATTCAACCATTAAAACTCATTTTAAGTTAAGTTAATGAGGATAATAATGTAATGTCTTAAAAAAATAATTTTCATAGCTAGTGAGACAGACACATTAAATTAGTTGATGACTATTATGAATGAATGAATGAATGCAATAGACTGTATTGCTCAGAATCTAAGACAACACTCCTTTTTCTAAGGCATATATTCAAAAAACAGAATGACCACAGTAAGCTTTTCTGACTGTTGACATTTTTCAATGGTCTTTTTGTGGTCCCCAACTTCTTAACATTACTCTTTCACAGTTAATTCATGTTTGCTTGAGAGGTTTGATGACTCTGATCTATTTATAGCCATTAGTTAAAGTTTGCATCATAACATCCACTGTGTACATCTAGTGTTCCTATAAATAACAATTAAAAAAATTACATCTGGGTTTGTTTCTATGGCATCAATGAAAAGCTAACTATAAGATTATAATGCACATGGTGATAAAACAAATATCACTCACTAGCAACACTTAAACTGTCCAATTGCTTCCACAAAATGTTTCAGTTATGTAGGGCACACTTGTTTCCTGGTTCTTTAGTGCCACCTGCTGTTGAGGATGTATGACATGTAAAATTCAACACTGACTATAAGATGACTTGATTTTTTTTTCCAGATGAATTCTCAACATCAAGAAATCTTCATAGCTTACATGCTGAAGAATACTTAAAAGATTAAGTTCATTAATATAAATGTACCAAGTTTTTTATGCAAATGCAATAATTGTTGGTGGTTAATTTTTTTGGACTGAACTTTCTTAATTGGCTCGAGATAATCTGTTACTCCTAAATGTTTGAATTGAAGTAACTTCTCAGGTTTTACAGATTAAAAGTGCTTTACTGTCATAGTAAAGGTTCGCTAAAAACACATGGGAAAGATGTTATTGGTTAGTGTGGTGTGCGCTTACCAAGACAAAGCCTAGTAATATTGACATGCTCCACTGTCCTATAATGTTATTCAAAAGAAATCAGTGTTTGGACAGTTTTACACAGACAGATGCATAATGTCAATAATATAATTAATATAATATAATAATTTATCTTTACTGCAGCACGCAGTGAAACTGGCATGCATATGACTAAAACCAGAGCCATACCTTTGCCTTCCTTTCCATAGGCCAGGGCTGGAGGTATGATAAGTTTCCTCTTCTCTCCAGAGCACATGTCCTGCAGGCCTTTGTCCCAACCTTTAATCACTTCCCTGATGCCCAGTGTAAACCAAACTGGCTGTTTGTCCCCGTGGCTACGACTTGTAGACAGACAGAGAGCACATGAGGTTAAAATATCTGGTCAAACCTTTCAAAAAATTTGATAAATGTTCAGGTCCACCAGAGAGCATCTTCAAGCCCAAGATCCAGGCTCTCAATGGTATCCTGGACTGTATGCTGTGAAAATGTCAAACTTGTAGAGAGATTCACTTATCTCTGTAGGTGCACTGATGTGTCTGGATCAGACACTTTCAAGACTTTATGGAGTAATGAGGTCGCTGGACAGAGATGTTTGGCGATGATACCTTTGCAGGACAACAAACATCCAAGTCTTCATAGAACAGGTGCTTCCTGTCTTACTGACACTTGGGCTACATCCAAATACTCATAACGTACTGTCTAGTCGGCAAAAAGCAGTATGTCACAATCCGTAGGTTATCTGAATAGTCAGTAGGCGTTTAGTATTTGTCAAATAGTATGCAGACGATCTACTACTTCCACAGTGTACAAATGGACTACACTACACTATCGTATGATGCAGCTGGAGCCTGGTCACAGAAATTGAAAAATGTCCCAGGAAAATTCAAAGAAGATAGCAAACATTAAAAAAAAAAAAAACAGCAGAGATGTCCAACTGGCTCTGACAATGTACGAATATGGATCAGGAGTTGTTTCAAAAGTCTGTCATTGCAAATCAGAATTTTTTTGCAGCATATGGGATTATGTGCATATGTATCATCTGTAAACATCCAGGTCAAATGACAGGTGTAATGGCGGCAACGTAGTATGTCCAAATTGTGTACCTTCTGATGGGTTTCTTACTTCTGGTATGTGCGACATTAGTACTTACTAAGCATTTGGATTCAGAGTTAGTCCTCAGGTGACGAATGGATGTCTTTAGTGCTGGGAGTCTTTAGAGATCCCTTGGGTACAGGTTGAACATCTTTGGATCAAACAAGCAGTTACTTGGAGAGGACTGGTTGAGGAGAATCACTTGCATTGTGAGGGAACATCACCTACAACATTTTGACCATGTGGTGCATTTCTTTGGGCATGTTCTCACAGGCAGGTGCCTCCGTGCTGTGGACCCCAGAGAATGCCAAAAGATGACCACATTTCATCTGGGTCTAGAAGATGGTACTTTTGAGAGTTGGAGATGAAGTGGTTGCAATGCCTTGAAAAAGTATTCAACCCCTTGGGATTTTACATATTTGAATGTGTTTTTCCATTTCAAATTCAAAACATAATTCAGGCTTTTTGATAGTAAAATTTCTAAAACTATCCTCCTTAAACTCAAACTCAAAGCAAATCTCTACAACGTGACATAAATCAAATAAAAATATCAAAGACAAGCTGATGGGTTGCACAAGTAATGATGCCCTTTGGTATAACACACACATAAATAATCAGTTTTATTGCCAGTTTACTTCAGACAAGTCAGCGGATGGCAACATGAACATGGCTTTCATCACTCGTCTCCTTCTTGCACAGTAGATACCAGTCAGATTTACCAAAGTAAATCTGTCAAAGTAAATCTAACACTATACTGTTTGCATTTCTTAAAAACTGATACAAATCAACTCCAAGACATATTGGATATGACTTGGAAATGTTCACGTCCATCCGCTGACTTGGCTGAAGAAAACTGATTATTTACAGGTGTTATACCAAAGGGGATCATTACTTATGCAACCCATCATCTTGGCTTTGACACTTTTATTTAATTTATATCAAGTTGCAGACATTTGCTTTAAGGTTAAGGAGGATAATTTGGGAAATTTTAATATCAGGAAGTCTAAATTACTTTTTGTATTTGACATGGCATTAACAAATTAAAATGTGTAAAATCACAAGGAGATGAATACTTTTTCCAAGGCTTCGTATCTTCCTAGGTGGTGGTTGCCATCCAGGAACCGCCAGCTCCTCCAAATGAACCGATTTTACATAACATAACACAACTAATCCTGCAGGAGGCGCTGCGCATGATGATTGCATTCCTGCATTCGTGTCTGAAACATTAACTTTAAGTGCATTTGATCTGTAATAACAATGCATTTATATGTTAATCTTTAAAGAGCAAATATGTTATGCATATATATGTATAAACCTGTTGGAACTTTAAAAAATACCTCTTTTTTGGATCGCACAGGACTGACAAAAAAAAAAAAGAATCTACCTGGAGTGGAACATTGTCCCGTTCTCCAAATATCCCTCATGATGCACCAGAAGAATGTCTCCATACTTGGATTTGCGGTGACAGATGAAAGGTCTATGAAGGACCTGGATCTCCACGTCGGCTTCAGGCACCTTCCCCCCGTTGACAGACAGCAGCAGGGCGAAGAAGCAGCTGAGCACCGCCAGCTGCAGCATGCTGCAGCCGCACGCACGCACGCACGCCCTGCAAAACCAACAAAAAACTTACTAAATTCACCAAGTTAAAGCGGGCAGATCAGCCTCTACGTGGCAGGGACAACTTCTCCCTTCTTGCACAACTTGTTGCAGGAAGTTTTCTTCTGATTGGGCGCTTCTCCCATAAATCCCGCCCATAGACACGCCCCCTTTTACAGATTACATTTGGCGCCATAAAATCTGAAGTGTAATATTTATTAATCAGGAATCATCTGATATACACAAACCTGCAGGCAGACTACCCCCACCCCCACCCTTAATTTTTTTCATGTCATTTCCATGTTTAAGTTAAAAAAAAATAAACAGCATACAATAGAAAGCATTCACTTGTGCACCGAAACATGCAACAACATTGCAATTGATACATATGTAATTTGTGCACATAATGCACATCAATAAATAGAATTAACTAACAGTCTTGATTTGCATACAGGATTAGAGTAATGTTTTTTTTCCCCTCTCCCCATTAACAGTCATCAAGTCATAAACATTGCAACTTCGTTAAAAGATTATTGTTCAAACATTCCACTCTGCCGCCGTCAGTGTCCAGAACAGTGCTGCAGCCGGTGATGCCAAACCTCCGGGTGGTGGTGCCAGTCCCGAGCTGCTTCCCTGCAGCTTTTCTTCACGCAGAACACAAGAGGTTCCCCTCAGCACTCTGACAGTCCACCAGTTTTTTAAAAATTGTTTATTTGGGTGGAAAAGCCTCTTCAGTAGTAAGCTAAAGTGTTCATCACTAGAAGGAGAAATTGCAAAGTTGCATTCAGGTGAAGTACTTGCAGCCAGTGGAATCGATGAGGCAGGAGTTGGTGCATCTGAGCTGCCCAAAGGATCTGCAGAGGACACATGGGGTGGTTTGAAATGTGTAACTGGATATGTGTGTGTATGTGTGTATACTTGGCTAATCTAGAAATATTTACAGCTTTAACCATGGCATAAAAATGATGCTGATGCTGAAGGTTTGGTGCTGTGCACCAGAATCTCAATTTTGCATAAAGAGTTCATAATATTCACATTTTCACAAAAGCTAATATAGATACTGGATAATCTAGACATAGATATTAAAAATATTCCATAGTTACTGAAGTGAAGCATCATAAAAATACTAAACCTTTAAAAGTGCCTTGAATTTTTTATTTTTAGCCCCTACCTGTAATTTCACGACCAAAGCAGTGCTTTCCTACTCAGACACTCCTCCCTAACCCTCTCTGCTGCTCTCTCCTTCCTCTGCATCAAACGGAAGGAACGTCAGTTGGAGCTTCAAGTCTAACTGCTCTCTATGTGGGACATGTCAGCTGTATGTCAGACCACATTATTGGTCAGAAATATTTTTTGCCTCAAAATCTGATTCCTGGATGCTGCTCTGCATCATCTTGGAATAAAAATCCAACGTCTTAGTGATGCAGTGAGGAGCAACGGTTTCACAGGGTGGGACATATGTGCAGTAAATGGCAGACTTGGAAATCTCATGCATTATGTACATGTGCAGATAGATTAGGAATGTGAGCAGGGGACTGGAAAAGCTCAGAGACCAGAGGGAGTGTTGCTTTATTCTCTGCACAGAGTGCTGTTAAACCACCTAATCTTTAAGGGGCAAATACACTCAACAAAAATATAAACGCAACACTTTTGGTTTTGCTCCCATTTTGTATGAGATGAACTCAAAGATCTAAAACTTTTTCCACATACACAATATCACCATTTTCCTCAAATATTGATCACAAACCAGTCTAAATCTGTGATAGTGAGCACTTCTCCTTTGCTGAGATAATCCATCCCACCTCACAGGTGTGCCATATCAAGATGCTGATTAGACACCATGATTAGTGCACAGGTGTGCCTTAGACTGCCCACAATAAAAGGCCACTCTGAAAGGTGCAGTTTTATCACACAGCACAATGCCACAGATGTCGCAAGATTTGAGGGAGCGTGCAGTTGGCATGCTGACAGCAGGAATGTCAACCAGAGCTGTTGCTCGTGTATTGAATGTTCATTTCTCTACCATAAGCCGTCTCCAAAGGCGTTTCAGAGAATTTGGCAGTACATCCAACCAGCCTCACAACCGCAGACCACGTGTAACCACACCAGCCCAGGACCTCCACATCCAGCATGTTCACCTCCAAGATCGTCTGAGACCAGCCACTCGGACAGCTGCTGAAACAATCGGTTTGCATAACCAAAGAATTTCTGCACAAACTGTCAGAAACCGTCTCAGGGAAGCTCATCTGCATGCTCGTCATCCTCATCGGGGTCTCGACCTGACTCCAGTTCGTCGTCGTAACCGACTTGAGTGGGCAAATGCTCACATTCGCTGGCGTTTGGCACGTTGGAGAGGTGTTCTCTTCATGGATGAATCCCGGTTCACACTGTCCAGGGCAGATGGCAGACAGCGTGTGTGGCGTCGTGTGGGTGAGCGGTTTTCTGATGTCAATGTTGTGGATCGAGTGGCCCATGGTGGCGGTGGGGTTATGGTATGGGCAGGCGTCTGTTATGGACGAAGAACACAGGTGCATTTTATTGATGGCATTTTGAATGCACAGAGATACCGTGACGAGATCCTGAGGCCCATTGTTGTGCCATACATCCAAGAACATCACCTCATGTTGCAGCAGGATAATGCACGGCCCCATGTTGCAAGGATCTGTACACAATTCTTGGAAGCTGAAAATGTCCCAGTTCTTGCATGGCTGGCATACTCACCGGACATGTCACCCATTGAGCATGTTTGAGATGCTCTGGACCGGCGTATACGACAGCGTGTACCAGTTCCTGCCAATATCCAGCAACTTCGCACAGCCATTGAAGAGGAGAGGACCAACATTCCACAGGTCACAATTGACAACCTGATCAACTCTATGCGAAGGAGATGTGTTGCACTGCATGAGGCAAATGGTGGTCACACCAGATACTGACTGGTATCCCCCCCCAATAAAACAAAACTGCACCTTTCAGAGTGGCCTTTTCTTGTGGACAGTCTAAGGCACACCTGTGCACTAATCATGGTGTCTAATCAGCATCTTGATATGGCACACCTGTGAGGTGGGATGGATTATCTCAGCAAAGGAGAAGTGCTCACTATCACAGATTTAGACTGGTTTGTGAACAATATTTGAGGGAAATGGTGATATTGTGTATGTGGAAAAAGTTTTAGATCTTTGAGTTCATCTCATACAAAACGGGAGCAAAACCAAAAGTGTTGCGTTTATATTTTTGTTTAGTGTAGCTGCTGGCTGGTTTATCAATGTAAAATGTCATTTTGGACACCTTTAGTTTTCTAAGAAAAGAGTTCTGTCTGTGTCTGCTGCTTTAAAGTTACGGTGTGAGGGCTACTTGTGAGAAGGTGATGGTCTAGTGGTGGGCTTGACACCAGCAAATCCTCAGTTCAAACCCCTGCCAGGCTGGAAAATTGCTAAAGGCCATTGGGCAAGATTTTGAATCCTCCTATTGTGCAGTTGATTGCTTTGCACAGAGTGCAAATTGGGTCACAAATCCAACTCAGACCACTTTTTAATAGCATATGAATTTTACCACAGGCCAAAATCTTCTTTGTCCCTCAGGCCATCAGACTGTATAACTCCTCACTCAGGGGAGGAGTAGTAACAGGAAGACATAGGTCAGGCATGAAAGGAACAGTATTAGGCATTATACCATTACTGATCAGTATGTCTAGTATTTATAGTGTATATTTATATTTGCAAACTGTTTTTCTTTTTTACTTTCACTTTTGGTACTCTGTGTGCTTCTTACCCTGTGTGCTGCTATACAACGCTGCTGGAACTCCAATTTCCTTGAGGGAGTCTTCCCAAAGGATCAATAAAGTTCTGTCTAATCTAACCTAATCTAATATAATGTAATCTAATCTAAAATATGGCCATCAGCTGTTGCGAAGAGTTTGCATCCATCCGTCCGTCTGTCTGTGCTCAGCATAACTCCAGTCCTATTACTGCCAGGGTCTACAAATTCACATGGAGCATTCTTGGGACACAGGGCTTGGACAACTTCCAAGATGGATAACATTGACCTATTTTAAAAGGTCAAAAGGTCACATTCTGTTTCCTATTTTTACGCTCATACAGCCGAGGGCATGTTAGTATTGCGCTATATTTTCCCACTTGCATTTACACAGAATGATGACACTTTTAGGATGTTCATCATGGGAAGACAACCCCATGCAACTGCAAAAGTTTGATAAAACAAATTTTGCACAATATGGCCCTTTTAAATAAAAGTAAGTCCCTTCAGCTGCTTCCTTGTTTTCACTCAGGGTTGCCACAGCAGATCCAAGGTGGGTCCACATGTTGATTTGGCACAAGTTTTACACCGGATGCCCATCCTGATGCAACTCCACATTACATGGAGAAATATGGCAGGAGTGAGATTAGAACCAATGCAGAACGATAATTTGTGCAAGTGGCCTGTGCTGCAGGCTAAACTTCTTTGTAAAATATTTAACATTTTGCTGTATCCATTCTGTGACACATTCAGGCAAAACACATATTACATGTATTCAGCAGCAGATTAAGTCACCACTTTTACATTTGTGCATTAGGTCGATGTCAGAGAACTTACCCAGGAAGATAGGATTTGCAGGTTTGATATCCAAAGTCCTTTCCATCGCACTCTTCCATACCTTCATGTCGGTAGCCATCTCCACAGTAGGCCCACTTACAGTCTGAAGTAAGAAAGGGAAAAAAAAAAGAGGTGAGGGTAAAAAGGAAGGGGAGAGAGAGAGAGAGAGAAAGACTCCTCATCGGTTTGGCACTTCTGTGCATTTCAGTGCCAAGATCGATTTTCCTGCTAATTTAATGGAGCAGATTAGCAGAAAGTAAGAGGATGACAGAAAAGAGATTAATGAAGATATAAAGGTTTATTTGTTCATTTGATCCTCTGTGGTGGGGATTCGGTCTCTGTGGTGCGTTGCCGTGTTTGTGTGCAAGATGCTTTATGAGCAGCTGTTCACATGGCGGCGTGCTGCTGCTCATGCGCCTGCATGTACAACCCCTGGCAAAAATTATGGAATCACCGGCCTCAGAGGATGTTCATTCAGTTGTTTAATTTTGTAGAAAAAAAGCAGATCACAGACATGACACAAAACTAAAGTCATTTCAAATGGCAACTTTCTGGCTTTAAGAAACACTATAAGAAATCAAGAAAAAAAGATTGTGGCAGTCAGTAACGGTTACTTTTTTAGACCAAGCAGAGGAAAAAAATATGGAATCACTCAATTCTGAGGAAAAAATTATGGAATCACCCTGTAAATTTTCATCCCCCAAATTAACACCTGCATCAAATCAGATCTGCTCATTGACATTGACCCTATGTGTCTTTTTGCAAGGAATGTTTTTGCAGTTTTTGCTCTATGATAAGATGCATTATCATCTTGAAAAATGATTTCATCATCCCAAAACATCCTTTCAATTGTCCAAAATATCAACATAAACTTGTGCATTTATTGATGATGTAATGACAGCCATCTCCCCAGTGCCTTTACCTGACATGCAGCCCCATATCATCAATGACTGTGGAAATTTACATGTTCTCTTCAGGCAGTCATCTTATAAATCTCATTGGAACGGCACCAAACAAAAGTTCCAGCATCATCACCTTGCCCAATGCAGATTCGAGATTCATCACTGAATATGACTTTCATCCAGTCATCCACAGTCCACAACTGCTTTTCCTTAGCCCATTGTAACCTTGTTTTTTTCTGTTTAGGTGTTAATGATGCCTTTCGTTTAGCTTTTCTGTATGTAAATCCCATTTCCTTTAGGCGGTTTCTTACAGTTCGGTCACAGACGTTGACTCCAGTTTCCTCCCATTCATTCCTCATTTGTTTTGTTGTACATTTTTCGATTTTTGAGACATATTGCTTTAAGTTTTCTGTCTTGACGCTTTGTCTTCCTTGGTCTACCAGTATGTTTGCCTTTAACAACCTTCCCATGTTGTTTGTATTTGGTCCAGAGTTTAGACACAGCTGACTGTGAACAACCAACATCTTTTGCAACATTGCGTGATGATTTACTCTCTTTTAAGAGTTTGATAATCCTCTCCTTTGTTTCAATTGACATCTCTCATGTTGGAGCCATGGTTCATGTCGGTCCACTTGGTGCAACAGCTCTCCAAGGTGTGTTCACTCCTTTTTAGATGCAGACTAACGAGCAGATCTGATATGATGCAGGTGTTAGTTTTGGGGATGAAAATTTACAGGGTGATTCCATAATTTTTTCCTCAGAATTGAGTGATTCCATATTTTTTTCCTCTGCTTGGTCTAAAAAGTAACCGTTACTGACTGCCACAATCTTTTTTTCTTGATTTCTTATAGTGTTTCTTAAAGCCAGAAAGTTGCCATTTGAAATGACTTTAGTTTTGTGTCATGTGTGTGATCTGATTTTTTTCTACAAAATTAAACAACTGAATGAACATCCTCCGAGGCCGGTGATTCCATAATTTTTGCCAGGGGTTGTAGTGGAAACTCTAACATACTTTTTATTTTCAGAAAAGTTCACACTTTTTTTCAGACTAATGTAAGGTGTGTGTTGTGTTAGCCCAGCTACTTTTCTCAAGGTCATGTCTATAATGCTAAATCAAATTTGAACTATTTTACTGGACCACCCTTGTCTGAATATATGCTTTGTACCGCTGATCTGGATCAATATTTGGACCTGGACCAAAGTACAACCATAAAAAGACAGTCACTGGATCCTGCGCACTTGCCTTTGCTCCTGATAATAACCTTGATCCTGGTTTGTCACCTTTGTTTCTAATTGCTGACCTGTGATTATGATCATTAACAGTCATTACTGATCACTCATTGTTGATCCTGATCTTTGATCCTGGTCAGTCAATTTTGATCCAGATCTTAGGCACTTATCACTCATCTTTGACCCCAGTCTTTGATTCTGATAGCTAATATTTATTCATGTTCCTTACCTTTGATCCTGATTGATGAATGTAGAAGGCAATTGCTGAACTTTGGCCCAGAGAGCTGAACATTGATCCTAATCATTGAACATAGATCCTGATCACTCACTTTTGTTCATGTTCCTTACATTTGGTCATGATCATTAAGTTTGCTCCCGATCATCTTTAATCATGTTTCTGGACTTTGATCCAGACAGCTGGACTTACAGTGCATCCGGAAAGTATTCACAGCACTTCACTTTTTCCACATTTTGTTATGTTACAGCCTTATTCAAAAATGGAGTAATTTAATTTTCTCCCCTCAATATTCTACTAATTGCACCCCATAATGACAAAATGAAAAAAGTCTTTTTGAAATTTTTGCAAATTTGTTAAAAATAAAAACACGTTCTTGGTCACCTCCCTGACTAAGGTCCTTCTCCCTCAATGACTCAGTTTAGATGGGTGGTCAGCTCTATGAAGAGTCCTGGCGGATCCAAACTTCTTCCATTTCCAGATGATGGAGGCCACTATGATCATTGGGACCTTCAAAGCAGCAGAAATGTTTCTGTACCCTTCCCCAGATTTTTGCCTCCAGACAATCCTGTCTCAGAGGTCTACAGACAATTCCTTTGACTTCATGCTTGGTTTGTGCTCTGACATGCACTGTCAACTGTGGGAGTTTTTGTGTAGACAGGTGTGTGTCTTTCCAAATCATGTCCAATCAACTGAATTTACCCCAGGTGGACTCCAATTAAGCTGTAGGAACATCTCAAGGATGATCAGTAGAAACAGGAAGCACCTGAGCTCAGTTCTGAGCTTCATGGCAAAGGCTGTGAATACTTTTGTACACGTGATTTCTGACTTTTTAAAAATTTTAATAAATTTGCAAAAATCAAAAAAAAAAAAAAAAACAAACAAAAAAAACTTTTTCACACTGTCATTATGGGGTATTGTGTGTAGAAGTTTTAGGAAAGAAATGAATTTCATCCATTTTGGAATAAGGCTGTAACAACATAACAAAATGTGGAAAACGTGACGTGCTGTGAATACTTTCCAGATGCAAACTTTGGTCTAGATCACTGAACTTTGATCATGCTCCTGGACTTTGATCCTTTTTGTTGATCTAAGATTATGATTTCTTTGATCATGATTACAGGATCAAAGGAATCAGGCTTATGGCCCATGCCTCAAAGTGGTCTTCCAAGTCTAACTAAAATCAGTTTTTATGTAATCCTGCCAACAAACAAGTAAAAAAAACAAACAGTCACAGACGGTCAGGTCAAATCCTTGTAGTGGATAATAAATGGCTGTACATAATTAAATTTTGCTGATCCTATCAGCTGATGGCATTGAGAAGCTCTTGTTAAAGGTCATGTGTGCATTTGTTCATGAGTGACGTGACTCACTGAGACAAGCATCTGTGACGATCTGGTTCCCATCGTCGCACTCCTCTCCATGCTGAGCCTGGACCTTTCCATCCCCACAAACTCCAACCCTGTCCGCAACTTTCTCTGTGGACTGGAACGACTGGAACGGCTGCACGAGCGAAAACAAGTGCTGATTTGACATTTCAGGTACAAATTTGTTTGTGCTTTCCAAGTGAAAAGACAGCTTTTGCTTTATCATCATCATCATCATCATCATTATTATTAATTTATTTTTAAACAACATTTTTATGTAACCTAGTTACATACTCGTATAAGTAGATATCAAACAGCTTTCTTGTTTTTTTAGTCAGATAAACCAGAGTCCTAGTTTTATGGCTTTTGATGTGTAAATCTGTAAAGCTTTGTACTATAAATTTTATTCGATAATTCATAACTTGCAAAACTGGTGATTTTAATATGCTAAAGTGTTACAATCAATTAGAATGTCTAAATTTTGAATTTTAATCTCATAATACTGATTTAGAAAGTCCTATTTATAAACTCTTACTTTTGACTAGTACCTCATTAAAATAACTCATAATGACTCATAATTTGACTTTTGTCATTTTTTTACATTCCATAATTATCAGCTCTTCGATCTCATCATCCTCATTATTATTGTTATTATTATAATTTATTTTTAAACAATGTGTTTATGTAACATAGTTACATATAAGCAGATATCAAACAGCTTTCTTGTTTTTTTTTTTACTACTGCGAACCCGTGTCCTAGTTTTATGGTTTTTGATGTGTAAATCTGCAAAGCTTTTTACAATAAATTTTATTCAATAATTCATAACTTCCAAAACTGGTGATTTTAATATGCTAAAGTGTTGTAATCAATTAGAATGTCTAAATTTATAATTTTAATCTCATAATACTGAATAACAATGTCCTATTTCTAAACTTTTACTTTTGACTAGTATCTCATTAAAATAATCCATAATTTGACTTTAATGTAATTTTTTTATATTCCATAACTTTCAGCTCTTCTTCCTCATCATCATCATTATTATTACTATTAATATTATTATTAATTTATTTTTAAACAACTTTTTTAAGTAGCCTGGTTACATAAAAGTAAATATCAAACAGCTTTCTTATTTTTTTACTCCTGTGAACCAGTGTCCTAGTTTTATGGTTTTTGAGCTTTGTAGTATAAATTTTATTTAATAATGTATATCTTGCAAAACTGGTGATTTTAATATGCTTAAGTGTTATAATCAATTAGAATGTCTAAATTTTGAATTTGAATCTCATAATTTCGAGTTAGAAAGTCTTATTTATAAACTCTTACTTTTGACTAGTATCTCATGAAATTAACTCTTCACCTTTTAATCTCATAATTTGACTTTTAATGTAATTTTTTTATATTCCATAATTGTCAGCTCTTCTTTTTCATCCTCATCACTATTATTATTATTATTATTATTATTATTAAATTATATATTTATTTTTGCAGGAACAAGTTTCTCCAAAAGCAAAAGCCAGCTTTGTCATTATAGTACTGTTTTAAAAAGTATATCATAATGTGAGAGGATACATCAAGATGCTGCTATAAAAGTGATATTGTGTTGAAATGTTGCACCCCTACAGGAAAACATTTGTATTACATTTGCCCGATACGTCAGTATTGATTACCTGTATGGGCTTCCACCCAGTTTTATCTTTGAAGTAGAGGGCTCGTTGGTCCTTCCTGAACACTATTGAGTTGTCTGCATTCAGGTGGCCCATCTCTTCTTCACTGTTCACCACAAATATCTACACATACAGGAAAAGTGAGAGATTAAATCTTTGCAGCCACACACTCGATGTGGATCCAGAAGGCTGTTTATGATGAGCGAGTTCTTACTGCAGGGACTTTATTTGGGCTATCACGCAGTGTATAACTTCCATAGGGGGCACTGTTTTCTCCAGTCGGGGGGTTACACTCACAGCGACCTGGAGGACCTGGGAGACCTTTATCTCCTTTTTCCCCGACTAAGTAGAGAGCTGAAATGCAAAGAGTACAGCAGTGAGGATGATCAAGCCTGGAAACTGTACTGCCCCATGAAACTGGTGGTGTAAACTGTGTCACCTGAACCAGGTGCACCAGGTGGCCCAGGATGACCGTTTGGACCTGGGGGTCCTTGTGGCCCTATCGCTCCGGGAGCTCCAGCATGTCCCTTTGTGCCCTGTGTGAACAAGGCACCATCTCAGTGTTAGAATATGCACTGAAGGTGACCTACAGTGCGTGCCTCTTATAGTTTGGATTAGTCCATGTGTGCAGAAATAAATACATGGACTGAAAAGGTTTAAGACTCCAGTGACCCCTCAGCCCACCATGAAAGTCTATACTTAGAGCTGAATGAATTTAGCCTGGGTCACTCCGGAGAACAAGGAGGGTGAGAGTGCTGTACACCATTTTTAGCAGACGCCTGTGTGAGAATGTGAGTGGTGTCAGGATGTGTATATAGCAAATGTTAAATCAGGTTCCTAAAGGCACCAACCCCGCACACTTGTGCATCATTTCCATTCTTCTTATCCTCGTTCCTCACCTGTTTGCCTCTCTTCCCTGGCCGTCCTGTGGGTCCTCTCTTGCCTGGGACTACTATTCCTCCCTTTGGCCCCTGCTCCCCCTAGAAAAGCAGCACAGCTCATGAATATTCAGTTTAATTCTAATTACCCGCGGCCATCAAATATGGCCATCGGGTATTGTGAAGGCTTTGCGTACGTCCATTTGTCCGTCTGTCTGTGCTCAGCATAAGTCCAGTCCTGTTACTACCAGAGGCTTCAAATTTACAGGGAACATTCTTGGGACACAGACTTTGGACAAGTTCAAAGATGGGTAACCTTGACCTATTTTACGAGATATTTTACAACGTTAAAATTCACATTCTGTTTCAATCTGTTCAGTTTTGTTTTTCAGGGGTGCGGATGTGACAGCCAATCAGAGTAGAGCTGCCCCGTGACGTCAGTGGCTGCTCTCTCCAAAACCGCTTCATTTGTGTGTGTATTTTAAGTTGGTTCCACTCCTCCAGCTAAGGCAAAGGAGTCGGTATCGGGTTATTTGGTCATACGACTTTTAGTCAGGATTCTGACATTTTGCTGATTGGCTGAGACACGCCGCTCTCTGATTGGCTGGAGCCTTTGTTTGCAACGTAGCACTGGTCCTACAGTCTCTGGAGGAGTGGAACCAACTTACATTTTCGGCGGTTACGCCACAGCCAATCACAGAGCGTGGCGTGATAGCCAATAGCGGCCGACGTATCAGATGGACCAATCACAGCCATGTTTTCAAAAACACGCTACCAGTCTCTTTGTACAAGAAACTGTGGTACCAGTGCTATGTGTTTATATGGATGTTTCTCATATATTATAAGAAAGCTAGCAACAAATAAATGCTTCTAAAACTGAAAACACTGTTTTTGGAACCCAGTAACACCTCTGAACATATTTACAAGATATTTTGCAGACATTAGCATGATGACATCACAGGATGGTAGCTCGCTGCAAAGCTCAGTTTCATTTGTATGTAAATATAACCTCTGTGTCATATATTATGTAAATGCTAACGAGAAATAAACACTTCTAACACTGAAAACGCTGTTTATGAAACCCAGTAACACCTCTGAACATATTTACAAGACATTTTGCAGACATTAGCATGATGACATCACAGGATGGTAGCTCGCTGCAAAACTCAGTTTCGTTTGTATGTAAATATAACCTCTGTGTCATATATTATGTAAATGCTAATGAGAAATAAACACTTCTAATACTGAAAACGCTGTTTATGGAACCCAGTAACACCTCTGAACATATTTACAAGACATTTTGCAGACATTAGCATGATGACATCACAGGATGGTAGCTAACTGCAAAACTCAGTTTCGTTTGTATGTAAATATAACCTCTGTGTCATATATTATGTAAAAGCTAGCGAGAAATTAACACTTCTAAAAACTGAAAACGTTGTTTTGGGAACTTAATAACTCTGCAGTCATTTAATCAATCAATCAACCCTTTTCTTATATAGCGCCAAATCACAACAAACAGTTGCCCCAAGGCGCTCCATATTGTAAGGCAAGGCCATACAATAATTATGAAAAACCCCAACGGTCAAAACGACCCCCTATGAGCAAGCACTTGGCCACAGTGGGAAGGAAAAACTCCCTTTTAACAGGAAGAAACCTCCAGCAGAACCAGACTCAGGGAGGGGCAGTCTTCTGCTGAGACTGGTTGGGGCTGAGGGAAAGAACCAGGAAAAAGACATGCCGAGAAGGGGGGCAGAGATCGATCACTAATGATTAAATGCAGAGTGATGCATACGGAGCAAAAAGAGAAAGAAACAGTGCATCATGGGAACCCCCCCACAGTCTACGTCTAAAGCAACATAACCAAGGGATGGTCCAGGGTCACCCGATCCAGCCCTAACTATAAGCCTTAGCGAAAAGGAAAGTTTTAAGCCTAATCTTAAAAGTAGAGAGGGTATCTGTCTCCCTGATCTGAATTGGGAGCTGGTTCCACAGGAGAGGAGCCTGAAAGCTGAAGGCTCTGCCTCCCATTCTACTCTTACAAACCCTAGGAACTACAAGTAAGCCCGCAGTCTGAGAGCGAAGCGCTCTAATGGGGTAATATGGTACTACGAGGTCCCTAAGATAAGATGGGACCTGATTATTCAAAACCTTATAAGTAAGAAGAAGAATTTTAAATTCTATTCTAGAATTAACAGGAAGCCAATGAAGAGAGGCCAACACGGGTGAGATATGCTCTCTCCTGCTAGTCCCCGTCAGTACTCTAGCTGCAGCATTCTGAACCAACTGAAGGCTTTTTAGGGAACTTTTAGGACAACCTGATAATAATGAATTACAATAGTCCAGCCTAGAGGAAATAAATGCATGAATTAGTTTTTCAGCATCACTCTGAGACAAGACCTTTCTGATTTTAGAGATATTGCGTAAATGCAAAAAGGCAGTCCTACATATTTGTTTAATATGCGCTTTGAATGACATATCCTGATCAAAAATGACTCCAAGATTTCTCACAGTATTACTAGAGATCAGGGAAATGCCATCCAGTGTAACGATCTGGTTAGACACCATGCTTCTAAGATTTGTGGGGCCAAGTACAATAACTTCAGTTTTATCTGAGTTTAAAAGCAGGAAATTAGAGGTCATCCATGTCTTTATGTCTGTAAGACAATCCTGCAGTTTAGCTAATTGGTGTGTATCCTCTGGCTTCATGGATAGATAAAGCTGGGTATCATCTGCGTAACAATGAAAATTTAAGCAATACCGTCTAATAATACTGCCTAAGGGAAGCATGTATAAAGTGAATAAAATTGGTCCTAGCACAGAACCTTGTGGAACTCCACAATTAACTTTAGTCTGTGAAGAAGATTCCCCATTTACATGAACAAACTGTAATCTATTAGACAAATATGATTCAAACCACCGCAGCGCAGTGCCTTTAATACCTATGACATGCTCTAATCTCTGTAATAAAATTTTATGGTCAACAGTATCAAAAGCAGCACTGAGGTCCAACAGAACAAGCACAGAGATAAGTCCACTGTCCGAAGCCATAAGAAGATCATTTGTAACCTTCACTAATGCTGTTTCTGTACTATGATGAATTCTAAAACCTGACTGAAACTCTTCAAATAGACCATTCCTCTGCAGGTGATCAGTTAGCTGTTTTACAACTACCCTCTCAAGAATCTTTGAGAGAAAAGGAAGGTTGGAGATTGGCCTATAATTAGTTAAGATAGCTGGGTCAAGTGATGGCTTTTTAAGTAATGGTTTAATTACTGCCACCTTAAAGGCCTGTGGTACATAACCAACTAACAAAGATAGATTGATCATATTTAAGATTGAAGCATTAAATAATGGTAGGACTTCCTTGAGCAGCCTGGCAGGAATGGGGTCTAATAAACATGTTGATGGTTTGGATGAAGTAACTAATGAAAATAACTCAGACAGAACAATCGGAGAGAAAGAGTCTAACCAAATACCGGCATCACTGAAAGCAGCCAAAGATAACGATACATCTTTGGGATGGTTATGAGTAATTTTTTCTCTAATAGTCAAAATTTTGTTAGCAAAGAAAGTCATGAAGTCATTACTAGTTAAAGTTAATGGAATACTCAGCTCAATAGAGCTCTGACTCTTTGTCAGCCTGGCTACAGTGCTGAAAAGAAACCTGGGGTTGTTCTTATTTTCTTCAATTAGTGATGAGTAGAAAGATGTCCTAGCTTTACGGAGGGCTTTTTTATAGAGCAACAAACTCTTTTTCCAGGCTAAGTGAAGATCTTCTAAATTAGTGAGACGCCATTTCCTCTCCAACTTACGGGTTATCTGCTTTAAGCTACGAGTTTGTGAGTTATACCACGGAGTCAGACACTTCTGATTTAAAGCTCTCTTTTTCAGAGGAGCTACAGCATCCAAAGTTGTCTTCAATGAGGATGTAAAACTATTGACGAGATACTCTAACTCCCTTACAGAGTTTAGGTAGCTACTCTGCTCTGTGTTGGTATATGACATTAGAGAACATAAAGAAGGAATCATATCCTTAAACCTAGTTACAGCGCTTTCTGAAAGACTTCTAGTGTAATGAAACTTATTCCCCACTACAGGGTAGTCCATCAGGGTAAATGTAAATGTTATTAAAAAATGATCAGACAGAAGGGAGTTTTCAGAGAATACTGTTAAGTCTTCTATTTCCATACCATAAGTCAGAACAAGATCTAAAATATGATTAAAGTGGTGGGTGGACTCATTTACTTTTTGAGCAAAGCCGATAGAGTCTAATACTAGATTAAATGCAGTGTTGAGGCTGTCATTCTCAGCATCTGTGTGGATGTTAAAATCGCCCACTATAATTATCTTATCTGAGCTAAGCACTAAGTCAGACAAAAGGTCTGAAAATTCACAGAGAAACTCACAGTAACGACCAGGTGGACGATAGATAATAACAAATAAAACTGGTTTTTGGGGACTTCCAATTTGGATGGACAAGACTAAGAGACAAGCTTTCAAATGAATTAAAGCTCTGTCTAGGTTTTTGATTAATTAATAAGCTGGAATGGAAGATTGCTGCTAATCCTCCGCCCCGGCCCGTGCTACGAGCATTCTGACAGTTAGTGTGACTCGGGGGTGTTGACTCATTTAAATTAACATATTCATCCTGCTGTAACCAGGTTTCTGTAAGGCAGAATAAATCAATACGTTGATCAATTATTATATCATTTACCAACAGGGACTTAGAAGAGAGAGACCTAATGTTTAATAGACCACATTTAACTGTTTTAGAAGACATTTTGCAGACATTAGCGTGCATGCTAACTTCCGCTAACTTAAAGCTAACTTCCTATGGAGTCTCCACTCTGCTCAGCGTGCCGCTCTCGTCAGAGAGACATCACTGCTATTTTGGTATTGTGGGATAGCTCGCGCCCACAGATTGAGTTCGCAGGACTACTTTCACCACACTAATCAGTGTGCCTCTCTTGTTGAAGCGACAACACACAGAATGTGTCTCTTCCCAGATAGATCTATTTCAGTGCAGCTTCTTGTTCTGACTTTAACACTAAGTTAACACCCAAGTCTTTCATCACCAACTTTAAATGGTAATCAAATCATTCCAATCGTATCTTTCTGAACTCTTCCGCATCAAACTCCATCGTGTCAATGTTTACAATGTGCTTGAGCGATAACAGGTGAAGTGCTCATAAACTTTAAGCTTCTTAAATATTTATTAAGGCCACTCTTAAAACTTCAGTTATCTTTATCATTTTATTACAGGTACATTTTAGAATTAATTTAGATGAGATATTATCTCACAGGTATATATCCCAATTATCTGGGAACTACTTTTTGTGCAGGAATTCATGAAGCACGTCAGCCGCGGGTGCACAATAACAAAGAAACTGGATAGTTGTTTGGCCAAAACGAGAACATCCACATTTAGCTTGCCATAAGCTAAGCTAGTGGCGCGCGTGAGAGTATGTGGAGTTTCATTAATACCTGCAAATGCACACAGGGTTATCTACAAATATTCATTGATTTGCAGAACATGAACAAATGATGATTTGGTTTGAACATGTACAAATTATATGTAAGACAATAGGATCTTAATAATTAATTAAACAACTGCAAATAATAAAGAACACAGTGCTCATACGGTCGAGGGTAATTTAACATTGCATTATATTTTTTAATTTAAATGTGGTCTAGTGATGTTATGTCTGAGACTAAAGCCCCGAAGCTTGTGTTGAGCAGAGGGGGGCGTGTCCAAATGAAGCTGTATGACTTTTCAGAATATCATGTGACCAAAGAGAAACAAGACCTCGCTTGGTTGAAATCACACCACTGTTTTATTTTATGTTAATTTTATGTTTTGTTATTTTGTGTCATGATTCTATGAATCCTGAAATGAGGCCATCTATTTAGAAGTGAACATTCTGAATCGATTCCCCACAGAAAAGTTTGAAATATTTTTATACACACACACACACACATATACATATATATATACATATATATATATATATATATATATATATATATATATATATATATGCATATTTTCTTGCAAAGAAATATTATGAGTATTTCCCCATTTCTTCAAATACAATAGTCATCATTACTAAATAAACAGAAAAATCATAACATTTTAGCTACTTCTAAAAATGTTTAATAAAAAAATTCAAAATTATACACTGCCCTCTCACTGGCCCAACACAAAAACTGTCATTTCTCAGTCACTCAAATACTCATTTTATTGCCACAATGACAGTTAGGCACTTTTAAATAATGCACAATAAATTTACCCATGTTGTCGATGCTGATTATGATACTACTGACTACTACATCTTCTTTGTCTTTCGGCTGTTCCCGTTAGGAGTCGCCACAGCAGATCAATCGTTTCCATCTCACCCTGTCCTCTGTATCTTCCTCTGTCACACCAACCACCTGCATGTCCTCTCTCAGCACATCCATGAACCTCCTCTTTGGTCTCCCTCTTCTCCTCCTGCCTGGTGGCTCCATCCTCAGCATCCTTCTCCCTATATACCCTGGGTCCCTCCTCTGCACATGTCCAAACCATCTCAATCTCGCCTCTCTGACTTTGTCTCCAAACCGTCCCACCTGAGCTGTCCCTCTGATATGTTCATTCCTAATCTTGTCCATTCTTGTCACTCCCAAAGAGAATCTCAACATCTTCAGCTCTGCCACCTCCAGGTCCACTAAAATTCAGTGTGCACCCTCCAGCTCATAATGAAGGTGCTACAAATGACCACTAGATGTCAGTAGTATCTAATGAGCTGTTAAATGAGGCTTGGAGTAACAAAGCCTTTGATGAAGCAATTGGCTGGGAAGCCTTGTCAAGCTGACCATCACTAATGTGATTTTTATTTCACAGATCTTACCTTCTGTCCAAGCATCCCAGGCAAACCGACTGAGCCCTAAATGAAGACATGAAAACTAAAATTGATAAAACAAATATCTTTCACAGCACAAAAGCACACATAAGGGTTATTATGTTCACTTAATTTCACTCTGAGATAGAGTGCGTATAGAAATAAACAGCGGTGTGCAAACCTCCCTCAGAAAGCCCCTCTTTGGATTCCAAACAATAGCTGAAAACTCTAAGCATCACCAATTTGCCTTGTGACATAACAGCACGGGCAGAGGCACGGAATGTTCAGGCCATAGGTTTACATACACCCTGTCCAGAAACTTTCAAACTTAATTTCCAGCAATTTCACACATATCATGTGACCAAACAAAAGGTTATCAAAAGGCTCTTCCAATGAATAGACTTTTACCCCTAATTGTGCAGATTAGTTATGCAGAAGCTTTTAAAAGAAAATCCATCAATTTCCATGAATTTGTGTTTAAAGAGTCATTTATCTTGGTGTATGAAACTCATAAATGCATCCTGGAACCAATATATTTTCCCAAAATAATGACTTCTGTACTAACCTTATCACCCTTTGGTCCTGTTGCTCCAGGCTCACCACAAGCACCCTTTCAACAGAGAAGAGCGGAAACAGGATTACAATTGAGGCTGATATTTACATCCTGACAGCTATGATGGACCATGTGATTCAGACTGACCTTTTCTCCTTTGTAACCTGATAAACCCTGAGGAATCACATTACAGAGAAGAAAATCTGACAATCATGAGGCGAATGATTCAAATTATACTGTGGTTGCTTTAATATGGGTCTAACCTTTAAACCTGGTGGTCCCCTCAATCCTGGTAATCCCATGAGACCTGGATCACCTTTCTCACCCTATACCCATCGGAACAATGTATGTTTAGATGTTTATTTAGCGTGTTTTTGTCATATACATTTAAGCCATATACCCATGATGAGACTCACCTGGAGTCCTTCAGCACCAGGCCATCCCCGTATTCCTGGCTTACCTGGAAGACCTGGGGCTCCTGTACGACCCTACAGAAAAAAAACAATCATTGGACAGATTTAAGATTATTAATGAGACTACCTGGGGGAAATAAGGGTCATAAACACTAGCAAAACAATTTAATGTAAAGGAGACAACCAATGGTGTAGAAACCTAATGTGCAAAGCACTGGCAACTTCACAATGAATTTCAACAACCCCACCATAACCCTCCAATGGGGCCTAAGGATCCACATAACCCGATCAAGAAACTGACTTTTGCCTTTTAAAATTCTGTTTTCAGCCTCCTTTTCTCATATTCGCTGACTCATCCGGTCGCCATAGCATCCCCAGTTCCCATAACACCCCAATTCGCATATTACCCCAATTCCCACAGCACCCCCACTTGCCATAGCACCCCCAATTCCCATAACACCCCCACTTCCCACAACACTCACAGTTCCAATAACACCCCCACTTGCCATAGCACCCCAAATTCCCATAACACCCCCACTTCCCATAACACCCCCAATTCCCATAACACCCCCACTTCCCAAAGTACCCCACTTCCCATAACACTCACCGTTCCCATAACACCCCCACTTGCCATAGCACCCTAAATTCCCATAACACCCCCACTTGCCATAGCACCCCAGTTCCCACAGCAACCCCCAGTTCCCAAAACCCCCAGTTCCCAAAACACCCCAGTTCCCATAGCACCCCACTACTCATAACATCCCCAATTTCATAACACCCCCACTTCCCATAGCACCCCCAATTCCTATAACACCCCCCACTTCCCACAGCCCACTTCCCATAACACTCACCGTTCCCATAACACCCCCACTTGCCATAGCACCCTAAATTCCCATAACACCCCCACTTGCCATAGCACCCTAAATTCCCATAACACCCCCACTTGCCATAGCACCCCAGTTCCCATAGCAACCCTCAGTTCCCAAAACACCCCCAGTTCCCATAGCACCCCACTACTCATAGCACCCCCAGTTCACATAACATCCCCAATTTCATAACACCCCCAGTTCCCATAAGACCCCACTTGCCATAGCACCCCCAGTTCCCATAACACCCCCAGTTCCTGTAGCACCCCCAGTTCACATAACATCCCAATTTCCATGACACCCCCAGTTCCCATAACACCCCCACTTGCCATAGCACCCCAGTTCCCATAACACCCCCAGTTCCCATAATGCACCACTGCCCATACCACCCAAGTTCCCATAGCATCAATGCAACATTGTCTATGCAGTACAGAGGAAGCAGCTGAGCAGTTTCCCACCAATCATATCTGTAATTAGTTTTCTTTAGCACACCACTTTGATTTGGTATAGAAAACAATATGCACCTTTGCATATTGTTTTCAGTGCTGTGTGTCCCTGTATGTGTGTGAGGAAGAGTTTTGATCCATTGTGTCAAAATTCTGGCCCAGTGTTTATAAACGGGGACATTTACAATGACTATTTCAAGGAGTTGGTTAAAAGTACACACCAGCTTGAAGCCGTGTGCCACCTTTATATTGGTCACATGAACTTTGACCTTGGGTGAGCATGAAAGGTCAAAGTTAAGGTCAAGTCCATACGGATTAAACACAGTGGAGGTGTTGTGTATTATCCAAAGATAAAGTGGTTACATTTTGGACCAAATTTATAAAATTTCAAGGTCACACAGAACCACATTATAAACTCTCAGTATATCACAAAGAATTAATTTCCATGAAGCAGTGTCAATCGTGTAAGGTGCAGATGTTGCACTGGCTGATGTTTTTAATTAAACATTAACCTTTTTCTTGTTAAACATTAACCACAACATGGTGAGAATGAGAAAGGAGAGATGACAGCCCAATTTACAGAAAGAGCAAAAAGAGTTTAAACAGTATCCTGACGAGGTCATTTGTTAATAGCCATGTAGTATGAAAAAAGAAAAAAGGTTTTCTACATTTGCACTTGGGCCCAATCAAAGTGGGTTTTTTTTAGTATTTGACATTGTTACTTTTATCAGCTGTACTATATGTGGGAATAAAGAGATGATGTCACCCTGGAAAACTACTTAAAAAATTACTTTTACTAGAAAGTTGCTCACTCCAGTATTACATCGTTATATCCAAGCGAGATCCACCAAGAAAAACCCTTTGGTGCAAACCTGTCGTGCACCGGGGCAAAACTTCAAGAGGCAGGTCAGGACTGGAAGCATGCAGACACCACGCATCACCACATCCACCAAACCATGGAACCTCCCGAGGTTCTGGAAAGCAACCAGTAAGGTGAACAATTGATCCATCCCTACTTCTTGGAAGTAACCACGTATCTGCTGCAACCAGGTGAAACGTGGACCACCCCTGTGGCCTTTACCTGGGATCCTCAACACTGAGGCGCCTGCATACTGGATGATGCCCAGGGTGCACCACATGACCAAAATGTCACAGCTGATGTTACCCGACTTCATGGGTGTGATTTATGAATTATGTGACAGGTCCAAAAGATAACTTGATTTTGCCCCATCACCAATTCCCTGTAAATACATTATAATGTTGCATTACAGTGACACCTGCACAAAGGCGGCAGAGCTGCAGTCGTGTTGGTGGTGTGCTCCCATTAAATGTGCCTTCATTAAAGCAGCAGCCTGCAGAGACACTGTTGGACCTGCTTCTGTGCGGAGAGATTTATCATAGCGAGCCAAAGCACTTAGGGAGATTAAAGTGCAGAAGTGGTGTGCCGGATGGCCTGGATCAGCAGGACTAGACTCCAGCATCAGGGATAATGGAACCAGGCCAAAGGAAGGAGGCACCGGGAGGAAAGGATGGGGGGGTGATAGAGAGGACAGGAGCGGCAGGACGACAGGAGACATCAAAAAATGCGATCAAGCTTTTCTACGCGGTCAAAGAGGCTGCCGCGACTAATGTGGCATGACCCATTTAGCATCCGCGGATGATATTCTGAGCGCATATAGACAAATCACATCATGGAGATTGAGGATGCATCGAGAGGACAACAGAGTTACAGAGGCAGAGAGCGGATCCAGATCCCATTATTTCAAGGACATGCTGCAGGAAGTGAAGGAGCCGGATCGAGACGAGGGAGAGAACGAGACATGCATGAGGGGACGAGAAGCTCACCTTTGGCCCTGGACGTCCAATTTCTCCCTGGAAGAGGACAAATAAGGAAAGAGGAGAGGCAGCGCGTCAGAGCGTAGAGGCGCACAACGACACACTAAGCGCACGTGCACATTAACAGTTCAGTGTAGACGGCAAACCTTCTCTCCTTTTGGTCCTTGTGCGCCAGGTAGCCCGCTGTGGCCCTAAAAGTGATACCAAATTCATATATAACGCATTTCCTCAGTCAAGCACGCATTCTGAGCAATAAAACTGATTTGATTCAATTGAGAAGTGAGAATGTTTCATTTACATACCAACATTCTGATGCCTTTGATGCAGGGACTTACCTGTGGACCGTGAGGCCCTGGAGGTCCTGGTGGTCCAGGTAAACACCCCGTCATCACAGATTTATATTGTTGCTTCTCCTCTTCTGTTCCGTAAACACTTGGCTCGAAAAAGATAATTTCACTCTTAAAAAACAAACAAACAAAAAACAGAAAATCTGACGCAGTTAATGTGACAAAAACATGCTTAAGTTGTTATGCATATGCACATAATAATACAGTTGGGGGGTGGGGAGGGGGGTTCAAATGTTTGAAAATGAAAAGAAACAATTGTGTGACAGTGTTTTAGGGCCACACTGAATTTTAAGACTTTGATTATGAAGTCGTAATATTATGAGAATAAAGTTGTAATATTACGAGAATAAAGTCGTAATTTTACAAGAAAAAAAAAGAAGAAGAAAGAATAAAGTTGTATTTTCATGAGAAAAAACAAGTTTCCCGGTGGACACACATCAGCACAGCTAAAGTAGGCTAATGCTATTTTCATTTCCGAATCAAGATTTTTTCTCTATCATAAGTCCAAGTTTTTTTCTCGTAATATTCTGACTTTATTCTTGTAATATTACGAGAATAAAGTCATAATTTTACAAGAAAAAAAACTTGTAATATTACAAGAATAAAGTTGTATTTTTATGAGAAAAAACAAGTTTTCCAGTGGACACACATCAGCACAGCTATTTTCATTACCGGAATCAAGCTTTTTTTCTCTTTCACGATTACGAGTGTTTTTTCTTGTAAAATTACGACTTTATTCTCAAAGTCTAAAAAAAAAAAAAAAAAAAAAAAAAAAAAAAATCAATGTGGCCCTAAAACTGTTGTACAATTGCAACAGTAAATGATTCATTGTCAAGAAATATAAAATAAATAAATAAATAAATAATTCACTGTTATGAAATATTAGAAAAACAAAACAAGGGCTTGAAATATATATTCATGGTTTCAAAACACAAAATGATCTAGATTTTGAGTTTTGTTTTCAAGACATTGCCTCTTCAGTCAAAACTGGTGCGATCACTTCACGTGACCCTGAAGCACCCACAAGTTTGCTTTTGAGCAGCTAAGCTTCTAACTAACTCCTTCCTGGATGGCTGAGTAGCTTCCTCAACACAAATTTGAACAATTCCTACCAAAATTCATGTACTGATAACTCAGTGAGGAGGAGAAACAAAGCTATTTGAATGTTTCACTGTTCTGAAATGTCAGAAAGACAAAATGAAACAATTGCTTCAGTTGATGTTTCACTGTTCTGAAATGCCAGAAATACAAAATGAAGCATCTGCTTCAGACAATGTTTTGCTGTTCTGAAATGGCAGAAAGACAAAATGAAACAACTGCCTCAGATAATGTTTCACTGTTCTGAAATGTCAGAAAGCCAAAATGAAACAATTGCTTTAGATGATGTTTCAGTGTTCTGAATTGTCAGAAACACTAAATAAAGCACCTGCTTCAGATAATATTTTGCTGTTCTGAAAAGCAAGAAGAATGAAATAAAAAAACTGCTTCAGATAGTTTCATTATTGTAAAATGACAGAAACACAAAATGAAACAACTGCTTCAGACAGTGTTTCGCTGTTCCAAAATGCCATGAACACAAAATTAAATGTGATGAAAAGTGTTCAGAGAGTGTAGCGATTCCACAAATGTTACCATTAAATTCAGTAACAGTAAAAACTTTATGAAATTGTTTCTATAAAATGGTAGTTCCTAAAATATTCAGTTTTCAAATGTTAGAAAACAGGAAATCAAACAACTCCTTCAAAATACACTGTTTCGATATGGTTGAAACAGTATAACGAACAAGTGCTTCAGAAAATATTCACTGCTTTTAAATGTCATATGCACCAGTAGCCTCAGAAATTCTATTCAATTTATTGCTATAGAACCAAAGCACAACACAATTTGCATTCAAACGCTCTTGACTCCAGACTGTACCAACCCCACAATTAAACACATTGTAAGGAAATACTTCCTACTAATTTCTTTTCAAAAATTTGTACTTTAAATACAAAAATAAACTGTTATGTAAGAAAAAGGTTTTTTTTTTTAATATTTTAGAATATTCAAGAAACAATTGCTACAAAATTTACTATTTCAAAATGTTTGAAACACAAAGATAAACAATTGGCTCAGAAAAGATTCACTGTTTCAAAATGCTCAAAACAACAAAGAAAATAATTTGGTCACAAATTCCCTGTTTTGTCATGTTTGAAACAGCGAAACAAATGACAAAAAAAAGTATTTTGTCATTCGTTTTGCTGGAAAATGATTCCCTACTTGAAATGCTTAGAACACAACGACGGTGATATCTGGTAATCTCCACTCGAGACATGAAACATGTTCAGCAATTTAAAAATTATTTTTTTTAACGTTAAGGTACTGCTGGCCCTTCTCGACTGTGGGACCCCACAGAATGATTTCCTGGCTACGGCCCTGGTGATGCTGATGGTGCATGCACACGCTGACGTGCTCCAGAATACCTACAGGGTCGCCACGCCTCCACAGCAGAAGGGGCGGGGGGAAGAGTGGTGGTGGGGGCGGTGACAGACAACAAGGGTCGATCCTCATTGGCTCATTCTGCAGCCTGGAGACTGAAAGCACAAAGCGTGACAGAGTGCCTGTCAGAATGATTGACAGGTCGTGAAACGCACACGTGCAACAAGTGAGGGCGTGCACGCTGCCTTATACCTGAACGGGGGTAGAGGATGCTGTCCACGGAAGAGAGGTGGGAGAGGGCCCACGCAGGAACCACAAGAAGGTGGACGGACACCGCAAAGGTGATGGGGTCCATTGTGTGTGTGCACGTGCCCCCCTGAAACGCACGACAGAAGTTGTCAGTGACACTTTGCTTATTGTTGGAGCTGCACATTGCAGCAGATGCTGTAATTCCAACCGTGCGTGGGGCACGCACGGTTGGGGCACGCACGCCCCCTCCCCTTCCTCAGTCCCACGTGCCACATTTAGACCACCACCCAAATTAAGACGCACTTCTGCAGCGCTCACAGATCGGGAATTGATGCAAAAGCAGCGATCAAGGTACAATCGGATCTATCTTACCTTCCAGAACTGATCCACGCGGTGTGGTGCAGACTGTGGCTCCTCTGGCAGCTGGTGCAATAAATCCGATCCACTTAATCGACTCGCTTTCCTCCACGGTCAAAAACGACAACTGCAGAGAGAGAGAGCAGCAGCACCGTCCCACGGGGTCTGAATCCACGTGGGGGATGTTGCACCACCTCTGCGTGGATCTGCTGCGGCACCGCTGACTGAATAACAGCATGGGCACTGATACTTAAGTCTGCACAGCAGCTACTCTCTTTTTTTGGCACGTTTTTCTTTACGGAGCCGGTGATGTGCCGTCAGAGGTGAAACAGCGCCATCTGCTGGCCGTTTTGGTGCATGCAGGATACCGCCCCTGGCTGTCAGTGAAATTGAAACACAGCAGTTCAACCTTCTCAAATTCTTCCTTGCATGCACAGTGAGGAAAATCATGCACTGAAGTTGCTGCAGTAAATATAGTGTAAAGCTCATTCACTCATCAGGATTAAAACATATGAAGTCATGGACACAGCCTGCGTCTCTGCAAATCAGTATGCAAAATGCATGAATATTTAGCTCACAAATACATCCCCTCCCCACCTCGGGTATTATTCTAGCACAAACAAAAATCATTTGAAAAATCTATAGCCTTTTTCCTGCATTCTAAAGCAATCTTGGTAGCTAAATCCTGACACTCTAGTCATCATTTTCATGCGACAGTTTTTATTTTAAATACTGAAAATATTATTCTGCATGCAGCAGTGTTTATCAATCAGCCTTTGTTACCTTTCCTATATTTTTTCACACCTGTGAATGTGAAGCAAAAATGACGAGTATCTGTAGAGCCACTGAACAGAGAACCATTTGGGTCCTCCACCTCTCAGGTTTTTTCTTATGTTCTGGTTCAGTCTTAGCAGGTAGACTAGTAGTACCAATATGTAGTTTTGATTCCCAGTCATATTAACATCCATGTCCTTGGAGAAGACACTTCTACATTTTCCAGCCAGCTGTAACCAACCTTAGCTGGGGAAGTAACCTGCAATGGACTGGCGTCCTCTCTAGGGGAAGTCACAGATGGAAACAAGTCAACTCACTGCACACCAACTCAATGCATATTTTTATCATGACATAATCAAGATATAGCAAAAAACAAAGAGTATTTTTTGCAAAGCAAATGTTTTATAAAGACCTTAATGTAATCAGAGTAAATTCTATACACAGAATGTAAACAAGTTTAATCACCAATTTGATGCATTTTACAATTGATCACAGTACATTTTCATGCATTTTGCATTTTCATTTGCAGGCTGAAGTTGATTCTCACTCGACTGATGCACATTGATGATCAATGGCATCCAGATAGTCAGACCTTTTCCATCTTAAGGATTTGTGCACATGAAGTTCAAACTTCAATGACATTGTCAGACTTTTGCTAAGAATTTGTGCAATTTCAATTTCATTTTTCAATTTATTTTCATTTATATAGTGCCAAAACACAACAGAGTTGCCTCAAGGCACTTCACACAAGTAAGGTCTAACCTTACTAACCCCCACAGCAGCAATGATAAGGAAAAACTCCCTCTGAGGAAGAAACCTCAAGCAGACCAGACTCAAAGGGGTGACCCTCTCCTTGGGCCATGCTACAGATATAAATTACAGAACAATTCACAAATGCAAGTGGTACTTTATCCTTCCTGACTATAACTTTTTCCTATATACCCATATAAACATGTTAATAATAATAAGATAATAGGATTAATAAATGTCTGTGCTGAATGCTTGGTCTCCATAGTAAAGGTCAAACAAGGTTGATGTCCATGTCTATGATATGTGACATATGTTATCCTGTAATATGATAACTAAGCATGACAGATGGTGCAAAGTATTCCTTTTTAAAACCCTATTAACTCAACCAATATTTTGCATCACTTTTTACCAAAACTGGAAGAACTTTATCTTTTGACCCCTGTACAAACTGAAATTGACCTTAGTCATCATTTTTACCCTGCAACTCCACAACATTTAGTCAAGGATAGTCTAAACAACATATTTTTGAAATCATTATGATCAGACAAATAATATATCTTTCAATGTGACTGGAACACTTTTACGTTTTGACCCCTGTGTAATTCTTCATTGAGCCCTGTACGTCATGAGAGGTCAGCTCCAGGATACCTCCACCTCTGAAAATAAGTATTAGTTCATTTAGAATATGTGTGCCAAATTTGATGCTTTAGTCACAAAATGAACAATTGTTATGGAAATTTTAGCTAAGCTGCACCATTAGAATACACTTCATAAGTCACTTCATGAGTCATAACATGGCGTTAATCATGGTTGTGTCCCTTTCAAATTTTGCATAAAAAAAAAAGACAACTTCAGTTCAAAATACCACACAACATTTAATCTTATTGGCAAATTTTACTTACACAAAATGAGAATCTCCAAATCCAATTTCTGAGTTTTCAAATATTTCTGGAAGAATTTAACTGGTATACAAATACTTTGGAGTGAAGTGACTATACACTGCAATACCTTGGTGACTTATCACTAATTCATTAACAGACCTTGGATAGGTTTAGAGTGCCTTCGACCCTTTTACATCTTTTTTTTTTTTTTTTTTGCTAGCAAGGCTTGATATATTCTATGTTAAATCTATGTTTATGTGTTCTATTTTATGTTAGTTGACTTTATGTACTTGTTAATTTTTGTTTATTGAAATTTCAAAACAAAATTTTGAAAAAAAAAGTGACTTTCCTAACTGAGGAGTTGGTAACAGTGCGCCAGCCCTGAGACATTTCTCAAGTAGAAATTCGAGATGCCTGCTAAAAAGACTAAATAAACGATCAGAGTGAGCAAAAAAGAAATACCGGAATAATTTGGATGGATGAGGGAACCAGGACGCTGGCTGAATATGTGATACAGCACCCCCTGCTGTTCGATGAGAGGCAGAACGATTGGCTAAATCTCTCTCCAAAGAACCAGTTATGGACAACATTTGGGGAGGAACAGGACCACCCCCCTGACACTGGTAAGTGTTTGCTTGGTAGTGCATGTTAAATCAAGACTTGGAAACGGTCAGCGAGCGCGGGTTTTTCTCTAAAACTTTACTGTGCGCCATTTTGCATTGTACCACTCTCGCGCCGAGCATGCTGGGAAATGTAGTTTAACATTTCTGAATGAATTAATGTCATAGGTGATTTATGTTTTCAATGATCTCACTGCGTTATAAAAGACATTTTACTTGAGTAAAAGTTATATAATTCTACTATATACTTAATACTGTGTTGTTTTTATCTTCTAGGTGCCCACTGCAAGAAGCACTATGAAAACATCCCTTACCAAAAAGTAGTACATACAAGTATGTTTCAAGTATACTTCCAGTTTACTTTTTATATACTTATCAGTACTATTTTTTGGTAAGGGATGCTACCAGGGTGGGGAAGATCATGAAGACGGAAACTGAAAGTGGATCAGGGCAAGCACAGGAGTGTGAGGGATGAAGAAATATGTCCACATGGAGTTCACACTGCTCATCGTGGTGCTTTTGTTGGCGCAACATCGCTGCTATTTTGGCATTGTGGGATAGCTCAACGGACTACTGTCGCCACGCTGCTCAGCTTGGCGCTCTAGTTGGAGCGAGGATTTTCCTGGTGAAAATTAAAGCAAATGCGTACCTGTGGGCAACATGCAGAATGTGTCTCTTTCCAGATAGACCTCTTTCAGTGCAGCTTCTTGTTCTGACTTTAACACTAAGTTAACACCCAAGTCTTTCATCGCCAACTGTAATTGGTAATCAAACCATTCCAGTTGAATATTTCTGAACTCTTCCGCATTAAACTCCATCGTGTCAATGATTGCAGTGTGCTTGAGTGAGAATAGGTGAAGTTGCTCCTAAACTTTGTTTCTTAAATATTTATTATGGCCACTCTTAAAACTTCAGTTATCTTCTTAAATATTTATTATGGCCACTCTTAAAACTTCAGTTATCTTTATAATTTTAAAACTGGTAAATTTTAGAATTGATTTAGATGAGATACGTATACTCATTTTCTCACAGGACTATATCACAATTATCTGGGAATTATTTTTTGCGCAAGAATTCATCAAGCACGTCGGCCGCGGACGCATACTAACACAGAATATTCGGAATCTGCATGTTGATTTGGCAGTTTTTATGTCGGATGCCCTTCCTGATGCAACTCCACATTGCATGGAGAAATGGGCCGGGGTGGGGTTCGAACCTTACGCACTGAAACCAAGTTCACTAACCACTTCTCCACCACCCCTGCCCCTGAGAATATAAAGGGGTTTTTTGTACCCCCTTTTAGCTAAAAGGTTGAAAGCCATGTGAAGTTCAGCTTTCTAAATGACATATTGTTGAAAGTCGTGAAATTCTTTCAGTCACTTCTGTGATATTTTGTGGTGAAGTGAAATGACATTACCGTGTTCGGTTTAACATAATCTTATATGTGACAGTATTTTTCTGTTTCTGATACTCTCAAAAGCAGATGCCTTGGCCCAAACCCCACCTCTCTCTGGGCACAGGAGGATAATGCATGACTTCACCTGTCTTCTGGAGGGACACTTGCAGAGCATCCTGGAGAAATCCTGGCACAACTTCCAGATTAACTGTCTGACTTTAGTACAGAAGTACATGCAGCAGTAGCACCCACAGCAGACTCCTTGGTCTGAGTTTCAAGACGGCCAGCATTTCCTGCTCTACATTAATACGTATGTTTTGGACATTTACATTCTAAATCTTTTTGTGACATTTGATTGTTTTGTAAATAGTTATGCAAAAACATATAAAGCATTTCCTGCATTTTAATGTAAATAGTTGTATATAACTTTGTTGTTTGCTACATTTGTACATTTTGAAATTTACAATTTATATTTACATTCTAGTTATAAAATGGTTCATTTAACATGTTTGTGGTGTTCACAGTCAAAAAACCCCACATTTTTCTACTCTGATTTTATTGTTTTGTGTGAATTTAGGTCCATTGTGTTGATACAGTATGTCAGAATGAAAGGAAAACCGTAAGGTCACACGGGTGAGATGCTGAAAAAAGACAAAGTAAATGTTTTCTAAAGGTAAAAGCAAAAGTACTCAAAAATGGCCAATTACATCCTGGACCCCAGAGGATTAAAGCATCAATTTAGAACTTGAATGCAGAGTAAAACAAATGACCTGTTTTTATGCCTGTAGCTTAAGTGGAAATGAGCTACTTTTGACCACACCCCCTCTCCAAAAGTACAAGGAGCAGAAGCAGTGTAATCATGAAATGAGCTGTTTCAAGTGTGAATTTTGATGAGAGCAGGGTCATTTCTGCATGCACAGACATAGATGTGTGGAATGATGAGGATGGTTGATATGAAATCTCAATGATATTTAAGAATTATAGACTGAAAAAAAAAACCTGAGTCTGCACGATATGACCCCTTTAAACACACAATGAATTATACCAACAGCCTCAAGCACTCAGTATCTTAAAAAAAAACAACAAAAAGCAAACAAATCATACAAACTCAAAAAAAAAAAAAAAAAAAAAATCTTTATGGAGCACCATATGTCAAACACTTTTCTTCTGTTTCCCAGTTTGAAACTCCAAAGAAAGTGGCTCGACAAACAGTAAACATAACAGAAAAATACAGGTGAACGTAAAAAAAAACAAAAAACTGTAATAAAGCACACAAGAAAACTTAAACGATGCTGCTGTAGAACTGCCAGTAAAAGTTTTAAGTAAACAATTGTGATTTTTTTTTATAAGAATCCCTCAGGGTACCTTTTTCAGACACCTTGTCTGGAAAACTCATGAACTGTTGAAAGGCTGAATCACAGTCACAAACGCACGCACAACAGTGTAGTAGTAAAAATATCTCTAATGCAATACAGATATAAACATATTTCTCTAAACTGTGGTGTCAGAGAGCTCTGTCTATTCTTTCTCGTGTATTTTTTTTATTTTTATTGGGCATTCAGTGCCTTTCCTGGCTTCACTCCAGTTCTACACAGAGAAACCAAGATCTGATCTGATTTTTAATCAGGATCCACTCCGCTTCACTGAGAGCCGTTGGGATCTGTGCACGAGTCGTCCTGAGTGGTGGCATATTTTAAATAAGCGATAACATCCTCTCGTTCCTTCTTCTTTTTGAGCCCAGCAAACACCATCTTGGTACCAGGAATGTATTTCTTGGGGTTTTCAAGGTAAATCATGAGTGTTTCTTCGGTCCACACTATATCTGTAAAACACACGCAAACGCATTAGGTCGAGCGTCAAGAGAAGCACAAGCAGCCAGTTTTTGTTGCATCATGTTGGAGAGGGTTTGAGAGTAGAAACTGTTCGCCGGAACACTTGTTCCTGTTCAGACCTGTTGCAGACACTCAGCAGTCCATGTGTTACAGTTTATAATCATCCAAAAGAAGAAGAGGTTTGCAGAAATGATTGCAAAACACATGAATGAAGAATTTAGTCCCCCCCACCCCACCCAAGGCTAAATAACAGCTCACCTCAGAGAAACGTCAAATGATATTTTTGAGTATTCAGTGGCCACAAGAAGCATTTTAGTGAAGTGTTTTCTGTTTGTCCTGTAAACTTACAATTTATAGCTGTTTTTAACTGTTTAGCTTGTTGTGGTTTTAACTGTAAAATGAAATAATGGACCTGTAAAATAATTTTAGTGAAAAGCTGAACCCAAAACAATCTAAAAATACACCCTAGGTTAAAAAATGTCGGAATTCTTCTTTCAGGCAAAACTAGTGATTGTTACAATTCATCTGTAGCGACTTCACAAAAAAGACTAGTCCCTAACCTCTGAAGATAATTAGGTAAAATGTATTAAATGGGTTAGATAGGTATTTACAGTACCCCACTGCAGTATCCTTTGGGGTAAAGGACCATTGACTTAAATGAGCTGTTGTAATGATGGGGGTGAGGCAGGCAGACGAGATGTTCAACTAAAGTTACGAAACGGTATGGTCCACTTTAACAATATTTGAAATTGTATTACAAGTTTCTTCCAAGCATGAACATGGGAAATACATTGTAATATATACAATTACATCTAAGAACAATATACAAATGCATAATGCACCGGGGGGGTGTTAAGTATGGGAATGGGTCCCCCAGTAGGCCCTGTAATTTGAACCATGATTGTGATTTAAAATTATTATGCAACATCATATTTGCATTTTAACTAAAAACTGGGTATTGGATTGATTGTGGGCAGCACGGTGGCTTAGTGGTTAGCACTGTTGCTTCACAGCGAGAAGGTTGTGGGTTCAATTCCCGTGGCCTTTCTGTGTGGAGTTTGCACGTTCTCCCCGTGTTTGCGTGGGTTTCCTCCGGGTGCTCCGGTTTCCTCCCACACCCAAGGACATGCGGGTTAGGTGGATTGGAATCTTTAAAATTGTCCGTAGGTGTGTGTGTGGGTGTGTCTGTGTTTGTTTGTCTATTTGTGGCCCTGCGACAGACTAGCGTCCTGTCCTGGGTGTACCCCGCCTCGCGCTCTATGACTGCTGGGATAGGCTCCAGCCCCCCGCGACCCTTAATTGGACTAAGCGGTAGAAGATGGATGGATGGATGGATTGATTGTTCGATGTAAATTGTTAATGGTATACATGTTACGGTCAGGGTGGCACGGTGGCTTAGTGGTTAGCACTGCTGCCCCACAGCAAGGACATAGGATTGCTTCCCACCTGGTCCTTTCTGTGCGGAGCTTCCGTGTTCTCCCGTGTTTGTGTGGGGTCCCTTTGGCTTCCTTCCACATCCAAAGACATGAAGATTAGGTGAGCTGGTGACTCCAAATTGAACATAGGTGTGTGAGTGCGGGTGTGAATGTCTTTGTCTGTCTATATGTGGCCCTGCGACAGACTGGCATCCTGTCCAGTGTGTACCACGCCTCATGCGCTTTAACTATTGGGATAGGCTCCAGCGCCCCCCGTCCCTCGACTGGAATAAGCAGGTATAGTAAGTGAATGTTATGGGCACCAAAAGTAGCCTACATTGCACTAGTAAAACGTAGATGTTTGGCAATCTTAGAGGAGGATGGAGATATTACATAACAGTCTCACTGTAGATTGTGAACAACGTGTCAAAATTTAGAGGATGGATTTTGACAAAATTTTGTCAATAGATGATTCACATGTCAAAGAACAGTTGCTAATTTCTTTTATCATTAATCCACATCCATCTGCTCATTTTCCCTTTTGCTTCTTCCTTTAATTATTTTTTTAAATATTACACCAATATGGTTTACTGCAATTTTCTTTAAAATTCTCACCTTATTACATCACAAAGACGTGATGGGGAAAAAGTTGTTTTGTTGACTGTAGTACATAGTAAACCTCTGTTAATGTCACTCTACTTGATGCTCTTGACCTTGCTGGTGTTTATACAACACAAATCAGTGGAAGCATGCAGACCTAAAACAATCCTCTAGGATGCACAGTGTTGGGCAGTACTTTGGATTAGTGGTTAACATTGCTGCCACACAGCAAGAAGGTCATGGGATCGATTTCCACCCGTAGCCTTTCTGTGTATAGTTTGCATGTTCTCCCTGTGTTTGCGTGGGTTCTCTCCGAGTACTCCAGCTTCCTCCCACATCCAAAGACATGCAGGTTTAGGTGGATTGGAAACTTTAAATTGTGTGTGCAGGTATGAATGTGTTTGTTTGTCTATATGTGGCGACAGACTGGTGCCCTGTCCAGGGTGTACCCTGCCTCATGCCCTTTGACTATTGGGATAAGCTCCAGCTCTCCGTGACCCTTAATTGGAGTAAGTGGTTGAAGAGTGAATGAGTGACGCACAGTGTCCTGTACCTCTATCACGATTGGCACTTGTGTAGGAGAAGCCTGTTGCCTGTCCGGTTCTCCTCCCATACAGACCCCACAAGTTGGGTCCTGTCTTGTGGGCGCCGCACTTTACGATTGTGTGACACTGCGCACATTTTAGAAGAAAAATACGCTTGCCTTTCTCGATGTCCCCCATGATCAGTCAGCAGCTGGGGGAAAATGAAAAAGACAAATCTAGCTATAAAACGATCTGAACATATACTTCACATTACCAGCTAACACACGTGAGACGGGGAATATGTGCACATTACAGTTTAAGAATAAATTATGGTTTGCACAATCCACAGCACAAAATATCCTGGATGATATTGGAATTATTCTACTGAAAGTGCACAAAGCTGTGGTCTTGAATTGGAAGTATTGCAACTTTTTATGTTTTTCACAAAAATTAAACCTGAACCCTTATCTGAATCCTACCCCAAACACATGATAAAAACATACGCTAGGTATCTGAGACAAGAGTTATAGAGCTTCATTGCAACACTGGAAGAGTGCAGTGCCCCTCCAGAAATGAAGGTCATAATCCAGGGAGGGGGAAATCCAACTTTGCTGTGAGAATGGAATACATATAAAACTAAAAGTATATATACAGTCACTTGCCCAGTTCTGGATCATTACCAGTTCCGGATCACTGCTGTAGTTTTTGTCCCGCCGTTTCTCGTAATCAGCACGAATAAGATAATACTTGGTACCAATGGAAAGATTGATGTTTTGTCTACAAACGACCACAAGCTCGACTGGATCCAGCCATCCTTGTGACCAGCAGAGGAATCAAAACATCCCGGTGTCTGCGGTGTGCGCGCTTTTTCTGACTCACTCATTCCTGCAAGTTTTAAAGTAACGATCTCTAAAACGTACCAAAGGTGAGTTAGCCGTTCGGTGTTTTTGGTTCTAGAGTGGGAAAATACTTACTTACTTGGGTAGACAATGTCAGTGTGTTATGTCTTGCTGTTTAATTGCTGCGCGCATTTATCTCCGACGCGAAAATTTGCCAGTTCCGGATCACTTGAAGCAGCAGCCTCGTGTCTGTAATTGTGAGTCATGTGGACTTTGGGGGTCATCTCTACATCACGAATGGGCATGAATGTGGGGGCTTTTACTTTTTAATTCGGGAGAAATCTCACCTCCACACTTCATTTTTTGCTCGTAAAAACGTATAACGGCGCTTTTCAAAACAAAGTAAATTCTCATTTAATAAGTATAAGTTCTATCATTTTGTGTTCAAAACACATTCTCGGGCACAGTGTGTATCATTCTGCATTAGAAGGGCTCCAGCCAGATGCCAGGAATGAACCCAAAGTAATGCAGAGTGTCGTGATCCGGAACTGGCAAAAGTGATCCGTTTCTGGCAAATGTTTGCGCCGCACATAATGTGGCTTCACACTTTAAGTAGAAGCGCTACTCCGCCCAGACTTTTTCAGCTAAATAACATCCAAATATCCATTCAGTTGCATTATGACTCCGTATAGTGGGACTTTAAAAAAGGTGATCCGGAACTGGGCAACCGTCTGTATGTATATATATATATATATATATATATATATATATATATATATATATATTAATATATATATATATATATATATATATATATATATATATAATTTATTTTATATATTTTAAAAATGTTTAAATTTATATTATTACTATCCTTTATATAATTATAGAATTACGTATAATTATAGAATAGAATTACGTATAATTAGAATTGTAATCCAGTCCTCTCGAGGCTTAATTGGAAATTAGGGACCGATGGATAATGGTTCTTTAAAAGCCTTATAAATCAGTCAATCAATTAACCAATCATTAAACCACAACATGTCACTTCCGGATTATTCCGAAATGAATTTTTTTTTTTATGTCCTGCAACTAGAAAAAATACAGCTCATCTGGCAAGGAACAGCAAAAGAAAGCTAAAGCACGAATCGAAAACGCAAAAAAGAGAAAAAAAACAAACAAACAAATCGTGTGTTTTACGTGAAGTAAAAAACTGTCAATGTCCATAAAAAAACCACACACACAAAGCTGTGAGTACAGTTAGCAAAAAGGAGAAAATGGTGACGACGGAAGAACTTTTTGTCGACCGCAGCAAAAATTCAATAAAAACACTTACCTGCTGTATCTCCACTGCCTGTTCTTATCAATGTCACGCGAGAAATTATTACTACCATTACTGATAATATTTTGTGTTATTGTATTTCCGGCTTTAAAGCTGGAATGTTTCCAGGAACTTCACAGTAAGATGTTGTAACCGGACACAAGCGGATTACGCAGAGTTCTGTCAAAATCATGTGTCACCCACGACATTTAAAAGAGGCACGTTAGACAAGTTTACAGCCTGAAATGGGGGGAAAAATCTCGACAGTTCTCCACTTAAGCACGTCGTTTCCACTCTTTCTTGTGTATTATTTTTGCGTATTTTTGTAGTTTGTTTTGACACTGAAATCATATGGGTTTGCAGTTACGCGGAATCACCTGTAGGTGTCGCTGATGGTGAATAATTTGCGGTATTTTAATTTTGTTCTCCACAACGAGACTATATTTATATAAACGGTGGAAGTCGTTATAAGTATTTATGTTTGGATAAATGTACAGGTAAACAACATTGTTTGAGGTGATTTTTTTTAAATTATACACTGTTAAATCAACAAGTGCTCAAAATTGCAAAATGGGCTAATCCAGCCTTCACGTGGCTTTGCATGTAATTTTCATTTCTTTTATTTATTGATTTGGAGCAGAACTGGTCATGCTGCTGAGCAGTACTGTGTTAAACACTGTGTTTCATGATTCCACAGGACAGCAAGGTTTAAATTTGTGTTAAAGCGATGTACTACATCAGGTTGTTCCGCATTTTCACATGATAATTTAGAAATATGGGAAAAAGAATGCAAAAAAATTCTAAACAAAAATCCACTTTAAAGTATACGATGTATTCCTCTATAAATAGATAGTTTGAGGGTAAAATAAATACAGTACAGTGATTTCTACCATCTTTCAAAAATATATCTCTGGATTGTATTTGTCTCCCTCTAGTGGCCACTGTCAGTGCTGAATGAACTGCCATAACTCTCAGTCATCCCCAGTTTGTGCCATAACATGGGCGTTTCATAATCGGAAAAAACCCCAGTGCTTTTATTTACATAAATTTCAGATTTAGTGTAAGTCCATATTTCACCAGGTATCATTGGTTTCTATATCACTATTCATAGCATATACTGGTACCGTGAAAGTAGAAACAATCAAACATTTAAGGGATTAATAACAAAATGAACAGAAACCACTCATTTTGAAATATTTATTCTATTTGTCCCACTGCAGTATGATGCATAAAGGCTCATTAAAGGGAAATAATTGTCCTTCAATTCTACGTGAATGCTTGAATTAGAAGTCCTACTCTATAATGACATTTTAAATACTACCTGACATGAAAGGCTGAAGGACCTTAGTCAGGGAGGTGACCAAGAACCTGATGGTCACTCTGTCAGAGCTCCTTGAGTCAATGTCAATGTCCTTGAGTGGTCCAGCCAGAGCCCAGACCTGAATCTGATTGGACATCTCTGGAGAGATCTGAAAATGGCTGAGTACTGACACTCCCCATCCAACCTGATGGAGCTTGAGAGGTGCTGCAAAGAGGAATGGGCAAAACTGGCCAAAGATAGGTGACATCATATTCAAGAAGACTTGAGGCTGTAATTGCTGCCAATGGTGCATCAACCAAGTATAGAGCAAAAGGTGTGAATACTTATGTGTATGTGATTTCTTAGTTTTTTATTTTTAATAAATTTGCCAAAAAAAAAATAAATGATGTCATTATGGGGTGTTGTGAGTAGATTTTTTACAGAAAAATAAATTTACTTCATGTTGGAATACAGCTGTAACATAACAAAAAAAGGAAAAAGTGTGGAAAAAGTGAAGCACTGCAAATACTTTCTTGATATACTGTAGATTACATCTCCTGTTTGTGGATGCAGTGGAGAATATTATGACTTGACTGCAACAAATGCGTAGATACAACGCTGGACAATCTAGTTTCTGAATTAATTCATTGTGCACTTGGATGAACAGATGACTCACGAGTGTTGTATTTTATTTGACACAATGTGAAGAATGTGTTTTAGACACAGGATGATAGTTGCAACCTTCAGGAAACCTGAATCTGATTCACGTGTTTTGGTCCTGCCCTTGTTGCTGTTTGCAGTGTCGCCATACCTAGTTCCAGCTTTGAGTGTTTAGTACTTATCTGATTGGAAGAGTATCTGAATCACATCTGGTTTTGGTGATTCAGTACCAACCATGACATCTTTTTTATGGCTCTGTTTTCAGTGTATTATAATTTCCCTCCCACTTCTCAACAACTGTCTCTTTGTGCTATTAGTCTCTCGCTGACCCCAGCCTCAGCATGCAGACTATGGGATCTGGATTTACGATCCTGTCTCCAATACTTATCCAGAGTCTTATCCGCAAAGAGCTTCTCTACCTCCAGCTCTCCCTTTGTTCTCTCCCCGAGTCAACGCTCCCTCAAAGACCTTGTTCTCTGCCACTGTAATTCTCTCTTCTTAATGTTTTTAATGTGCACCACTCGCCACCCTGGCGGCCCTTTCATCTTTCCTTTTTCATGCTTTAAGGCCCTCCCAGCCTCAAAGCCTGTACCAGCTTTTCACAGACCCCAGACCCTAAAGACTGAAAACATAGCCCCACTCATGAAAACACAGTTCATGTTTGATATATCACATCTTACACCTCCGTTTTATATCATTTGGACTAATATTATATCTGTGTGCATGAAAATTCAGTAAGGTATATCTTATATATTATATTACAATTCTAAGGTGGAACTATGCCAGTATACAAAGGTATATCTAAATATCTTAAAAGGAAGAGTAAAATTGGAGAGTAGAAAAGAGTAGAGGAGAGCCACTTAGGTGCCTGGTCTTGAGAACCAGGGATGGTACGTTAAAAAGCTTTTTTATCCCATGGGAACTCTTCCTACCCCCCAAGCAGTCAAGAAAAAGGTATATATAATATAATAATTAATAAGACATAGAAGGGTAAGACATCACAGGAGAATATTGTAGTATAGGTAAATTAGTATGTAGACTAGTATTAAAATAAAATATAGTTAGTAGGCTAGCTATAGAAGCAGAGGTATGAGTGTGAGTCAGTCAGTTGGAGGTTTTTGTAGAGCTTCTGTTGTCATCAGTGTTCATTCTGATCCGTGGACTTAAGGGATGCTATAGTCCAAAATATGCTTTTTAATTAAACTCTTAAATTTGAGTAGGAAGGGGCTGGTAAACACCCTCGATGTCCCACAGGTCTATGTTTGTGTGTGTAGGATCTCCAATGTATTAAGAAACTAGCAGGCCAAGGGCCATATGGGTTACCAGCTCAATTATAGCCCAAGGCAAAGTGGCCATTTCTGCATAGAAATGGCCACTATTTCTAAGCGAACGAATCTACGCAAATATTTTTGGTTAGAAACAATGTCAATGACCAGTATGTGCCCTTGTTAAAATAAAAGTTATCAGGCTGTTTTTGAGAAAATTGGTTCAAAAATGCCCAAATTGGCTATTTTGGCATAAAAATGGCGGCATTTCCAAACAAACAAATCTACGACTATAATTTTTTGACTGAATATGTCAATGACTCATGTTATGCCTTGAGAAATTAGAAAAAAAATATCAGACAGCTTCTGAGAAAATTGTCTTTAAGTGTTCAAAATGGCTTTATTTCAGCATAAAAATGGCTGCTATTTCCAAACAAACAAATCTACAAATATGATTTTGTAGATAGGAACAATGTCAATGACCCATATTTCACCCTTGCCAAATTAGAAAAAAGTTATCAAAAAGTTTTTGAGATATCGCAATAAATGGACGCTAACCCAAAAATGTGGTCTGAAATAGCTCACTTTAGAATTCTGCAACATATGAAGACGTTCATATCTGAACTGCTGCTCTCTGTGTGAGACACATTGATTGAGTCCTTCTGTGCTATAATCTGTGGGAGAGATTGTGAGTTGCATCCTTTCTGAAGGAAAATAAGGCATGGCAAACAGAAGGTTCTTTGTATTTAAAGCAACAGGCTCATAAGCAGGTTGTATTTTAAGATGCATTTATTCTATATATTTATTTCTATATCAGCAAACAGAAAATGCTGATGATTAACACTGTCTGCTCACAGTTTGTGCTGTTGCCATGGGCAACAGCAGCAATGTTTCCATAGCAACAGTACACAACACACCCAGACTATGCTTATATTATAACAGTAAAAAGTACCAAAACTATGTATTTTTAATAACACATTTTTATAATGTCACACATACATCATCTCTTGATAAAAAAAAGCATTACACCATACATGTAGCTGTGGGCACATTTCCAAACATCTTCTGTTTTTATGTTGTCTCTGACATAAACTGTGAAGGGTTTAGTGAGCCTTTTTAAATGGAAATAGTTGACATTTACTTGAAAAAGATGACAAACACAATTGTCAACTGAAAAAGTTCAGCAAGATGAGCTGCTGCTGTTGACTACAGATGACATTCTGCCATACCACTAGCAGCAAATGCTAGCTGCTACTAGGGTCCCTTTATTCAGAGAGTGGCGTCAACTTAGAACATGGCGCCATTTGGGGGCCAATTGTGCTGAACTACTAAATGAAACGTTTATGTTTTCAACATTTTTTTTTTTCATTTAACCATATACAGCAACACATCCAGGTACAGGTACTATCAAAATAAATATAAAAATAGTTAAACTATCAAATTTACATGAATTTACAATTTATGATCACTTATTTAATTAATTTAAAGCCTGATTTATGTGTCTGCAGCTCTGTAACTCTGTGTCATACAATGATGTGCACGACAATTTTAAAGTTATCCGTCACTGGGTTATACTTTATTCTGGACTAATTTGTCCCTCAACAAGCTTTTCTTTCTACAATCATCACCTCCAATTCAAAGGTAAAGTGTACAATTTCCTCTTTTTCCAACTCTGTGTTGTAAATTTGCAGACTTTTCAGCCAAATGTATGTGATCTCGGAATGTAATAATCAGTGTGTGCACTGCAAAAACTATTAAAATATGAGAGGAAAGAGTAAAAGCAGAAAGTATCAAATCACAGCCTTTTGCTGTGTCTGATTTAACAGGTGCATGTCAGGCTGTGGATCCGTGTCTGAACACGATTTGAAAAGATAAATGGTCAGGCTTTTAAACAGGGAAATGACTCTGGTCTCACTTTACTCAAATCAGTGAGTGTAAGAGCGCTGAACTTTAAGTTTGTACCTCTGTTACTGTGCACATCCAGACTGAGCTGTCAGGTTTAATGGGAATACATTGCGATCGGACAGGACATTTTATCCGATGTGAGCGAAAATCCATTAAACAAAATCTATATACGGTTATATACAGTGTTTATTACATGGAAAACAATACAAAAACATTCAGTTTATATGATGACGGTTTAGGTGAGTTTTACTATACATGGGACTGAACACTAAGTATACCTACCTCTCAAAACTTTGACAATGAAGTCACTTTCATCCCACACAGCTGACTTTATTTTCCCAAATTTTTCGTCTGTTGAGATCTGAAGGGAATCTGTACATCGTGAAGCCCTTGTTGGGTCTATTTGTGCATTCAAATGCCAACAACCAACGTTTTCAGCACATAAATAAATAAAAAGCTGGATTTACATACAGAAAGATTAACAGCAAATGCTATTTTGGCCCAAGATGGCACCCATGAGTCACGTGGACCGATTTTTTTTTCCGGCTTGTCCTGTCACTACTCTTTGAATAAAGGGATTCTAGCTGCTACTAACGGTTGCCTACTTTTCCATTAAAGTGAAGAAAGTTCTGGCATGTGACTGCTGACCCATGTTGTATAATATAATTTTAAGGAAATGAAAATTAACATGCTCAGTGGTGTGTATTTTTTTTTTTTTTTTTTTTTGGACAAACATAAATATCTCTTTTAAAGACCCCAGCTGACCATAAATTGTATACACACTGGCTAAACCCTCTGTGATGTCAAGGACAGATTTTATAAAGAACAAGTTTGTAGTACCTGATTTCACCTAACTTATGGCCATGCCATCAATGGGTAAATATGTACAATGTGGGCAAAACCAGCATGACTTGGGCCAGATGAATGAAGCCTGAAATTATCCCCCATCTTCTAATTACCAGACAAGCTAAGGCTAACAGGCTAGCTGTATACTGGATGTTTGATTAAGGCATTGTTTTGTAGATGGGGTCATGGTTTTCATAACGGGTGGCTTGGATGCAGGGACTAAAAACTATGACTGTTATATTGTCTTAGTAGCATGACACTATCAATGTAATGTTACCAAATACCTGTGAGTTAGGGCTAACAATGTTATAATACAAATTAATACTAAAATTTCACTCAACAGAAATACTGGTGCGCAGACCTCTTCAGTGCTATTAGTGCAATTAGTTGCTCAGAGAGTACAAACACATAGAGTCCACAGCAGTTAGCAACCACTGCTACTGGCTTCACCCACTAAAGTGGTCGTGCTCATAATTATTCATAAGTTATGGCTTAAAATAGCTTAAACTGCCAAGTTATATCAACATTCACCTGCTGTACAGTTGTCATGAATAGGAAAACTGGAGACCAAAACTGTTTGTGTACTGGACTGTAAAGATATTTATTTCTGCTGTAAAGTTGGGCATTTTAACATGGGGGTCTTTGGAGATTGACTCACTTTTGAACCAGAATCTAGTGGTCACTTCTTTGCTGGAAAGTCTATGATCCCTTTAACCAAAACTTATAAAGAGTGATGAGGGGATGACTGATTAAGAGGTGAAGATGAATACAGGTCAAGCCAAAAAAAGAAAAAGAAAGCAGAAGCAGAGCAAAAAAAAAAAAAAAAAAAAAAAAAAATGGCCACAGTGAGAGACCATTGATCCTTGCGTGTCTCTGTCTGGGCTTTGGCAGCATTCCCAGAATTCCGCTCAAGCTCTGGGCCATCCTCAGATTCCCGGGGCTGATTTGTGGAAACGTGCTGTTATCCCCCCGTTGAGATGATTTATACTGAGTTTTATCTTCCCCTCACTTAGACATCAGCCGGGTCATCGTCCCAACACTTTACATGCCCGTACACTCAGCGAGGAGACGCATTCATCAAGGCCTTGTGACAGGTTATAGTTTTATCAATGATCAAATCCATTTCTGCAGGATCACTGCATTATAATGTAGGAGAAGACGAGCAGACGCCGGGCAGACAGACACTCGGGCTCGTGTTGCAGCATGTGTGGCCGCTGTAATTCTGGTTTATTTTGTGATTGGGGTCGATGATGAAAGACCTGAGGCCACATCCAGGAAAAGACGAACAGATAAAAACAACAAGCCTATAGATTTACTACAGGAAAAGATGGTGAAGATACAGAACTAACTGGACAGCAGGATTTTTTTTTTCTTTCCACAGAAACAGAGCTTTGTTGTTACACAAGTGAAATAATCTCAGTGACATAATTTAACACTTTCCTTCTTATGGTCAGTGGGAACCTCTGACTCAGGTGGTGGGCTGTTAACAAAAGCCTTGTTGGATTGATAACTACTGTCATAAGTATTTGGACAGTGATGGATTTTTTGTAATTTTGCTTCTGTACACCTCTACAGTGGCGATGAAACAAAACAATCCACATACTGTATGAGTGAAGTGTTGACTGTCAGCCTTAATTCTAGGGGGTTTAAGAAAAATTTTGTATTAACGATTTAAGAAGTGCAGCCATTTTTATAGACCCTCCATTAGTAATTGGACAAAAAATAAAATAAAATAAAATAAAAGTTCTTATTAGCGATGGTACGATGCCAGATTTTCAAATTCGATCCACAACCAATACTGATACCGATACTGATTCATTGGCACCTGCAATATTTTCCAATATCAATAGCAATTTGATACCATTTACTGTCTTAAACCAACTGATCTTTAAAATTTGGATGCATTTGCACATCATGACTGTCTCATTTCAACTCAGTTGTAGTAGCATACGGAGGCAAAATGACAAAAACAGTGTCACTGTCCACTGATACATCCCTGGCTGTAGCTACTTGTATCTATAAATGAATATTCATGTTTTGACAGGTAATGTCAAGAGGAATAAGTAGTTGCATTTTGGCAGTGAAGCAGATTTGCATTCAAAATGTTTTTAAAATCAGTTTGGCTGTTTAAAATAGCTTTTCTTTTTATGTGAAGGGTAGAGGTTGTGTTTCACACCCCTTTTTTCCGAGTTGAGAATACAGAAACTTAAAAAGTGATTTATGGACTAGACATGCAATTTTATGGAGAGAATTTTCACGCTGATCAGAATTTGCTTTGTTTCCTCCCTTCTGTCGCTTTTTTTCAGTTTTGGGTGAACATAGTAAGAAAGGTTTGTCTTATTAAGATTGTAAAGCATTATAGCCTTATGACATCACACAGCTCTAATGAGGATAAAAGTGATAATTCTCATTGCCTTCATTTTTCGGTTGTTTGAGGTAATAATGACAACTTTTTTCAATCTTTCGGCCATGATGCACATTGCAAAAGACGGCGTAAATATGTCCCTTTCAGGATAATGTATCAACATGATGATGCAACATGGTGGCCTCCAAGAGGGAGCCCGCTCCCATACAGACATGAAAAACTCATTCTAACCTTATGAAAACTTATTGATTTGTTGGTTACAGGTACACATGAAGAGATAACTATGAATGCTATATTCCATTTCCGCTATTAAACACACCTAAATCCAACACACTCTCTCAAATAATTAATTTTAAACTAAATTATTTCATTTTTGTACCTTTTTTTTTAAAATAGATTGCCTTAGCACATGCTTAGTTGTGCAATTTAACAGTATAGCTACTAGATGGCACTCTAGCTGTGCATCTTATATGGTTTTGTTTTAAATTTACTTAATTCTTACTGAATTCTGTTGCCGAATCTGTTGTCTTCAGCTTTGCAAAGACTCTGCGATCAAGTCTTTTTGTTGAGGAGATAAATTTTGTTCTTTGTTTAATGCAGAAAAGGTCGATCTGATAAAAGTATCATTCTGTACAGGTGGAGGATTTACTCCAGTAGGTGGCGCCATACTCATTCGTTTTCTCTATTGCTCGTGCAGGAGGAGGAGCACAAGGGAAGAGGCGGAGGAGGCAGTCTTAAAAGAAAAAGGGAGTGTCTAAAAAAATGGACGGTGTTTAGGATTTGAATTCACTGACCAATCAGAAGGCCGTAGAAATCAACCAATCAGCGATTGAGAAAGAGAGAGAGAGAGAGAGAGAGAGCGAGAGAGAGAGAGAGAGAGAGAGAGAGCAAATGACCTTTGATGAGAAGGAGGAGGTGTAGGATGGGAAGGAAAGGAGGCCCTGAAAGGTGTGTCGGGCTGCCACAAGCATATGTTTTTGTCTTATGTCTTTATTATAAGATATATTTCTTTCTCCAAACTTAAATTCAAAAGGATCCATTGAAGTTTAAAGGGATGAATAACATGTAGGTGGTGGAGAGGATGAGCGATGTGAGTTACAGCAATCAAAAAAGAATCACTGCCATGAGAGAAATAGATGTTAGATGTGACAAAAGTGAATGGGTTATATGCAAATGGAACAAAAAATATAACCAGAGAACATGAGAGAACCTTAACTGGATACATGGAGAGCAAATAAACACGTATTATGAAATCTATTGGTCTCTCCCATTCTTTCCTTTAACACGACCAATTTATGTGTTGATGTGTAAAAGTCCAAAAACACCAACAAAACAACCATCTCTACTCGCAATGGAACGAAGAACTTACAGTTTGCAGATGTTTCGTATTTGTGCACGCACGAAAAAATTCAGCACAAACTAAAGAAAGCGGCTGAGAAATCGTCCTCGCTCTCTGTGTTTTTTTTTCCGACCTCAAGACCTTAAACACTGCTCCCAGTAGGACAGCCACTTTGACTGCTGTTCAGCAGGTCAGCGGAGGTCAAAGGTGGCCTCGACACCCACACTGAGGGTTACACCGTGACCTCCGACCCCTTTCCTTACAGGCACCACCGTGCAGCTGAACCCCGCGCAGGACGAGAAGGTTAACTCTGTGGGTGTGAATGCAAAAATATGCTTTTGCTCAAAAGGACATTTGAACCTTTTGTCGTCTTCCTTGTGATTTCAATGATATATATTTGTGAATCCTGTTGGATTACCAACCGTAGTGACGAAAAGGTTTTTAAGGATTATCATGTGATTCAGTTCATAAGAATTCAGATCGCAGGTATTTTATTGATGATTTTAAGTTTATTTTAAGAATCTATGAGATACTACAAAAAAAAAATTATGTTTTCTTTTCCTTTGTGTGTTAGAAAAATCCATTTTTTCCTGCAGAAATTTCGATTCATGGTCAGAACAAAAATAATGCTAATATTTATTAACATTTATTCTGTAGTTGTACACACAAAACTTAAAAAGAGTGAAAGTTCACTTAAAGAAAACCCAAGTCATATTAAAGTGTTTTCAGACACTGAGCCTTTGAATGCTTCATTCACATTAGAAGAGTGCTTCATTTGCATTTTATTTTTTGAAAAATTAGTTTAGAAATTCCAAGAGAGTCCATAAAACAGGCATTCTGGTAGTTATAAAAGCCCACTCACACTCCAAATCATAAAATAATGGCAGTGACTTCCTTTGTTTTTTTTTTTTTTTTAGAAAAGTCATTAGAGATACAAAACATTTGAAGAAATAGGGCCAACTCTATCTTTTATTTTATTTTTTAATTACTTGTTATATCAGCTCTGTTTTGATATTTGAAAGTAGTTCTGGCAAGTTTGCATAGCCTCGATGTAAGACACGGAAAATAGTCCCTGTAGTAATTTAATAATGTGACCAGTTGAATAAAACATTAAAGAAAAAACCTAAATAAATGAGAGGACAAATACATACCTCTGGTTTTACAAATGTAAAAAGCAAAACCAGAGGTATATATATTTTTAACTGTATTTCTTTTTATTTAACAGTTTTTCCTGAGATTTTTAATCTTTATATTACATGTAATTGTAAAAGGTAAATTTCAAAGTTTAATGTAAATGTATGTCTTAATAACAATAAAATAACTGAACTCATTTTCTGAAATGTATCCATTTTCATATGGGAGGGGAAGTATGACCTTAACCTAACCTTGATTTTCCACTGATCCCTATTAAAAAATTAAAGCACTACTTCCCATCCATAGGAACAATGTTCTTACCAAGTTTAATTCAAATCAGACTAGCCTTTCTTAAGATATCTTGCTAAAAAATGCAGTGACCAGGTCAACCTCACCTCAATAAGCACTGATTGGAGCTTTTGGGCTGATGTGTTCAGACACATCTGAACACTCTGGTTGCTCTGTATGCACCACTCTGCATTTAATCATTAGTGATTGATCTCTGCTCCCCTCCACAGCATGTCTTTTTTCCTGGTTCTCTCCCTCAGCCCCAGCCAGTCCCAGCAGTAGACTGCCCCTCCCTGAGCCTGGTTCTGCTGGAGGTTTCTTCCTGTTAAAAGGGAGTTTTTCCTTCCCACTGTCACCAAGTGCTTGCTCACAGGGGGTCATTTTGACCGTTGGGGTTTTTCCGTAATTATTGTATGGTTTTGCCTTACAATATAAAGCGCCTTGGGGCAACTGTTTGTTGTGATTTGGCGCTATATAAATAAAATTGATTTGAATTGATTTGATGTGTTCGACAGTGCTGACCAGCACACACAAATGAAGGAATATTGTTTGAAAGAATGGGATTCTGTTCCTCTAGAAAAAAAAAATTTGACTCAGTGGTGGCCCAACACTTTATAAGACATGCTGTGTTCATAATTTCCTTTAATTCGTCACCTGTCTGTTTGTTAATCATAAAATGTACAAATATGTTAATAACTACAATAAGCAGTTTTAAGCTTAAGACAAATGTATTTATGAGTTAATATTGAGCTCAGCTTCTGAGGCCCAAATGACATCCATTATTTCCTTTTCACTAATTTTGTTTGAAAAAATGGGATTTGTCTCATTCAGTGCAATTTTCAAACTTCAGTAAAGCACTCAGACATTTGATTGATAATGTTTTAGCACAACTGAAGTTGCAAAAAAGTGTTTTTTTCTTTAGGTTGATCAAAAATAAGATTATTTCGCAAGCATTCCATTAAATGTATGTGTGTGTGTGTGTGTGTGTGTGTGTGTGTTTGCATGCGTGCATTTGTAGAAGTGGTATTTTCCACCTTTACTATTTAATTAAATAGCCCTATATTTGCAAAATGACCTATAGAAGAAGTGATTGCAGCACTTATAGCTGCTGGATCAGCATTCAGGTTTCACTTCCAGGAAGCTTTCAGCCAATCTGTTAAATACCATAAATTAAGGGTGTAGTTATGTTATAATAAACAAGCTGTTATGCTGTGTGTAATGTTCTCTCTTCATTTTAGAGTTTGACTGTGTTCAAACTGAAATTAATTGCCCCCCCCCCAAAAAAAACCCCCCAACAAATAATCTCGATCACAAGTGTCCTTATCGAAAACATGACATAGCAAAAAAAACAAACAAAAAAAAACAATTTTTTTATAGTCTGAAAATGAGAGTGTTTAGCAATGAACAACAACTAATTTAAACAGCTTCTTTCTTTCTGAAATAAATGCACAGGTTATGTAACACAGAAAAGCCTGACATTGTGTGCTGCTGGCAGTAATGATGTTGAACATTCTGTGTTTTGAACAATCATAGCTGGAGCGTGATGAACTGAGTGAACTGATCAAACTGAGGTCAGATGATTTTTAAAATTAAAAACACAAAACCAGCTGTTGCAGGAATGAATGACAAATATGGTGGATTTGCCTTCAAATTGCAACATTTCTATAAACAAAAGGTAAAATAAATTACTATATTCCTTATCAAAACATTAATTGTTCAAAATATTATCTATCTATCTATCTATCTATCTATCTATCTATCTATCTATCTATCTATCTATCTATCTATCTATCTATCTATCTATCTATCTATCTATCTATCTATCTATCTATCTATCTATCTATCTATCTATCTATATATATATTAAACTGAGGTGGCAGTGCTTCTGTGCACTTCTGTACTTAAGATTTGATATTCTCAGAGAATCAGATTAATTTTCTTTATTTAATTTAACTATAGTTCTGTTCAGGCTTTCACAGTACATTACATTTCCGTGTTCATGCCCCCCAGTGGGGTGGGAGTGGGGGGCATCCCACAGACTGAGAACTGCAGCTGTAATGAGAAATATAATCAGCTGAAAAATTGCAAAAGAAATTATTTAGTTTCAGCGCTACAGTTGGTGTTAGCATGTGCTTTCATGGTTTAACATATAATGTCAGCCCAATATTTAGCATTTGATGCTAAATGTGGTTAACGTTAATGACTGATGCTGACCTTAATTGGCACCAACCTCAACTCTCATCATGGTTAGCATTAACCACAATTAGCATGGCTACGCATAGTAACGCTAACCGCTAATGCCTGACCACACATCTTCTCACTGCAGTTAGCATTTTCTTTAAGACGGCCCGTCAGTAGTTAGACACGCTGTGCCAATATAGCAGTGTCCAGTATAAATAGCAGTATACGTCACCTCCACAAAGACGTTTATTCCTAGAAAACTTAACATTTCTCACTCCCTCACCTTCAACCGCTTACTCCAATTAAGGGTCACAGGAGGGCGGAGCCTATCCCAGCAGTTCCAGGGTGTGAGGCAGAGTACACCCTGGACAGAACGCCAGTCTGTCTCAGGGTCACATCTAGACAAACAAGCACATTCAGAGGCAATTTAAAGTTTCCAATCCACCTAACCTGCATGTCTTTGGTTGTAGGAGGAAGCCGGAGCACCCGGAGGGAACCCACACAAACGCCACACAGAAAGGCCACAGGTGGGAATCGATCCCATGACCTTCTTGCTGTGAGGCAACAGTGCTAACCACTAACCCACAGTGCTGCTATTTTAACATTTCTGTAAAGTTTAATTAATTGCACATAACTGCCTTTGTATTGCAACATTTTACTATAAACTGCAAATGTTCTTGTTTTTTTTTTTTTTTAGCAATTAGAACATGACAACACAGGGAACAGTGTTGCCAGGTCTGCAGCTTTCATGCACATTGGGCTTTTGCAGTGTTGCCACCACTAATATTATTTGTCCATAGGTTGGGAAGACCTATTTTGTATGCAAATTAGATTGCTGCTTGTGAGCGCATTCAACTTTTTTCCATTTTTTTGAGTTTTGACAGTTTTTTTTTTGAGCCGTTGGGCTGGTTATATGGCTGGTTTTGTCACATAGACATGGCAACTCTGACAGAGAAACATCATAAAAAAAAATCATATTTCATTCTAGATTTTATAAGAGCGCTACCATGAACGCAAAGAATTAGTTACATAGAGTACAGGGGCAAGTATTTGGACGCTCACTGACATTTAAGTCCACCCTGATTTGACCTTGAAAAAGCAGGTAAAGATGATGACGTCTGAACTTGTGAGAAAGGGTAGTGATACGAACTTATAACTTTATGTCACTCATTTGTAGTGGTAGCACATGGGGGGGTAATGGGTCGTTTTGGCAGCAACAGTTTTAAAGTTATGCTACAGTAAACAGAAATGGATCTAAGTCTCTGCTGTTGTGGTGTAGCTGAGGCGTTTTAGCAGACAAAACTTTACAGTGTCATTTGCTGTCTCTTATTTAATCAATGTATACACAACAACATGCATTTTAGATTGCGTTCTTGCTAATAAAACAACTTTCTCTAGGAGTAATGTTAGCTGACATGACTGATTTAACAGTTAGCTGATTTAGCTAGTTGTAACAACAACAACAACAACAGACGACAAAAATATTAAAAACACACATCTCTGTCCAGTGTAAAACAGTTTTTAAATATTTCTCACAAAAACATTTAACTCACAAAATCATCTTATCTTTTCTTCATGTAGCAGTGAAGACAGGAAACGTCTCTGTTAGCCATTGTAGAGTTGCAAGCTAACACAAATGCCCATCAACAAGAGAACTATTTTGGGTTACCATAGCTGAATGTAAAATTGTTTGTACTTAAAATCTGTTGTTGTTGTTGGTCTCTATATCTCTAAAATTAGAAAGGTCTTGTCTCAGAGTGATGCTGAAAAACTAATTCATGCATTTATTTCCTCTAGGCTGGACTATTGTAATTCATTATTATCAGGTTGTCCTAAAAGTTCCCTGAAAAGGCTTCAGTTAATTCAAAATGCTGCAGCTAGAGTACTAACAGGGACTAGGAGAGAGCATATCTCACCCATATTGGCTTCTCTTCATTGGCTTCCTGTTAATTCTAGAATAGAATTTAAAATTCTTCTTCTTACTTATAAGGTTTTGAATAATCAGGTCCCATCTTATCTTAGGGACCTCATAGTACCATATCACCCCAATAGAGCGCTTCGCTCTCAGACTGCAGGCTTACTTGTAGTTCCTAGGGTTTTTAAGAGTAGAATGCGAGGCAGAGCCTTCAGCTTTCAGGCTCCTTTCCTCTGGAACCAGCTCCCAATTCGGATCAGGGAGACAGACACCCTCTCTACTTTTAAGATTAGGCTTAAAACTTTCCTTTTTGCTAAAGTTTATAGTTAGGGCTGGATCAGGTGACCCTGAACCATCCCTTAGTTATGCTGCTATAGACTTAGACTGCTGGGGGGTTCCCATGATGCACTGAGTGTTTCTTTCTCTTTTTGCTCTGTATGCACCACTCTGCATTTAATCATTAGTGATTGATCTCTGCTCCCCTCCACAGCATGTCTTTTTCCTGATTCTCTCCCTCAGCCCCAACCAGTCCCAGCAGAAGACTGCCCCTCCCTGAGCCTGGTTCTGCTGGAGGTTTCTTCCTGTTAAAAGGGAGTTTTTCCTTCCCACTGTCACCAAGTGCTTGCTCACAGGGGGTCGTTTTGACCGTTGGGGTTTTTACGTAATTATTGTATGGCCTTGCCTTACAATATAAAGCGCCTTGGGGCAACTGTTTGTTGTGATTTGGCGCTATATAAATAAAATGGAATTGATTTGATTTGGTCCAATGTGTCTGTCTGTGTGAACAAAATAGGGTTTTATACAAATTAGAACAACTGAATAGAATAGCCTTTATTGTCATTGTGCGCGCGGGGGGTACAACAAAATTGCGGGTGCTCCTACAGAGCTACTGTTCACCACAGAAAAAAAAACAAGACATCTTACACACCACAAAAAAATTTTTAAACAAAAAATGGTGGTATACATACATGCATACATACTGTACATATATATATGAATGTAAACATATGAATAAAGTACAGTTTAAAAGATGGGTGGTGGCCAAGTGGTTAAATTGCTTGGTTTCAGTTCAGAAGGTTCCGGGTTCAAATCCCACCTCTGCTACATTTCTCCATGTAATGTGGAGTTGCATCAGGAAGGGCATCCGGCGTAAAACTTGTGCCAATTCAACATGCAGATCCACCTTGGATTTGCTGTGGCGACCCTGAGTGCAAACAAGGGAGCAGCCGAAGGGACTTACTTTTTTAAAAGGTGTCTGTAAACATTTAGGGCAGTGATTGTGAAATGCTGGGGGCACATTTAGAGTAATAATTGAACACTGGGTCGGTTTGGTAGACTGGCTGAGGGTCAGCCAAACACAAAGTGAAATGACGAGAAAAATCAATTAAGTCAATGTCACAAGCCAACGTCAAAATATTGTCCAATACTTTTTATACGGGACATTTTGAATGGTTATTCAAATGTCCACCTATGGTTACTACACAACTCTCATATATCATCTTCCTCTTGGTCACATGACCTCTAACCTTGGGTGATTTTGAAAGGTCAAACTTAAATAGTTTGGGGCCAATATGGATTAAACCTGATGGAAGGGTTGTGTGGTTCAATTTTGGACAGAATTGATCGAATGTCAAGGCCACACGGCACCATATATTATGGCATCGCCCTTTTTAATAGAAAAGCAAATAAACTGCTTGGAAATCGTGGAGAAAAAATGATTACATTCGACAAACACAAGCACCCTCAGTGCGTTCCTGTTCCTGTGCACAGCGTGCACGTTTGTGCGCAACCGCTTATGTGTGAATAAAACTCTGTTAGCCTGTGATGGAACATCCTCACTTCTCTCTAATTTCCCCTCCCATTCCCACTCTGCCCGCATGCCATTCCTGGCAGTGTGTGCGTGCGTGTGCATGTGAGCTGTCTCACATGCACGCCGGTGGGAACTTGATCCGGACCATAGCTTTCAGCATGGCCTATATGATCCCCGGCGTTTTGAGAGAAGACACAATTAGAGAGCAGTCCAGTCTGACCTGATCTCAGCGGCGGCTCTGAGTGGTGGGGACAGCTGTGGGATAGTGACATCATCTTTAGTTGACGGTTGGCGTATTTAATCCGGCCTGAGTGGAGTGGAAACGGCTCTCTGGACCACATCTCATGCTAGAACAAACTAGCGTGCACGTATGTGTGTGAAACTTTAAAAGCACCAATACAACCACAGCTTTGATCCAGTCCCCACCTCCCCTCTCTCCACTGTCTCTCTCTCCCTGATGATTGATGCGTTGTGTATATTCCTCGTCGTAATCCGATCCGCCACTTCCAGAGGTTGCTGTAAATAAATACAGGCTGCTGTAGTGCCAGTCGGCCAGACAGGCTGACTGTCTCTGTAGTGGATTTGAGCCAACGCTGTGAACACTGGCACGGTGCTGCCGAGGGCCCCCAGGGGCCACGAGGGGAACGCACGGTGGCTCTGTGTTAGCATCCATGTGTATATTCATTAGACGTCTGACTTGATTTGAGCAGTAAATTAGCTGTTACATGGAAATGAGCGCGGCGGGGAGGCGGTGCGCTGATGTGACTTTTTGCAGTCTGGTGAAGATGACACAAGAGGGAGCGTGCACGCATGTCACCCCATTTGAATGGCATTTCTCTCGCTGTCTCTCAGGTACCAGATACCTACGGAATCACATCACTTGGAAAACAGCTGCTACCAGTGAACACAAAACGCCACAAGCACCCTTAAACAAAACATCTTAGGAGAGGATAACACAAAGGAAACAGGCAACACAGGCGTAGGCAGGAAATTTTTTTGTCGAGGGGTGGAGCTGTGGTGTGAGGTGTTTATAGATGCCACTATTGTATGAAGCAGCAAAAAAAAAAAAAAAAAAAAAGTCAATAATTTGTCCAAACAGTTGTTTAATTGTTTCAAACATTATGGAAGAGAAAATCACATGAAGTAATTATTGGATTTATTGTTCCAAACATGAAAGACCTAATCATTTTATGAAGTAATTGTATCAAATAAAATTGTGAACTTGATGTTTCAAACATTGCAAAACAGATAATTACTTGGGGAAATAATTGTTTAATTCATCATTTTAAGAACTGTAAAGCGGCTGTGTTTCAAAACAGTGACTCATTTCACAAGAGAACTTTGTTTCTCCTGGTCTGAGAGTCCATCAGGTGCCTTTTGGCAAACTCCAGGAGGCCATGTGCCTTTTACTAAGGAGTGGCCTCCATCTGGTCACTCTACCATACAGGCCTGATTGGTAGATTGCTGCAGAGATGGTTCTCCTCTCTCCACAGAGGAATGCTGGAACTCTGACAGAGTGGCCATCAAGTTCTTGATCACCTCCCTGACTAAGGCTCTTCTTCCCTGATTGCTCAGTTTAGATGGGCGTCCAGCTCTCGGAAGAGTCCTGGTGGATCCGAACTTCTTCCATTTACAGATGATGATGGTCACTGTGCACACTGGGACCTTCAAAGCAGCAGAAATGTTTCTGTACCCTTCCCCAGATTTGTGCCTCAAGACAATCCTGTCTTGGAGGTCTACAGACAATTCCTTTGACTACATGCTTGGTTTGTGCTCTGACATGCACTGTCAACTGTGGGACCTTAGGTGTGTGTCTTTCCAAATCATGTCCAATCAACTGAAGTTACCAAAGGTGGACTCCAATTAAGCTGTAGAAACATCTCGAGGATGATCAGTGGAAACAGGATGCACCTGAGCTCAGTTTTGAACTTCATGGCAAAGGCTGTGAATTTATAATAAATACATTTGCAAAAATCACATTGTTATTATGGGGTATTGTGAGTAGTATTTTGAGGGGAAAAAATAAATCTCATGCATTTTGGAATAAGGCTATAACACAACAAAATGTGGAAAAAGTGAAGCGCTGTGAATACTTTCCGGATGCAATGTACGTAAGTGGGTTCTGGATTTAGCCAGGTGAAGTCAAAAATTTACCATTGGATCAAAGTCTTTGAAGTCAAAGGTCAAAAGTGAAGTGGGAAACAACCAACCAAAAAAGCAACTCTGGTTTGCACCAAACGTGGCACACAAATTCAACCAGCAAATTCTTACCCAGGAAATTCAAATTTGGCATGACCATGTCTGCCTGCCTGCTGTCCTGCTCCTATCAGGCATTTTTACAAAGTTTTACCATTATTTTGAGAGAGAGGAATTTTGAAATATAAACCTAAAACAGCATATAATCTCAGTATGTAATTAGACACACTTTGACATAGATGTACATTACTTTTAGCAAAGCACGTGGAGGTGTATGCCCATGTGTGTGTGTGTGTGTGTGTGTGTGTGTATGTTAGCAAGATATTGTAAGAACACCTCATCCAATTTTGATCAAATTCTGCAGGTGCATTGGCTTTGTGGATGGAAAGAAGTGGTTTCATTTTGGTTAGGATTGCATAATGATCAAGGTCAGAGGTCAAGGTCAAATTTCTGCACTCCAGTATACAAAAAAAGAAGCAAAAATAAATAAATAAATAATGTGCGGTGTCGCTCTGCTCACTGAGCACTTCTGACTTAGAGGTGGGCGGATCGATACTAATATCGATACCAACGCTGGTATGGATAATGAGCGATCCTTGTGTAAAAAGATGGATACTCAAGCTTTTTTTCTGTCCCACACGCACTGACTGCTGCGCACGCAGATTCATCAAAGTCTAGTCTCTGTCTGTAAGAGCAGCACTGGGCTGTGTCACACAGCACAGAGCAGCGCACCCTTGTATTGTGGTTTGTCAGCCCTCTACCTCAGGAGATTTTGTTTTGTGTTGAGTGATATTTTTTTAAACAAAAATGTTGATTGTGATAATAAAGTATTTTGTTGTCACGCAACAATGTTTGGCGAAATTCTATCCTAGGTCTTTTGGATCCTTTGGATCTATGAAGCTTAAATATGAAAAAATATCGGTATCGGTATCAGCCTGTATTTACTTGGTATCGGATCAATACCAAAATTACCACCTCTATTCTGATTCATTTCAGCATCTCTTTCTAATCAACACACCCTCAACTTTATCCCGGCTTTACTCTTACCTGTGTTTTGATGCACTGATTATTTCTAAGATTTTATTTGTTATTTTGAATCCTCATTGTTATACAAATGAAGTGCATTTGAACGGAACCGGCCCACTGAGAAACAACAGAGACAAAGATACTGAGAGAGACGGGAGACCGGCTAATGAAAGCGAGCAGAGGCCTACGTATACCGCCCACCGCAGCAGACAGCGCACAGCGACTCACTCTGCAGAAAGTCACAGCGTAGACACAAAAGGTACAAAAGCCATCTGGGCCAGGCGGCTACGGTACATCCACAGACAATAGGGACTCATTCACACTGCACAGCCCGGCCAGGGCCATCTGCTGTTGGTGTGACTGAGTGAGAAAGCCCCCCAACCCATACCTCCAGGCCTCACAGCATCCAAAATACAGCAAGAAAGAAGTAGCATGCATCTAAGGCTGGGGTATATTAGGAATATGTCTGACAGGATATGAAAGGGTCAATGAGAATGAGTCACTTCACAACATGAAGAGGTGCTGTGACTGAATTGGGGGGGTGGGTGGATGGATGGGGGGCACAGTTTAAGGCTTCTACATTGGGAACGAGAACACGTGTGGAGTTTTTCTGGCTAACAATGGTGAAAGGTGAGCGAGTGTCAGGACTGTGGGGGACAGGACGGCAGAAAGAGCGTTTGGACGGATGCACGCAAGCACCTCATGCAGCGCGCACAAAGCGATGCATGCATGTAATTCATCATCTTCCATAAACAAAGAGGCATGAATGGAGATGTGCTCAGCTCCAGGCTTTTGATTTAGCTTCATTTTGCATGCACCTGAGCAAACTTTATCAGAATTCTGGAAATACAGATGTTGTTGTTGTAAAATGTTAGTCAGAAGGATTGCAAAAAGAGTGTCTTCTCTGTAAAATGTGAAAACAGCACAAAGTATTTTGTTTAAGAAAAGGGCCTCCTCTTTCATCACCCCCACCTCACCCTGCAAAACAGCACCCTCTACACTCAAAGCCAATACCTGCACACAAATTAGAACTGCTCTCAGCATCCTTCTATCAAGTTCCAAACCTGTAAGATGTGTTGTAAAGAAATGTTGCAAAAATAATTTAGCATTTCTGAAGAAATCAAAGAAGCAAATGTAATTTGCATGCATGCAATTTTTCTTTCTTTCTTTTTTTACAATGAGGTTTGTAAATAGATAACTAATTATTTAATTAAATTAAGAATAACCTGACATGTTGTATTTGGTGCAATAGGAATGTTTGGACATTTTCACTTGGATTTTCTTTCAGCATAATAAGGGAAACAATATTAAACATTAAAAAACAAATGTGGTATGCCTAAAAATGTTTTCATTGCTTTGAATATTTATACAATATTTATTCCATACAATTCCAGCTGTAACTCTAAGGCTAAATTTAACCCGTTTATGCCCAGATTTTTTTTTTATAAGTGGAAAAAGTTGCATTAGTACCTTTGAGATTACAGTGATACACTTCGGCAACAATTGTTGCCTGTGGGGCAAAACGGGTTAAGTCAAACCATAGACCCAAACCCTGAAACCTACCTTTAATCTTAACGTTAAACCCTAACCCCACCTGTAAACCCAAACCCTGAAGCTTCTTGGTTTTTAACAAACATATGTAAACTAACATATACAGTATTTGCAGTATGTACAGTTCATGCACCCAACACATTAAATCAGATAAACGATACAAACTTCATGTGTTACCATCTAAAAGAATCATTTTAGTGCAGCAGATAGGCAAAATGATTGTGCATTTTGTGACTAAAGCATGAAATTTGGCACACATATTCTAAATTAACTAACACTTATTTTCAGATATGGAGGTATCCTGGAGCTGACCTCTCATGACCTACAGGGGTCAATGAACAATTACACATGGGTCAAAATTTAAAAATGCTCCAATCATATTGAAAGGTATATCATATTATTTGTATGATCATAATGATTCCAAAAAGGTATAATGTAGTCTATCCTTGACTAAATGTTATGGAGTTACAGGGTAAAAAGGTCAATTTCAGTTTGTACAGGAGTCAAAAGTTAAAGTTGCACCAATTTTGACAGTAAAGTGATGCAAATTATTGGTTGAGCTAATAATATTAATAAATGGAATAGTTTTGTCTGTGTTGAATGCTTGGTCTCCAAAGTAAAGGTCAAACAAGGTTGATGTCCATTGGATTCTATGACATTATGTGACATATGTTACCCTGCAATATGATAACTAAGCATGACAGATGGTGCAAAGTATTCCTTTTTAAGACTCTATTAACGCAATCAATAATTGACATCACTTTTTACCCAAACTGGAACAACTTTCTCTTTTGACCCCTGTACAAACTGAAATTTATCTTTGTCATCGTTTTTGCTGTTTTTACCCTGAATCTCCAAAACATTTAGTCAAGGAAAGTCTAAACTATACTTTTTTGGAATCGTTATGATCAGACAAATAATATGATATACCTTTCGATATGATTGGAACATTTTTAAATTTTAGTACATTCAATAATTTGCATTACTTTCACCAAAATTGGAGCAACTTTAACTTTTGACCCCTGTACAAACTGAAATTGACATTTGTCACTATTTTTGCTGTTTTTCACACCGTAACTGCATAACATTCAATCACAGATAATCCAAACTATACCTTTTTGGAATCTTTATGATCAGGCAAATAATATGGTAGAGTTTTCAATATGACTAGAATATGTTTGAATTTTGACCTCTGTGTAATTCTTCATTGAACCCTGTAGGTCATGAGAGGTCAGCTCGAGGATGCTTTCACATCTGAAAAGTATTAGTTAATTTAGAATATGTGCGACAAATCTGGTGCTTCAAGGATGCTGCAATCACAGGATTGTTTCATGAAATATGTCAGTGCTTGGGTGGCTTTGACGTGCATGTACAGTCTTGTAAGATTTATCTGTTTTTCCCATCATCCCCCAGCTGATCACCCAATTAGCTCATCGTATTTGCCGCTTATTTCTCTGCTGCATCAATCCTCATCGTTCCAGTCAGAAGGAGGAAACGGCTTATTATTGCAAGTCCGTGAATTCACTTGAATTTCAAAGTGAAAAGACGCAAAGGTCGAACTGAAATCCAGCACTTGGCTGTAGTTGTCGTCGTCGTCAGCAGCAGCAGCTGCTATTTAACCACACCAGACATGGTGACAGCATGTCAGCGCTTTGTCCACATTCTCGCTGAGCGTTTACATTTGGTGCAATGTTTTCTTTTGCAGACATTTTTAAGCCTGAGATGTGATCTGATGAGAACTGTCCGCCGTGTGCATCCATCTGCCTTTAATTTACAAGCCTGCAGCTTGAGGAGAGAATCGAACACCTGATTTCGCTCAGAGACACTTGGTGTCAAACCTCGCTGATGAGAGATCCCGTGTCAAAATTTATGCTTTGTGCTAATGAGCGGTTTTGTTCGCAAACACAAGCGGGTGCAGAATGTGTGGAAATCCCCCCTTTCAGATGCTGACAGACAGTTGTCAGAGGCCCCAGATTAATGGAGGAGCCTCTCAGTCAGCCAAATCCCAATGGCAGACACGTCTCACCCTGAGGGCGAAGGTGGCCTTTAAGTGGTTAGAGGTTTGGTGTGAACACAGGGATTGTTAAAACAAGCAATCTCGTTAACAGACGCATATGTCTTCATCGGCTGAAGGCTCGTTTCATTTTAGACTGGAACTGGTCAAGAAAGACAAATCAAATAAAGTTCCATCATGTATCATGTTTATGTATTCTGGTTATTGGGTGCTATAAAATTGAAATCTAGAGGTCAACTGTAGATTATGAGGAGATTAGTAGATCAACATTAAATAAAGAAGTGTAACTTGTAGGGGAAAAAAGGTATGTGGAAATAAGAAGGGGCATGCACAGATAGATGTTGACCAATGTTGGTACCTTTGCAAGAGAATGTAAGTCCAAGCGTTTTAGGGTGCTGGTGCTTCTTGGCAAAACTTTGATGCTATACCAGTGACCAAAGGCTTGTTTTTCGTACTGTGTCTCTTTAGAATACTTTACTCACAGAGTCTACTCAGGGAGGCTCAGCAGAGCCACCAAACACAAACCCTGTTAGACCAAACCAAATTATAAGAAAACAAAAAGAAAAGTATGTGACGCATTGTAAAAAAAAAAAAATCAACCAAAAACCAGAGTAAATTGGAATGCAATTTGGCCCTAAACAGACAGTACTCCGTGGCAGAATACCTGAGCACTGCGACCGACCCAAAGCTCAGGAATCCTTTGACCATGTACAGACTCAGTGATCACAGCCTCACTGTGGGGAAAGGCCGCCACAGGCAGACCAGGCTCCCCAAAGAAGACAGACTGTGCACCCACTGTTCACAACACGAGGTGGAGGCCGAGCTGCACTTCCTAACCACCTGCCCGCTGTACCAAGACATCAGACACATGTACTTCCCACAGATCACAAACACCCAAAAAGACTTTGACATCGAAAAACTTCTGTATCTATTGGGTGAAGTACAACAATGTGCGAACACAGCAGCAAGGTTTGTGAGCTGCTACAACATGAAAAGAAGCAGCAATGGACATAAACCACCGTAAACCCAAAAAAGGAGATTGAACTGCTACATCACTTTATCTATGTATAATAAAACACATTTTAACACACATTGAAAGCACTATTTTTATGATTATTTCAATCCCACATCTCCTGTGTACACATTTGTTTACTGTAGAATATTGTTAACTGGGGAGGTGATGATCTAGTGGTTAAGCGTTTGGTTTGAGACCAGAGGATCCTCAGTTCAAACCCCAGCCTGACTGGAAAATCACTAAGGACCCTTGGGCAAAGTCCTTAATCTCTAGTTGCTCTAGGTGTGTAATGAGCACCTTGCATGGTAGCACCCTGACATCGGTGTGTGAGTGTGTTTGTGTGAATGGGTGAATGTGACGCATAATTGTAAAGCACTTTGAGCATCTGCTGCAGATGGAAAAGCGCTATATAAATGACCACATTTACCATTTAACTGTATGTACATCTTCTTAAATTTAATTTTTATTTGTTGCTCTATGGAACACTTGCTTTGACAATGTAAACATATGTTTCCCATGTCAATAAAGCTCCACTGAAATGAAATGAGTCTTCCCTGAGTAAATCAAACCAAAAATCTGTTCTGTTGCCTCCATAGTTACAGAGATGGGCCAAAGGAGAGATTTAGTTGGGGGTCAAAAAGATCAAAATGTGTGTTTCTGGACATTTTCAGGAAAAATGCTGAATTGAAACAAACAGAAATTTGGGGTCTCTGGGTAAGTGAAGCAAAAAACAAACCAAAAAAAAAAAAGAAAAAAAAAGTGCTTTCTTGCCTTTGTAGTTCACAGTATAGGACAAAGGGTGATTTATTTGGGGTAAAAGATCAAAACATTCATTTCTGGTCATTTTTAGGAAAAAAAATTACAAGATAAAACAGAAACTTGGGGTCATTGACTAATTTAACCTCAGTCATTACTGAAATCTGACTCATGTGGGAGGTAATTTTATTGTTTTTAGCTATTAACAAGGTATCACTTCAGTTTCTGACAACGTTTCCATTATAGCTTATAGGAAATTGTATCTTGGAAATTAATTGGCACCAAACATGAGAATATTGAGGACTGAATCCTTTTTCATACTATGTAGGTATAATGCAGGTTGAATAATGAAACCCATTCAAATATTTTCTATAGAAACCAATGTATTATTGTTGTGTATCAGATTGTTTTAGGTGAATATGAATTCTGCATGTGAAGTGCAATCAAATTTGTGGTATGCATTTAATGTGCAACTGAAACGCCAAACTTGATGTTTTCTATAGTTTATGAAAAGTTAAAAACTGAAGGAATTTGTAGAAAATCTTTCCTTTCCTGAGTATTTACATGTTTCCTCAGAGTGTATCTCTGCCACATATCTGAAGTCTGTTTTTCTCTCTCTCTCTCTCTCTCTCTCTCAGTTGCAGGGCTGAACAAGCTTTGTGACGTGCTTTGACAGACAAAGCTTGGTAGCAGACCTTCCAACTGTCAAACAAATAGAACACCAAGGAAACCGGAGATCACTGTGGTATTGAGGGTGACTGACTGGCGGCTGAGATGAAGGATGGAGAGAAACCTTTGAGAAACAAAAGGACAAAATACAACAGTGAATTATCTGCAGCACTCCCCATGTTTTCACGCTTTTACTTTTGCTCGATTCTCTTCTACTCAGATGACTTTTATTCTGAGTAAATGTGCATTAAAGACAATCGGCATATAGCTATGCATTTCACCAAATTATGGGTAAATGTAGCTGAGCAGTGTTTGCTGGATGTGGCAAACCGGATTGAGCCATTTCATCCTGTTTTAGTGCTGTTTGGGATCGTGGGCAATCGTGGTAGAACAGCATCCTGTGGAATAAACTGTGAGATGAATAGGCACTTAACGTTCCCAGTGCCGACAGCGGAGGTGGCAGCTCACACTAAGTCACGCGAGACTTACACACTACTGAACATGTGCATTGGCAATGTACCAATGACACATACTTTGGTGAAACATCGCCCCCTATCTACTTTCAACTCAGAGAGGTTGTAGTTGAGTTCGTAGCACTGGATCATTGAATGAGGTTTCATAATTTTAAAATGATCATATTCTAATAACCAAATTGTAGTCAACTAATACTTGACAATTTTACTGGAATTTGATTTTGCATTTTTCCTTTGTAATCTGGACTAATTACAGTTACTTATTTTTGTAATCGGATTAGATAATCCAGATTGTAATGCAATCCATTAAAATCCAGGACTGGATTTTTCTACTTTGTTTTGAGGAGGAAAAATTAATGTACAATTTGTTATGTGATAAAGAAAGAAAAATAATATTTGTGGTTACTTCTGTTTGTTTTATTATTATGTGCAGCATTTTCAGTCACCAATTTCAAAGTTATCCCAAAGTACACATACATACATCTTCAACTGCTTATCCAGGATCAGGTCGCTGGGAATTCCAAAGTATTCAGATTACATTACTCATTTGTAATGCAGTGGATTATGTTACAAATTACACGGCCATGTAATTTGTATTCAGCAACCAATTATATGTCAAATTAACCTGACCCAATTCTATTTAGCACTATGGGTATCTTTCTGGACTTCTTCTATGGTTTTCTATGATGCAGCAGGTAGTTGACTAAACTCAGTCGACTAATCTCTTGACCTCAGTCATTGCACAAACTGCTTAGTTGGCTAAAGTTTCACGTTAGCCAGCTAAAGTTTTTTAGCCTACAGAGGAGGCTAAACTTATTTTAGTCGACAAAACTTCAGTGTCGTACCTCAAAAATGATGGCTATCATGTACCACCACTTGATGGTGCAGGAAAGGAGAGCCTTGCGGTGAGAGCAGGTGTTGCAGGACTGGAATAATCCATTGGAGATGTATATGGATGTCGAAGCCTGGAGTGTTTCTCCTCAGGGCCCAGTTCTGGTCATGGTTGTAGCAGACGACCATCCCTAGAAGTAAACAAAACACTTTGCTCAGTAACAATAGATGACTAATCTACAAGTTTAGCCGTCAATGTGAAACAGAAATTAGATGGCTAATGTTGGATGACTCACCTTAATCGACTAAGTAAGTTCAGGAGACTAAAAGATTAGGCTGCTTTATGAAACAGGGCCCTGGGTTTGAATCCTGCTCATGCTGCTTGCCTGTGTCCTTGGACAAGGCACTTAATCTGCATTGTCTCAGTCCAACCAGCTGTAAACTGGTACCGGCCTCAACTAGGGAAGTAACCTGCGTTGGACTGACGTCCCATTCAGGGAGAGTCGGATTCTCATCAGCCTGATGCTACGGAATTCAGAGATAAACTCTGGCACCTATGGGCCTTTTTAGGGCCTATAATCCTATATATAGGCCATGAGGATTTATGGTACTTTCTGTGCATTCAGTCTCAACACTGCCACCCAGTGGACACAGAGAAGAGCAGCCTAATAAATTGAAAATGTCCCCTAATACTAGGGGAGCTACGACCACTACCTTTGCACCTCCCCCAGGATTAAACCAAACCAACTTTTTAGGTTCCTTAGATGACCCCAAAACACAATCAGGATGTTCCCAAAAATAAAAACTGGCCTCAAGCCAGTTAGCCAAGATGACGTCCAAGATGGCCACCAAAATGGCCACCAAAATGGCCACCAAAATGGGGTTTTTCACTAATACACCTTTAAACAACATATAAACAACTTAAATATCACAGAGATTGAATGGGAAAACCATTGCAGGTCACAGCAAACTCATTTGTGCCTAAACTACATTCATTCATGGGTTTAAGATTCAAAATGGCCACCAATAGACCCTTATCATTAAAATACATAGTAGGAAGTTGTTTATATGTTGTGCACCCCTGCCTATGCACATGCACATACATACAGACAAGCTTGCAAAGCCTTTCAGTTATTTCTCCCGTCTCTCAGCGCCATACCCTCACCTGACGATGCGAACGTTGCACTACCTGGTTATTTTGCAAAGGCAAATCCAAATACACCTCCAGTGCTTTGAGAGCAGTAAGCATGCCTGAGCACGAGGAAAGGTGATCCGTGCGTACACAAAGAAATGCCAAGTGCAAACTTGCAGTTGCAGGAAATGTAAGGAAGGAGTCAAAGGAAGGAAGAGAAGTTTTGAACAATTTGGCAAAATGCAAGAAGAACAGAAGAGGAAAAAGAAATGTGTGAGCGCAAGTGTGTGTGTGTGTTTCCTTGTTGAAAGGCTGTTGACGGTTTAGATGGCCTGTGAGGGCGCGCTGTCAGAGCGCACTGTCAGAGCCTGTCACCTTGACAACCAGGCCTGTATTTCACTCACTCACTAAAAAGAGAGAGTGCGAGAGGCCCCTGGCTTCTAACCTCCTGTCAAACTTGCAGTTACACACGCTGACAACGATGCACAAACACTCAGTCACGCACAGGAAATCCATCCGGCGGATTCCTTTTGCTAACACCGCTGAATGCTCTCACAGGAGCGGCATGACCTGTTTATGGGCTGTGACATCAAAACCCCTCCACTGCGGTTGATGAACAGCAGCACACAAGGTGAAAATGACAAGGTCACGACAGCCAGGATGCACCTCAGTGAGCGCAGCGCACACGTGGTTCGGGGCGCTTTTCACCAGATTTGTGCGCTCGTCTCCTTCGAATGTGTCACTGAATCTCAGAAAGATCACAGCAGCAGCCATAAGAACGTCAGCCGCCACAAAAGACGCGACGCACAGATGAATGAATAAGGGGCGGGAAGAGAGGCAGACGACTGCGCGGGTTTGAAAGATGGATGGTCCAATGCTGGATGGATGATTTAACTGACAAGAGAAATGACAGATGCTGGCGGATAAATGGATGGATTGACAGATAGATGGAGGGGCAGACAGATGAATAGAGATGCAAAGTGACAAAAAAGAAAGGGAAGAAAAATGAAAGCAACAGATAGATTATCTCTCAGGCAGCTGCAGAAGTGGAAAAAGACATGGCGTTTACTCGATGAGCGACGGAACGCGGTGACCACCAAGTCTGACTAATAGTTTTGAAAGTGTTATATTTTTACACTGTTGAGAATATTTATGGAAGCAAGTGTTGACAGCTTCCACGGCTTAAGTGAGCCAACGTCTAAACTCGCCCCAAACCATGGATCTCTGTCAGAGTGGACTTCCGATTCCTTCCACTGTAGTGAATGTGCAGCCCCCCCCACCATGGTGTGAGTGTGTGTGTTTGGGGAGGGGGGTGATTCCCTTATGTGTTCACAACAGAGCCATCCCACATTGAAAAGGGTTGATTCCAACCTCACCTTGTCACTTTTGTCAATGTGGTGGCTGAACCTTCACATTCACTTCCCATCAAACACACACGATGAACTGATGGTCCAGAGTTTAGAGTAGTGGGCTTGTGACTAGATGATACACTCAGTTTGATTTCTAGTCAGACAGCAAAAATCACTAAGGTCCCTTGGGCAATGTCCTTAATCACCAAGATGGCCCTGGTGTGCACTTGAGCGCCTTTGCATGGTAGCACCATATATCGTATATACACAGGGAAAACCCTTTATGACATCACCCATAGGTTATCTGAAGAGCTCGCTTGAAGCTCACGTGTCACCATCTTAACAGTGCTTGGCTCTGCTTAACCCTTTGGGGCCGATGCCGTCGTATACGATGGCTGAGTACAAGTTTTACTAAATTAGAAATAACTTTTTAATGATATGATATAGAAACTTACTTTTATTTTTGCTTAAAAGTGAACTCCGTGGATTTTCGAGCCAACCATCCACCATGCTTGTACTCCTCATAGAAGCTGTGTGATGATGTGTGCAATGTGAGTGTACAATCAGAATTGGTTCACTGTCACGTGGTTTTCCAATATCCAATCATAGGGCAGAACAGTTTCACATGGTATTCCAAAGATTGTTAGGAACAGCGATATGTTACTCTTTGGGATGTGAATGCTGTTTGAACAGCCCTGGCTGTTGGCTCCATGCGTAAAAGCGCAGCGTTGCACATATGAATGAAGTGATCAGCATAAGAGGGTCTCATACAACCTCACATGGTCGACCAAAGAGTGTCACTGCAAGCAAGCCAAGAGGGAGTCAACTCTTTAGAATTTGTGTTGTAAGCCTTTGTGTAATAGCAGACAGAAATTGCTTTGAGATGTGGCATAAAGACAAGCAAAAAGCATGGACCATTTTGTATATATTGTTCAAAATGTGCATTTGTGTTTATTGTTAGAACATTTATTTTGTAAATTCTCTTTGTACAAGACCCCAAACTACCTTTATAAAGTGTCAAAATAGTTGTTTATTATAGTTTGCTGTGTGTTTTGAATAAACGTGTGTGAAAATTATTTTTCCGCTTTATTTTTTTCCTTTCTTATTTCTTATTGTAAACCTTTGTTACACTTATAAAAACACCACTATAGCATATATATTCTGAAAGTACAGGTTGTCCTGAAAAAAAGAGACATACCACTTGATTGTGGGACGCAGGGTGAGCTGCTAACAGCAGTAACAAAACATTTATGCCAGGCAAGTGAACTGTCCTAAAAATGCCCTCGGACCCCAGAGGGTTAACTCCCAGTGTTGTCACAGTTACACTGAAAAGTTACTTTTGTAGTTACTTTATACAATTACTTTATACAACACTGATATGGCCAATTGTTGTATTCATGTTTGCCGTTATGAAATCAATCTTTTTCATGTCATTGACAGAAAATGTTTTAAAGTAAATATGCATATTTCTAAGTGACCATAACACTGTTATTTGATACACAATGACACTTTGACTGATTGAAATAGATTTTTGTGGTCATTGTCTTGATAAATTCTGGATTTATATTTCGAGAAATATGACCCTTAATATTTCACAAAAATCAGTGCACTGTCCATACACCACTGTTTAAATGGTTTAGAATGATCTAGTTTAGCAATATTATTAAATTGAAAAGTTCAAATTTCTTTAGTAACAACTAAAATTATATTTACATGCAACAACTGATATTTAGTGTAAATCAGCAAGGCTGATTTTGAATTCAGGTTTGCAAAATCTAGTGTCCGTACATGCACCTGGACACAGCATGTCCACACTAAAACCTTAAAAATTAGCTCATTACTTTAAAACTAAAACATATATCTGATATTTTCACTTTATAAAACTTCAGACGTGACGTTAATTTAAATAACTTGTCTGAAATTAGTTTCTTTAAAATTTGAACCATAAGTTAAAAATGTATGCCTCTGGATGACTTGGGTGATATTTTTTGGTGACCAAAAATTTATCAGAAGATAATTAGTCCGATAATGGTTTTCAAAGTTATCTGAAAAGATAATCTGATAATGAAAACATTATCTTCAATAATTATCGGTTATCGGATTATCGGAAGATATTTTGTGCTGGAAGTCTGGTCTACAAACATAGAAACCGATTGTATTAGAGTTACAATAAATAATGCAAAGCTCACTTCCATGCTGTAATGTATGTAACATTCAAGTATGTATGAGAAAACGTTATATTTTCCCTAATAAAGAAACACCACATAATTATATGCTGCCCCCCACCTACCCATTCCCTCGCCCTTCACACCCCCAACACACACACACACACACACACACACACACACACACACACACACACACACACACACACACACACACACACACACACACACACACACACACACACGCTAAAGTTCATTTCAGGTTGGTTTTGGGTTGATCGATCCTTCATAATAAATGATACCACTATTGTGAGGCAATATGCCTGTGGTAATGTCCTGTATATTTAGGACCCGTGTTTAACCCTGGGCGCTGTGCATCACAACGTTATCAGTGCTTGAACGTACATTTGATGAAAAGCAGTTTTAAATGAACGAAGATTATATTCTATCCACCTAGAAAACATATTATATATGCATCACATATTTAAATAAAAGCACCTTATCATTTAACAAATTTTAGTGTCCGTACACCACACTTTGGCACAAAAACCATGCATTTCGAAATCAGCTCTAGCTTTTCAGGAAGAGAAATTAATATAAAGATATTTTGGCATTTATTAGACAACAGCTTTAATAATATTTTTTCTGAGTGTAAATAATTTAATATAGGAACATCACATTTCTACCCTTGGTGTACCCCACTGGTACCCCTTGATTGTGATCTGGCTGTGTGAATGTTGACATCATGCCATATATTGCTGGTGCCGCTCATTTATTTTTGCCGACGTCTTGGTTGACTGTCTTTACTTTGCGCAAAGCAAACTTTCGTGCCAAAGCAGAAACATTTAAGAGTCATCAGGTGAGTACACAACAATCACAATAAACACTGACAACAAACTATGCACAAATTCATTTGTGGCTTAGAACTGCCAAACAACTCATGATTGGACTTTAGATTTTATATAGAACGTTTCAGACCCTTTGAAACACCCACGTTTTGAACATTGTTCTGGAATCAGCATGAAAAGGTGAGCTGACATCTGTTGAATACTGGCCAGTTTAGGAATGTGCATTCATATCAAGTTACGAATTTCATATTTAAAGGCTGCACTCAGCGCAGTGTGCATGCACTTGCACGTATGTTGCTTGTGTTTAAATTAACATACGGTGCATCTAGAAAGTATTCACAGCGCTTCACCTTTTCCAGATTTTGTTACTAAATGTTACAGCCTCATTCCAAAATGGAGTAAATTCATTTTTTCCCTCAAAATTCTACTCACAAAACCCCATAATGACAACATGAAAAAGTTTTTTTTGAATTTTTTGCAAATTTATTTATAAAAACCAAAAACTAAGAAATCACATGTTCATAAGTATTCACACCCTTTGCTTAATACTTTGTTGATGCACCTTTGGCAGCAATTACAGCCTCAAGTCTTCTTGAATATGATGCCACAAGCTTGGTGCACTTATCTTTGGGCAGTTTTGCCCATTCCTCTTTGCAGCACCTCTCAAGCACCATCAGGTTGGATGTGGAGCGTCAGTGCTCAGCCATTTTCAGATCTCTCCAGAGATGTTCAGTCAGATTCAGGTCTGGGCTCTGCCTGGCCCACTCAAGGACATTCACAGAGTTGTCCTGAAGCCACTCCTTTGATATCTTGGCTGTGCTTAGAACCACTGTCCTGATAAAAGATGAACCATCACCCCAGTCTGAGGTCAAGAGCACTCTGGAACAGGTTTTCAGGAACAGGTTAACAGTGCCATCCTCCTCTCAGGATGGCGCTGTTAAATGCACGCTCTGTTGCTAACAAGACTTTCATTTTGAATGATTATATTCGCTCCAAGGACCTGGAATTTTTGTTTCTAACTGACACCTGGCAGAGGAAAATGGAACACGCCCCCCTCATTGAACTCTGTCCCAAAAATTTCCGATTCTTCAGCTCGCCGCGTTTGTGTGGACGTGGTGGCGGACTTGCTGCGGTCTGTAGGACCAGCTTTGTGTGTCGACGTGTGAGTTCAGAATCGTTTCCATCTTTTGAATCACTGATTTTAAAAGTTGGGAGAACTAATCCTTTTTATTGTGTTTTAATATATTGTCCACCTGGTCAATGCACTTCCTTCCTCAAGGAGTTTAGTGACTTTTTATCTACAACTCTCAAGCTGTCCAGACTTTTAATTGTTGGTGATTTTAATTTCCATGTTGATGATGCTTCTGATAAATCTGCTGCTAAATTCATCAGTCTGATGGAATCTTTCAACTTGATCCAACACGTGTCTGGCCCCACACACAGCAAAGGTCATGTTTTAGATCTTGTTTTTACTCTGGGTCTTAATATTGAGTCTATTTATTCTGAGGATATTTTTATTTCTGATCATGTTTGTATTCTTTTTAATTTGTCTCTTAATCTGGATTGTCCGTCTGCTCCTCCTGTGATCTGCTCTCGCATTTTTAATCATTTTACTGCAGATGTATTTTCTGCTGCTTTTAACCTTGATGAGTTGTTTAGTTCAGATGATGTTGATATTTTAGTTAATTCTTTTAATCATCATTGTCTCTCAATTTTGGACAGAGTGGCTCCTTTTAAAACCAGACACGCCCCTCTGAATAACTCCTCCCCCTGGATGAATGACAGTATTCGTAGCGTTAAGAGATCATGTCGGAAAGTGGAGCGGTTGTGGAAATCTACAAAGCTCCAGGTCCACCTCCTTCATTTAAAGGAGCTTTTAATCTCTTTTAATAATATGGTGAAAGATGCGAGGGCTGCTTATTTTTCCACTTTAATTTCTAACAGCCGATGGAATCCAAAAATTTTGTTTGACACAATCAGACACATTGTTACACCTGCATCTCCTGCTGCTATCATTCAGTCAAATGAAGACTGTGACAATTTGTTGTCCTTTTTTATCAGCAAAATTCGTGATATCAGGGCAAATATTAATCCCTCTCTTTGTTTTCCTGTCCCCTATCTTACCCGGCCATCAGTTCTGGATAGTTTTAAACCTATATCACTGAAAGAGCTCACTGGTCTGGTGGACAGATTGAAACCTTCCTCCTGCCCACTTGATATCGTCCCTACCTCCTTTTTTAAAAAGGTCTTCCATTCTACTGGGCCGGTTGTTTTATCGATAATAAACAGATCACTGCTTTCCGGCTATGTCCCTCAGTATTTTAAACAGGCAGTTATTCACCCTCTTTTAAAAAAGCCTAATGCTGATCCTTCACTCCTTCAAAATTTTAGACCAATTTCAAAGTTGCCTTTTATTTCCAAAGTCTTAGAGAAAGTGGTGGCCAAACAGCTTAATGAGGTTTTAGCTGAACATAATATTCTTGATAAATTCCAGTCTGGGTTCCGTCACTTGCACTCTACAGAAACTGCCCTTCTCAGAGTTTCAAATGATATTTTAATGCGCAGAGATGCAGGTGAATATTCTGTGCTTGTCCTTTTGGATCTCTCTGCAGCTTTTGATACGGTGGATCATGGAGTTTTAGTCGAGAGACTAAGGACTTGGGTGGGCATTTCTGGGTCTGCTCTGGACTGGTTTTTGTCTTATCTTTCACACAGGACTTTCGCTGTTGCTGCTGGTAAATTTATGTCCTCCTCTGCCATGCTATCCTGTGGTGTGCCTCAGGGTTCTGTTCTGGGACGTATATTGTTTGCTCTATATTATAAGTATACTATAAGTTTTAAAGATGTCTCCTACCACTGTTATGCGGATGACATCCAGCTGTACATCTCATTCACTCCTCTAACGGTCTCTAGGGTATCTGCTCTTCAGAACTGTGTTGAGGTTATTGGTGACTGGATGGCGGCCATCTATTTGTCCTTAAATATAGCAAAGACTGAGGTCCTTGTTTGTGCCCCTGACAAGTTTGTTCCCACTGTGGTTGGGAATCTTGGTTCTCTGGCCCCTTTTGTTCGCTCAGCAGTGAGGAACTTGGGTGTTACGTTCGATCACTCCCTCAATTTTGACGCGTATGTTACCCGCCTGGCACAGTCTTGTTTTTTCCATTTGCGCAATATTGCCCGTCTGCGCAGCATTGTGTCTTGGGCGGAGATGGAGATGATCATTCATGCATTTGTGTCATCACGTTTGGATTACTGTAACTCTCTATTTTTTAGCCTTAGCAAGTCCTCTTTGGACCGCTTACAAACGGTTCAGAATGCGGCTGCGAGGCTGCTGACAAGGTCATCAAAGAGGTCACATATAACCCCAATCCTCTCCTCCTTGCACTGGCTCCCCATCCATTTCAGACTCCAATTTAAAATTCTACTACTGACTTTTAGAGCTCTGCATGGTCAAATGCCATCTTATATCACTGAGCTATTACATCCATATGTGACAAGTAGGTCTCTGAGGTCTTCGGACCTGGGCCTATTGGTTGTACCTAGGACAAGACTGAAGACCAGGGGAGACTGTGCTTTCGAGGTGGTGGCACCTAAAATGTGGAATGCATTGCCTTTGGACCTACGCTCCGTGGACTCTGTTGAAACATTTAAAGTGAAGCTAAAGACCCTTTTGTATAGGCTGGCTTTTACCTAGTTTTTATGGTTTTATGTTTCTGCTGTTTTTAATTTCTCTGTTCTTATGTTCTTACGGGAGGTGATGGTCTAGTGGCTAAGGTGTTGGGCTTGAGTCCAGAAGATCATGGGTTCAAATCCCCACCTGACTGGAAAATCACTAAGGGCCCTTGGGCCAAGGTCTTTAATCCCCTATTGCTCCCGGTGTGTAGTGAGCGCCTTGTATGGCAGCACCCTGACATCGGGGTGAATGTGAGGCATAATTGTAAAGCGCTTTGAGTGTCTGATTCAGATGGAAAAGCGCTATATAAATGCAGTCCATTTATGTGAAGCACTTTGTGATTTCTATCTTGAAAGGTGCTATATAAATAAACCTTACTTACTTACTTACTTACTTCATCCAGGATGTCTCTGTACATTGCTGCATTCATCTTTCCCTCAATCCTGACTAGTCTCTCAGTTCCTGCTGCTGAAAAACATCCACACAGCAAGATGCTGCCACCACCATGCTTCACTGTAGGGATGGTGCCTGGGTCCTCCAAATATGATGCCTGGCATTCACACCCAAGAGTTCAGTCTTTGTCCCATCAGACCAGAGAATTTTGTTTCTCATGGTCTGAGAGTCCTTCAGGTGCCTTTTGGCAAACTCCGGGTGGGCTGCCATGTGCCTTTTACTGAGGAGTGGCTTTTGTCTGGCCACCCTACCATACAGGCCTGATTGTTGGATTGCTGCAGAGATTGTTGTCCTTCTGGAAGGTTCTCCTCTCTCCACAGAGGAATGCTGGAGATCTGACAGAGTGACCATCGGGTTCTTGGTCTCCTCCCTGACTGAGGTCAGTGAATCCAATCTTCTTCCATTTATGGACGATAGAGGCCACTGTGCACGTTGGGACCTTCAAAGCAGCAGTAATGTTTCTGTACCCTTCCCCAGATTTCTGCCTTGAGACAATCCTGTCTTGGAGGTCTACAGACAATTCCTTTGACTTCATGCTTGATTTGTGCTCTGACATGCACTGTCAACTGTGGGACCTTATATGTAGACAGGTACCTTTCCAAATCATGTCCAATCAAACTGAATTTACCCAAAGTGGACTCCAATTAGGCTATAGAAACATGGCAAAGGCTGTGAATAATTATCTACATGTGATTTCTTAGTTTTTTATTTTTATTACATTTGCAAAAATCTAAAAAAAAAACATTTTTTTTCACTTTTTGTTGTTATGGGGTATTGTGATTTGAACTTTGAGGAAAAAAGTATTTCATCCACTTTGGAATAAGGCTGTAACATAAAATGTGGAATACTTTCTGGATGCACTGTACACTAATGGGGCTGACTGGAAGATAAAGGAACAGTGAAATCCTTTCTTAAAAATCTCTTTTTACACCTCATTTTAGCTGATATTTACAAATTTATTCAACCATAATATATTCCGCTCATCAATGTGACCACTTGGGGCTTGTTCCAAAAGTGACTCAATCCCCATACGTAGACAGCTAGGTTAAAATGTCCAATTTTACAACAGAAATAAACATGTTTACAGCCTGATACAAAAATGGTTTTGTTTTCTATAGTAGCTAGTTTCCCCATTTGTGACAACAGTACAGGGGGTGATTTTTTGAAAACTCATCCATTTAAGCTATTTGAAGCTATAAAGTTGTGAATAATTAGAGGCATAGTTACTTGAGCAACAGCTTGTGTGCTAGGCCCAGGTGCTCATAGAGGCCGCTAGCTGCTGTGGAGTCAACTGTGTTTGTCCTTATCTCAGCATTTTATTTTACATATATGAAAGAATTTACCTTAATGTGCAGGTAAATGTACTAACCACCCATCTAAGAAGTCAATGCTTGAGAATTTCCTTTGACTGAAATTCTAGGACTGTATGTTAGCATTGCTAGCCCTAATCATGAGGTATACATATCTTGGTGAAAATGATAGTGTCATGGTTGCAGAGGCAATATGCTGGTCATAGCTTTTAATACCAGTTATTTAAACCACTGCCCATTCTGCATAAAAAAGTATTAATCAAATGTCTGAACCAAAGTTAGCCTGTTAGCCTTAGCTTGCTTAGTAACTATGAAAGAGGAGAGCATGTTAGGACTTCATTTGTCCACCCATGTAATGGTGGTCTTGCCTACACTCCACCTCTTTACCCATTTATAGGTTGACCAGGAGTTGGGTGGAGTCAGACACCGCCAAGATCATGACATTAAGAGACGCATCATTTCAACTTCAAAAGGTTTGTATAGTTTACACAGGCTGGGTCCCAATTCAGGGACTTCATCCTTCGAAGGTTGGATTCCTTGACCTCATGCATCATGGTGGCATATAACTAGGCTGTCCCATTTTGAAGGCTGCTTGGAATGCGGCCAATTAATGCAGCCTTCTTTCCAAGCTGGTTGGTGAATTTAACACAAAACGGCACAATTTCAGGCTCCATAGGTATAATTAGAAATAGGTCATGCTTATAAGTAAAACATAAATGTTGAAATATGATTACTAAACGATGGGCTATGCCCACTACGCTAACTTGTTGCGAGCAACTGTCATGGTTTGTAGGCGGCACGGGTAGGGGTGGGATAAGCAATCACTACATAGTCCATGAGCTAGACCATCTCATTTCAGAATATTTGGTTCTCTGCAATCTTGGAAGGCCAGATCTTCATAGAATGCAGCCTTTGAAGGATGCGGCCCCTAAACTGGGGCAAAATCACAGCCTACGCTTGTCATATGAAGTGCTGCCCTAACAAAGCTCGAAGAAAGAATGTTTCACTAAAAAGAAAAGTTAATTATCTTTGACTTTTCAGAGCAGCAGTCTTTTGTCTCCTTCATGCTTGAGTGAGCATAATTCTGATTTACTGTTTGTTTAAAGCAACAGCTGCCAAACACACTGAACTGTTCTTCTGGTGATTTTAGTTTGATGTTCTGTTTCTGTCACACCTCAAACTTTAGTTAGACCAGATTTGAACTTCAACTCATATTTTATTTTTCTGATATTGATGTGGAGCATTCAGGAATTTGTACCTGTCAATCAGAGTGTGATGTTGTAATTTTATTTATTTTTTTACGAATGTGCACGTGCATATGACACACACACACATACACAAATGAACATATGCATGAGGAAAAACTGTTTGGAGTCGTCCAATTACACAGTAACACTGAAGCTTTGTGAGATTCGAGTCTCTTATCCATTAATCTTCATTTCAACACACACTCTGGTTGCCTTCAGCACATGTGCTCCCAACAATCAGTTGGCACCGCTCACTCCCTCGCACACACACGCACATACAGGTCCACAGGCTCTCGGAGGCTGAGATTTGATTGCTGACACTGATATCAGATCCCCCCCCCGCTGCTGGGCTGTCCATCTGGCTGTCCGATCAGAAGACAGAGCGGGGTCGTCACAGCGGGGCTTCTGTCTCTGTGCATTAGGAGCAGGCTGACAGCAGATACACGCTGACATCGTAGATAATATTGGCATCAACAGAAACTTTTGCTGCCGGAATCACATTGGGATTACGGTGGAGTGCGATGACATCTGAGGAGGCCGGGTCGAGTTATTCCGAGGCCGCAACGTCCCTCAAAGTGCCGACAGATCTTTTCCTGGAATTTACAGACCTTGGTCCACATCCAAGGGACAAATTCACATACTGTTGTTCTGTGTGAACCATTTGTGGATTAGCTTCGGGAAAGTCCGACACCCTGCTTCCAAATCTTTATGTTCAAATGCACATTTGACAAGATGTTTTACTGCTGTACCACTGTGGCATTAACTCATTTCTGCAGTCTGATCAGTGGAGTTGCTTAATTATTTCCAGATCTCACGGGGCACGTCATGATTGCAGAAAATCACATTACGCACACAAACACACACACATATATAAAGTGCCAATCCACTCAGTTTTTACAATTGTGTTTACAAAGATCCCCAAATTGTTGGAGTCCAGAGTTTGTTTGAATTTTGTTCAGAATAGGAATGACTGAAACCAGTCCTCTCCGAGGCTCTGATTCACTGCAACAGAGACAAATAAACCCTGAGCCTGCGTTTAGCCAAGCAAATCAGTGCTGCTGAATGATTCAGTCCAAATGTTTATTATGGTTTTTACGCCATGCATTCCCAATGAAGCCGTGAGCACGAACGGGCATGTTGGGGAAAAACAGACACACTCATGCTTTGTAGTATATTTCTTTCTCTCTATTTTTCTTGGCCTATAACTCTCTGTATTCTTTGTCACTTATCATTTAGAGTGAGCTTTTCAGTTATATTTATATTATGTATGAGCTATATTCTGTTTTTAATGTGATTGTGACCGTAGGACCTTTGTGGCCAGGACGGCGGTGGGATCGAACCCAAGCGGCTCGCACTAAAGACCATTCCTCAACCAGGTCAGCCAAAGGGGAATTGGCTGACCATTCAGGTCAGCCAATTCCCGAGCCGCTTGGGTTCGATCCCACCGCCGTCCTGGCCACAAAGGTCCTACGGTCACAATCTGGTGTCATGAACAGGATGTGGGTAGTCACAGAACATGCTTAAATGCACCTGTGACTTCGGGACGAAGTCAAAAATGGTGGGGAGATATGTAGCGGGAAGAGGGTCCCGGGTCCTGATTGAAAAGACGTTCCTGCTACATTGGCTAATGGGGAATTCCCCTTTGGCTGACCTGGTAGAGGAATGGTCTTTAGTGTGAGCCGTTCGGGTTCAATCCCACCGCCGTCCCGGCCACAAAGGTCCTACGGTCACATTACATTAGACTTATGTGTCGACGCGGGTTGAGGAGCGGACCTGCGTCAGACAGAACCCAGCGCTAAAAATAACCAGAAAGCGGTTCCAACAACAGAAACAATTTATTTTTCACCTGTGCATAATAATGTGTACAAAACTAAAAGAACGTCCTTCTGGTGGAGTGACTGTTGGCACGCTCTTAAGCGCCCAAAAGGATAGAAGCCCGGCGTTCCTGGACCCACTACCACCAGACAAACACCCCCCAGGTGGACACGACAAACTGACTCTCTGTGAAGCAAAGAAGAGGTGAGGTAAGTCAGCAGTTACAACAATATCTTTCAAAAGACACACGCTATCAGCAACACATTCAGGTCTGCATTTTTTAACTTTATGCAAATGAGCAGCTTCTCACAACAAGTGGAGGATCACTTATCCGCACGCCACAGCAGTGAGAAGCAAACTGCACAATTCTCATCACAATTCCAGTATACTGCGTAACAAAACACCAAGTTACTATCAACAATTAGTCGAACACTTAATCACCTTTAATGTGTGCTGACAGCAAGTGTCCTCACCCTTCCTTGCTTCATGGGCTCGATGTGTCAAACCCAGGCGCGGTCCTCAGCGTCTCACAAACGGACATCACAAGGTCGAGTTCGCGGCAGTTCTGCTTGAATCACACATGCCTTAAATGCAGAACGCCATCCAATTATCTGCTTCAGCTGAAAGTCTTTAAGGTTGCATGTGAGCACCAGTCACAGGTGCTGCACATGATGTTGATGAGGGTGAGGACTCTTCAGCCAGCACCTTCTCCACAGACAAATCAGTTCTCATGCCACCTGAAGAGCAAAGAAAAGAAAAGAACACCAAAACATCCAGCCACACCCCCCAACACACAACAGTCTTATATTTATTTAACTTTATATTTGGTTAGTTTCATGTTTATATAGCTGTGCTTTATATGCAAAATGTTTTTCAATTATGTTTATATTCCTTTTGTTTTGAAGTCCAGTTAACATTTTAGTTAGCTTCATACATACCTTTACTTAGTTACCTTTTCAGTTATTTGATTACTTTTTGAATCAGTGTACCAACTAGCTTTTTGTTTGTTTTAAAAACTTTTCATTTTACATTCAGTTGCATTTGTATGAAGTTAGTGTTTTTTAAATTAAATTAGTTTTACATGAGCGCATATTTTAGCAAAATGAGTGCACAATATAGTAAAACGAGAGCAAAATTTTGTGAAATGAGTGCACAATTTAGCAAAATGAGTGCACAATGTAGTAAAATGTGAGCAAAATTTAATGAAATGAGTGCAAAATTTAGCAAAGTGCACAATGTAGTAAAACAAGAGCAAAAAGTTGTGAAATGAGTGCACAATTTAGCAAAATGAGGGCACAATGTAGTAAAACAAGAGCAAAATTTAGTAAAATGAGCGCACAATGTAGTAAAACCAGAGCAAAATTTAGTGAAATGAGTGCACAATTTAGCAAAATGAGTGCACAATGTAGTAAAAGGAGAGCAAAAGTTTGTGAAATGAGTGCACAATTTAGCAAAATGAGTGCACAATGTAGTTAAAGCAGAGCAAAATTTTGTGAAATGAGCACACAATTTAGCAAACTGAGCACACAATGTCGTAAAACCAGAGCAAAATTTAATTAAATGAATGCACAATGCAGTAAAAGGAGAGCAAAATTTAGTGAAATGATCACAGTTTAGCAAACTGAGCACACAATGTCGTAAAACCAGAGCAAAATTTAATTAAATGAGTGCACAATGTAGTAAAATGAGCAAAATTTAATGAAATGAGTGCACAGTTGAGCAAAATGAGTGCACAATGTAGTTAAAGGAGAGCAAAATTTTGTGAAATGAGTGCACAATTTAGCAAAATGAGTGCACAATGTAGTAAAACAAGAGCAAAATTTAGTAAAATGAGCACACAATGTAGTAAAACCAGAGCAATATTTAATGAAATGAGTGCACAATGTAGTAAAACAAGAGCAAAATTTAGTAAATGAGCGCACATGTAGTAAAACGAGCGCCACATTCTCATCGACATGCAAAACGTTTGCGATGACGTGTCTAGGGCTTCATAGTATGGCGGCACATCAGCTGACATTCTAAATCCCAATTTATTCCACTGTGAAGTTTCCATGTTCTTCTTGTTTCTGATGGGGTTGACCCCAAGCACTCTGGTTTTTCCACCCACTATCAAACACATGCACACCAGGATCATCTGGAGGATTGTCAATCCAGTCAATGCACAATCATCGGCCCGGTTCAAAACATGAGGTGTCATCTCCATCGGGATGTGGAGCGGTTTTTCCACTTATGTAGTATGTCGTTGACAAAGTGCATCGAGTAGGAACAGCGAGAGCGGCGTGGGCTGCAGCGTGCCGTGCCCCAGCTGTGAATTGGCTGTCAGTGAGACATTTGGAGCGCTGGCTGGAGGCGACAGGAAGGTTTAGGTGTTGTAATCAAACTCCCCCTATTCCCTCCAGGCTCGTTTACAAAGCTCAAATTCTGCGCTAATTGGCCGGCAAGTCACACAGCAGCCAGGGACCCCTGTTTGCCCGGTAACCTTCCGACACAGCATGAGAATGTGTGTGTGTGTGTATGTGTGTGAGAGGTTTTATTATTTTAGTCTGTAACAAAATCTGGGCTTTAACTTGATTTTCATGACTTATCAGCTGTAAGAGGAAGTAGGGAAAAGAAAACACAGACTCTTATTATTATCATAGAGCAAATGTAAAAGCACACATTGATTTGAAAATCTATTCCCATTAAACCTGCTGCTTACAGTCAACAAAACTTTATTATTGCAGGGGAACAGACACACTAATTCTTCGTCTGGGCGTCTCACAAATATGTTTTCACAGATATTTTCTGAGGATAATCCAGATGGATTTTGAAATGCTTTCCAACTCCATATGAAAGATAATGAGCTATAACAGAAGACTGGGTGAAGCAACTGTGGTTTTTCAATAATTGGAAATGGAAAATGAGCAATCATCCTTTATTTGCATCTAACCCTCCTCTCATCTTTTCCTCCTTCACTCTTCCTTTTTTCCCTGGATGCCTCCTTTTCTTGAGGTTTATCACTTGCAGTTCTTTGACTGCTGGAGCACAGCCCCAAAGAGCAACAAACTGATCTGCGGTCACACTATATAAGGTGTCAGCTGAACCGTGCTGCTCTGCCGACAGGTGAGAAATATTTTCGTTCGCCCCCGCCGCCTCTCTGTGGGTGTCTGATCTTGAAAGCATCTTTTCACCTGCACCTGGGCTCAGCACCTTAAAGATCAAGGGAAGAAACAGCAGAGACAGAAGAGGGGAACACGATCCATCATCAGACATCCTTTTGGGCTCCTGCGCGGCGATCCCCCTTCGTTCGTTTGAGGTGTTTCTGAATCAAAGCAGACCGGAGGCCTAATCTGCCTTTCTGCTGTGTTTTACCATGTAGTACTTTCATTGTTAGTCATAGGAGAGCCAGTTTAAAGCTCAGATGGATCCCTGGGTGAGCAGGGTATTGTAATCAGCCATGGTGTGTTGGAACCAAACCAACTACAAAAATGAATAAAATTAACCCGGCTGGATGGATTTTCACCAAACGGTGAGAATATTACTTGGCATAGTGTTTCCATATGGTTAACCTCTGGAATCGCTTGGTCAAAGGTTAAGGTCAAGTTCAAGCAAAGCATAGCCCAAAACTAGAAGGCACTCAAAGCAAATACATTAACCAAGGAGACAGATTTAACTCCATAGGAAGTTAGCGTTGAGTTAGGAGAAGTTAGCATGCAGGCTAACGTCCGCGAATTGTCTTGTAAATTAGTTCAGAGGTGTTATTAGGTTCCAAAAACAGCATTTTCAGTTATAGAAGTCTTTATTTCTCACTAGCTTTAACATAATATATGAGAAGATGTTATTTCTAGCCAAACACGAAGCGAGTTAGCAACTACTGAAACCAGGAAGTGACATCATCATGCTAATGTCCACGAATTGTCTTGTAAATCCTTCTAGAGGCGTTATCAGGTTACAAAAACAGCATTTTCAGTTGTAGAAGTGTTTATTTCTCGCTAGCTTTTAAATAATATATGAGAAAGGTGTTATTTCTAGCTAAAGACGAAGCAAAGTTAGCAACTACCGAAACCAGGATGTGACATCACCATGCTAATGTCCACAAATTGTCTTGTAAATCCTTCCAGAGGCATTATCAGGTTACAAAAACAGCGTTTTCAGTTTTAGAAGTGTTTATTTCTCGCTAGTTTTTACATACTATATGAGAAAGGTGATATTTCTAGCCAAAATTAAGCAAAGTTAGCAGCTAGCAACACCAGGAAGTAACATCATTATGGTAACATCCGCGAGGTCATACCAAAAAATTAGGTACAGAATGTGACTTTTTAACCGCTTAAAATACCTCTTAAAATAGGTCAAGGTTAGCCATCTTTGAACTTGTCCATGGTCTGTATCCCAAGAATGTTCGCTGTCAATTTGAAGACTGTGACAGTTATAGGACTGGACTTATGCTGAGCAAAGACAGACAGACAGACATACAGACAGACAGACAAAAAGCCGTTGCAATACCCGATGGCCATATTTGATGGCCTCAGGTAAAAACTAGATTCAACATACTGTATTCTCATGATGACTTTGTATGATGTGATACAAAAAAATTATGTATGATATTTAGTGCATATTCCTGCACATTTCTATGTGTGCATGTGTACGTGTGCTTTGCATTTAACTGTTCTGTTAAAGATTAGAGTTTGAATAACAATAATATAAAAGATGACCAGGGGCCATCCTCGCCAGATGCCTGAATCACCTCAGCTGGCTCCTTTCGATGTGAAGAAGCAGCAGCTCTACTCTGAGTCCCTCCCAGATATTTGAGCTTCTCACCCTTGACTGTAAGACCAGATACCCTCCAAAGGAACCTCATTTCCTACACTTACAGCAGTGTTCAGAATAATAGTGCTATGTGACTAAAAAGATTAATCCAGGGTTTGAGTATATTTCTTATTGTTACATGGGAAACAAGGTACCAGTAGATTCAGTAGATTCTCACAAATCCAACAAGACCAAGCATTCATGATATGCACACTCTTAAGGCTATGAAACTGGGCTATTAGTAAAAAAAGTAGAAAAGGGGGTGTTCACAATAATAGTAGCATCTGCTGTTGACGCTACAAACTCAAAACTATTATGTTCAAACTGCTTTTTTAGCAATCCTGTGAATCACTAAACTAGTATTTAGTTGTATAACCACAGTTTTTCATGATTTCTTCACATCTGCGAGGCATTAATTTTGTTGGTTTGGAACCAAGATTTTGCTTGTTTACTAGTGTGCTTGGGGTCATTGTCTTATTGAAACACCCATTTCAAGGGCATGTCCTCTTCAGCATCAGGCAACATGACCTCTTCAAGTATTCTGACATATCCAAACTGATCCATGATACCTGTATGCGATATATAGGCCCAACACCATAGTAGGAGAAACATGCCCATATCATGATGCTTGCACCACCATGCTTCACTGTCTTCACTGTGAACTGTGGCTTGAATTCAGAGTTTGGGGGTCATCTCACAAACTGTCTGCGGCCCTTGGACCCAAAAAGAACAATTTTACTCTCATCAGTCCACAAAATATTCCTCCATTTCTCTTTAGGCCAGTTGATGTGTTCTTCGGCAAATTGTAACCTCTTCTGCACGTCTTTTATTTAACAGAGGGACTTTGCGGGGGATTCTTGCAAATAAATTAGTTTCACACAGGCGTCTTCTAACTTTTTTTTAAATATTTATTTCATTCATTTAAAAGAAAAACAGAAAAGCTTTGCCATTCTGGTTATTCTTCTATCCATTGTGATGGTTGTTTTCCATTTTCTTCCATGCGTCTCTGTTTTTTTTGTCCATTTTAAAGCATTGGAGATCATTGTCGATGAACAGCCTGTAATTTTTTGCACCTGCGTATAAGTTTTACCCTCTCCAGTCAACTTTTTAATTAAACTACGCTGTTCTTCTGAACAATGTCTTGAACGTCCCATTTTCCTCAGGCTTTCAAAGAAAAAAGCATGTTCAACAGTTGCTGGCTTCATCCTTAAATAGGGGACACCTGATTCACACCTGTTTGTTCCACAAAATTGACAAACTCACTGATTGAATGCCACACTACTATTATTGTGAACACCCCCTTTTATACTTTTTTTTTACTAACAGCCCAATTTCATAGCCTTAAGAGTGTGCATATCATGGATGCTTGGTCTTGTTAGATTTGTGAGAATCTACTGAATCTACTGGTACCTTGTTTCCTATGTAACAATAAGAAATATACTCAAAACCTGGATTAATCTTTTTAGTCACATAGCACTATTATTCTGAACACTACTGTATATCTGACACATTGTTCTTTCTTTTATTACCCAAAGCTCATGACCATAGGTGAGGATAGGGCGTAAATCGACTGGTAACTCAAGAGCCTTGCCTCCCTACATGTGGTCTTCCAGGCACATCCAACTGGGAGTAGGCCACAGAAAAGACCAATCACACGTCTCCCAGTAGGCTTCAAAAATTCCTTGGGATCCCACAAGAGTTGGAGGACTTGGCCTACGATATTGCAGTGTGGGATGAGCTGGTTAGTCTGCTGCCACTGCGACACACACCCGGATAAATGGCACAAAATGAATGATTAAATAAGTAAAAGAGAACATAGTGCATTGTTTTCTTTCGGATGATCCCCCATCTTGTTGATGATGTCATCACCACCTCCCAGTGGAGTAATAAATGAGCTATGTATGAATTTGGCTCAAAAATGTGTTGAAAATGTTTGTGCATTATTTTTTTTTATTAGTTTACAATTTTTTTTTCATGAGAAATTGCTGAGTAAGTTTATGATGGAGTCATAATATGAAGTCATATATCGTAAAACTTTATCACAGTATCTCTGATATCGTATTAAGTGACAATGAAGTCATTGGGAAGTCATAAAATGACCTCACATCCCAGAAAACACATTTTTGTTGTATATCTCTTTCATTATGCGCATCAGATGTCTGATGCCTTTGATGTTCTTTCTTAGCTCTGCCCTATCGCGTCTACTTTTTAAATTAGCCTGTTTGCGTATGCGCACCTGATTACTGTATATTTTGTGGAGGCTTAGGTTTCTCTCCGTCTGACGTGTGCCCACCCAGCAGAATACATGGGTAGCTGCTAACGGAAGAGGGGGATTGTGGGAAAACACGGCAGCCTGGGGTCAGCGTGTCACCTTCGTTCTGTGTCCGTATAGGCCTTGTGCCACGCCTCATGCGCCGACGCACTCCCACATGCACGTGCATGAAACGGTCCCAGCCATCAGCTTATATGTGACATCAGCGTTCTGACAAAGACAAGCTGGCACCCACGGTGACACAAAGCAGCTTGTGTACGCGTCGACTCCTCCATTTCCCGTTCCTGTGAGGCAGACTTACCTCTCTCACAGAACATGGCAGCTCGCCGTCGGGTGGGTGGGTGGGTGGGGGGAGGGTGCCGCTTACCAATGCATGTGAAAGGAACCAGTCGCACTTGTTGCTGATTGAGCCACGACTCCGTTGCCCACCTCGCCTCCTCCTCCACCTCCTCCTCTTCTCTGGCTCTCCTCAGCTGTGAGTGATTAAGTTGAGCCGGAGGAGGAGGTGGAAGGATGGAAGGGTAAGAGGAGGGGACAGGGTACTCACTCACTGCCTGAGTAATGGCTTCCAGAGACCCCCCGACTCCCCGGCTCTGTGCAGCACGAGGGCTAATCAGGAGTGACGGCTCGGCCCCTTTGGACAGTGTAAAGGCAGCTCCGTTCCTGTCAGGCAAAGATGTGGACAGCTGGCCCCCCACCTCCCTCCACCACAGGACCCCCACTGCTAGGCCTCTAGTCCCTGCCACTATCATCTGACAGGGAAACATTGGGCAAGAAGGAGGGAGGGAGGGTTGGTGGGTGACAGAAAGAAGAAGAAAAAGCAAAAGCTAGAATAATTTGAACAGATTTGAGGCTGAGAAACCGTATGAGAGAGCTAGCTAACACACGGAAGGATGACATACAGCGGCGCGCTCTTTGCGGCGTCCTCCTTTCGTGTTTGTCCATGCTCAGAATGACTATACTTCTTTAACCCATCGCGTTCATTTAAAAGTTACAGATTTCAGGCAAAAGCGACCCTGAGATTACCGCGAGCGAGCCACCGTGCAAACATTCAAGCGTGCACTGTCTGAGGGGTTACGACGCGGTCTGCTGATTCATGCTGTTTCCACGGCGATTGGTTTCCATCACGCATCCGAGAGCTAAATCATTGACAGCGCTCCCTCCTTTCCTGCAACCTGACTTCTTTTCATTTTTCAATTTCACTTTCATCAACCGCTGCCGCCTGTTTTTTTTTTTCATTTTTCTATTTCCAAGTGATGACAGGAAGCGTGTGAAGTGTGAAATTAGAAAGAGCGTGTGTAAATAATGGCGTGTAACGCAGAGAACGCGCACATACGGAAGGACACATACACCGTACACAACTGCATAAGCCGCAGGACAAACCTCATTACCTTCAAACTTAGCAATGAGGAAAAAGGAACAGCGTGCAAAGATTTACCTCCAAATAACATAATTACAAGCTGAATATGATGCTGGAACTTTTTGTTGTAAATATTTGATTTCATCTTGCAGAATAGGCTGCAGACAAGGGGCTCTGTTTATGGCAGTGACTGAGGTATTCTGAGCTGGTTGAGGTTCATTATTTCACCTACTCACCACCACAATGGAGCTAAAATACTCAAGATGCGCTAGAAGAGTCAACTTTTACCTTTAATTCAAAATATCTCATTCACCATTTAGGAATTACATCCATTTTTACACACAGTCTCACCTTCATTTCCAGAGGCCATACATAATTGCACAAACTAAATACAAGGATTATTTTTAAATACAAATAATCACTTTTACAGCCAGCTGTTTTTTTTAAAGACGGATGGATATATGAACATTTCCAAGGCAATGAATATGTTTTGGAATTCACTAACATTAATTATGAAGAAATAGAAACACTATGTTACTGATGTAAAACTGAGTGAACTCGCAAGGAGGAGAACGGTGAAGGAAGCCACCAAGACATTCATGACACACTATGAAGGAGTTGTGGGTTTATGCTGCTGTGAATGGAGAAACTGGGCAGAGTGTAGATTTTGTCTACTGCATCACCAGTTATACATCTTCATGATGCAGTGGAACAGAAAAGGATTTTTTTTAAAACAAAGATGAGAAATTTTCAGCTACATTTTGTCAGAAGGCACATGGGAGACTAGAGCATACATATGATTTGTTTTCTTATATGAGAATCTGCCTCTGTTCCATTCAAATGAAGCTGTAGTTCAACAGACAGAAGCTGTGCTATGCACAGTTTCTCTAATCACAGCAAACAACACTGTGGTTACCATGGTGACTTCCCTCACTAGTCTCCTTCTTGCATGGTCACTAATCTGGACAAATGTACCATGTTTGTATTTCTTAATGATTGATGTAAATGAAGTTCAAGACATATTCAGTGAGTTGAAAATGTTCATCTATCCATCCCCTGACCTCTCTAAAGAAAACCGGCTGCAAAAGTTATGATTTGCATTCACAACACTCTATATTATAAAAGCCAAGTGGCCTCTGTGTGTGTCTATGGCTTTGCTCATGCAAAAACCAGGGGAGCTGAAATTTGCGTTTGGTATGCTTAAGTGTTTTGGGTCAAGGATGAATGCCGCAAAAACAGAAAGTTGATATGACAAATATTTTTAGAAAAATTTGTGATTTTAGTTAACCAGTGAACAATGGATGTTGTGGTGCAATACACCATGGGAATTTGGAGTTTTGGGGTTTTATATGTTGTTTTTGTGGTTCATGTTAATTTAACAGTGTTATTAGTGTTATTAATTTATTGTGTTTTTGTAGTTGAATTGGTTTAGTCAGTTTAGTTAAGTCTCATGTTGCTGTTAACATGAGTGAGTTAGTTTCATGTTGCCTGTACCATGACTGAAAACTTGTATGTTTGATGTCTTCCGCTACGGTCTCTGTTTCTGCTTGTCTAAAATTAGAAGCACCTGCTTACGGCAGAATGCAGGAAAGACAAAATGCTGTGTGTGCGTGCATGTGTGTAACTTTGATGATAGAGAAACTGCGGCGAGCTGACATTTGCTGTTTGGTATGCTTATGTATTTTGGGTAAAGGATGAACCCCAAAATGGAACATTGATAGGACTAGTAATTTTGGAGAAGCTGCAGATACTAGCTAACAACACTGAACAATGCATGTTGCTAACTATATTCTGGATTCACACGCCATTCCAGCAGGAGGCTGTAAGTCATCATTATATTAAAAACCTGAGTGCGGTGAGGTTCAGTGTAAGTACATAATATAATTGTAAATACATAAAAAATACATGCATGACACAAGAAAGTGAAAACACTTATTTCCATTGTCGTCCATTTAAAAATCAAATGATAAAATAGAAGTGAAAATAAATAAAATAATAATAATAATAGTGTGTATATGATAAGAAGAACCTAAACAATTTATAAATGCATTAAGACAGTAAATTAACATTAAAAATTGTATAATTAACAGGAGATAAAAGGGTTGAGTTCCTAAAAATTGTTGAGGTCTAAGGTTTTAAAAACATTCTGGACTCACATGCCATTCCAACTCATTATAGAAACTTTACTTAATTTAATAGCACCCTTGAAAAATGTCAGCTACCTTTTTTATAAACACAACCCAATCTAGAGCCCATGGATCCCCGCGGGCAACTCGCTGGTCCTTATATTAAGTTTGCCTATTTACTTATGGCTTCTAAAAATAGAGGGACTGTGTATAAAAATGCCCTAATTCCTAAAGTTGTAATGTATGTGAGTGAAAATATGTGTGAGAAGCAATATATATATATATATATATATTATATATATATATATATATATATATATATATATATATATATATATATATATATATATATATATATACATACATATATATATATATGTATGTGTGGAGTGGGTGGAAGAATATATGTATGTGAGAGTTTAGGAAATATTCCAATCACTGCTTCTTATATAGTAGGGGAAACCGGGGCACGGTGAATCATGGGGCACAGTGAATCAGTAGTTATGTCTGCAAAAAATACATATATATTTGCAGCAGTTATGCCATTTTTTTTATGCCTAAATACATCCCCCTTATAAATTAGTGTCTTGTTTTTGGATACATTAAGGGTAAAACTAAGTGGCGACTGGCGAGTGAAGTCAATTTTTTCCTATCAAAAGTAAATTTTGTGGATGTCAGTGTCTTTGTATTTATTTTTCACAACAGAGGAAAGGTGGCCCAAAAAAGTGTTATGAGATAGAAGACTACCCCGTCCAACTGATGAGTATGTGTTATGTCTTCTCCAGACTATCAGCTATTTGATAACATGACTCGTGTGTCACATGTACCCGGGGTAAAGTGAATCGGTCTAGAAAGTGATTTACTAAGCCCCAGTATCAAGTGGATGACAAATATTACTTGTTGAAGCTTATACATTTATTTTTCCTTTAATTATTTCTATAATTTGTGTATATAAACAACTGTTTTCACATTTGAACAGAAATGATGACAGTTGTATTTATGATAGTTTCTAAAGGACTTATATCACTATATAAGACACTCACACATTACATAGCTGGTTTGCTGGATTATAGTTTGTATATGCATCAGCATATATTTAATAATTTTGAAGAAATCTTTATAATCATGTGTTTTTTCATTATATTCTAAGTTGATTCACTGTGCCCCGTGAATTAGTGTCCAGGGCACAGTGAATCAAAAAAATTTTAAAATTAATTTTAAACACCTGTAAATTACACTTTGGGAGACATAAATAACACAGCCTTATAAACAATAACTTGCTGTATTAAATCCACAATAGAATGCATAATACATAATGTGTAAACAACATTTCTGATCCACTGTGCCCCGGCTTTCCCCAGTGTTTAAATGTGTTATGTGTCTTTTCGGGTCGTGTGAAGAAGTGTAACTTGTAGGGGAAAAAAGGTATGTGGAAATAAGAAGGGGCATGCACAGATAGATGTTGACCAATGTTGGTACCTTTGCAAGAGAATGTAAGTCCAAGCGTTTTAGGGTGCTGGTGCTTCTTGGCAAAACTTTGATGCTATACCAGTGACCAAAGGCTTGTTTTTCGTACTGTGTCTCTTTAGAATACTTTACTCACAGAGTCTACTCAGGGAGGCTCAGCAGAGCCACCAAACACAAACCCTGTTAGACCAAACCAAATTATAAGAAAACAAAAAGAAAAGTATGTGACGCATTGTAAAAAAAAAAAAATCAACCAAAAACCAGAGTAAATTGGAATGCAATTTGGCCCTAAACAGACAGTACTCCGTGGCAGAATACCTGAGCACTGCGACCGACCCAAAGCTCAGGAATCCTTTGACCATGTACAGACTCAGTGATCACAGCCTCACTGTGGGGAAAGGCCGCCACAGGCAGACCAGGCTCCCCAAAGAAGACAGACTGTGCACCCACTGTTCACAACACGAGGTGGAGGCCGAGCTGCACTTCCTAACCACCTGCCCGCTGTACCAAGACATCAGACACATGTACTTCCCACAGATCACAAACACCCAAAAAGACTTTGACATCGAAAACTTCTGTATCTATTGGGTGAAGTACAACAATGTGCGAACACAGCAGCAAGGTTTGTGAGCTGCTACAACATGAAAAGAAGCAGCAATGGACATAAACCACCGTAAACCCAAAAAGGAGATTGAACTGCTACATCACTTTATCTATGTATAATAAAACACATTTTAACACACATTGAAAGCACTATTTTTATGATTATTTCAATCCCACATCTCCTGTGTACACATTTGTTTACTGTAGAATATTGTTAACTGGGGAGGTGATGATCTAGTGGTTAAGCGTTTGGTTTGAGACCAGAGGATCCTCAGTTCAAACCCCAGCCTGACTGGAAAATCACTAAGGACCCTTGGGCAAAGTCCTTAATCTCTAGTTGCTCTAGGTGTGTAATGAGCACCTTGCATGGTAGCACCCTGACATCGGTGTGTGAGTGTGTTTGTGTGAATGGGTGAATGTGACGCATAATTGTAAAGCACTTTGAGCATCTGCTGCAGATGGAAAAGCGCTATATAAATGACCACATTTACCATTTAACTGTATGTACATCTTCTTAAATTTAATTTTTATTTGTTGCTCTATGGAACACTTGCTTTGACAATGTAAACATATGTTTCCCATGTAAATGAAGCTCCACTGAAATGAAATGAGTCTTCCCTGAGTAAATCAAACCAAAAATCTGTTCTGTTGCCTCCATAGTTACAGAGATGGGCCAAAGGAGAGATTTAGTTGGGGGTCAAAAAGATCAAAATGTGTGTTTCTGGACATTTTCAGGAAAAATGCTGAATTGAAACAAACAGAAATTTGGGGTCTCTGGGTAAGTGAAGCAAAAAACAAACCAAAAAAAAAAAAGAAAAAAAAGTGCTTTCTTGCCTTGTAGTTCACAGTATAGGACAAAGGGTGATTTATTTGGGGTAAAAGATCAAAACATTCATTTCTGGTCATTTTTAGGAAAAAAAATTACAAGATAAAACAGAAACTTGGGGTCATTGACTAATTTAACCTCAGTCATTACTGAAATCTGACTCATGTGGGAGGTAATTTTATTGTTTTTAGCTATTAACAAGGTATCACTTCAGTTTCTGACAACGTTTCCATTATAGCTTATAGGAAATTGTATCTTGGAAATTAATTGGCACCAAACATGAGAATATTGAGGACTGAATCCTTTTTCATACTATGTAGGTATAATGCAGGTTGAATAATGAAACCCATTCAAATATTTTCTATAGAAACCAATGTATTATTGTTGTGTATCAGATTGTTTTAGGTGAATATGAATTCTGCATGTGAAGTGCAATCAAATTTGTGGTATGCATTTAATGTGCAACTGAAACGCCAAACTTGATGTTTTCTATAGTTTATGAAAAGTTAAAAACTGAAGGAATTTGTAGAAATCTTTCCTTTCCTGAGTATTTACATGTTTCCTCAGAGTGTATCTCTGCCACATATCTGAAGTCTGTTTTCTCTCTCTCTCTCTCTCTCTCTCTCAGTTGCAGGGCTGAACAAGCTTTGTGACGTGCTTTGACAGACAAAGCTTGGTAGCAGACCTTCCAACTGTCAAACAAATAGAACACCAAGGAAACCGGAGATCACTGTGGTATTGAGGGTGACTGACTGGCGGCTGAGATGAAGGATGGAGAGAAACCTTGAGAAACAAAAGGACAAAATACAACAGTGAATTATCTGCAGCACTCCCCATGTTTTCACGCTTTTACTTTTGCTCGATTCTCTTCTACTCAGATGACTTTTATTCTGAGTAAATGTGCATTAAAGACAATCGGCATATAGCTATGCATTTCACCAAATTATGGGTAAATGTAGCTGAGCAGTGTTTGCTGGATGTGGCAAACCGGATTGAGCCATTTCATCCTGTTTTAGTGCTGTTTGGGATCGTGGGCAATCGTGGTAGAACAGCATCCTGTGGAATAAACTGTGAGATGAATAGGCACTTAACGTTCCCAGTGCCGACAGCGGAGGTGGCAGCTCACACTAAGTCACGCGAGACTTACACACTACTGAACATGTGCATTGGCAATGTACCAATGACACATACTTTGGTGAAACATCGCCCCCTATCTACTTTCAACTCAGAGAGGTTGTAGTTGAGTTCGTAGCACTGGATCATTGAATGAGGTTTCATAATTTTAAAATGATCATATTCTAATAACCAAATTGTAGTCAACTAATACTTGACAATTTTACTGGAATTTGATTTTGCATTTTTCCTTTGTAATCTGGACTAATTACAGTTACTTATTTTTGTAATCGGATTAGATAATCCAGATTGTAATGCAATCCATTAAATCCAGGACTGGATTTTTCTACTTTGTTTTGAGGAGGAAAAATTAATGTACAATTTGTTATGTGATAAAGAAAGAAAATAATATTGTGGTTACTTCTGTTTGTTTTATTATTATGTGCAGCATTTTCAGTCACCAATTTCAAAGTTATCCCAAAGTACACATACATACATCTTCAACTGCTTATCCAGGATCAGGTCGCTGGGAATTCCAAAGTATTCAGATTACATTACTCATTTGTAATGCAGTGGATTATGTTACAAATTACACGGCCATGTAATTTGTATTCAGCAACCAATTATATGTCAAATTAACCTGACCCAATTCTATTTAGCACTATGGGTATCTTTCTGGACTTCTTCTATGGTTTTCTATGATGCAGCAGGTAGTTGACTAAACTCAGTCGACTAATCTCTTGACCTCAGTCATTGCACAAACTGCTTAGTTGGCTAAAGTTTCACGTTAGCCAGCTAAGTTTTTTAGCCTACAGAGGGCTAAACTTTATTTTCTCGACACAAAACTTCAGTGTCGTACCTCAAAAATGATGGATCATGTACACACTTGATGGTGCAGGAAAGGAGAGCCTTGCGTGAGACAGGTGTTGCAGGACTGGAATAATCCATTGGAGATGTATATGGATGTCGAAGCCGGAGTGTTTTCTCCTCAGGCCCAGTTCTGGCATGGTTGTAGCAGACGACCATCCTAGAAGTAACAAAACATTTGCTCAGTAACAATAGATGACTAATCTACAAGTTAGCCGTCAATGTGAAACAGAAATTAGATGGTATGTTGGATGACTCCCTTAATCGACTAAGTAGTTCAGGAGACTAAAAGATAGGCTGCTTTATGAAACAGGGCCCTGGGTTTGAATCCTGCTCATGCTGCTTGCCTGTGTCCTTGGACAAGGCACTTAATCTGCATTGTCTCAGTCCAACCAGCTGTAAACTGGTACCGGCCTCAACTAGGGAAGTAACCTGCGTTGGACTGACGTCCCATTCAGGAGAGTCGATTCTCATCAGCCTGATGCTACGGAATTCAGAGATAAACTCTGGCACCTATGGGCCTTTTTAGGGCCTATAATCCTATATATAGGCCATGAGGATTTATGGTACTTTCTGTGCATTCAGTCTCAACACTGCCACCCAGTGGACACAGAGAAGAGCAGCCTAATAAATTGAAAATGTCCCCTAATACTAGGGGAGCTACGACCACTACCTTTGCACCTCCCCCAGGATTAAACCAAACCAACTTTTTAGGTTCCTTAGATGACCCCAAAACACAATCAGGATGTTCCCAAAAATAAAAACTGGCCTCAAGCCAGTTAGCCAAGATGACGTCCAAGATGGCCACCAAAATGGCCACCAAAATGGGGTTTTTCACTAATACACCTTTAAACAACATATAAACAACTTAAATATCACAGAGATTGAATGGGAAAACCATTGCAGGTCACAGCAAACTCATTTGTGCCTAAACTACATTCATTCATGGGTTTAAGATTCAAATGGCCACCAATAGACCCTTATCATTAAAATACATAGTAGGAAGTTGTTATATGTTGTGCACCCCTGCCTATGCACATGCACATACATACAACAGCTTGCAAAGCCTTTCAGTTATTTCTCCCGTCTCTCAGCGCCATACCCTCACCTGACGATGCGAACGTTGCACTACCTGGTTATTTTGCAAAGGCAAATCCAAATACACCTCCAGTGCTTGAGAGCAGTAAGCATGCCTGAGCACGAGGAAAGGTGATCCTGCTACACAAGAAATGCCAAGTGCAAACTTGCAGTGCAGGAAATGTAAGGAAGGAGTCAAAGGAAAAGAAATTTTGAACAATTTGGCAAAATGCAAGAAGAACAGAAGAGGAAAAAGAAATGTGTGAGCGCAAGTGTGTGTGTGTGTTTCCTGTTGAAAGGCTGTTGACGGTTTAGATGGCCTGTGAGGGCGCGCTGTCAGAGCGCACTGTCAGAGCCTGTCACCTTGACAACCAGGCCTGTATTTCACTCACTCACTAAAAAGAGAGAGTGCGAGAGGCCCCTGGCTTCTAACCTCCTGTCAAACTTGCAGTTACACACGCTGACAACGATGCACAAACACTCAGTCACGCACAGGAAATCCATCCGGCGGATTCCTTTTGCTAACACCGCTGAATGCTCTCACAGGAGCGGCATGACCTGTTTATGGGCTGTGACATCAAAACCCCTCCACTGCGGTTGATGAACAGCAGCACACAAGGTGAAAATGACAAGGTCACGACAGCCAGGATGCACCTCAGTGAGCGCAGCGCACACGTGGTTCGGGGCGCTTTTCACCAGATTTGTGCGCTCGTCTCCTTCGAATGTGTCACTGAATCTCAGAAAGATCACAGCAGCAGCCATAAGAACGTCAGCCGCCACAAAAGACGCGACGCACAGATGAATGAATAAGGGGCGGGAAGAGAGGCAGACGACTGCGCGGGTTTGAAAGATGGATGGTCCAATGCTGGATGGATGATTTAACTGACAAGAGAAATGACAGATGCTGGCGGATAATGGATGGATTGACAATAGATGGAGGGCAGACAGATAATAGAGATGCAAAGTGACAAAAAGAACGGGAAGAAAAATGAAAGCAACAGATAGATTATCTCTCAGGCAGCTGCAGAAGTGGAAAAGACATGGCGTTTACTCGAGCGACGGAACGGTGACCACCAAGTCTGACTAATAGTTTTGAAAGTGTTATATTTTTACACTGTTGAGAATATTTATGGAAGCAAGTGTTGACAGCTTCCACGGCTTAAGTGAGCCAACGTCTAACTCGCCCCAAACCATGGATCTCTGTCAGAGTGGACTTCCGATTCCTTCCACTGTAGTGAATGTGCAGCCCCCCCCCCTGGTGTGTGTGTGTGTTTGGGGAGGGGGGTGATTCCCTTATGTGTTCACAACAGAGCCATCCCACATTGAAAAGGGTTGATTCCAACCTCACCTTGTCACTTTTGTCAATGTGGTGGCTGAACCTTCACATTCACTTCCCATCAAACACACACGATGAACTGATGGTCCAGAGTTTAGAGTAGTGGGCTTGTGACTAGATGATACACTCAGTTTGATTTCTAGTCAGACAGCAAAAATCACTAAGGTCCCTTGGGCAATGTCCTTAATCACCAAGATGGCCCTGGTGTGCACTTGAGCGCCTTTGCATGGTAGCACCATATATCGTATATACACAGGGAAAACCCTTTATGACATCACCCATAGGTTATCTGAAGAGCTCGCTTGAAGCTCACGTGTCACCATCTTAACAGTGCTTGGCTCTGCTTAACCCTTTGGGGCCGATGCCGTCGTATACGATGGCTGAGTACAAGTTTTACTAAATTAGAAATAACTTTTTAATGATATGATATAGAAACTTACTTTTATTTTTGCTTAAAAGTGAACTCCGTGGATTTTCGAGCCAACCATCCACCATGCTTGTACTCCTCATAGAAGCTGTGTGATGATGTGTGCAATGTGAGTGTACAATCAGAATTGGTTCACTGTCACGTGGTTTTCCAATATCCAATCATAGGGCAGAACAGTTTCACATGGTATTCCAAAGATTGTTAGGAACAGCGATATGTTTCTTTGGGATGTGAATGCTGTTTGAACAGCCCTGGCTGTTGGCTCCATGCGTAAAAGCGCAGCGTTGCACATATGAATGAAGTGATCAGCATAAGAGGGTCTCATACAACCTCACATGGTCGACCAAAGAGTGTCACTGCAAGCAAGCCAAGAGGGAGTCAACTCTTTAGAATTTGTGTTGTAAGCCTTTGTGTAATAGCAGACAGAAATTGCTTTGAGATGTGGCATAAAGACAAGCAAAAAGCATGGACCATTTTGTATATATTGTTCAAAATGTGCATTTGTGTTTATTGTTAGAACATTTATTTTGTAAATTCTCTTTGTACAAGACCCCAAACTACCTTTATAAAGTGTCAAAATAGTTGTTTATTATAGTTTGCTGTGTGTTTTGAATAAACGTGTGTGAAAATTATTTTTCCGCTTTATTTTTTTCCTTTCTTATCTTATTGTAAACCTTTGTTACACTTATAAAACACCACTATAGCATATATATCTGAAAGTACAGGTTGTCCTGAAAAAAAGAGACATACCACTTGATTGTGGGACGCAGGGTGAGCTGCTAACAGCATAACAAAACATTTATGCCAGGCAAGTGAACTGTCCTAAAAATGCCCTCGACCCCAGAGGGTTAACTCCCAGTGTTGTCACAGTTACACTGAAAAGTTACTTTTGTAGTTACTTTATACAATTACTTTATACAACACTGATATGGCCAATTGTTGTATTCATGTTTGCCGTTATGAAATCAATCTTTTTCATGTCATTGACAGAAAATGTTTTAAAGTAAATATGCATATTTCTAAGTGACCATAACACTGTTATTTGATACACAATGACACTTTGACTGATTGAAATAGATTTTTGTGGTCATTGTCTTGATAAATTCTGGATTTATATTTCGAGAAATATGACCCTTAATATTTCACAAAAATCAGTGCACTGTCCATACACCACTGTTTAAATGGTTTAGAATGATCTAGTTTAGCAATATTATAAATTGAAAAGTTCAAATTTCTTTAGTAACAACTAAAATTATATTTACATGCAACAACTGATATTAGTGTAAATCAGCAAGGCTGATTTTGAATTCAGGTTTGCAAAATCTAGTGTCCGTACATGCACCTGGACACAGCATGTCCACACTAAAACCTTAAAAATTAGCTCATTACTTTAAAACTAAAACATATATCTGATATTTTCACTTTATAAAACTTCAGACTGACGTTAATTTAAATAACTTGTCTGAAATTAGTTTCTTTAAAATTTGAACCATAAGTTAAAAATGTATGCCTCTGGATGACTTGGGTGATATTTTTTGGTGACCAAAAATTTATCAGAAGATAATTAGTCCGATAATGGTTTTCAAAGTTATCTGAAAAGATAATCTGATAATGAAAACATTATCTTCAATAATTATCGGTTATCGGATTATCGGAAGATATTTTGTGCTGGAAGTCTGGTCTACAAACATAGAAACCGATTGTATTAGAGTTACAATAAATAATGCAAAGCTCACTTCCATGCTGTAATGTATGTAACATTCAAGTATGTATGAGAAAACGTTATATTTTCCCTAATAAAGACACCACATAATTATATGCTGCCCCCCACCTACCCATTCCCTCGCCCTTCACACCCCCAACACACACACACACACACCACACACACACACACACACACACACCCACACACACACACACACCACACACACACACACACACACACACACGCTAAAGTTCATTTCAGGTTGGTTTTGGGTTGATCGATCCTTCATAATAAATGATACCACTATTGTGAGGCAATATGCCTGTGGTAATGTCCTGTATATTTAGGACCCGTGTTTAACCCTGGGCGCTGTGCATCACAACGTTATCAGTGCTTGAACGTACATTTGATGAAAAGCAGTTTTAAATGAACGAAGATTATATTCTATCCACCTAGAAAACATATTATATATGCATCACATATTTAAATAAAAGCACCTTATCATTTAACAAATTTTAGTGTCCGTACACCACACTTTGGCACAAAAACCATGCATTTCGAAATCAGCTCTAGCTTTTCAGGAAGAGAAATTAATATAAAGATATTTTGGCATTTATTAGACAACAGCTTTAATAATATTTTTTCTGAGTGTAAATAATTTAATATAGGAACATCACATTTCTACCCTTGGTGTACCCCACTGGTACCCCTTGATTGTGATCTGGCTGTGTGAATGTTGACATCATGCCATATATTGCTGGTGCCGCTCATTTATTTTTGCCGACGTCTTGGTTGACTGTCTTTACTTTGCGCAAAGCAAACTTTCGTGCCAAAGCAGAAACATTTAAGAGTCATCAGGTGAGTACACAACAATCACAATAAACACTGACAACAAACTATGCACAAATTCATTTGTGGCTTAGAACTGCCAAACAATCATGATTGGACTTTAGATTTTATATAGAACGTTTCAGACCCTTTGAAACACCCACGTTTTGAACATTGTTCTGGAATCAGCATGAAAAGGGAGCTGACATCTGTTGAATACTGGCCAGTTTAGGAATGTGCATTCATATCAAGTTACGAATTTCATATTTAAAGGCTGCACTCAGCGCAGTGTGCATGCACTTGCACGTATGTTGCTTGTGTTTAAATTAACATACGGTGCATCTAGAAAGTATTCACAGCGCTTCACCTTTTCCAGATTTTTTACTAAATGTTACAGCCTCATTCCAAAATGGAGTAAATTCATTTTTTCCCTCAAAATTCTACTCACAAAACCCCATAATGACAACATGAAAAAGTTTTTTTTGAATTTTTTGCAAATTTATTTATAAAAACCAAAAACTAAGAAATCACATGTTCATAAGTATTCACACCCTTTGCTTAATACTTTGTTGATGCACCTTTGGCAGCAATTACAGCCTCAAGTCTTCTTGAATATGATGCCACAAGCTTGGTGCACTTATCTTTGGGCAGTTTTGCCCATTCCTCTTTGCAGCACCTCTCAAGCACCATCAGGTTGGATGTGGAGCGTCAGTGCTCAGCCATTTTCAGATCTCTCCAGAGATGTTCAGTCAGATTCAGGTCTGGGCTCTGCCTGGCCCACTCAAGGACATTCACAGAGTTGTCCTGAAGCCACTCCTTTGATATCTTGGCTGTGCTTAGAACCACTGTCCTGATAAAATGAACCATCACCCCAGTCTGAGGTCAAGAGCACTCTGGAACAGGTTTTCAGGAACAGGTTAACAGTGCCATCCTCCTCTCAGGATGGCGCTGTTAAATGCACGCTCTGTTGCTAACAAGACTTTCATTTTGAATGATTATATTCGCTCCAAGGACCTGGAATTTTTGTTTCTAACTGCACCTGGCAGAGGAAAATGGAACACGCCCCCCTCATTGAACTCTGTCCCAAAAATTTCCGATTCTTCAGCTCGCCGCGTTTGTGTGGACGTGGTGGCGGACTTGCTGCAGTCTGTAGGACCAGCTTTGTGTGTCGACGTGTGAGTTCAGAATCGTTTCCATCTTTTGAATCACTGATTTTAAAAGTTGGGAGAACTAATCCTTTTTATTGTGTTTTAATATATTGTCCACCTGGTCAATGCACTTCCTTCCTCAAGGAGTTTAGTGACTTTTTATCTACAACTCTCAAGCTGTCCAGACTTTTAATTGTTGGTGATTTTAATTTCCATGTTGATGATGCTTCTGATAAATCTGCTGCTAAATTCATCAGTCTGATGGAATCTTTCAACTTGATCCAACACGTGTCTGGCCCCACACACAGCAAAGGTCATGTTTTAGATCTTGTTTTTACTCTGGGTCTTAATATTGAGTCTATTTATTCTGAGGATATTTTTATTTCTGATCATGTTTGTATTCTTTTTAATTTGTCTCTTAATCTGGATTGTCCGTCTGCTCCTCCTGTGATCTGCTCTCGCATTTTTAATCATTTTACTGCAGATGTATTTTCTGCTGCTTTTAACCTTGATGAGTTGTTTAGTTCAGATGATGTTGATATTTTAGTTAATTCTTTTAATCATCATTGTCTCTCAATTTTGGACAGAGTGGCTCCTTTTAAAACCAGACACGCCCCTCTGAATAACTCCTCCCCCTGGATGAATGACAGTATTCGTAGTGTTAAGAGATCATGTCGGAAAGTGGAGCGGTTGTGGAAATCTACAAAGCTCCAGGTCCACCTCCTTCATTTAAAGGAGCTTTTAATCTCTTTTAATAATATGGTGAAAGATGCGAGGGCTGCTTATTTTTCCACTTTAATTTCTAACAGCCGACGGAATCCAAAAATTTTGTTTGACACAATCAGACATTGTTACACCTGCATCTCCTGCTGCTATCATTCAGTCAAATGAAGACTGTGACAATTTTTGTCCTTTTTTATCAGCAAAATTCGTGATATCAGGGCAAATATTAATCCCTCTCTTTTTCCTGTCCCTATCTTACCCGGCCATCAGTTCTGGATAGTTTTAAACCTATATCACTGAAAGAGCTCACTGGTCTGGTGGACAGATTGAAACCTTCCTCCTGCCCACTTGATATCGTCCCTACCTCCTTTTTTAAAAAGGTCTTCCATTCTATTGGCCGGTTGTTTATTGATAATAAAGATCACTGCTTTCCGGCTATGTCCCTCAGTATTTTAAACAGGCAGTTATTCACCCTCTTTTAAAAAAGCCTAATGCTGATCCTTCACTCCTTCAAAATTTTAGACCAATTTCAAAGTTGCCTTTTATTTCCAAAGTCTTAGAGAAAGTGGTGGCCAAACAGCTTAATGAGGTTTTAGCTGAACATAATATTCTTGATAAATTCCAGTCTGGGTTCCGCACTTGCACTCTACAGAAACTGCCCTTCTCAGAGTTTCAAATGATATTTTAATGCGCAGAGATGCAGGTGAATATTCTGTGCTTGTCCTTTTGGATCTCTCTGCAGCTTTTGACACGGTGGATCATGGAGTTTAGTTGAGAGACTAAGGACTTGGGTGGGCATTTCTGGGTCTGCTCTGGACTGGTTTTTGTCTTATCTTTCACACAGGACTTTCGCTGTTGCTGCTGGTAAATTTATGTCCTCCTCTGCCATGCTATCCTGTGGTGTGCCTCAGGGTTCTGTTCTGGGACCTATATTGTTTGCTCTATATTATGTCTGATAGTTTTAAAGATGTCTCCTACCACTGTTATGCGGATGACATCCAGCTGTCCATCTCATTCACTCCTCAACGGTCTCTAGGGTATCTGCTCTTCAGAACTGTGTTGAGGTTATTGGTGACTGGATGGCGGCCAACTATTTCCTTAAATATAGCAAAGACTGAGGTCCTTGTTTGTGCCCCTGACAGTTTGTTCCCACTGTGGTTGGGAATCTTGGTTCTCTGGCCCCTTTTGTTCGCTCAGTGAGGAACTTGGGTGTTACGTTCGATCACTCCCTCAATTTTGACGCGTATGTTACCCGCCTGGCACAGTCTTGTTTTTTCCATTTGCGCAATATTGCCCGTCTGCGCAGCATTGTGTCTCGGGCGGAGATGGAGATGATCATTCATGCATTTGTGTCATCACGTTTGGATTACTGTAACTCTCTATTTTTTAGCCTTAGCAAGTCCTCTTTGGACCGCTTACAAACGGTTCAGAATGCGGCTGCGAGGCTGCTGACAGGTCATCAAAGAGGTCACATATAACCCCAATCCTCTCCTCCTTGCACTGGCTCCCCATCCATTTCAGACTCCAATTTAAAATTCTAGTACTGACTTTTAGAGCTCTGCATGGTCAAATGCCATCTTATATCACCGAGCTATTACATCCATATGTGACAAGTAGGTCTCTGAGGTCTTCGGACCTGGGCCTATTGGTTGTACCTAGGACAGACTGAAGACCAGGGGAGACTGTGCTTTCGAGGTGGTGGCACCTAAATGTGGAATGCATTGCCTTGGACCTACGCTCCGTGGACTCTGTGAAACATTTAAAGTGAAGCTAAAGACCCTTTTGTATAGGCTGGCTTTTACCTAGTTTTATGGTTTTATGTTTCTGCTGTTTTTAATTTCTCTGTTCTTATGTCTTACGGGAGGTGATGGTTCTAGTGGCTAAGGTGTTGGGCTTGAGTCCAGAAGATCATGGGTTCAAATCCCCACCTGACTGGAAAATCACTAAGGGCCCTTGGGCCAAGGTCTTTAATCCCCTATTGCTCCCGGTGTGTAGTGAGCGCCTTGTATGGCAGCACCCTGACATCGGGGTGAATGTGAGGCATAATTGTAAAGCGCTTTGAGTGTCTGATTCAGATGGAAAAGCGCTATATAAATGCAGTCCATTTATGTGAAGCACTTTGTGATTTCTATCTTGAAAGGTGCTATATATAAACCTTACTTACTTACTTACTTACTTCATCCAGGATGTCTCTGTACATTGCTGCATTCATCTTTCCCTCAATCCTGACTAGTCTCTCAGTTCCTGCTGCTGAAAACATCCACACAGCAAGATGCTGCCACCACCATGCTTCACTGTAGGGATGGTGCCTGGGTCCTCCAAATATGATGCCTGGCATTCACACCCAAGAGTTCAGTCTTTGTCCCATCAGACCAGAGAATTTTGTTTCTCATGGTCTGAGAGTCCTTCAGGTGCCTTTTGGCAAACTCCGGGTGGGCTGCCATGTGCCTTTTACTGAGGAGTGGCTTTTGTCTGGCCACCCTACCATACAGGCCTGATTGTTGGATTGCTGCAGAGATTGTTTGTCCTTCTGGAAGGTTCTCCTCTCCACAGAGGAATGCTGGAGATCTGACAGAGTGACCATCGGGTTCTTGGTCTCCTCCCTGACTGAGGTCAGTGAATCCATCTTCTTCCATTTATGGACGATAGAGGCCACTGTGCACGTTGGGACCTTCAAGCAGCAGTAATGTTTCTGTACCCTTCCCCAGATTTCTGCCTTGAGACAATCCTGTCTTGGAGGTCTACAGACCAATTCCTTGACTTCATGCTTGATTTGTGCTCTGACATGCACTGTCAACTGTGGGGACCCTTATATGTAGACAGGTACCTTTCCAAATCATGTCCAATCAAACTGAATTTACCCAAAGTGGACTCCAATAGGCTATAGAAACCATGGCAAGGCTGTGAATAATTATCTACATGTGATTTCTTAGTTTTTTATTTTTTATTACTTTGCAAAAATCTAAAAAAAAAACATTTTTTTTCACTTTTGTTGTTATGGGGTATTGTGATTTGAACTTTGAGGAAAACAGTATGTCATCCACTTTGGAATAAGGCTGTAACCATAAAATGTGGAATACTTTCTGGATGCACTGTACACTAATGGGCTGACTGGAAGATAAAGGAACAGTGAAATCCTTTCTTAAAAAAATCTCTTTTTACACCTCATTTAGCTGATATTTACAAATTTATTCAACCATAATATATTCCGCTCATCATGTGACCACTTGGGGCTTGTTCCAAAAGTGACTCAATCCCATACGTAGACAGCTAGGTTAAAATGTCAATTTTACAACAGAAATAAACATGTTTACAGCTGATACAAAATGGTTTTGTTTTCTATAGTAGCTAGTTTCCCCATTTGTGACACAGTAACGGGGGTGATTTTTTGAAACTCATCCATTTAAGCTATTGAAGCTATAAAGTTGTGAATAATTAGAGGCATAGTTACTTGAGCAACAGCTTGTGTGCTAGGCCCAGGTGCTCATAGAGGCCGCTAGCTGCTGTGGAGTCAACTGTGTTTGTCCTTATCTCAGCATTTTATTTTACATATATGAAAGAATTTACCTTAATGTGCAGGTAAATGTACTAACCACCCATCTAAGAAGTCAATGCTTGAGAATTTCCTTTGACTGAAATTCTAGGACTGTATGTTAGCATTGCTAGCCCTAATCATGAGGTATACATATCTTGGTGAAAATGATAGTGTCATGGTTGCAGAGGCAATATGCTGGTCATAGCTTTTAATACCAGTTATTTAAACCACTGCCCATTCTGCATAAAAAAGTATTAATCAAATGTCTGAACCAAAGTTAGCCTGTTAGCCTTAGCTTGCTTAGTAACTATGAAAGAGGAGAGCATGTTAGGACTTCATTTGTCCACCCATGTAATGGTGGTCTTGCCTACACTCCACCTCTTTACCCATTTATAGGTTGACCAGGAGTTGGGTGGAGTCAGACACCGCCAAGATCATGACATTAAGAGACGCATCATTTCAACTTCAAAAGGTTTGTATAGTTTACACAGGCTGGGTCCCAATTCAGGGACTTCATCCTTCGAAGGTTGGATTCCTTGACCTCATGCATCATGGTGGCATATAACTAGGCTGTCCCATTTTGAAGGCTGCTTGGAATGCGGCCAATTAATGCAGCCTTCTTTCCAAGCTGGTTGGTGAATTTAACACAAAACGGCACAATTTCAGGCTCCATAGGTATAATTAGAAATAGGTCATGCTTATAAGTAAAACATAAATGTTGAAATATGATTACTAAACGATGGGCTATGCCCACTACGCTAACTTGTTGCGAGCAACTGTCATGGTTTGTAGGCGGCACGGGTAGGGGTGGGATAAGCAATCACTACATAGTCCATGAGCTAGACCATCTCATTTCAGAATATTTGGTTCTCTGCAATCTTGGAAGGCCAGATCTTCATAGAATGCAGCCTTTGAAGGATGCGGCCCCTAAACTGGGGCAAAATCACAGCCTACGCTTGTCATATGAAGTGCTGCCCTAACAAAGCTCGAAGAAAGAATGTTTCACTAAAAAGAAAAGTTAATTATCTTTGACTTTTCAGAGCAGCAGTCTTTTGTCTCCTTCATGCTTGAGTGAGCATAATTCTGATTTACTGTTTGTTTAAAGCAACAGCTGCCAAACACACTGAACTGTTCTTCTGGTGATTTTAGTTTGATGTTCTGTTTCTGTCACACCTCAAACTTTAGTTAGACCAGATTTGAACTTCAACTCATATTTTATTTTCTGATATTGATGTGGAGCATTCAGGAATTTGTACCTGTCAATCAGAGTGTGATGTTGTAATTTTATTTATTTTTTTACGAATGTGCACGTGCATATGACACACACACATACACAAATGAACATATGCATGAGGAAAAACTGTTTGGAGTCGTCCAATTACACAGTAACACTGAAGCTTTGTGAGATTCGAGTCTCTTATCCATTAATCTTCATTTCAACACACACTCTGGTTGCCTTCAGCACATGTGCTCCCAACAATCAGTTGGCACCGCTCACTCCCTCGCACACACACACTACAGGTCCACAGGCTCTCGGAGGCTGAGATTTGATTGCTGACACTGATATCAGATCCCCCCCCCGCTGCTGGGCTGTCCATCTGGCTGTCCGATCAGAAGACAGAGCGGGGTCGTCACAGCGGGGCTTCTGTCTCTGTGCATTAGCTGACAGCAGATACACGCTGACATCGTAGATAATATTGGCATCAACAGAAACTTTTGCTGCCGGAATCACATTGGGATTACGGTGGAGTGCGATGACATCTGAGGAGGCCGGGTCGAGTTATTCCGAGGCCGCAACGTCCCTCAAAGTGCCGACAGATCTTTTCCTGGAATTTACAGACCTTGGTCCACATCCAAGGGACAAATTCACATACTGTTGTTCTGTGTGAACCATTTGTGGATTAGCTTCGGGAAAGTCCGACACCCTGCTTCCAAATCTTTATGTTCAAATGCACATTTGACAAGATGTTTTACTGCTGTACCACTGTGGCATTAACTCATTTCTGCAGTCTGATCAGTGGAGTTGCTTAATTATTTCCAGATCTCACGGGGCACGTCATGATTGCAGAAAATCACATTACGCACACAAACACACACACATATATAAAGTGCCAATCCACTCAGTTTTTACAATTGTGTTTACAAAGATCCCCAAATTGTTGGAGTCCAGAGTTTGTTTGAATTTTGTTCAGAATAGGAATGACTGAAACCAGTCCTCTCCGAGGCTCTGATTCACTGCAACAGAGACAAATAAACCCTGAGCCTGCGTTTAGCCAAGCAAATCAGTGCTGCTGAATGATTCAGTCCAAATGTTTATTATGGTTTTTACGCCATGCATTCCCAATGAAGCCGTGAGCACGAACGGGCATGTTGGGAAAAACAGTACACACTCATGCTTTGTAGTATAATTTCTTCTCTCTATTTTTCTTGGCTATACTCTCTGTATTCTTTGTCACTTATCATTTAGAGTGAGCTTTTCAGTATATTTATATTATGTATGAGCTATATTCTGTTTTAATGTGATTGTGACCGTAGGACCTTTGTGGCCAGGACGGCGGTGGGATCGAACCCAAGCGGCTCGCACTAAAGACCATTCCTCAACCAGGTCAGCCAAAGGGGAATTGGCTGACCCATTCAGGTCAGCCAATTCCCGAGCGCGTGGGTTCGATCCCACCGCCGTCCTGGCCACAAGGTCCTACGGTCACAATCTGGTGTCATGAACAGGATGTGGGTAGTCACAGAACATGCTTAAATGCACCTGTGACTTCGGGACGAAGTCACAAAATGGTGGGGAGATATGTAGCGGGAGAGGGTCCCGGTCCTGAATTGAAAAGACGTTCCTGCTACATTGGCTAATGGGGAATTCCCCTTTGGCTGACCTGGTAGAGGTAATGGTCTTTAGTGTGAGCCGTTCGGGTTCAATCCCACCGCCGTCCCGGCCACAAAGGGTCCTACGGTCACATTACATTAGACTTATGTGTCGACGCGGGTTGAGGAGCGGACCTGCGTCAGACAGAACCCAGCGCTAAAAAGAACCAGAAAGCGGTTCCAACAACAGAAACAATTTATTTTTCACCTGTGCATATAATGTGTACAAAACTAAAAGAACGTCTTCTGGTGGAGTGACTGTTGGCACGCTCTTAAGCGCCCAAAAGGATAGAAGCCCGCGTTCCCTGGACCCACTACCACCAGACAAACACCCCCCAGGTGGACACGACAAACTGACTCTCTGTGAAGCAAAGAAGAGGTGAGGTAGTCAGCAGTTACAACAATATCTTCAAAAGACACACGCTATCAGCAACACATTCAGGTCTGCATTTTTAACTTTATGCAAATGAGCAGCTTCTCACAACAAGTGGAGGATCACTTATCCGCACGCCACAGCAGTGAGAGCAAACTGCACAATTCTCATCACAATTCCAGTATACTGCGTAACAAAACACCAAGTTACTATCAACAATTAGTCGAACACTTAATCACCTTTAATGTGTGCTGACAGCAAGTGTCCTCACCCTTCCTTGCTTCATGGGCTCGATGTGTCAAACCCAGGCGCGGTCCTCAGCGTCTCACAAACGGACATCACAAGGTCGAGTTCGCGGCAGTTCTGCTTGAATCACACATGCCTTAAATGCAGAACGCCATCCAAATTATCTGCTTCAGCTGAAAGTCTTTAAGGTTGCATGTGAGCACCAGTCACAGGTGCTGCACCATGATTGATGAGGTGAGGACTCTTCAGCCAGCACCTTCTCCACAGACAAATCAGTTCTCATGCCACCTGAAGAGCAAAGAAAAGAAAAGAACACCAAAACATCCAGCCACACCCCCCAACACACAACAGTCTTATATTTATTTAACTTTATATTTGGTTAGTTTCATGTTTATATAGCTGTGCTTTATATGCAAAATGTTTTTCAATTATGTTTATATTCCTTTTGTTTTGAAGTGCCAGTTAACATTTTAGTTAGCTTCATACATACCTTTACTTAGTTACCTTTTCAGTTATTTGAATTACTGTTGAATCAGTGTACCAACTAGCTTTTTGTTTGTTTTAAAAAACTTTTCATTTTACATTCAGTTGCATTTGTATGAAGTTAGTGTTTTTTAAATTAAATTAGTTTACATGCGCGCATATTTAGCAAAATGAAGTGCACAAATATAGTAAAACTAGAGCAAAAATTATGTGAATGAGTGCACAATTTAGCAAAATGAGTGCACAATGTAGTAAAATGTGAGCAAAAAGTTAATGAAATGAGTGCAAAATTTAGCAAAGTGCACAATGTAGTAAAAACAAGAGCAAAAAGTTGTGAAATGAGTGCACAATTTAGCAAAATGAGGGCACAATGTAGTAAAACAAAGAGCAAAATTTAGTAAAATGAGCGCACAATGTAGTAAAACCAGAGCAAAATTTTAGTGAATGAGTGCACATTTAGCAAAAGGAGTGCACAATGTAGTAAAAGGAGAGCAAAAGTTTGTGAAATGAGTGCACAATTTAGCAAAATGAGTGCACAATGTAGTTAAAGCATAGCAAAATTTGTGAAATGAGCACACAATTTAGCAAACTGAGCACACAATGTCGTAAAACCAGAGCAAAATTTAATTAAATGAATGCACATGCAGTAAAAGGAGAGCAAAAGTTAGTGAAATGATCACAGTTTAGCAAACTGAGCACCAATGTCGTAAAACCAGAGCAAAATTTAATTAATGAGTGCACAATGTAGTAAAAGAGCAAAATTAATGAAAATGAGTGCACAGTTGAGCAAAATGAGTGCACAATGTAGTTAAAGGAGAGCAAAATTTTGTGAAATGATTGCACAATTTGACAAAATGAATTGCACAATGTAGTAAAAACAAGAGCAAATTTAGTAAAATGAGCACACAATGTAGTAAAACCAGAGCAATAGTTTATGAAATGAGTGCACAATGTAGTAAAACAAGAGCAAAATTTAGTAAAATGAGCGCACATGTAGTAAACGAGCGCACATTCTCTCGACATGCAAAACGTTTTGCGATGACGTGTCTAGGGCTTCATAGTATGGCGGCACATCAGCTGACATTCTAAATCCCAATTTATTCCACTGTGAAGTTTCCATGTTCTTCTTGTTTCTGATGGGGTTGACCCCAAGCACTCTGGTTTTTCCACCCACTATCAAACACATGCACACCAGGATCATCTGGAGGATTGTCAATCCAGCTCAATGCACATCATCGGCCCGGTTCAAAACATGAGGTGTCATCTCCATCGGGATGTGGAGCGATTTTTCCACTTATGTAGTATGTCGTTGACAAAGTGCATCGAGTAGGAACAGCGAGAGCGGCGTGGGCTGCAGCGTGCCGTGCCCCAGCTGTGAATTGGCTGTCAGTGAGACATTTGGAGCGCTGGCTGGAGGCGACAGGAAGGTTTAGGTGTTGTAATCAAACTCCCCCTATTCCCTCCAGGCTCGTTACAATGCTCAAATTCTGCGCTAATTGGCCGGCAAGTCACACAGCAGCCAGGGACCCCTGTTTGCCCGGTAACCTTCCGACACAGCATGAGAATGTGTGTGTGTGTGTATGTGTGTGAGAGGTTTTATTATTTAGTCCTGTAACAAAATCTGGGCTTTACTTGATTTCATGACTTATCAGCTGTAAGAGAGAGTAGGGAAAAGAAAACACAGACTCTTATTATTATCATAGAGCAAATGTAAAAGCACACATTGATTTGAAAATCTATTCCCAATTAAACCTGCTGCTTACAGTCAACAAAACGTTATTATTGCAGGGGAACAGACACACTAATTCTTCGTCTGGGCGTCTCACAAATATGTTTTCACAGATATTTTCTGAGGATAATCCAGATGGATTTTGAAATGCTTTCCAACTCATATGAAAGATAATGAGCTATAACAGAAGACTGGGTGAAGCAACTGTGGTTTTTCAATAATTGGAAATGGAAAATGAGCAATCATCCTTTATTTGCATCTAACCCTCCTCTCATCTTTTCCTCCTTCACTCTTCCTTTTTTCCCTGGATGCCTCCTTTTCTTGAGGTTTATCACTTGCAGTTCTTTGACTGCTGGAGCACAGCCCCAAAGAGCAACAAACTGATCTGCGGTCACACTATATAAGGTGTCAGCTGAACCGTGCTGCTCTGCCGACAGGTGAGAAATATTTTTCGTTCGCCCCGCCGCCTCTCTGTGGGTGTCTGATCTTGAAAGCATCTTTTCACCTGCACCTGGGCTCAGCACCTTAAAGATCAAAGGGAAGAAACAGCAGGAGACAGAAGAGGGGAAACACGATCCATCATCAGACATCCTTTTGGGCTCCTGCGCGGCGATCCCCCTTCGTTCGTTTGAGGTGTTTCTGAATCAAAGCAGACCGGAGGCCTAATCTGCCTTTCTGCTGTGTTTTACCATGTAGTACTTTCATTGTTAGTCATAGGAGAGCCAGTTTAAAGCTCAGATGGATCCCTGGGTGAGCAGGGTATTGTAATCAGCCATGTGTGTGTTGGAACCAAACCAACTACAAAAATGAATAAAATTAAACCCGGCTGGATGGATTTTCACCAAACGGTGAGAATATTACTTGGCATAGTGTTTCCATATGGTTAACCTCTGGAATCGCTTGGTCAAAGGTTAAGGTCAAGTTCAAGCAAAGCATAGCCCAAAACTAGAAGGCACTCAAAGCAAATACATTAACCAAGGAGACAGATTTAACTCCATAGGAAGTTAGCGTTGGTTAGGAGAAGTAGCATGCAGGCTAACGTCCGCGAATTGTCTTGTAAATTAGTTCAAGAGGTGTTATTAGGTTCCAAAAACAGCATTTTCAGTTATAGAAGTCTTTATTTCTCACTAGCTTAACATAATATATGAGAAAGATGTTATTTCTAGCCAAACACGAAGCGAAGTTAGCAACTACTGAAACCAGGAAGTGACATCATCATGCTAATGTCCACGAATTGTCTTGTAAATCCTTCTAGAGGGCGTTATCAGGTTACAAAACAGCATTTTCAGTTGTAGAAGTGTTTATTTCTCGCTAGCTTTTAAATAATATATGAGAAAGGTGTTATTTCTAGCTAAAGACGAAGCAAAGTTAGCAACTACCGAAACCAGGAATGTGACATCACCATGCTAAGTCCACAAATTGTCTTGTAAATCCTTCCAGAGGCATTATCAGGTTACAAAAACAGCGTTTTCAGTTTTAGAAGTGTTTATTTCTCGCTAGTTTTTACATACTATATGAGAAAGGTGATATTTCTAGGCCAAAAATTAAGCAAAGTTAGCAGCTAGCAACACCAGGAAGTAACATCATTATGGTAACATCCGCGAGGTCATACTCAAAACATTTAGTACAGAATGTGACTTTTTAACCGCTTAAAATACCTCTTAAAATAGGTCAAGGTTAGCATCTTTGAACTTGTCCATGGTCTGTATCCCAAGAATGTTCGCTGTCAATTTGAAGACTGTGACAGTTATAGGACTGGACTTATGCTGAGCAAAGACAGACAGACAGACATACAGACAGACAGACAAAAAGCCGTTGCAATACCCGATGGCCATATTTGATGGCCTCAGGTAAAAACTAGATTCAACATACGTATTCTCATGATGACTTTGTATGATGTGATACAAAAAAATTATGTATGATATTTAGTGCATATTCCTGCAACATTTCTATGTGTGCATGTGTACGTGTGCTTTGCATTTAACTGTTCTGTTAAAGATTAGAGTTTGAATAACAATAATATAAAAGATGACCAGGGGCCATCCCGCCAGATGCCTGAATCACCTCAGCTGGCTCCTTTCGATGTGAAGAAGCAGCAGCTCTACTCTGAGTCCCTCCCAGATATTTGAGCTTCTCACCCTTGACTGTAAGACCAGATACCCTCCAAAGGAACCTCATTTCCTACACTTACAGCAGTGTTCAGAATAATAGTGCTATGTGACTAAAAAGATTAATCCAGGGTTTGAGTATATTCTTATTGTTACATGGGAAACAAGGTACCAGTAGATTCAGTAGATTCTCACAAATCCAACAAGACCAAGCATTCATGATATGCACACTCTTAAGGCTATGAAACTGGGCTATTAGTAAAAAAAGTAGAAAGGGGGTGTTCACAATAATAGTAGCATCTGCTGTTGACGCTACAAACTCAAAACTATTATGTTCAACTGCTTTTTTAGCAATCCTGTGAATCACTAAACTAGTATTAGTTGTATAACCACAGTTTTTCATGATTTCTTCACATCTGCGAGGCATTAATTTTGTTGGTTTGGAACCAAGATTTTGCTTGTTTACTAGTGTGCTTGGGGTCATTGTCTTATTGAAACACCCATTTCAAGGGCATGTCCTCTTCAGCAATCAGGCAACATGACCTCTTCAAGTATTCTGACATATCCAAACTGATCCATGATACCTGTATGCGATATATAGGCCCAACACCATAGTAGGAGAAACATGCCCATATCATGATGCGTGCACCACCATGCTTCACTGTCTTCAACTGTGAACTGTGGCTTGAATTCAGAGTTTGGGGGTCATCTCACAAACTGTCTGCGGCCCTTGGACCCAAAAAGAACAATTTTACTCTCATCAGTCCACAAAATATTCCTCCATTTCTCTTAGGCCAGTTGATGTGTTTCTTCGGCAAATTGTAACCTCTTCTGCAACGTCTTTATTTAACAGAGGGACTTGCGGGGGATTCTTGCAAATAATTAGTTCACACAGGCGTCTTCTAACTTTTTTTAAATATTTATTTCATTCATTTAAAAGAAAAACAGAAAAGCTTTGCCATTCTGGTTATTCTTCTATCCATTGTGATGGTTGTTTTCCATTTTCTTCCATGCGTCTCTGTTTTTTTTGTCCATTTTAAAGCATTGGAGATCATTGTCGATGAACAGCCTGTAATTTTTTGCACCTGCGTATAAGTTTTCCCCTCTCCAGTCAACTTTTTAATTAAACTACGCTGTTCTTCTGAACAATGTCTTGAACGTCCCATTTTCCTCAGGCTTTCAAAGAAAAAAGCATGTTCAACAGTTGCTGGCTTCATCCTTAAATAGGGGACACCTGATTCACACCTGTTTGTTCCACAAAATTGACAAACTCACTGATTGAATGCCACACTACTATTATGTGAACACCCCCTTTTATACTTTTTTTTACTAACAGCCCAATTTCATAGCCTTAAGAGTGTGCATATCATGGATGCTTGGTCTTGTTAGATTTGTGAGATCTACTGAATCTACTGGTACCATTGTTTCCTATGTAACAATAAGAAATATACTCAAAACCTGGATTCATCTTTTAGTCACATAGCACTATTATTCTGAACACTACTGTATATCTGACACATTGTTCTTTCTTTATTACCCAAAGCTCATGACCCATAGGTGAGGATAGGGCGTAAATCGACTGGTAACTCAAGAGCCTTGCCTCCCTACATGTGGTCTTCCAGGCACATCCAACTGGGAGTAGGCCACAGAAAAGACCATCACCGTCTCCCAGTAGGCTTCAAAAATTCCTTGTGGATCCCACAAGAGTTGGAGGACTTGGCCTACGATATTGCAGTGTGGGATGAGCTGGTTAGTCTGCTGCCACTGCGACACACACCGCGGATAACTGGCACAAAAATGAATGATTAAATAAGGTAAAGAGAACATAGTGCATTGTTTTCTTTCGGATGATCCCCCATCTTGTTGTGATGTCATCACCACCTCCCAGTGGAGTAATAAATGAGCTATGTATGAATTTGGCTCAAAAATGGTTGAAAATGTTTGTGCATTAATTTTTTTTATTAGTTTACAATTTTTTTTTCATGAGAAATTGCCTTGAGTAAGTTTATGATGGAGTCATAATATGAAGTCATATATCCGTAAAACTTTATCACAGTATCTCTGATATCGTATTAGTGACAATGAAGTCATTGGGAAGTCATAAATGACCTCACATCCCAGAAAACACATTTTTGTTGTATATCTCTTTCATTATGCGCATCAGATGTCTGATGCCTTTGATGTTCTTTCTTAGCTCTGCCCTATCGCGTCTACTTTTTAAATTAGCCTGTTTGCGTATGCGCACCTGATTACTGTATATTTTGTGGAGGCTTAGGTTTCTCTCCGTCTGACGTGTGCCCACCCAGCAGAATACATGGGTAGCTGCTAACGAAGAGGGGGATTGTGGGAAAACACGGCAGCCTGGGGTCAGCGTGTCACCTTCGTTCTGTGTCCGTATAGGCCTTGTGCCACGCCTCATGCGCCGACGCACTCCCACATGCACGTGCATGAAACGGTCCCAGCCATCAGCTTATATGTGACATCAGCGTTCTGACAAAGACAAGCTGGCACCCACGGTGACACAAGCAGCTTGTGTACGCGTCGACTCCTCCATTTCCCGTTCCTGTGAGGCAGACTTACCTCTCTCACAGAACATGGCAGCTCGCCGTCGGGGGGTGGGTGGGTGGGGGAGGGTGCCGCTTACCAATGCATGTGAAAGGAACCAGTCGCACTTGTTGCTGATTGAGCCACGACTCCGTTGCCCACCTCGCCTCCTCCTCCACCTCCTCCTCTTCTCTGGCTCTCCTCAGCTGTGAGTGATTAAGTTGAGCCGGAGGAGGAGGTGGAAGGATGGAAGGGTAAGAGGAGGGGACAGGGTACTCACTCACTGCCTGAGTAATGGCTTCCAGAGACCCCCCCGACTCCCCCGGCTCTGTGCAGCACGAGGGCTAATCAGGAGTGACGGCTCGGCCCCTTTGGACAGTGTAAAGGCAGCTCCGTTCCTGTCAGGCAAAGATGTGGACAGCTGGCCCCCACCTCCCTCCACCACAGGACCCCCACTGCTAGGCCTCTAGTCCCTGCCACTATCATCTGACAGGGAAACATTGGGCAAGAAGGAGGGAGGGAGGGTTGGTGGGTGACAGAAAGAAGAAGAAAAAGCAAAGCTAGAATAATTTGAACAGATTTGAGGCTGAGAAACCGTATGAAGAGGCTAGCTAACACACGGAAAGGATGACATACAGCGGCGCGCTCTTTGCGGCGTCCTCCTTTCGTGTTTGTCCATGCTCAGAATGACTATACTTCTTTAACCCATCGCGTTCATTAAAAAGTTACAGATTTCAGGCAAAAGCGACCCTGAGATTACCGCGGCGAGCCACCGTGGCAAACATTCAAGCGTGCACTGTCTGAGGGGTACGACGCGGTCTGGCTGATTCATGCGGTTTCCACGGCGATTGGTTTCCATCACGCAATCCGAGAGCTAAATCATTGACCAGCGCTCCCTCCTTTCCTGCAACTGACTTCTTTTCATTTTTCAATTTCACTTTCATCAACCGCTGGCCGCCTGTTTTTTTTTTCATTTTTCTATTTCCAATGATGACATGAAGCGTGTGAAGTGTGAAATTAGAAAGAGCGTGTGTAAATAATGGCGTGTAACGCAGAGAACGCGCACATACGGAAGGACACATACACCGTACACAACTGCATAAGCCGCAGGACAAACCTCATTACCTTTCAAACTTAGCAATGAGGAAAAAGGAACAGCGTGCAAAGATTTACCTCCAAATAACATAATTACAAGCTGAATATGATGCTGGAACTTTTTGTTGTAAATATTTGATTTCATCTTGCAGAATAGGCTGCAGACAAGGGGCTCTGTTTATGGCAGTGACTGAGGTATTCTGAGCTGGTTGAGGTTCATTATTTCACCTACTCACCACCACAATGGAGCTAAAATACTCAAGATGCGCTAGAAGAGTCAACTTTACCTTTATTCAAAATATCTCATTCACCATTTAGGAATTACAATCCATTTTTTACACACAGTCTCACCTTCATTTCCAGAGGCCATACATAATTGCACAAACTAAATACAAGGATTATTTTTAAATACAAATAATCACTTTTACAGCCAGCTGTTTTTTTAAGACGGATGGATATATGAACATTTCCAAGGCAATGAATATGTTTTGGAATTCACTAACATTAATTATGAAGAAATAGAAACACTATGTTACTGATGTAAAACTGAGTGAACTCGCAAGGAGGAGAACGGTGAAGGAAGCCACCAAGACATTCATGACACACTATGAAGGAGTTGTGGGTTTATGCTGCTGTGAATGGAGAAACTGGGCAGAGTGTAGATTTTGTCTACTGCATCACCAGTTATACATCTTCATGATGCAGTGGAACAGAACAGGATTTTTTTTAAAACAAAGATGAGAAATTTTCAGCTACATTTTGTCAGAAGGCACATGGGAGACTAGAGCATACATATGATTTGTTTTCTTATATGAGAATCTGCCTCTGTTCCATTCAAATGAAGCTGTAGTTCAACAGACAGAAGCTGTGCTATGCACAGTTTCTCTAATCACAGCAAACAACACTGTGGTTACCATGGTGACTTCCCTCACTAGTCTCCTTCTTGCATGGTCACTAATCTGGACAAATGTACCATGTTTGTATTTCTTAATGATTGATGTAAATGAAGTTCAAGACATATTCAGTGAGTTGAAAATGTTCATCTATCCATCCCCTGACCTCTCTAAAGAAAACCGGCTGCAAAAGTTATGATTTGCATTCACAACACTCTATATTATAAAAGCCAAGTGGCCTCTGTGTGTGTCTATGGCTTTGCTCATGCAAAAACCAGGGGGAGCTGAAATTTGCGTTTGGTATGCTTAAGTGTTTTGGGTCAAGGATGAATGCCGCAAAAACAGAAAGTTGATATGACAAATATTTTTAGAAAAATTTGTGATTTTAGTTAACCAGTGAACAATGGATGTTGTGGTGCATACACCATGGGAATTTGGAGTTTTGGGGTTTTATATGTTGTTTTTGTGGTTCATGTTATTTAACAGTGTTATTAGTGTTATTAATTTATTGTGTTTTGTAGTTGAATTGGTTTAGTCAGTTTAGTTAAGTCTCATGTTGCTGTTAACATGAGTGAGTTAGTTTCATGTTGCCTGTACCATGACTGAAAACTTGTATGTTTGATGTCTTCCGCTACGGTCTCTGTTTCTGCTTGTCTAAAATTAGAAGCACCTGCTTACGGCAGAATGCAGGAAAGACAAAATGCTGTGTGTGCGTGCATGTGTGTAACTTTGATGATAGAGAAACTGCGGTGAGCTGACATTTGCTGTTTGGTATGCTTATGTATTTTGGGTAAAGGATGAACCCCAAAATGGAACATTGATAGGACTAGTAATTTTGGAGAAGCTGCAGATACTAGCTAACAACACTGAACAATGCATGTTGCTAACTATATTCTGGATTCACACGCCATTCCAGCAGGAGGCTGTAAGTCATCATTATATTAAAAACCTGAGTGCGGTGAGGTTCAGTGTAAGTACATAATATAATTGTAAATACATAAAAAATACATGCATGACACAAGAAAGTGAAAACACTTATTTCCATTGTCGTCCATTTAAAAATCAAATGATAAAATAGAAGTGAAAATAAAATAAAATAATAATAATAATAGTGTGTATATGATAAGAAGAACCTAAACAATTTATAAATGCATTAAGACAGTAAATTAACATTAAAAATTGTATAATTAACAGGAGATAAAAGGGTTGAGTTCCTAAAAATTGTTGAGGTCTAAGGTTTTAAAACATCTGGACTCACATGCCATTCCACTCATTATAGAAACTTACTTAATTTAATAGCACCCTTGAAAAATGTCAGCTACCTTTTTTATAAACACAACCCAATCTAGAGCCATGGATCCCCGGGCAACTCGCTGGTCCTTATATTAAGTTTGCCTATTTACTTATGGCTTCTAAAAATAGAGGGACTGTTGTATAAAAATGCCCAATTCCTAAGGTTGTAATGTATGTGAGTGAAAATATGTGTGAGAAGCAATATATATATATATATATATATATATAGATATATAGTATAATATATATATATCTATATATATATATAATATATATATATATCATCTATATACATATACATAATATATATAATGTTATGGTGGAGTGGGTGGAAGAATATATGTATGTGAGAGTTTAGGAAATATTCCAATCACTGCTTCTTATATAGTAGGGGAAACCGGGGCACGGTGAATCATGGGGCACAGGTGAATCAGTAGTTATGTCTGCAAAAAATACATATATATTTGCAGCAGTTATGCCATTTTTTTTATGCCTAAATACATCCCCTTAATAAATTAGTGTCTGTTTTTGGATACATTAAGGTAAAACTAAGTGGCGACTGGCGAGTGAAGTCAATTTTTTCCTATCAAAGTAAATTTGTGGATGTCAGTGTCTTGTATTTATTTTTCACAACAGAGGAAAGGTGGCCCAAAAAAGTGTTATGAGATAGAAGACTACCCCGTCCAACTGATGAGTATGTGTTATGTCTTCTTCCAGACTATCAGCTATTTGATAACATGACTCGTGTGTCACATGTACCCGGGGTAAAGTGAATCGGTCTAGAAAGTGATTTACTAAGCCCCAGTATCAAGTGGATGACAAATATTACTTGTTGAAGCTTATACATTTATTTTTCCTTTAATTATTTCTATAATTTGTGTATATAAACAACTGTTTTCACATTTGAACAGAAATGATGACAGTTGTATTTATGATAGTTTCTAAAGGACTTATATCACTATATAAGACACTCACACATTACATAGCTGGTTTGCTGGATTATAGTTTGTATATGCATCAGCATATATTTAATAATTTGAAGAAATCTTTATAATCATGTGTTTTTTCATTATATTCTAAGTTGATTCACTGTGCCCCGTGAATTAGTGTCCAGGGCACAGTGAATCAAAAAAATTTTAAAATTAATTTTAAACACCTGTAAATTACACTTTGGGAGACATAAATAACACAGCCTTATAAACAATAACTGCTGTATAAATCCACAATAGAATGCATAATACATAATGTGTAAACAACATTTCTGATCCACTGTGCCCCGGCTTTCCCCAGTGTTTAAATGTGTTATTGTGTCTTTTTCGGGTCGTTGTGAAGGAGCCAATGTTCTATGTCACCGTTTGCTAATACAAACGCACATGTATGAAAGCACACGTGTTGTCCCTCCACACCTGTGTTTAACTGTCTGACAGAGTGAGATGTTGATGCAGTGGAGGGCTTGCGAAGGAGGTCAGGGTACAAGGGCAGCCATGTCCCTCAGACGTCCATCAAAATGACAGGTACCCCAGCCTTAAAACTCCTTGACCCACCTCGAAATTGAGTTTTCCTCCATTTTGGCACACACACACACACACACACACACAAGCACACACACACACACACACACACACACACACACACACACACACACACACACACACACACACACACACACACACACACACACACACACACAGAGAGACAGACATACCAAGGCTAAAAAGCAGCCCCGCAGCGAAGGAGACCGACTCTCTGCAATTAGGACATTCTGCGGCCATGAAATCATTCCGAAAATTAGCTCCAGGAAGTGAGAGGAGGGAGACAGAGTCCTAAAGAGAGACAAAAGAAAAGGGAAAAAAGAAAAAAGTTGCATTTAGGGGGGAAGAAAGTGTTCTTGCTCTCTTCACAGGCAAACAGACAGACCACATGTGCTGGCGAGGAAAAAATGAAAGAATTCAGAATTATCCCAGATATGACAGCTGTTAAGGATTAGCAATTAATCCTCTGGCCTCATGACACCTTAGATTTGGATCTAGGGAAATGACTCTAAGAGGTGTGACAGGCTTCAACAAAGAGGCTTTCACACCTAAAATTCAACTAAAATTCATGTCCCGTGTCTGGTGGCTGATACTGTCCAGGCTCCAGGGTCTGACAGGAGAAGGAACCAGGGTTTGGATCTCAGCTCACAACCAAAAAAAGATGTGCTCCATGTTCTCCGTTCCTGGTCTGGGCTTCACCAACATCTGCTCTAATTTCTGCAGATCTGGAGAACTCCTGCCATCCTGGTTTACCCCACTGTGACCTTCTGCCATTGCACAAACAGCATCTGCCAGTGATCAACCCCCTGACAAGCCCTAAGTAATGCTGGGACATTACCCAGTGCCACCCCAACCCTCAGGCCGTGCTCCATCTAAAACATTTGAGAGCTGTAGACTTGAGGATCGCTTGCTTCTGGCTGTTTCTGCTAACTTCAGGATAAATGGATTGGAGTGTGCATGAGTGTGTTTGAGCCCAGCTGTGGGTTGTTAGCAACAAACCCTGCTCAATGGGGAAGGGGCACAGATGGTTGGCGGGACTGTGAGTTAAAAGGAAGATGTGTAAATCATAATAGGGAAAGAATGAAAGCTTTTGGAATGGGAGATGTGCTTAAATCACAGTGTACAGAACAGTATGGTCTAAACTAGACTTTCCTGTTCACTTAAACTCATAGTATTGCTCCAAAACAGACACTGGTAATCAACACACACGGTGGGCAGGGCTTTAAAAGTTACTTTTAAAGTTAACTGTGACAACACTAAAGCATTAAACTGCAAAAAGCATTTATCTGAAGCTACCACTAAGGTTTATTGAATAAATCTAGCTTTGAAAACCAGACAGTAAGAGTTTAAACACATATGTTTCTCCAAAATGCAAAAAGGTAATCAACACACACGGTAGCGAGCAGAGCTAACCTAAACGTTAGCTTTGATAGCTGCTAATCTGCAAATTTAAAAGTTAACTGTGACAACACTAAACCAATTAATTGCAAAAACATTCAGATGAAGGTATAATTAAGTTTTATTGAATAAATCTAGCTTTGAAAACCAGACAGTAAGAGTTTAAACACATATGTCTCTCCAAAATGCAAAAAGGTAATCAACATATGGTAGCAAGCAGAGCTAGCCTAAATGTTAGCTTTGATAGCTGCTAATCTGCAAATTTAAAAGTTAACTGTGACAACACTAAAACAATTAACTGCAAAAACATTAAGATGAAGCTATAATTAAGGTTTATTTAATAAATTTAGCTATGAAAAATGGACTTTAAGAGCTTAAACCCATAGAGTCTCTCCAAAACACACAAAAGTAATCAAAACACACTGTGGTGGGCAGAGCTAACCTCAATATTAGCTTTGATAACTTCTAATCTACAAGCTGAAAAGTTAACTGTGACACAGTTAAACCAATAAACTGCAAAAATAGTCAGCTGAAGCTACCACAAAGGTTCATTTAATAAATTTAGCTTTGAAAAACACACAGTATGAGCTTAAACCCATAGTGTCGCTCCAAAACGCACAAAGGTAATCAACACAGTAGTAAGCAGAGCTAGCCTAAATGTTAGCATTGATAGCTGCTAATCTGCGAATTTAAATGCTAACTGTGATAACGTTAAACAAATAAACTGTAAAACATTCAGATGAAGCTATCACTAAGGTTTATTTGATAAATTTAGCTTTAAAAAACAGGCAGTAAGAGCTTAAACCAAGAGTGTCTCTTCAAAATACACAAAAGTAATCAGCACACATGGTAGACAGAACTAATCTAAAAGTTACTTTCAATAATTGCTAATTTACTACCTGACAAGTTAACTGTGACATTGCTAAACCATTAAACTGCAGTAACATTCAGCTGAAACTACCACTAGGGTTTATTTAATAAATTTAGCTTTGAAAAACAGACCTCATGAAATATTAATACATTGAACTCATAAACATTCATTATTTGTATACTAAAACCCACGAAAACAGACCTTAAAGCTGTATAGCCTTTCAAATTTCCAAAAACAGATGAAATCTAGTTTCTACTGAAATCCAAGCATTATAATGTAGGTTTAATTTTGCAAAGTGTTGAAAGTACATGGGGTGCTTACACTAACATATGTAAGATGTCTTTGAAATCAATTCAGTGGTGTTATCTGGTTTCAAAACAGCATTTTTAGATAAGTGTTTAATTTGCGTTAACATTCACAAAATCTATGAGAAGATTTATACAGAAATAAGTTGTTTTGGGGCATTTTCCACCATCTTGGCTTATTTTGTTCAAGCGAGCAGCCAGCTGATGCCACCATGCATCTTGACTCTGCTTTCGTGTCACCATATGCTTCCCAACATCCCTCACAAAAGTGACTATGGTCAGTACCATAGACTGGATGGGTCGTTATTGAAAGTAGTTCATGGATGTCTGTTTGCTTGAAATGTTTCCCGTCAGGGGAAACAATTGTGATTTTTTTTTTTTCAAGACAATGTGTATTTTGCTCTTAGTGGCAATGTCATATTATAGATCCCTTATTTAAAGGATAAGCAAGAAAATTGTAGTGGTACCAAAGAAAATTCTTTTTATAACTTAAGTCTTAAAAAGCCCAGTGGCTGTATGGCTTTAAGGGCTGAAATGTTAATATGTTGCAGTGTAAACATGGAGGTTTCCAAAACAGTTCAGCATGCTAAGATCAGATGATCATCATGACATACATAAATAATTAAATGAACAACTTAAATATAATATTAATAATAAATGTAATTGTATAGCACTTTAATTTTTTTATTTAATTTAAAAAATTTAAATAAAATTAAATTAAATTAAATTAAAATAAAAAATACAAAGTGCTTCACAACAATGAGTTTTATGAACTGTTTTATTTCCATTGGTAAACTATTACATTGCAATGGTACACAAACAGAAAACGCTCTAACACCTACTGTTTTTAATGACACCTGAGGGCACACAGCCAAGCAGCATCCTGCGGTCATAACCCTCAAGTTGATACATATGATTCAACCAGTTGAGAGAGGTGCAAAACCATTCAGTATGTTGTAAGTTACAAGACATGATATGGTCAAATTTTTGTGTCCTAGTAAGCAATCAAGCAGCTGCATTCCGAACCATCTGAAGGCTTTTGAAGCTTTTCTGGGGCAGACCCAAAAAAATAGTACATTACATAATGGATTTTAGATATGACAAAAGCACTACTCTGCACTTTTGGTATCAGATTTAGACAAAATACGTCTAATCTTTGCCACATTATGTACATGAAAGATTGAAATTATTGTCATATCTCTATAATGTGTGCATCAAAGTACAGTGACTGATCAAAAATCACACCAAGATTCCAAACTGTCTCTTTGGTTTTAAGCACTCTGACTGGCTTGGATTATCACAAAATCTAAATTTTGCAGGCTCAAAAACAAGTACCTCATTCTTATTAACAATGACCAGCAGGAAGTGAGAGGAGAGCAAGTTCCTCACAGCAGCCAAGCACACTGCCGCCAACCCACTAAGTATGTAATCAACCACAAAAGCACCTTACCAGAAATACCAAAAGTAGTCTCGGGTCTGTCCAACAATATTTCATGATCCACTATGTTGAAGGCTGCACTGATTCAATAACAGCAGCACAGATGCAGATCCATTGTCATTAGTCAGTAGTAGATCATTTACCACTTTTGTTTAGGCAGTTTCAGTGGGAATGATGAAACCTGAAGGCCAATTGCAGCTGCTCAAATAGATGTTTCACAAGTTGGTTTGAGAAAATGTTCTCCAAGATCTTTGATAAAAATGCCAAATTGGAAATTGTTCTGTAATTGGCCATAATCTCATGGTCCAAATAAAGTTTGATGAGAAGTGTTTTCAGTATAGCATCTTTAAGACTAATAGGAAATGATCTCTGACACATTCTTGGACATTCTCCAAGAATGTGCCAGAGAAACTTAACCATCCAAGATGGCAAAGGATCAAGAGTGTATGTTGGAGTTTGAGCACCAAATGGCCCACCGTGAGAGCTTACACAATGAAATGCCTTCAAAGATGGTCAATACACGTCCAGAGACACAAGACACATCAAAATCCATAATGTGGCATTTTACATCTCTGGGACACAAAGTCATTTTTAGTTCGATAAGGTTGGGTAATATGCAGAGAGATTATCCCGAGTTTATTCTCCTACAGTATTAAATAGAAAATTAAAATGATGGCTGTTATTAATTAAAACAGAATAAAATGCCATCCTGGCATTGGATATATCCCTTTGCTAATTCCTTAAATTTTCATGCCATTCACAGTAGACTGCCTCAGGTTTTGTGGAGCACCATTTGTGCTCCAACCTCCTACAGTTTCTTCTTAAGATGTATCAGTATCAGTGTTGCCACAGTTACTTTGAAAAAGTAACTTAGTTACTTTACTGATTACTCAATTGTAAAAGTAACTTAGTTACTTTACTGATTACTCAATTGTAAAAGTAACTAAGTTAGATTACTAGTTACTTTTTTAGTTACTTTTCCCAGCTGCCGACAACAACCCTCTGCCACCTCAACATGACAATGATACCTGTTTTGCCAAAACTCACTTATAGTCACCCTTTCTTGACTTCAATGAAAATAATACTTGTTTATAAAAAGTAAAATAAAGACGTCTTTCTTGACCTCATATTTAACTGTTGACAGCACTGTAACAGTAAAACTTGCAATTTCGAGCCTACATTGTTTATAAAGGTAACTATTAAATTCTAACATTTTTCTAACATTTAAATTCTCTCTAAACATTTTACTTGTCGAAATTATTATTATTTTAAGCAATATTAGTTGTAGTAAAAAACGGCTTCAAAATTGCACCTTTAATCTAGGGGTGTTGTGGGGGAGGGGGCACATCCCTGCCCCACGCCCCCATCCCATCTGGATTCGCCCCTGCTTTGGCGTTTGAGCACAAAGAATGGATAACATTTATTTATGCAGAAAACATGACCAGATTTACAGGTAAGAAAGTTTTATTGCGTTTTCACATCATGTGGTCCTCAGAAAGAGAGTTTAGGTGCATTTGAGTGGAAAATAGTGTTAGTTGTTGACGCGTCGCGGAGGATCAGCTGTTTTTAACGACCAGATACAGAGCGGCTCAGCTCAGAATTCTAAATAAAGGAGGAAAAAAAGTATAAAAATGTCTTTGTAAAGCTCAGTGCAGGTGTGCTGATCACCGCGCTTTAAGAGGTGAGGACGAGTCGAGCAGCTGCAAAAAACCGCGGATTAAAAGGTCACAGCTCACTTAAAGTGGGCAGTTCAGTCGAACCCCGACCCCCTGCCCACAGACCAAGTTTAATGCTGTTATCGACCCACAATGAAAAATAATAGTAACGCACAGTGACATGGAGAAGTAACTTTAATCTGATTACTGATTTGGAAAGATTAACGCGTTAGATTACTCGTTACTAAAAAAAAGTGGTCAGATTAGAGTAAGTAACGCGTTACCGGCATCACTGATCAGTATAAGCTCCAACAGGAACAAATATGTATGAGTTTTCGATTTTTGACCAATTAACTTACTATACATACAGTTGTATGTAAAAATTTGTGCACCCCTGATGATTTCCATGATTTTCCTTTGTAAATCATTAGTTGTTTGGATCAGCAATTTCAGTTAAATATATCATATAGCAGACAAACACAGTGATATTTAAGAAGTGAAATGAAGTTTATAGGATTAACAGAAAGTGTGCGATAATTCTTTAAACAAAATTAGGCAGGTGCATAAATTTGGGCACCCCAACAGAAAAAATACATCAATATTTAGTAGATCCTCCTTTTGCAGAAATAACAGCCTCTAAATGCTTCCTATAGCTTCTGATAAGAGTCTCGATTCTGGCTGAAGGTATTTTGGACCATTCTTCTTTACAAAACATCTCAGGTTTGTTTCGGAGCATGGACAGCCCGCTTAAAATCACACCACAACTTTTCAGTAATATTCAAGTCTGGAGACTGAGATGGCCATTCCAGAACATACTTGTTCCTTTGCATGAATGCCTTAGTAGATTTCGAGCAGTGTTTGGGGTCGTTATCTTGTTGAAAGATCCAGCCCTGGCACAACTTCAACTTTGTCACTGATTCATGAACATTGTTTTCAAGAACCTGCTGATATTGACTAGAATCCATGTGACCCTCAACTTTAACAAGATTCCCAGTACCTGCACTGGCCACACAGCCACACGGCATGATGGAACCATCTCCAAATTTTACTGTAGGTAGCATTCTGGGAATGCTGTGTTCTTTTTCAGCCATGCATACCGCCCCTTGTTATGTCCAAGTTACTCACTTTTAGTTTCATCAGTCCATAGCACCTTATTCCAAAATGAAGCTGGCTTGTCCAAATGTGCTTTAGCATACCTTAAGCGACTCTGCTTGTGGCATGTATGCAGAAAAGGCTTCCTCTGCATTACAGCATCATCCAGCGTCTCCTTGTGCAAAGTGCGTTGTATAGTTGAACGATGCACAGAGACATTATCTGCAGCAAGATCATGTTGTAGGTCTTTGGAGCAGGTCTGTGGGTTGACTATGACAGTTCTCACCATCCTTCGCTTCAGCTTATCTGAGATTTTTCTTGGCCTGCCACTTCGGGCCTTAACTAGTACTGTGCCTGTGGTCTTCCATTTCCTCACTATGTTCCTCACAGTGGAAACTGACAGCTGAAATCTCTGAGATAGCTTTTTGTATCCTTCCCCTAAACCATGATGTTGAACAATCTTTGTTTTCAGGTCAGTGGTAAACATACAACTGTCCCAGTTTTTTTTAAATGTGTTGCATGCATCCATTTCAAAATGAGCAAATATTTGCACAAAAACAAAAAAAAGTCTATCAATTTGAACATTAAATATCTTATCTTTGTGGTGTGTTCAGTTGAATATAGGTTGAAGAGGATTTGCAAATCATTGTATTCTGTTTTTATTTACATTTTACACAACGTCCCAAGACGTTGGGGTTGTATGTATATATATACACACATATATAGAAAACGGGTATAGAAAATGTATGTGTATATATATATATATATATATATATATATATATACACACATATATAGAAAACGGGTATAGAAAATGTATGTGTATATATATATATATATATATATATATATATATATATATATATATACACATACATTTTCTATACCCGTTTACTCCAATTAAAGGTGATGGGGGGGGGGGGGGGGGCTGGAGCCCATCCCAGCTGTCATGATGCATGAGGTGGGGTTTTATATCTATATATTAAAAGCCAAGGGCCTCTGTGTATGTGTATTTATACATTTTGAAATTTATGCCAAAGTATTTTGCGTGAGCTATAAATCAGTCTGTTTAAAAGGCGCACAGAGAAGCACACTGGATTAGATGTTATGTGAAAAGATCCCAGTGAATTACTTTCTGCTTCGTTCTTCAATAAGTGTTTAAAAGTCGTCGCACATTAATTAGCGTCCCAGTTCGCAACACAACATCAAAGTATTTATAATTATAAGTCTATCTGGGCATATATGGTAATTATTAGTGGAGGGTGATGTATTTTATTCATGAAAATTAGTGACGGAGAAACCGAAGCGTTTTGAAACATTGAATTAATATGAAGCAATGGTTCAGTGTTTTGAAGCTTTGATACAATTACAAATGAGGACATCTGTTGGCCAATCTTTAAAATAACATTTGCATGAAACAATGTCAGGAAACAGGTTCTGTTATGTATGTTTAATAATAAAGGTTCATGTGCTTCTTGAAATTTTTGATATTTTTGTTTAAAAACATTAATATTGTTGTAAAAGTAAGTCCCTTTGGGTGCTCCGTTGTTTTCACTTGGGGTCGCCACAGCAGATTCAAGGTGGACCTGCATGTTGATTCTGGCACAGTTTTTATGCCGGATGCCCTTCCTGGTGCAACTCCACATTACATGGAGAAATGTGGCAGGGGTGGGGTTTGAACCGGGAACCTTCTGCACTCAAACCAAGCGCACTAACAACTTGGTAATTGTGCCATCATAAAATACAGTATGTAATAGAGATACGAGTATAAATTGTGAAATGATTGTGCAACTAGTGACTGTTATGACCATTTTACATATTTGAATTTACATATAAATAAATTGAAAAATTTTATGATGTAAGCCAACAATGAGCTTCCCCTCTTTGACAGACCAGCCGCCGCCGCTGATGTAGTATGTTTGCACATGTAAACATCTGCACTCACTTCTGCCTCAACGTGTTTTCAGACTCCACATTTCAACAGCATGCGTTTTTGTTGACATGCGGGAAATTCTTATAGTCATCCGATGATCACGCAATCAGGAGAGGTGCTAATCCTACAGTGGGAAAGGTTCGGAATTCCTTAGGAGGCAGACAAAGAAACATGCGGGGTAGTTATGTGGTATCCAGAACACCTGGTTTATGAAATCAAATTCATCTGAGCAGACACAAAACACGCAGAGCGATATTTGACAAACATTAGCCTGAAAAGCGAACCCATCGTGATTAAAAGCTCATGCATGTCCGTTTTGCTGATGACGTTTTTCTTTACATCAGAATGTATGAACAAGTTAATTGCATGTGTGAACTTGCTTGGATTTGTTGTGTGTGCATGTCTCTTGCTTGATTAGCTGCTGTTGTTTCTTTCAGGTGTTCCCCATCCTTCTGCTCTTTAATCAGAGCAGAGGCCCCTGTGAGGTCCGGAAGGAAATCCTGATCCAGGAAGTGCCTGTCTGATACTGTGCAGCTGGCTACACTGCGGCCAATCAGACGTCTGTTTTTCTGAGGAAAAGGAAAACTGGCATTCTGAGGCTTGATCAGTCGCAGAATGAGTTATTGTAGATCCTGCCCTCAATTCAAGGCGTGGTCTTCTGTGTTTATGTTGTGAGCTGTGGGATCGGCGTCATGTTGATGGACGGGACAGAAATACACACCGCTCACGCTCAGTGACTCAACACCCGAGCAGAAAAACCTCTCAGAACACTGCTTTTTTTTTTTTTCTTTTTCTTTTTGGTTAAGCAACTCAAACTGGAGGTTGTATTTTGAAGTGCATCATGGGTCACCGAGCCTTCACTCAGGGCGCTGAGTGATGATGTCATATGCAAGAACCCACCACTGGGAAAGTGGTGTAGGAAAAATAAGAGCCGGAGTATGAAAATGTTGGAAAAGACAGAGATTGGAGGTGACGGTTGTGATGGGAGAGAGTGTTTCTGGGCTCCGTGGCTAAGGGCGTGCAGTGCGGTTGCTGGCTCACTGAGGGTTTTTAATAAACAGCTTGCTGAAACATGACAGGAATATTGTGTGAAATCGTGGTTGTTTTAATGTGATGGCTGCAGCAACTCTGTGGACCAAGGAGACAAACCATATCAAGACGAATGTCTGATTTTATGACTGTCACTGATGGCTCCTTTGTAGTGGTTTCTTTTGGACTCAGGAGTATTTATTCATGGAAAAATACATATGTGCACCAATTTTAAAGGTCCCGCTTTCCAATTATTATCACATTGATGACAACAACAGAACAAACAAACAAACTGTTTTTCATACTCACACAACTACAACTCTATTACCATATGTAGATAAGTGACTGATACATATTTTCAGTTCACTTCACATTTCAGTGTTACTTCCAGAGATGATGATGATGATGATGATGATGTAGCCGAAGAAAAAAGACCACCTACACAGTGGAAATTACAGGATGCCATTACCCTGATGCCATGATGGATTTCAATGTTGCAGAGAAGCTAGCAGAGAGCCTACGCCTTTCATGGATGCCAAAATTGTCTACCAAGATGTCCCGGTGCTTTATAGGGAGCCTCCCAGCTACATATTTGGAGAAGAGTGTGTTGCCACGCAGGCAATGCCACCAAAGAAGATGGACCATGTTCAAGAACCTAATTCTTATCCATTCTACCCATTTCAACCCAAATTAAAAACTGGTTTAAACCATGTAAACACATACACGATTTTGACCATGACTCCTTGAACACATCCTTCCTGCATAAAAATCAGCTCAGATACTTCTCTCTGATAATACCATGACCTTATGATGTAGAAGCCTAGAAGGTGATTCATCACGATTGGTATGGGCTGCAATTATATAGCAACTTTCCATCTGAATCAGAAGCTCAAAGCACTTTACAATGATGCCTCATATTCGCCCATTCACACAGAAACACTTGCACACCAATGTCAGGGTGCTGCCATGCAAGCTGCTCACTTCACACCTGGAGCAACGTGAAGATTATTGACTGATTGATTATTGGGCCTTTAGTGATTTTATGGTCAGGTTGGGGTTTTAACCGAGGAGCCTCTGGTCTCAAGCCCAACGCTTACCCACTAGACCACCACCTCCCCCCAATTCATCATGACTGAACCAATGATGAATCTTGATGATTCATTGTGATTGAACCATTATCAAAACACCACTAACAGTGCCGAACACACCATCAAGCCTCTAGTACGGTGGTAAGTTTCTTGGACTTGGACATTTTTTTCACTCACGGGTTACCACAGCAGATCCAAGATAGATACATATTGATATGGCACAAGTTTTACATGGGATGCCCATACTGATGCAACTCCACATTGTGTGAAGAACAGACAGGCGTGGTCTTAACCTGGGAATGTTCTGCTCTGCAAACAACTTGGCTACCACACTGCCTATCAAGACTCTAACAAGATTGCACAAAGCACCATCAAAACTCCGGTAAAATTGCACAAGAGACCATCAACATTATCGACACTCTACTAAGCTCGCATAAGACGGCGCGATGAGGAAACAAGAATGCCCATGATGCCATCTTATTTGGCATAAAAGTAGCACGACAGCTGCTCCAGATCCCGAACTGAACATAAATATCCAAGAATTGGGAATATTGAACCAAACTTCTTGTTGTTGTAAGCTTCAAGAAAACCTGGATGTGTGGCAGTAAGTCTATGCATGTTTCCTCCATGCTTTTGATTGGTCAGCTACAAAGCCGCACAGTTCTTGTGTCCACTTTCCTCCACATTGAGCCATGGCAGCTGTGATCTATAAACCCAATATGATATTCGGTGCAATTATTCAGTTTTCTGAGCTTGTGTTGACATATGTAGGTGATAAAATCTGTTCAACCCTCATTTGGTTGATCTTAATATAAACAACATGCATGTTTTTGCACATTTTGGAGTGGTGTCGTCGACTTGTTGTTACAGTGACCCAGGTGAAAGGACCATCGTTGTTTGCTATAGAATTGTCACACTGGCCAAAGCTCTCAGTGGTGTAACACAGAAGACTCCACAGTTTACTGTGGCAGCCTCAGCCATGCAAATAATGCAACCGGAGAATACATGACCAAAACTGGGGTCAATACTCCCACACCGAAGCAATCAGTGCTTTCAAAGGCAATTTGGGGGATAGAGGGGATGCTGATGTGAGCAGAAAGCAACCTTGCCTCCCCTGTTCTTTCAGCAGACGTATTATGCTGCTGTGGGGGTGAAGGGTGAGAGGTTAAAGGCTGAGGGGAGAGCGCAGTGCTGCAGGCAAAGGCTACCTCTAGATGACAACTCTCCCACATCCGTAGACCAGCTGCCACTGATACGTACACGCACATACTCTGACATTCATGCATAAGCACACGCTACACATTAACCTGCTCAACCTCTGTCCATCTGAGGACTAATCGCTACCTGCTTTTCACAGTTTGATACCAAAAGTATTTTTTTTTGCCAGATTTGTCTTGTGGTCACACCTTGACGTTCAGCCAGTCTGCTGCTCAGAAACCATGATGGCTGTCATGCGTTATAAAGGGGCGCTCATCACATTTTTGCAGTGACGGAATGCTGCACCAGAATGGTGCACAAGTAACAAAATAAGGGCTGTTTTCTCTGCGGCTGAAAGGCATTATGGGGCTGCAACGTTCAAGTCACAGTGGGCGCTGGACAAATGGTGAAAAATGAAGCCAGTGCAGATGAGCCAAACCTCACCTTAAAATTTGAACCTTAAGCTATGAATAACCAGGGGCTGGGTAGCTTTTGGTGGAAACAAGGTGGAAATGTAGTGCTATTTTCATTCAGCAGAGGGTGCAATGTATTGTGGATGGCTGGATGGATGGATAGCTTTATTATCATTGTCATTACAACAACAAGATTGCCACACTCACATTCCACAGACAAACAGCAATTAATCCAAGCAATTGGCAGCACGGTGGCTTAGTGGTTAGCACTGTTGCCTCACAGCGAGAAGGTTGTGGGTTCAATTCCCGTGGCCTTTCTCTGTGGAGTTTGCATGTTCTCCCCGTGTTTGCGTGGGTTTCCTCCGGGTGCTCCGGTTTCCTCCCACATCCAAAGACATGCGGGTTAGGTGGATTGGAGTCTTTAAATTTGTCCGTAGGTGTGTGTGTGGGTGTGTCTGTGTTTGTTTGTCTATTTGTGGCCCTGCGACAGACTAGCGTCCTGTCCTGGGTGTACCCTGCCTCGTGCTCTATGACTGCTGGGATAGGCTCCAAGCCCCTGCGACCCTTAATTGGACTAAGCGGTAGAAGATGGATGGATATTACTTGTTTACCGTAACAATGGCACACATCAGAAATAAGACAACACATATACATTTGACATTGGTTATGTGCACTAAACTTGAAACAGTCCGTTTTCCAAATTGAGGCGATGTGAGTGTGTGGTAGCCGCTGCAACTGGAGTCATGCCACCTGCCAGCTTGGGAAGAACAGGGGCCTGCCGCAGGGGGAGCAGGAAGGGAGATAAAGGGAAAAGCTGGAGCATGCTTCAGTCCATGTGTAAGTCTGTCAGTTTATTGTCTTTGTGGGTTGAGATAAGAATGGAGCCGAATAATCTCACCAAGGCCTGAATAAATTCCTCTGGAGGTAAACAGTGGGCAATTTGTCCTTGAGGCTAGATAAGCCTGGAGTGTTGTAGTTGAGCAGTGAAAAACACTTTTAACAGTTCCACTTGAACAGCCAAATCCCAATTATGAATTAAGAATATTCACCTCATATTGTACACCGAATGTGAGTATTATGCTTTAAAAAAAATGCCATACTTCAAGAAATTTCCTTGGATAATAAATTGAGATGATTATTGAGATGAGTAGGCAGGCAGGCAGTTTATATAAATTTATAACAAATGATTTAGAAGTAGTGTCAGACTGGCATCTCATCCAGGCGGACCTGTAGACTCGCACCCACTTGACGCTGTGGAATCCGGTGATAAGTAGCAGAACTCTGGGCCTATATAGGACTTACTAGTATTACTAAAAGCAAACAAATCACAATATATTGCAATATCAGATTGCAATACTTTTAGAATAACATTTCTCAGATATCATAATATGCAGCGAATTGACACCCAGGGATCTTGATACATATCATATTGTGAGTTAAGTGTATCATCCTAATGTCTAATGGACCATCAGTGGTTATGTTAATTTGTATGTTAGTGTCACCTGCATTGGATCCATACTGACTCAAAAGCATGGGAAGCAGGCGTGGTAACCATGACACTAAAACCCAAGGACTCTAGCATCTGTTGTTCAAATATCCTTTGGCAGCACCACCTTCTGGCCCCTGTTAGACTAATAAGCAGCCATTGATATTTTTGGTGCACATTGATAACACCACAGTTACTAATTATTTTAGATTAGATTATATTACATAGAACTCAGCCACATGGGGTGTACAGCCAGTACATTCTGAGTGCCGGTCCCAAGCCCGGATAAATGAGGAGGGTTGCGTCAGGAAGGGCATCCGGCGTAAAACAAGCCAAACCAACTATGCAGACTCAGAATCGAATTCCCATACCGGATCGGTCGCGGCCCGAGTTAACAACGTCCGCCACCGGTGCTATTGCCCAACAGGGTGCCGGTGGAAATTGGGCTACTGCTGGGCGAAGACGACGAAGAAGAGGAGGAAAACGTTGCCACGAACAGCGGGAGAAGAAGAAAACTAGAAGGGTGGAAATGAGAGTGGGGACTTTGAATGTTGGTAGTATGACTGGTAAAGGGAGAGAGCTGGCTGATATGATGGAGAGGAGAAAGGTAGACATATTGTGTGTGCAAGAGACCAAGTGGAAGGGAAGTAAGAGCAGGAGCATCAGCGGTGGGTACAAGTTGTTGTACCATGGTGAGGACAGGAAGAGAAATGGTGTTGGGGTCATTTTAAAGGAAGAGTATGTTAAAAGTGTGTTGGAGGTTAAGCGAGTGTCTGACAGGGTGATGAGTGTGAAGTTGGAAATTGAAGGGGTGATGATGAATATCATCAGTGCATATGCCCCACAGGTAGGTTGTGAGATGAAGGAGAAAGAAGATTTCTGGAGTGTGTTAGATGATGTGGTGGAGAGTGTGCCCAAGCATGAAAGAGTGGTGATAGGAGCAGACTTCAATGGGCATGTTGGTGAAGGGAACAGAGGTGATGAGGAAGTAATGGGTAGATATGGTATCAAGGATAGGAATGGGGAAGGACAGATGGTAGTTGATTTTGCAAAAAGGATGGAAATGGCTGTGGTGAATACCTACTTTAAGAAAAGGGAGGAGCACAGGGTAACATATAAGAGTGGAGGAAGGTGCACACAGGTGGACTACATTCTTTATAGGAGATGCAAGCTAAAAGAAATCACAGACTGTAAGGTGGTAGCAGGAGAGAGTGTCACTAGACAGCATAGGATGGTTGCTTGTAGGATGACTTTAGAGGTAAAGAAGAAGAAGAGAGTGAGAGCTCAACAAAGGATCAGATGGTGGAAGCTGAAGGAGGAAGACTGTTGTGTGAAATTTAGCGAGCAGGTGAGAGAAGCACTAGTTGGAAAGGAAGCAGTTTTGGACAACTGGAAAAGTACTGCAGATGTGGTGAGGGAGACAGCTAGGGCAGTACTGGGTATGACATCTGGACAGTGGAAGGAAGACAAGAAGACTTGGTGGTGGAATGAAGAGGTCCAGGAAAGCATAAGGAGAAAGAGGTTGGCGAAAAAGTTTTGGGATAGTCGGAGAGATGAAGAAAGTAGACAGGAGTACAAGGAGATACGGCGTAAGGCGAGAAGAGAAGTGGCAAAAGCAAAGGAAAAGGCATATTGCGAGCTGTACAAGAAGTTGAATAGTAAGGAAGGAGAAAAGGACTTGTACCGATTGGCCAGACAAAGGGACAGAGCTGGAAAGGATGTGCAGCAGGTTAGGGTGGTAAAAGATGCACATGGTAATGTGCTGACAAGTGAGGAGTGTGTGCTGAGAAGGTGGAGGGAATATTTTGAAGAGTTGATGAATAAAGAAAATGAGCGAGAGAAAAGGCTGGATGATGTGGTGAGAGTAAATCAGGAAGTAAAAGATGGCACCTGTGTTTGTTAGAGTGGTTTAGCTCCTACCTGGTTGGTAGAACTTTTAGTGTGTCTGTTGATAATGTGATGTCTGAGTCTGCTGACCTTTTGTGGGGTGTGCCGCAGGGCTCGGTTCTGGGACCTATTTTATTTCTTTTGTATATCATCCCTCTCGGCAAGTTGATCCAGCAGTTTTGTGACGTATCCTATCATCTCTATGCTGATGACCTGCAACTGTACTGCTCCTTTAAAACAACTGAGACCCAGAAACTCAATTCTTTAACCAATTGTCTCACCAAAGTTAAGGAATGGCTCAGTGAAAACAGCTTGCAGCTGAACTCTGATAAGACTGAAACATTGATTGTTGCTCCGGAGAGTGCCGTGCCTGCTATTAGGCTGCACCTTGGTGAACTGAATAGTTCAGTTAAGGACAGCCTGCGCAATCTTGGCATTATCTTGGATAAAGGGATGTCTCTGGAACATCATACGAAACAGTTAGTTAGGAATTTTTTTTTCCAGATCCGGAATATCTCTAAACTTCGAAAAATGGTGTCTTTTGAAGAGTTAGAGATGATTGTACATGCTTTTATATCTTCGCGACTGGATTACTGTAACAGCCTGTTCATGTGTCTTAATAAGAAAGAACTGGCTCGTTTGCAGGTTGTGCAACTGATCCAACCGTATGTGTCCACCAGGGGCCTGAGGTCCTCCAACCTGAACCTGCTGATGGTTCCCCGTACCTGTTTTAAAACTCCAGGGGACAGATCTTTTAAAGCCGTGGCGCCGCGCCTTTGGAATGAGCTTCCCTGCTCCCTTCGCTCGATAGACTCTGTCGATGTTTTTAAAAAGCAACTTAAGACTCACCTTTTTAAAATTGCATTTTAGCTTGATTTTCTTTTAAATGTTTGTATGTGTTATTTTGTATTTATTGATTTTATCATGTGAAGCACTTTGTGACCCTGGTCTGTGAAAAGTGCTATATAAATAAAGTTTACTTACTTACTTAAAAGAGATTAGCAAGGAAGAAGTGAGGGCTGCTATGAAGAGGATGAAGAGTGGAAAAGCAGTTGGTCCAGATGACATTCCAATGGAGGCATGGAAATGTCTAGGAGACATGGCAGTAGAGTTTCTAACCAGATTGTTTAATAAAATCTTGGAAAGTGAGAGGATGCCTGAGGAGTGGAGACGAAGTGTGCTGGTTCCTATTTTCAAAAACAAGGGTGATGTGCAGAGCTGCAGTAACTACAGAGGCATAAAGCTGATCAGCCACAGCATGAAGTTATGGGAAAGAGTAGTAGAAGCTAGGCTTAGAAAACAGATGAAGATCTGTGAGCAGCAATATGGTTTCATGCCGAGAAAGAGCACTACAGATGCAATGTTTGCTCTGAGAATACTGTTGGAAAAGTACAGAGAAGGCCAGAAAGAGTTACATTGTGTGTTTGTGGACTTAGAAAAAGCTTATGACAAGGTGCCAAGAGAAGAGCTGTGGTATTGTATGAGGAAGTCTGGAGTGGCAGAGAAGTATGTTAGGGTAGTGCAGGACATGTACAGAAATAGTGTGACAGCGGTGAGATGCGCAGTCGGAATGATAGACTCATTCAAGGTGGAGGTGGGATTACACCAAGGATCAGCTCTGAGTCCTTTCTTGTTTGCAGTGGTGATGGACAGGTTGACAGATGAGATCAGACAGGAGTCCCCATGGACTATGATGTTTGCAGATGACATTGTGATCTGTAGTGAGAGTAGAGAGCAAGTTGAGTCTAGTCTGGAGAAGTGGAGATATGCTTTGGAGAGAAGGGGAATGAAAGTCAGTAGAAGCAAGACTGAGTACATGTGTGTGAATGAGAGGGAGCCCAGTGGAATAGTGCAGTTACAAGGAGTAGAAGTGGTGAAAGTAGATGAGTTTAAATATTTGGGGTCAACTGTTCAAAGTAATGGAGAGTGTGGTAGAGAGGTGAAGAAGAGAGTGCAGGCAGGGTGGAGTGGGTGGAGAAAGGTGGCAGGAGTGATTTGTAACCGAAGAATATCAGCAAGAGTGAAGGGGAAAGTTTGCAAAACAGTAGTGAGACCAGCTATGTTGTATGGTTTAGAGACAGTGGCACTAACAAAAAGACAGGAGGCAGAGCTGGAGGTGGCAGAGCTGAAGATGTTGAGATTCTCTTTGGGAGTGACAAGAATGGACAAGATTAGGAATGAACATATCAGAGGGACAGCTCAGGTGGGACGGTTTGGAGACAAAGTCAGAGAGGCGAGATTGAGATGGTTTGGACATGTGCAGAGGAGGGACCCAGGGTATATAGGGAGAAGGATGCTGAGGATGGAGCCACCAGGCAGGAGGAGAAGAGGGAGACCAAAGAGGAGGTTCATGGATGTGCTGAGAGAGGACATGCAGGTGGTTGGTGTGACAGAGGAAGATACAGAGGACAGGGTGAGATGGAAACGATTGATCTGCTGTGGCGACCCCTAACGGGAACAGCCGAAAGACAAAGAAGACATTAGATTATATAGAATTTTATTAATTCCTTGGGAAGACTCCTTCAGGGAAAATTAAGTTCCAGCAGCATTGTATAGCAGCACACAAGGTAAGAAGCACACAGAGTATCAAAAGTGAAAGTAAAAAAAAAGTTTGCAAATATAAATATACGAGGTCTGTCCATAAAGTATTGTACCTTTTTATTTCTTTTTTAAACTATATGGATTTGATTCATGTGTTTTCACGTCAGACAAGCTTGAACCCTCGTGCGCATGCGTGAGTTTTTCCACGCCTGTCGGTGACGTCATTCGCCTGTGAGCACGCCTTGTGGAAGGAGTGGTCCCGCCCCGTCATTGGATTTTCATTGTCTGGAAATGGCGGAATGATTTGGGGTTTTTTTCCATCAGAATTTTTTCAGAAGCTGTTAGAGACTGGCACCTGGAAACCATTCGAAAAATGTATCTGGCTTTCGGTGAAAATTTTACGGGCTTCACAGAGAATAAGGACTATTACTACAGCTTTAAGGACGGCCCACAATGGCGCTCTGCGCGCCGCGCTCCCAGCCGCGACGACAGGCACGAACCACCAGATTATTTCTAAACGGATGGCTGTGTGGAGCTGGGACCGTCATGTGCACTTTCTCTGGTTATCACAAGAGCTGGACATCAACCATTTTCCAGCAGATTTCCCTTTTAACAAGAGATTTTGTCGTGGAAAGCCGCACGGAGGCTTTGTGCGTCACCACCGATTCGCTGTTCGAGCGAGCCAAAGAACGCCTCCGTTTTGGCGTGTTAGAGGACAAGTTGCGACATGCCTATCTCGGCTTTCAATGCTTACCAGTCGAGTGAGTTATAAGCGAAATTGTGGAGAGCTGGACATGTCTGAATAGGGCAAATCCATATAGTTAAAAAAAAAAATAAAAAGGTACGATACTTTATGGACGGACCTCGTACAAGTATAAATACCAGAAATATTGATCAACTCTGGTTTACTGGCTACTACTGTTCCTCTCCTTCCTGTCCTCTGTCTTCCTGTTACTCCTCCTCCCCCTGAGTGAGGAGTTGTTCAGTCTGATGGCCTGAGGGACAACAGAGTTTTTCAGTCTGTTGGTCCTACACTTGGGAAGGAGCAGTCTGTGGTTGAAGATCCTCATCCAAACCAAGTCAAACATCCAAACCAAGTCACATAGTGTATTAGCCTTAGCTAACTTGGTAACTTCTAGACAGGTGGGCATATTGGAACTTAATTTGTCCCACGTGGATCACACCAGTCCCTTGACACATTTATGGGTTGGCCGAGAGTTAGGCGAGGTCAGGCACTGCCGAGTTGGCTAGATCTAGAACCACCCCATTTGAGCTCCAAACCTGGTTTTCAGAAAATCTAACTGTGAAGTCACGGAGGGTTTGTCCAGCATATATGTATATATACACAGTGAGGAGGCAGTGAGGAGTTCAGGCCTGAAGGCCAGATGTTAAACACACTGACGGAAAACAGAGTGAGAGATAAAACCACTGTCATAATCTGACTGCCCCCCCCAACAAACCAACCGGGCAAACAAACAAACCAACAAGAATCCTTGCACCTGGTCTGAAGATGGGGAAAAGTAAAATGCTGTTTTATGACAATGACTTCATCCAAAACATCTGCATGTTGAGTCACTTCTGATCAAGCTGTGATCAAACATTTCAGATTTTCAGGAATGGAACTGTATATTTTGGGTGAAGAGGCCACGTTGCCGGTTTTCTTCCCCAGCAGGCGTGATGTACTGTAGGTCTGAGCCGTCAAGGTGATGGAAACGAGCACAGGCGCTGATCCGTCAGCCTGATCGACACGTGTGCTGGCCCGTGAGTGCTCCAAAAGATCTCGCTTCTCCTCCTCCTTCTCTTTCTCTGTCATCTCTGTCTCTCCCAGTGTTTCCCCCTATGGTTTATTATTACAGTATAATCGCTTCCATCTGCCTGTCAAGCCACCGAGTAGAAACGAGATCAGGAACAAAAAGGCAGCGAGAAGAGGGCAGGAGGGATTTTTCTTCTGTCCAACACAAACAGATTTCCTCCCTCCTACACAAGGTCCCTCATCAGATCTAATCAAAATGCTGCAGCGTCACTTTTCTCTTTCTGACCGAGATATTATAATTCAGCACGACTTCTGGACAGCTTCTCTCGCAATTAGGAATTCAGCGGCTCGAGGGGGGAAAAAAAGAGAGAAAAAAATGTGATTTAAATTAGTGTTGTATTACATTACTGTTTACTCCTAAGCTCTCCTGCCATCGTGCAGCCTCGTGGTTTCTCTTCATGCTGCCTTGTAATACGTGTTGGATGCATTGCAGATGTTTTTGCATACACACATCCAGCAGGAATCCATTCATGTGAAGTAAAACATTTCAGAATTCCTGCTGTTGAACTTGGATTGCTGGAGCGCCGTTTGCAAAGTTGTAGATAGCAACAAAAACACACGCAAACTTGTTCTGTAGTTATGTTCCCAAATAACATGGCAGCAACCGGTAGCAATCAGCTGTGTAACAAATGCTTGCTTTTGATGTGTACATCCTGGGTCAGTGGAGGGGTGATGGAATACTCAATCACAAACCACACTGGACCTCCAGTTATCTGATCCCCAATCAGATTAGGCCGCTGCCGCAATTACGGCCAATCAAAGCCAATTAAATCCAATTATGACCAATTATGGATAATTAGAATGCCCCGGAGATTGATAGCTCAGAGACATGGGGAGGTTGGCTGTCACTTTTAAGAAACCAAGACACTCATTGTTTTCTTTTTCTTCCGTCACTTATTCCAGGGCATGTCGCTGGATCGCGTCAAAGGGTGACTTCAAAAAAGACTCACAGCCATTAAAATGACAACCTCAAAAACAAACTACTCCGGATTATAATTCTCTTGCCCCTTGCACATGTCTTCCATTACTTTTGAAGTCTGGAGATTCTTTAAACTGCTGGACCGCAGGTACTAAACAATAAAGTCAAAGTGAAACTGCCAAATCTTGCAGTTCCTTGATCACTTGAGGCCGGCTCTGAATCAAGCCCCATAGACGTCCATGTTAAAATGCCCAGCTTTACAGCAGAAATAAGCGTGTTTACAGCCTGGTACAACTCCCCCTGCCCCCAAAATCCAGTTTTGGTCTCTATATCTAGTTTTCTGATTCATGACAACTGTACTGTGGTGAATGTTTATATAATGTGTCAGTTTAAGCTATTTGGCACAGACACTTTGAGCGACAGTCAGCGTGCCAGGTCGAGCGCTGTCAGGTTGATAGCTGCTGTGGACTTGACTGTGTTTGTCATGGTCTGCCCTGGTCCTTTGACCTTTTTTAACCTTGTGTGTAGTTTGTCTTTTTTTCCCACAGATTGGCGCGCTGCAGAGCCGAGGAACACCTGGAACTCATCATCTCCTTGCACCTGAAGCTTATGAGGGGCTCATCAGGAGTGGGCTACTTAAACCCTGGTTTTAAGATCAGTCTTTGCCGGATTCTTGGTTTTACATGACATGAAGCCAGATTCTTGCATCACATCCTGCATGAGATTCCATGACTTTGACCTCGTCTTTCCTGCCACTTCCATGTGCTCTGACGTTGGAGCTTTCCGCAGCTCGTTTCAAGGTAACCTGGCCAACTCTAATTCCCGTATTAGAACTTGTTGATTTCCCTGGTGTTTCCAGACACTCTCCTGCATGGCTCCCATGTCGCATATGCTCCTGGTTCCACAACTATCTGCACATCACTTTGGAACTCTCTGGCTCTCAGCTACAGAGCCCGTAGCTCTGCCACGTTTCAGTTAAGTTTCTCTGTGTTCTGTGGGATTCCACTCTCACACAACTCCTGTATGTGAACTGTTCCAAGAACTAGTACCAAGAGCTATTACCAAGAACGGTTTGCAAGAACTGTATGAACTCTGAAACTGCACCACTAAGAACTTTCCAAGTTGTTTCTAAACTCAAGTCCTGCTTAATTGGAACTGTGTCACAAGACGCACAGCACTTGACCTCTGAAGATACCTCATGTACTGTGAACGATTCATGAACAGCTAACCTTATTTCCTAAACTGTGAAAATTCCTGTTTTGAGCCTTGTGTGAACTGTCTGTTGTTAAAGGCTTCAGTGTTACGACTGCAGTCACTCACCGCTGTTCTCCTCCATTCTCCGAGTTCCTGTCCTCAGCTCTGTGCGCCCACCTCACTCCGGATCCAGTTCCCATATACCCCAGGATTCCAGTTTGTTCTCAGACTCCCAAGTCTGTCCATCTGTGCACTGCAGCTCCCAGAATTCCACTGCTACAAGCGGGCCCTGTTTTGGCTCAGCAGGCCATTTAAGCAGCACAGAACTGTTCATATGTTTATTGTAAATAAATTTCTTTTTGTTCACAACCAGTTCTATTCCTTGCTCCCAGCGCTTAAGTCCATCTCCTGTAACAGTCCGGTCCCATCCGGACCTGTAACCGTAACGTTGTTTGTCCTTTATCAGCATTTTATTGCACATAACTGAGATAATATGGCTTTGTGTGTGGTTAATTGTACTAATAGACCATCTCAGAATACTGTACTTCAGTATTTCCACTGAGTTCAATTTTAGTATTATTTAGTTTGTATGTTTGCAGCATTAGCACTAACTAGCATGTAGCACTTGGTGATGTTAATTTCATGGATGGTGCCGTGGTTACTGAATCAATATGCCAGTCATACTTTTTAATACCTGCACCCAAGCCACCTGTTATGAAACCCACCACCCAGCCAAGTTATGCATCAATTAAACCCCAAACTTAAGTTAGCTTGCTTTATCCTTAGCTCATTTAGTAAAGATGACATGGAGTGTGTGTTTGGGTTTCATTCATCCTGCCCAGATCATGCCGGTCTTGGCCACGTCTCATCTCTTCACCCATTTATGTGTTAGCTGTGAGTTTTCATGGGCTCCAGCACTGCCAGGTTTTTGGCTTCAAACCAATTTTTCTAATACCTGTGGGCAATGTCATGGAGGAGTTATCATATAGATATACAGTCAGTGGGTTCTTACATAAAACTAGTGCACCGAAATGTGCAACCATTACCAATTTAACCCTCAAGTGACCGACCGAGTGGGGTCATTTATGACCTTGGGAATATATTTTTGTGCACCATTTTTCAAAATTTTAATCAGAAAAAAAGTTTCCTACCATGAATTTGTCAATCTATTTGCCTGCATTTGTTCATACAATTTTGCAAGGATCGGCCCATCCATGTGGCAAGTATAATCCAAACTTGTGCGGGATCCCTTATGACTCCCCCCCAGGAAGATCTATGAGATTTTCGACATTATAGCTTTAGATGGTACTGTAATTTTCCAACTTTAATCATTATATTTTACTGTTTTGTAAGGAAGCATGGCCAACAGACCTGGAATAGCAAGATTTATAGCTGCACAAGCATTGAGACTGATTCTTGATGCCGAGAGTGAGGATGAAAATAGCTCATGATTGTCGCAAAGGATGAAATTTGTGTTAAAGTACTGGCATATTTGCTAGTCGCCCGGTTCTTTTATATTTAATGCTATAATTATCCTACCATATTAGTCGCTAAAATAGCTTGGTCGCTTGAGGGTTAAGGTAGATCCTTGTGGGTTTACATGGCAGCTTGAATTGTAAGACGTTTATGCAACAAGATACAATCTGCTCCATTGATGGGGTTTTTTATGCCCAGAGTGAGGATGAAAAGGATGATGGACAAATATATTAGAGAGTGAAATAAATATGAAGAACCTTAAAACAATAATTTATTGGCAGCTTGAATTGTAAGACATTTATGCAACAAGATACAATCTGCTCCATTGATGGGGTTTTTTATGCCCAGAGTGAGGATGAAAAGGATGATGGACAAATATATTAGAGAGTGAAATAAATATGAAGAACCTTAAAACAATAATTTATTGGCAGCTTGAATTGTAAGACATTAATACAATCTGCTCTATTGATGGGTTGGTTATTTTTCTAACGTGGTTTCGGCTCTTCAAAAAACCCTGATTTTTATTCACAAATCTAGATCATTTCAACAGTAATGTTCTGTAAAATATCAAACTATGGCATATGTTTTTGCAGTAGTTCACAGCGCTCTCACTGGGTGCTAGGTTGTGTTTTCATATGGCTTTGAGTTTCAGACAGCCGGGGCGTTGATGGGGGTTTTGTTTTTGGATTGATATAAGGTTTACAGGCACACATTTCCATCTTTTAAATTGTGCACAGATAGAAAGACAGTTTCACACTCCGGTTTTGTCAAAACGTGGGGCCCCTGTCCATCAAAAGGTCAAACCCTCACCCCGCCTATTATCCTTCAGTCCACTTAAGATAGTTACAGCATAGCTTTCATTTTGGAAAATTCTGTTTTCTGTTCTACGGAGTAGTTGATGCTATCGCTTTGATTAAAACCTCGGCTCAGATTTTCAGCTGACAGAGAATAATGATGCAGGTTGTAGAAAAAAGTACGGCCAAGATAAAGTACAGGCTTTTGTGCTGTTGTGAACATTTTCAAGACTGAAATAATTACGATGAAATACTCACATAAAAGCTTCCTTCTGTTTGACTTTGTCAGATTTCCAAGATAGCAGACTGCAACGTTTTCTGTCTGAATGGGACCAAAATAGCTTCAACTGCATAAGATGGTCATCAGATAACTTTTTTGTGATTTTTTTTTTTGGTAACATATTTTATTTATATCAATGTATGCAAACCATGCTTAACCTGAGATCTGTGAGGAAGCTAACAAAGTGATAGCCCCTCTTGTTTTGCTATATGGGTTATTTGCATGTATTATGTATTGTGGTGTAAATGTTTTGTGATGAAATCCCTGAATTAAAAAAAAAATGGCCAGCCTGTGTACATACAAAAGTCCTGTTAGATCCCCTTGAAGATGGTGGATCAAAATTATTTACACTCGTGCAGATCTTCACAGTGCAGAGGCCAAGCGGTTAAGAGCCCTTGTGCTCTTGAACCAGGTTCTTGGATTTATATGTAATATGGAGTTGCATCAGGACGGGCACATGGTAAAAAACCTATGCCAAATCAACAACACTTTGACTGAAATCCTAATTATTTCCTGTTGGACCAGAATAATTTTTGTTCTTCCCCATTTTCATATGTCTCATTGAAGGAGGAGTTGCGCTTATGCGGTCAATATTGTGATGCATAAATTTTGCAAAAAAATTGCAATTATCTTCCTTTTGAAGATGTCAGACCTGGGCTAGGTTTCATAAAGCAGTCTAATCTTTTAGTCTATTAAACTTAGTCGACTACGGTTGGTCGCCCAACATTATCTGTCTAATCACCATTTCACGTCAGTGGCTAAACTTGTAGATTACTCCTCTTACGTTAGTTGACGAGTTTTACGGACATAGTGACCTCACAAGCGCCATTGCCAAGAAACACCTCCAATGCATGAGAGTTTTGTTTACTTCTGGGTTGGTCGTTGTCATGAACTATCCAGCCTTTGTTTCATTAACCGGCTTTATTAACATTTACAGACACATACAAACTGCAGAACAATGTGCTTAGCTCTTAGCCTAGCAGTTCTTCTTCCAGGCTAAAAACTTTAGTCGGGTAACACAAAACTTTAGCAAGACTAAGCGCTTTATGCAAAGGTTAACGTCAAAAGATTAATCGATTAAGTGAGTTTAGTTGACTAAACATGATTAGACTGCTTTACGAAACTGGGCCCAGAAGTATTTTTCCATCATGCACATTTATGTGGTGTGCTACCATTGTGTGAAGTTTAATTGGAATCCACCATATAGTTTAGGAAGAGTTGAGCTTAGCTCTTAGCCTAGCAGTTCTTCTTCTACACCTCCGTCAAGCCTTTTTGTGCACACAATGATGCTGAGCATAATGGCGACACCCAGTGGCTAATGTGAGAACTGTCAGAAACATCATGACAGTCATCTGCTGCAACCACGGCCAAAAGCGGAGAAAGCTCTTCTTTTGGAGGAATACAAGCAACGTAGGGGAGCTCTTGAGTTTTCCATCAAGTGGTGGTACATGATAGCTGCCATTTTTTAGGTAAGATACTGAAGTTTTATCATCTAAAATAAGATTAGCCTCCTTTGTACCAGGCTAAAAACTTTAGTCGGGTAACACAAAACTTTAGCAAGACTAAACGCTTTGTGCAATTGTTAACGTCAAAAGATTAATCGATTAAGTGAGTTTAGCTGACTAAACAAGATTAGACTGCTTTATGAAACGGGGCCCAGAAGTATTTTTCCGTCATGCACATTTATGTGGCGCGCTACCATTTTGTGAAGTTTAATTGGAATCCACCATATGGTTTAGGAGGAGTTGAGCTTACGGGGTTAATATCAGTGAAACACAAAATTACACTTACCTCTCTTTGAAGATGTCAGACCAGATCTTCATGCACATTTTGATATCATTCATCCTCAGAACCTACTGTGGACAAACTGTATCTGCATGAATTACCGGCCAATTCCCATTTAAGTCAAAATGGGAGCTTGCTACTGTCAAGACATGAAGTTTGCAAAATGTGTAAAAAAAATTATAATTTTTGCCTGGGAGGAAAGTTGATATCATAGAATAAGTAAGTCCTTATAGATCATGAGGTTCATTGGGCCTGTGGTTGTCTTCAGTTTTTGTGATGTGAAGTGGACGAGTGTCCAGAACTCCCTCTGGACAGGATGCAGGTTACTTTCCAAGGCCAAGGCCAGTACCCATCTTGCAGCTGGGTGGACTGAGGCAATCCCACTTGTGTTACCTGCACAGTAAATTTTGCAGAGGAAAATATACTTTGCCGGGATAACATTTGGTCACAGTCTAAATAGAGTAAAATACACTGTATCACTGAGTGAAATCAGCTCTACCATCTTATCAAATCAAGTTTTTCTACTCCAATAAGAGTCATTCACAGCATGATGGAGTTGATTTAACACCGTGATAGAGTTGATTTAGCACTGTGATAGAGTATATTTAACTCTATTTGGACTGGGACCAAATGTTATCCCAGCAGAGTACATTTTACTCTGCAAAATTTACTGTGCAGGTAACACAAGTTTGATTTGAACCCAGGGCTACATATCTCTGCAATATCATACGGCATGATGCATTAATAGAACACAGAGTCCCATTGTGGTTCAGTGAAGATTAAAGATCGAAGATTAAAGAATTCTTTAATGCACATCTTCTTGTGGTGTGTTAATATTATGTGAAGCTTCATTACGAACTGGAGTTGCATTTATGAACTCAGTACTCTGTGATGTGTCAATTACACAAAATACTGCAAGTGTCTCCCCTTGAAGATGTTGGATCACAATGATTTTCCTTCATGCACATCTTCATAAGGTGTGTTACCAAAGTTTTATTGAGAGCCAGTGCACAAATTCGAAGTTGCATTTATGAACTAAATATCCTGTGATGTGTCAATTACACAAACTACTGCAAGTACGTGTGTGTGTCTGTGTGTGTTGGGGTGTTCAAAGGGAACATACAAGATAAACAGACTCACACACTCATACAAAGCTCAGCACTGATTATCCAGCTTAGATTGATTCTGCTCCAGTTTATTTGTCTGTGTCACTGAGATAAACTTCACATTAATCCCACGGCAAGAAAAATGAACTCACACGTACGTATTTACCCGCACAGACTAAAACATTCATCCGCAAAATAAGCACAAACGATCTCTATCTTCTCCCATCCTCACACACATTCCTTCATGCTTTCCATAGCCTCGGCTCCTGCCATGAAGAGGCCTCTTTAAGAGCTGTCAGTCACCGCCGGTCGCCATGGAAGTGACTCCAGCTCGCAACAAAGACCCTTAAGAGTTTCTCACAAGGCGCGCGGAGCAAAAACGACAAAGAAAGAGACAGGAGCCGACAGCGTGACAGTCAGTCCGAGACACGTGACGAAGCAGAGAATGACTGAGTGAGTGAACGAGTGAGATGCCAGATGAAGATGGATTGAAAGGCTCTGATGGACAAATGAGACAAGAACATATTGAGATAAAAAGGTTGGGAGGCAAGACGAGTGAGAGGATCCAGATTAAATAATAGTTCTGGTGCTGGGCATCCATCAGTCTTAACAAACCCTACTGGAGCCATCATGTCTCCACACACACATGCAGATACAGATACACTCTGGTTCATAAGTATTTGGACAGTATTTTTGCCTCTGTACACCAAGATGTGCTTGTAGCCTAAGTGACCAAGAATCCTTCTATGTAAATTATTGTTTTAGGGTTCTTCATATTTATTTCACTCTCTAATATATTTGTCCATCATCCTTTTCATCCTCACTCTGGGCATAAAAAATAACCCCATCAATGGAGCAGATTGTATCTTGTTGCATAAACGTCTTACAATTCAAGCTGCCATGTAAACCCACAAGGATCTACCTTAACCCTCAAGCAACCAAGCTATTTTAGCAACAAATATGGTAAAATAATTAGAGCATTAAATATAAAAGAACCGATGACTAGCAAATATGCCAGTACTTTAACACAAATTTCATCCTTTGCGACAATCATGAACTATTTTCATCCTCACTCTCGGCATCAAGAATCAGTCTCAATGCTTGTTCAGTTGTGAATCTTGCTATTCTAGGTCTGTTGGCCATGCTTCCTTACAAAACAGTAAAATATATGGATTAGAGTTCGCAAATTACACCATCTGAAACTTTTATGTCGAAAATCCCGTAGATCTTCCCGGGGTCATAAGTGACCCCATTTGGTCGCTTTGGGGTTAATTTGAGCGGTTTCGCAAAAATATCACATTACTTATTTAGGAATTGCTGTCATTTTTATACACAGTCTATCAAAGCCCATAAGTGATTGGACAAATGAACGCAATTCTAAATCATCACTTCTACAAGTCAGGGGATGGATATATGAATATTTCCAAATCACCAACAATACCTTGGACTTTATTTACATCCACCATTAAACAGTATGGCACTGTATGGTATATCTGTCTGGAGTGTCCGTGCAGGAAGGAGGCACAGTGAGGGAAGCCACCAAGACATCTATAACAACTCTGGAGGAGTTATAGGTTTTGTGGCTGTGATAGGAGAAACAAAATAAACTGCAGCATTTGACTTTTCTATCACCAGTTCTGTAGCTCCATGGTGGAGTTCAACACAGAAAGATTTTCATACAAGGAAACAGCGTCCGTTTGTTTGTTGGTTGGTTGGATTGTTAGCAGGATTACTCAAAAAATCCTCAACGGATTTCAATGAAATTTTTACCAGGGGTGTATCTTGGCCTAACTTAGAAGCCATTAATTTTGGTACAAATTTTGGTAATGATCCAGAACACGATCCGGATCCAGTAACTTTTTTTAAGGATTCTTTATCATTACAGGATAGGGCCAATTTCAACATTTTTGCATCTAGCTTCATGAAGATAGGTCACAAACGCTGAACAAAAATTAAGTTACGACACAACAATAATTTAGCATTTGTTTCTCCTCACTGAATAAACTTATTAGAAAATAAAAATAAAAACTTGTGTAGTTCATGCAGTTTCACTTTCTAAATACATTTGCTGAAGATCTAAGGGTTTAACCCTCTGAGGCCAACGCCATTGTAAACGACGACTGAGACCAAGCTTTACTAAAATATGAGATAGAAGCTTACTTTTTTTTTGCTGAAAAGTTAACTCCACGGACTTTCGATCCACCGTCCACCATCTTTGTACTTCTCATAGAAGCTGTGTGATGATGTGAGCAATGTGAGTGTCCAATCGGAATTGGTTCACCATCACATGGTTTTCCAAAATCCAATTGTAGGGCAGATTCACCTCACATGACACACCAAAGATTGTTTTTAGGAGTGATGTGTTACTAGTTTATTATAGTTTGCTGTGTGTTTTGAATAAGTGTTTGTGGAAAATTATTTTCCGCTTTACTTTTTCCTTTCTTATTTCTGATTGTAAATCTTTATTACACTTATAAATCACAACTATAGCATAAATATTTTGAAAGTACAGGTTGTCCTGAAAAAGAGATATAAAACTTAACCCCAGAGGGTTAACCACTGAATCTGAAACATGATGGTAGATGCGTGAAATGACGTGGAATAAGTCTCTTTGCCAAAGGGTATTCCATGTGACCTAAGTGACCCTATGGCCTTGGAGGAGGTTTGCGCTCTCCAAGTGCTTCTAGTTTGTGTTACTAGTTTGTATTGATGCAAATGAAATCCAAGACATACAGTACAGTGCCAGTCAAACGTTTGGGCACATTTTCCCATTCAACTGAATGGAAAAAGTGTGCCCAAATTTTTTACTGGTACTGTTTTCAGTGACTTGTAAATGTTCACGCATCCCTTGTTTGACGTGACTAAAAAAATGGTGTAAATGTGATGATTTAATGCTTTCAGCTAGAATTATGTTGTCACACATATCACCTCTTTAAATGGATGAACTGTGTATAAAAACGTCCATAATTCCTAAATAGTTAATGCAAAAGATTTTGCTAAACCTCTTCAATGAAAGCTAATGTCCTGTACAAGTACATCTTGACTGTTGCATTTCATCTGCATTGGGCACATGTGCAGAGGCAACACTGTAAAAATTGTAGCAATGTCCAAATATTTATGCACCTAACTCACATCCAGTACATGCATATATGTGTGCTGCATAAGTGAAGTAATGTTTGCACATTGTAACATGACGATCCAGCATGTGGTCACTGGCTGGATTTGGGGGGAGTAAAATTCTGCAGGACCGTGGGACAGTAGGTTAAGAGGTGAGGGGGGTCAACGGGTGCAGCAGCCTTATGGCTGCAGGGTCACACGGGTGTGTGTGGGCCTCGGGCAAAGTGCCAGGCTGAAAGGCACTTGGGTGGGCTCCGAGGGTGTGAAGGGAGAGAAGGGCACGGAGCAGAGCTGGGAAACTCAAATAAGGGTGGAGATCCGCAATGCTTGAGGATTTCAAGCGAGCGTCTGCATCCTCCAAAAATGTGATGTGTTGGGTCAGTGCACGTTCTTTACTGGAACGCAAATTTTTGGTGCAAACCCACAGGTCCGAGTTAAAGGAAGTGCCGAACGCGTTTAAAGAACGTGTCAACACGAGAGAGGGACAAAAAATGGCAGCAGAAGTGTTTGACGTCTCTCCCTCTTTCCCTCACAGCACCTATTTTCACTTTGGTTCAAAAACACTTTCCGTCCCAGTTTTTGACTGAGAGGCAGTCAAGCTGCTTCTTAAAGCTCGGTGACACGGTGACAGAAACCAGCACAGAGCGGTGACAGGCCGAGTGAAAGGCAGAAAGAGAGGGGAGGAGGAGAGACACTGAAAACAGACAGAGGCCTTCAGTCAAAGAGAAAAATGCCCCCCGGAAAGAGACAGAGAGCCAAAGGGAGGCAGAGGAAGGGGGCGCTACGGAGGGAGAGGCGAAGGGCAGAGCAGCGAAAAAGAAAGCGAGAGTTAAAGAGATTATTTTCAGGTTCAGAGACGGGCTTTCTGGCTGCTTACTGGCTGTCACTCAGTCTGCGGCTCCTAGGGGGAGGGACGGCTGGCTCTCATTGGTGTCATTCACCTGTCAATCGTCCTGACAGGCAGACCATTGGGCCCCATGTTGCGGTGCGGAAACTGTCTGTCAGACGCGCAGCAGCTGCACATGACATCATCCAAGATCACATTTGGAGCGTGCACGCACGAAATGGTGTGTTTGTGACATGTGAGACAACACGCAAAACTTTACATGTTAAATTTTGGAAACCGGCTTACGATAAAGTCGAAGCTTTAAGAACACCGACACACGCATGCAAAAACACACACACACACAAATTGCCTCCCTGTGAATTTCCACATCGTGACCTTGCCAATCTTTCGTCTGTCCTCGCTGCCACTTTGCTCCTCGAAAACCCTTGTTATTGGCAGCAAGACAAGCTGAGGACATCTGCACACCAGAACCGTAACGTGCACACATGAATTAATATGCACACGCAACAGCTGCACAGTTAGACAGCCAAAGAGGAAAAGCTGATTTGTGTGTACGGAGCCGCCATTATGCACACAGACCAATACAAGCTGCACAGGCAGCGAGACAGCACCCATCTGCTTTGAGCTAATGTAGCGCTGTCACTAAGACAAAGGACGCAAAGGCCCGTCTTCTGAAGAATGGTGAAGAGAGTTTTGCCTTCCTTCTCACTCATTCCTCAGTCTGAATCATAGACTGTACATAGATATAGTGGACTAACCCTCCGTGACACCCACAGGTTTTCTGAAGAGCGGGTTTGAAGCTAAAATGGATGTTGCCATGTTGGCAATGCCTCACTCTACCCAAATCCGACCCACAAATGGGTAAAGAGGAAGACTGGCATGAATAATGAAGCCCAATCACGCTGCCATCTCACACTTACCAAACAAGCTAAAGCTCACAGGCTAATCTTGGAACGGGTGTTTGATGAATGCATTTTGTGTGGAGTGGGTTTTCATAACAGGTAGCTTGGGTACGCCCATATTGTGTTAGTAACTACTGCGTAACATTGGCGCTAACATTACCTAGCTAAGGATACATGCTAATTTTCTGCTAATGGTGCAACACACAAATTCAATAATCCTAAAATTTTACTTAAGATTCAGTTAACCACATAGCAAACCATATTATCTCAGACATTTGTAATAAAATGTTTAGAAAGTACAAACAGAGCTGAGTAGCAGCAGGTAGCAGCCACTGTTAGCAGGACCCTCGACATGCTGGTACACTGGCTGCCATTCAAAGCTACCACAGCCCTAATTACTCTAATTCATTTATATCTTAAAAATGCTTAAACTGAAGAGTTATATATATTTAAAAAATTCACCACCTTTACAGCTGTCATGAATGGGGAAGCTAGCTACATTTGTACCTGGCTGCAGCACTTCTGCTGCTTGAAAAGTTGGGCAATTTAACATGGGCTTCTATGGGGAGTGACACACTTATGGAGGCAGTGTTAAGCGGCCATTCAAGGAATTGCAAGATTTGGCACTTCCATGTTGGCTTAATTTTTTAGCACTGGAGGTTGGTGCATGGTCTGAATTGACTGGTTCATTCATTTGGGAAGAAAATGAAGCTGATTCTCACTGTATATGTAGTCTACACCAGAAGCATTTATATAAGAGGGGGAACAAAACTGTCAAGCAAGTTAACAGATGCGGCTCCATGTTTTGTTTTGTTTTTTTCTTTTTTTCCAAATTTGTTGTAAATGTGCAAATATGCATTTTAAAGCAGATTTTTAAGTACCTGCTACAAATGTCATGTTACTTATGGCACAACATGCAAAAGAAATAGATCCTGTATAATTAAAAATGGAATTAACTTATTTTGTGTCGTGGCCCATATTTTTAGCTTCACAATGGGTAATTAAATTTTTGTGTTATGCGCCTTGTTTCATTCCTAACTCCCAAGTACCACATTTTCCAACAAGAGCAAACTTCCACTGTGTGTGAAATCATTTTTCAACCTCATTTTGTCAGTTATACTCTGATTAATGTCATATTATTGCCTCTTTTAATACAGAGTGCCCATTTTTAACTTGTATGATACATTTTGAAGTACTTTTTATTACTGTGCCATAATTCTCAATATGCCATGAGATCAGATTTATATATTGCACACATACTGGGATGGTGTTGCCCACCCGCCCACATTTACAGTTTGCACACAAACAGACACAGCGGACGCAGGAACGCTGTTGAACCATATTGCTGTGACAGCTGTTATGACGAATGACTGTGTCATCTTACAGAGGATTTCTCCCTCTTTCTCCTTGTGTTTACTCAGGTCTTTACTCACGCCTGCCACACTCATTTCATATTTATTTCTTATCTAATCTAATTTTCTTCATCAAGGCCAAAAGGTTCATTCACAGGCTGAAGAGTGCTCATGTTACGCAATAACTGACTAACATTAAAGTCTATGTAATTAAAGGGGTCATATTGTACAACATCTGCATCCCCTTAATATGAAATGTCAAAAACACAGACTGTATATATGCTGGATAAACTCTCTGTGACATCACCGATAGGTTTTGTGAAGAGCGGTTTTGAAGCTGAATAGTGCAGCTCTGGATCTCGATATCTTGGCAGATCCCAGCAAACCTATAACATCTGCCAAGACTGGACATAAACACACTCTCAAAATTATGTTGTACAGTATGAACAACCTGCCTGTCACACAGCGGAGAACAATGTGGAAATGGGAAAAATTGCAGAAGAGGCGCAATTATGCCAAATTTGAAGTTAGACGGTCTGGACAGAAGTGAAAACATTTAAGAAATATGTTTCATTTAGTGGTTTTGATTCTGGAATCATAAAACAAAAGTAAAGCCACAGAATTGGGAGAAAATCAGCTTGTGCACAATATACAACTGTGATTGTGACACTTGCAATCAACAACAATCATAATGATAATAGTAATAGTCTATTTTTCTATTATTTCTATGACAAAAAATTATATATATATATATATATATATATATATATATATATATATATATATATATACACACACACACACACACATTTATATTTATTTATTTATATAGAAATAGTAGAAATATTAATAACATTTCTATTATTTCTATTTCTATTATACTATTTTTTTGTTAATATTCTACATATTTATATGTCTGTGTAATATTTGCTGCTTTGTTTATGTTAAATTACTTTTCTAATTTTTCCTTTCTTTGTCATCATATCAGGGTTAGGCTGCTCTTAAAAATGTGTCCACACATGGTCTGAAATATACACCGGCAGCAGTGTAGACACAGGTTTTGTGCATACACATTTTTATAAATGAGGCACCTGAAGCTGTCATGAAAGCTATGAAGCGTAAAATTTGTGCCATATCTACCTGCGCAGCCATATGGGATCCGTGGTGGCATCAGTAGTCGCAGCGGCTCTGAGGGGTTTCTGAATTTCACAACTGGTGAAATTGAACTTCTTCTGCTCTTTTTTTATTGCCATATCTTAAACCTGTGGTGCACACAACATTTTTACATGCAAATGATTATTGTGGTGTGTCTACATCCATTTATGACTAAAGATGGGAGTGGAAAGCAGGGTCATGCACATGTATACAATTTAATGATGATTAAGGTTCATTATCTCAAACACAACCACGTGTACACACAACAGTCTAAATCTATAAGATTATTTATAATTCCGGTGAAAAGAATGTGTGTGCATATTTTCACTTTTGTGCGTACATGCGGTTTATTCATGAATTCACAGAGTTTTATAAAAGAGGCCCAAGGTGGCTTAAAAACAGGTATTTTCCACAGACACTCGTTCCAAGGTAAGGACAAGGTTTCAGGGGCGCATAGCAGTGAAAAGGGGGCTTAAAGAGATCTTCCACTCATAAAAGGTTTCTTTGACTATGTTGTATTTATATAATATTACATAATGTATTCTAATTTTCATATTACATATTACATTACATTACTAGATTTTACATACTTGACATGCACCCTCGTGGAAATTGTGTGAACTAATCCACAAAATCAAGTTATTCCATGTATCCTGGATGATAAAATGAATGTTGTGATGCTCTTTTTGTTGACTTGTGATGGATGATATGAAAGTATTTCCAGGACATATATAGATAGCCACAGAAGTACAGAACCCACTAGAGTCCTGGCAGTCGTATTTTACTGACCATCATATCAATGATGACAATAAACTGTTTATTGTCTCCATGAAGTCACGGTGATCTGCACTTTGCAACAATCAAACACGAGCACGCCTACATTCTTCCAAGTGAAATAGCAGCTCTGCTGAATGTCGCTGCTTCTGTCTGTGATGTGTTGCCTTGCTGACAGGTTTGTCTGTCGGTGAAAGCAACCAGGAGGCTGTTCACGCTCCGGATTCTTTGAATGCCTTCGGCAGGATGCTCAGAGGGTTTCGAATGGTTGCCTGGATGCGGCTGCTCAGAGTTACAGCTCTTTCAGAACATACTGTATAAGGTTGTTGCTCGCAAAAGAACACCCTGGAGACATGCTGGAATTATTAAGAAATATATATTGACGTATCAGTGCCAGGTGATTAAGATGACAGCGGTAAATTTACACGGTTATGGTACTGACCCTTGCAGTAATAAAAATGATCCACGGCGTGGATGGAAGCAGTGGTTTCTTGTAAGAACTGCTGAGTGGGAATGTTTCATCCCAGAAGCAAGCAGAAAAGCAGCAACCCTCGAGCTCGACTACATCCGTTCCTTTCTTCTTCTTCCCTTTGATTGCTTTCATTTGTTTTGCCTTCCTGATTCTGTGGTTTAAAGTGATGTTGTTATTCCAGATGTCTCTGTACTACACGGACAACATATGTTGGCCGCGCAGGCATCATTACAGCATCTTAGAACACTTAAGCAGTTGCTAAAATTGCCTCCAGGCCTAGTTGGAGAAAAATAATAAATATGAGTGTGCCTGCATGAACGTTCACGTGCAAACCTCTGTATCCGCACAAAACTCGATGTCTAACATATGTCTGCCCGATTTTCAGAGACCGTGATAGCAAATCATATCTAACTTGAAGCCAATTAGCTTTACATGTGGCTCAAAAACAGTGAACTTCTAATACAGAAACAAAAACATATAAAACACCAGGGAAACTGAGACACAAAGTCTCCAGAAATGTACTGCAAGAGCATGATGTATGCTTTACATTCCTCCTCAGCTCACTGTTTTATATCATTCAGATTGGTGCCGGAGAGCGAGTCTCCATGTGGGGCTCCATCGCTCCCTAAATCTGCCCCTGGTGGGTCCTGAAAGTGCCCCTGTGCCAAATGAGCAGCATAAAGCATGCCCCAAGGCATGGCCCGAAACGACACCCAAACAGCAAAGCTGTCAGTCCGTGAGCCAATGCACTAAAACATGAGTACAGCCGAACCGTTGGGTTTTATAGCCTACAACTTGGAGTCACAAGCCCTCTAATGCCCCGTTTAACAAGCTGAAAATCCTCCATTTATTCCCTCTCCATTTCCCTGTTGGAGCTCCTCCATTACCATTAACAAACAAAGACAGGCTGAAATACCGTCCGTATAACATCTACTGTATGTAGGGTAAACGCACCGTGGGAAAATTGGTGTCACCTGTGTTCATGTGTGTTTCTTACAGGTATGAATTCATGCACCAGAATTTTCCCATGAATTTTATCCCAGTACAGTGAGGAAAGACTGCATATAGCTGCAGTTAAATAATCACGGGACACTAAAACTCTCACAAGTGAAACCATTACAAATAACATTATTCTAACTTGGTGTTAGATGCCAACAGTGACTTAAGGGAGCCTCTGGATGTCTTGGTGTTTGGTCTCTCTGGAATGACTTTCCAGAGAGACCAGGAACAATTTCTGAGGGAGACTCAGGGTACTCTCACACCTACCTTGCATAGTCCAGACCTTCAGGCATTTCAATTTGGTGAGAACCATGCACTCAAAAAACTGATGCATTGGATGAACTCAATTCAATTATGCACAGAATTTCCATTTACACTCAACAAAAATATAAACGCAACACTCCCATTTTGTATGAGATGAACTCAAAGATCTAAAACTTTTTCCACATACACAATATCACCATTTCCCTCAAATATTGTTCACAAACCAGTCTAAATCTGTGATAGTGAGCACTTCTCCTTTGCTGAGATAATCCATCCCACCTCACAGGTGTGCCATATCAAGATGCTGATTAGACACCATGATTTGTGCACAGGTGTGCCTTAGACTGCCCACAATAAAAGGCCACTCTGAAAGGTGCAGTTTTATCACACAGCACAATGCCACAGATGTCGCAAGATTTGAGGGAGCGTGCAATTGGCATGCTGACAGCAGGAATGTCAACCAGAGCTGTTGCTCATGTATTGAATGTTCATTTCTCTACCATAAGCTGTCTCCAAAGGCGTTTCAGAGAATTTGGCAGTACATCCAACCAGCCTCACAACTGCAGACCACGTGTAACCACACCAGCACAGGACCTCCACATCCAGCATGTTCACCTCCAAGATCGTCTGAGACCAGCCACTCGGACAGCTGCTGAAACAATTGGTTTGCATAACCAAAGAATTTCTGCACAAACTGTCAGAAACCATCTCAGGGAAGCTCATCTGCATGCTCGTCGTCCTCATCGGGGTCTCGACCTGACTCCAGTTCGTCGTCGTAACCGACTTGAGTGGGCAAATGCTCACATTCACTGGCGTTTTGCACGTTGGAGAGGTGTTCTCTTCACGGATGAATCCCGGTTCACACTGTCCAGGGCAGATGGCAGACAGCATGTGTGGCGACGTGTGGGTGAGCGGTTTTCTGATGTCAGTGTTGTGGATCGAGTGGCCCATGGTGGCGGTGGGGTTATGGTATGGGCAGGTGTCTGTTATGGACGAAGAACACAGGTGCATTTTATTGATGGCATTTTGAATGCACAGAGATACCGTGACGAGATCCTGAGGCCCATTGTTGTGCCATACATCCAAGAACATCACCTCATGTTGCAGCAGGATAATGCACGGCCCCATGTTGCAAGGATCTATACACAATTCTTGGAAGCTGAAAATGTCCCAGTTCTTGCATGGCCGGCATACTCACCGGACATGTCACCCATTGAGCATGTTTGGGATGTTCTGGACCGGCGTATACGACAGCGTGTACCAGTTCCTGCCAATATCCAGCAACTTCACACAGCCATTGAAGAGGAGTGGACCAACATTCCACAGGCCACAGTTGACAACCTGATCAACTCTATGCGAAGGAGATATGTTGCACTGCATGAGGCAAATGGTGGTCACACCAGATACTGACTGGTATCCTCCCCCCCCCCCCCCAATAAAACAAAACTGCACCTTTCAGAGTGGCCTTTTATTGTGGACAGTCTAAGGCACACCTGTGCACTAATCATGGTGTCTAATCAGCATCTTGATATGGCACACCTGTGAGGTGGGATGGATTATCTCAGCAAAGGAGAAGTGCTCACTATCACAGATTTAGACTGGTTTGTGAACAATATTTGAGGGAAATGGTGATATTGTGTATGTGGAAAAAGTTTTAGATCTTTGAGTTCATCTCAAACAAAATAGGAGCAAAACCAAAAGTGTTGCGTTTATATTTTTGTTGAGTATAATAAATATACGTAGCCCCAACTGAAATAAAGTGCATCCATGCAAGATAAATTAATTTAATTTACTTGGGACTACATATATTTATTAGATGGAAATCCTGCCCATAATTGAATTGAGTTCATCCAATGAGTCATTTGTTTGTGTGATACACACAAAAAACTGACTCACTGGATTGGAGTCCATCTAATAAATACATGTTGTCCCAACTAAATTAAATTACATTATCTTGTATGGATGTGTTTTATTTGAGTTGGGGCTACATACATTTATTAAATAGAAATCTTGCACATAATTAAATTAAGTTCATCCAAAGAGCCATTTTTTTTGACTGTGCAAGATAATTGAATTTAGTTTTGGCTACATATATTTATTAGATGGAAATCCTGCACATAATTGAATTTAGTTCATTCAGTGAGTCATTTGTTTGAGTGATACACTCAAAAAAAATAACTCATTGGATTGGATTTCATCTAATAAACATATGTAGTCTAGTCCCAAATAAATTAAATTACATTATCTTGCATGGATGTGTTTTATTTGAGTTGGAGCTACATATATTTATTAGATGGAAATCATGCCCATAACTGAATTGATCTTATCCAATGAGTCATTTGAGTGATACACTCAAAAAATTGACTCATTGGATTGGATTCCACCTAATAAATATATGTTGTCCCAGCTAAATTAAATTATATTATCTTGCATAGATGTGTTTTATATGAGATGGGGCTACATATATTTGTTAGATGGAAATCCTGCACAAAACTCAATTGAGTTTATCCAAAGAGCCTTTTTTTTTTTTTTTTTTTTTTTTGAGTGTGCAAGATAATTTAATTTAATTTGGGCTACATATATTTATTAGATGGAAATCCTGCCCATAATTGAATTTAGTTCATCCAGTGAGTTATTTGTTTGAGTGATACACTCAAAAACTGACTCATTGGATTGGATTCCATCTAATAAATACTCGTATATGTAGTCCCAAATAAATTACATTACGTTATCGTGCATGGATGTGTTTTATTTGAGTTGGAGCTACATATATTTATTAGATGGAAATCCTGCACATAACTGAATTGAGTTCATCCAATAAGCCTTTTTTTTTTTTTTTTTGAGTGTGTTAGTAGATGTGAAGGCGGGCTCAGACCACAGTCTGGAGGAAAGGAACACAATATGGTCCGACCAAAACAGGTCTTCTCAGTTTATGTCATTCTTGGTTTATATTAAACTAAACAAGTGGTCAGGTTCATATTCAGTGTGAAAATACTTTTTGGATAGGTCGGACTTTTTGAATCATTTACAGAAAGTTTAGGCAGTTTTTCATCACCCATTAAACAGTTGAAGAAGAAAAGAAAACCAAACAAGCCAATGTCAAATAATGCAAACCGAGACAGTCTACATAAACAATCACGACAGGATGTAAGTACGTTATGGAAATTTATTTAATGCAAACAAAATTCCATTGTGAAACCTAAACAATAGGACCAAACCTATGAAAACATGAACCTTGGTATGAATCTTGTTCCAGATGTTCAGATATCAAAATGACCTCAGGTGCATTGTGAGGGAATTTCATCGGCCATGTGTTGCGCTTCCTTGAGCACAATCCAGCGTGTAAATGCATCGATGCTGAGGACCCCAGTAACTGGAGAAGTCCAAGAGGATGTCCACGTGTGAACTGAGGGCTTGGGAGGTAGGGATGAACCCGAGGTCTTCCTGGGTAGTTGCCATTGACAATGGTTCTGTCATGTGTTGGATGTGGTGACGTGTGCCACCCGTGTACGCTCCCAAACCTGACCAACCTGCAATCAGAAAGAACAGACCTCCCCTGAGGTCACAGAGAAAGGGGAGAATAGTCATAGTTGAATTCATACAATGAAATTTGTCCTCTGCATTTAGTTCATCCTATTGTGACAAATGCCTTTCCTGCATCAGGAAGGGCATTTGCTGTAGAACCTGTGCCAAATCAACATGCAGATCAGCCTAAGATCTGCTGAAGCAAACCCCAAGTGAATAAGGGAGAATTGCTTAACTCATCCTAATTATAGTTAGACACAATTCAACCTTTAGGAGCAGTGTGCTGCCACTGTCCGGCACCTGGGGAACAACTCCAGATGTACAGACCTGCCTTGGTCAGGGGCAGAGAAAAGAACAGACCCTAAATAAGCATGTTTTTGATAGTGGAGGGAAACCAGATTGTCCGGAGGAAATTCATGCACCCTTTTGCCTTGTGGTAGAAATATTAGGCATTTCTTGCCCAATTTGTTACCCTACAATGGGGAAGAGCAGGTAGTTTTGTGGCAATAGGTGTTGTGAAAGTGTAGGAACACGGACCCACAACAGGGGGCGCAAATGAACGGACAATGGAGTAAGTCAAAATAACAACGCTTTACTGTTGTGAATGTGCACAACGAATACAACCAATCACGGAAATGAACAACAGTCAATTCACAAAAGTGTCGTGTGGGCAGGCTCGAAGATAGGAGACGCCTCTCCAAGGTAAGAACGGAACCACACGGCTTCCTCCGCCACAGGACCCCGGGAATACTGGAGCCACCAAGTCCCGAACTCCCAGGTGGCCACTGCCTCCGCGTGTCGGACCTGGTACTGCTGGCGAGGAACAAAGGACAGTTAGATGGGGGCGCGTTTGCACCCAGGACTCCGAACAGCAGGGAAGTTACCTCCACCTCTCGTTGGAACAGTAATCCACAAACTAGCACAATCCAAAAAGATACACTCCGTTAGCTTCGATACGTTACCTCTCCGGTAGAAACGATATCTCGGCAATGAGGTGAAGGTGCCGTCCTGCTGATATACCCCACTGATGATTGCCGTCAGCTGTCTCAGGTGATGGGTGGCAGCTGTCACCGTAGCTGCTCCCGTGAGCCGGCGGCGCCCTCTGGTGCCTGGAGCCCGCACTCCAGGCAGGGCGCCCTCTGGTGGTGGTGGGCCAGCAGTACCTCCTCTTCAGCGGCCCACACAACAATAGGGTTTGAACTAGCAACATGAAGACAGGGGTTTGATTCCAGGTATGTCCACTTGAGGCTACCTGACTGTGTTGTTGGACAAAACACTTGATTTGCAATGTCCCAGTCAAGGTTGGGTAGGATTACTTTGAAAGAATACATGTGGATTACATGTATGTATGTACATACTTGTAATCTGATTACTTTTGGATTACATTTCAAAGTAATCCTACCCAAGCTTGGTCCCAGCCCACCCATGGGTACTGAATTGGGGAGTAAGCCTGTGATAGACCAGCATCCCATCCAGAGGGGTCATCAGTTCTCATTGGCTTTACACTACAGTCTCCAGAGAAAAGCACTGGTCCATGGGTCTGAGGTCTTCTATAGGACTCTCTCTCTTTCTCAGAAAATATATTTTCTTCTGTGTGATCTGAACTTTTATACAGATCCACATGAAATCCGGCACAATTATAGATATTATAACTCTGAATATATTAGATTTTTTCATAAAAATCCATGTACTGTGGGAATCAAGAAGTAAAAAAAAAAAAAAAAAAAAAATCTGGATCAGCATCTTGATCTGGATGAAATCTAAAGCCCCCATCACACATAACAAGAATGTACAGGAACCACCCTGACACAGCAAATATTGCCATAATCCGACGCAGGCGTGGTCAGCAGTGTCAGAATGCATCCAGAGTACCACATCCGCACCTGCACGATGGCATCCAAAGTGCATGTAGACAACAAGTAGATGACACAGAGTGCTGTCAGATGGCCATAAAAGGTGCTGAAGACTGCTCAACATGCAAATGTCTGGATGGCAAACACAGGACCGGGGTGGGAGGCAGCGCTGTGTTCCTCATGCGTATGTGCTCCCCATGCACACACGTGGGGCTGAAATTATCACTCAGCTGTGTGTGGGTGTATATGCATAACATGGGGTGCACGTACGTGTGTGCCACTGGACAGACTTTGTTGAAAGTTTACTGGCAATGGGCCATGCTGTTCCATGCGTCAGACGGAGCCTTTCCAGGGAAATTTAATTTCTTTTTTTTGTGTGTGTTGTGGCTCATTTCAGCAGCATAACGCAACTCTGGACACCACAATGGTTGAATTATCACATGGGAATTATTTTTGTATTTTGGGTGAGAGGATTTTAACCACAGGATGCAGTCTCGGCTCCACATCCACACTGCAATCCTGGACCGCTGTTGGAGGTGAGATTCATGTTTATTAATGTTGTCATGGCCTGGCACAACAGTTCCATGTTATATCTCCTACAGAGGTAGAAGGTGATCATATATTACAGTGGTTGGATCCATTCAGCTCCGAGCCTGATGCGTGCAATTGTGCGTTGCTGCGCACCACAGAGAGGTGCAGCTGCCTGTGTTATATAGAGATATGATGGAGACAATAGTTCACATTATTTACATTGCCCATGGGAAGGAATGGACAAATATCTGTATTGTAAGGTCTATTGTGGATATAATAGCCTGTTTAGATCTGCGGTGGCGTGCGCACAGTAGCTCATGGTGCTTTGGTTTGATAGCCGCTGTTCACATTCACTGTACATGATAATAATTCATAATTATTATCAAGACGAAGTGTGCCACATACATTTCAACAGTTCCTTTGTGCTCTGGGGGGGCATTATTATACATGGCACATGCAGGTCAGATCCAGTGCCAGATCCATCTTGTGATTCCCTTATATGCAGTCATATAATTTCGGATTCTGTTTTTCCGCCATCAGAATATGTAAATTGCGGTCAGATGGTCCTCAGATGGCACATGGACCGCCGTTGGATAGATTTACCATGTCGACAGCGCCCGGGGGTTTTTGAACATGTGCATCATACTCGGGGCCGCCAACAGATTTTGACCAACTGTGTGGACTCTCTCGGATGGCTATCAGAACATTTTGGAACTGAAACCCGACACTTTTCGGATGTGCGCCGATTCGTCATTCTGACACCATTCTACGTGATTCTGGCTATGTGTGATGGGGGTATAAATTAATGGGCTTTTCCATGCCACACAATCCACAAAGTTTTATGAAAACTGACCTTCTAGCCTTTGTTATGACAAACCATTAAATGGAAATGAAACCATAAGGTTTTTGGTGAAGATAATAAAGCTAATCATTCCTTCCCTTCTATATGTGGTCTTTTCTTCACATTGTTCTACGACAGATGTTCTTCTGTCTTTTGTTCCACGGAGTGTTGTTCTGGAATTTATTTACTTATTAATTTATTTTAACCCTATAACAGTGGTGCAGTTGGATTATTGCAATAGCTTGTTTGTGTCTATCTGTGTAGAAAATAACTCAGGAACATATTAACAGAATTTCACCAGATTTGGTAGAAATATTCTTTGGTTGTGTGTCTGAAGATGATTAACCTTTGGAGTAAATTAGTCAAATGTCAAGGTCATCAAGAATATAGTCCAAAAAAGCACCTTTTCCAGGATTTATTCACAACTAATAGACCTCACAAGATGTTGTGAAGGTTATACCACTCAGTAAATCATTTATTATCAAATTTCAAATTCAGTTTATTTAATTTACATAGCTCCAAATCACAACAAAGCTGCCTCAAGGTGATTCACACAAGTAAGGTTCGTCTGCATTGTTGTGTCTTTGTCTCTCATCTCTCTCTTGACAATAACCCATACTGAATCTATGGTGTCGTGTCTAAGTGGCCAGTCAAGTGCAGTAATACCACGGTAAGCAACCAAGTTACTTGTAGTTTTGGCACAGTGTGCAGGTGCCAAGTCCTGCTTTATCAATCAATCAACTTTTTTCTTATATAGCGCCAAATCACAACAAACAGTTGCCCCAAGGCGCTCCATATTGTAAGGCAAGGCCATACAATAATTATGAAAAACCCCAACGGTCAAAACGACCCCCTATGAGCAAGCACTTGGCAACAGTGGGAAGGAAAAACTCCCTTTTAACAGGAAGAAACCTCCAGCAGAACCAGGCTCAGGGAGGGGCAGTCTTCTGCTGAGACTGGTTGGGGCTGAGGGAAAAAACCAGGAAAAAGACATGCCGTGAAGGGGGGCAGAGATCAATCACTAATGATTAAATGCAGAGTGATGCATACGGAGCAAAAAGAGAAAGAAACAGTGCATCATGGGAACCCCCCCACAATCTACGTCTAAAGCAGCATAACCAAGGGATGGTCCAGGGTCACCCGATCCAGCCCTAACTATAAGCCTTAGCGAAAAGGAAAGTTTTAAGCCTAATCTTAAAAGTAGAGAGGGTATCTGTCTCCCTGATCTGAATTGGGAGCTGGTTCCACAGGAGAGGAGCCTGAAAGCTGAAGGCTCTGCCTCCCATTCTACTCTTACAAACCCTAGGAACTACAAGTAAGCCCGCAGTCTGAGAGCGAAGCGCTCTAATGGGGTAATATGGTACTACGAGGTCCCTAAGATAAGATGGGACCTGATTATTCAAAACCTTATAAGTAAGAAGAAGAATTTTAAATTCTATTCTAGAATTAACAGGAAGCCAATGAAGAGAGGCCAACACGGGTGAGATATGCTCTCTCCTGCTAGTCCCCGTCAGTACTCTAGCTGCAGCATTCTGAACCAACTGAAGGCTTTTTAGGGAACTTTTAGGACAACCTGATAATAATGAATTACAATAGTCCAGCCTAGAGGAAATAAATGCATGAATTAGTTTTTCAGCATCACTCTGAGACAAGACCTTTCTGATTTTAGAGATATTGCATAAATGCAAAATCTCTAAAAAAATCTCTTTAAAAAGAAATCAGCATCTCTATAAATCTTGTCAGCAGATGGAAGCATGAAAAGCTCTAAAATCTGTTGGTAGACAGCTGTGTTGTCTTTGGACTTGATAAAACACAGTGGACCAACACGTTCACACTCAAGATCAATTTAAAGTGTGTTATTGTGCATTGAATCCCGTACAATGATATTTCTTTGGCTGCATGAGATTTGGTTTGGGACCCACAGCTAGATTTTTTTTTTTTTTAATGCAACCACAGTTGTGCAAGGAGAATGCGGCATTGGTGGCATTGCACCGGGGATATTCTGGTGGATGTGGGGGTCCAGAAGTCCAAGAAGGGCAGGGGTCACTCTCTCTGCTCCACCATCATAAACACAACAGATTGGATGAAGTCTTCATTGGTGTTGAAGTCCACCAGTCACACTTCTCTGAAACCAGAACCCTGTCACCATCGCACAGCCTCCTCACTTGCCAACAATGGTGTCACTCTTGGAGGCTGAAGGAACACAGGGTGTGCTCCGTCAGAGGTATTAGCTATGGGGATCAGATGCTTTAAATAAAAGAGGAGTGGTGTGCTTTTGCAGCCTATCATATAACAAGTCAAGCTGAATACTTGTGAAGCCTGTGTCTCTATTTATTACATGTATTTCCCTTTCAAATAAGCTTGCAAGAAGAATAATGTCTCACCACAAACTGTACAAGTTATTTTGATTGGACTTGTAAAACACGATTCTTTATTTTCCTATATTTAAATCATCTCCAGGTGTAGAAACTGATTCAGTTTCATTTTCATAATAAGCTTTCTCCACTTTCTATAGAAGTGGAAAGCTTCTTTCCACTTCATTTCACTTTATAATGCCAACTGTGGGGTCTTGTTGTCCCACCCCTAGGAGGAGAAATTAAATCAATTTTGATTGCAGGAAAATAAAATAGCAGCACATTAAATGGAGCTATATTTTCCAACGAGGCCTTGTTTGCTTGTTTGTGTCGTTATTTTTCCATGCTGAGGAATGGAAACATGCAAACCACGCCGTCTCCGTGGTCTAACAAACAGGAGATCTCAAAACATGCGCTGTGAGCCAAAATGACATCATGTGTTGTATCAAAAACAAACAAGGCAAATTGAGGGTCATCATTAAAAATGAACGTTCGCAAAATACCGTCCTCAGTCTCTGAGCCAAGTCTGGGTTAAATTAAGGTTATGTGGATTTATCAGCAACTAAATTGCTCTATTCCCAACCTTCCTTTAGTTTTTAAAGCTACAGTGTGGTGGACTTAGTGTCATCTAGAGGTAAGGTTGCAGATTGCATTATGCTGTCCGCCGGTCCTTCATTTTTGCACTTCTTTGCCAACGGAGATTTTGCACGTTCTTGCCTTCCCTTGTCTAAAAGCAATATGTAGGATCAACTATTTCACAAAAATTAGGGTTTTCAAACTCATTAGCCTGCACTAGCAACCAGTAGACAGTATAGGGACGCATCTCAAAAAATTAAGATATTGTGAAAAAGTTTTATATTTTTGTCAATTGGTATATCAAAAGGTGAATTTTATATATATATATATATATATATATATATATATATATATATATATATATATATATATATATATATATATATATATATATATTAGACTTATCACCTATAAATTAAAATATTTCAAGCATTTTAATTCTTAATTAATTTATTAATATAAATGTATAAATTATTAATTTTGATAATTATGGCCTACAGCAAAAAAAAAATATATATATATATATCAATATATTAGAATATTTCATGAGATCAGTTTATACAAAAATAATACAAAAATGTTAAATTTCTGAAAAGTATGTTAATTTATGCACTCAATACTTGTTTGGGGTTTCTTTTGAATGAGTTCCTGCATCAATGCATTGTTGCACTGCTGATGTGCTGTGGAAGACCAGGTTGCTTTGATAGCAACCTTCAACTCATCTGTGTTGTTGTGTCTTTGTCTCTCATCTTTCTTTTGACAATAACCCATAGATAATCTATGGTGTAATGTCTAAGGGGCCAATCAAGTGCAGTAATACCACGGTAAGTTATAAGTAGTTTTGGCACAGTGTGCAGGTGCCAAGTCCTCCTTTAGTAGGAAATCAACATCTCCATAAATCTTGTCAGCAGATGGAAGTATGAAAGGCTCTAAAATCTCTTGGTAGACAGCTGTGTTGACTTTGGACTTGATAAAACACAGTGGACCAACGCCAGCAGGTGACATGGCACCCCAAATCATCACTGACTATGGAAACTTCACATAGGACCTCAAGCAACTTGGATCTCCATTCTTCTTCCAGACTCTGGGACCTTGATTTCCAAATGAAATGCCAAAATGTACTTTCTTCTGAAAAGAGTACTTTGGACCACTGAGCAACAGTCCAGTTCTTTTTTTTGTTTTGTTTTTTTTTTTACCTTAGCCCAGGTAAGTTCCTTCTGAAATTGTCTCTAGTTCAGGAGTGGATTGACAATAATAAAGCAACACTTGTAGGTCATTACTTGGACACATTTGTGTGTAGTTGCTCTCAATGCACTGATTCCAGCCTCAGCCCACTCCTTGTGAAGCTCCCCAACTTCTTGAATCAGCTTTGCTTGATGATCTTCTCAAGGCTGTGGTCATCCCTGTTGCTTGTGCATCTTTCCTACCACACTCTTTCCTTCCAGTCATCTTACCATGAATATACATTGATACGGCACTCTGCAAACAGCTAGCTCTTTCAGCAGTGACCTTCCTTCACTTACTCTTCAACGAATGTCTTCTGTCAAGTCAGTAGTTTTCCCCATGATTGTGCTTGTGTGTACTGAACCAGACTCAGAGATTCCTGATATTTTGTCTGTAAAAATAGTGTTACTTTGAGCTTGAAACATTTTAGTTTGTAAATAATGAGTCCAGAATATATAAAAATCTCACTTTCTGAAATAACTGACTATTTTTTTTTTTACTTTTTCATGACATTCTAATTTTTTGAGATACACCTGTACAGGAACAACCACTGGTTGTTCCTTTTATTTGGTTTTGTGGCTGTGCTACATAATGCAAAATACAAAATGCGGAGTAAGAACGTCCCCTTCGGACTACCATTGCAAATGCTATATCTCATTTCTGCTAAGAAACGCCCACTGCTGCTTTAGAATGGATTGCCATGAAAACAAACGCCATTAGATGAGGAAAAAATATGGGGAAAAAGAGCTAAAAGATGGCCTGAATGTGACCTGTAAAATTCCAGACCCTTCAAAGTTTAATGGTGACCAGCAACCCAAAGCCCAGAATGATACTCTCGGATTAACAAAGCTGATCATCATCAGTACGTCTTCAAGCTGTTTTCTTTGAGTGTGTGTTTATAGCTTTGGGAGGACATGTTTATGTTGAATGCCGTGACAGGACGAGAATCCTCAGGAGTGCTATGATGTGAACAGGAAACTCTGAATCTTTTTTCCCCACACGTTCTCCCTCACAAACATTGTACACTTTTTCCCTTCTCCTCATCCAGTTCTCTAAAATAACAGCTTCGACACGATCAGTGCTGAGCTGTCGGTAACTCGAGAGCCGCGGAGAACACGGAGCGCTGAGGAATCCTGCTGCCGTGAATGAGGTGCAGTCAGCTCACTGGTCCTGGTCTCGATGGCATAGATGTACAGGAGGCCCACGCAAAACCCTCTGGAACCTGGGCGCCAGGTGTGATAGACCCTGGCCATCTGGATAGGAGAGAGGACAGGCCAGCCTTGTGTTTGGTTGTTTGTAGTGTGGAATCAAGTGAGGATTTTTGGAGGGGGAGGGCGAAACACTGTATGCTCCCTCTGGGCCATTGACGCAGCTTTGCAACGTTTCAACATTCTTCAAATACAGGGTGTGTTGGTTTTCGGCTATTTATATAGTACAATACACAGATACACCTTACATACAGTAGGTGGGTTCACGGCGTGCATACCCTCAACAAAACTAAATTGCAAAACAATAATTACAAAAAATAAAATTGACAAATACGAAACGTCACCTAACTTCTTCAAAGCTTCACCTCAGGGAGCTTTGGTGGCCACTCTTTGCTCACATGATTTGGTGTGTTGCGTGCAGATCTGTTAAATTGCCAAAAAACCTCTCACTTGAGTCAACTGGATTTTGTGGCCATTTAAATTTAACATTGAAAACCCAATTTAATGTATCTTTTACATTATATCTTAATCAAACGTGCCCCAATCAAGCTCATATTTTAAAGTGAGGTGCAGACTGGCACTCACTATGACCTGACAAAGTTTGATCAGGATCTGATCCAGATTACAGATTTTGTGGCCATTTAAATTTAACATTGAAAACCCCATTTAATGTATCTTTTATATTATATCTTAATCAAATGTGTCCCAAATACTCTCATATTTGAAAGTGAGGTGCAGACTGGCACTCACTATGACCTGACAAAGTTTGATCAGGATCTGATCCAGATTACAGATTTTGTGGCCATTTAAATTTAACATTGAAAACCCCATTTAATGTATCTTTTACATTATATCTTAATCAAACGTGTCCCAAATACTCTCATATTTGAAAGTGAGGTGCAGACTGGCACTCACTATCACCTGACAAAGTTTGATCTGGATCTGATCTGGATTACAGATTTTGTGGCCATTTAAATTTAATATTGAAAACCCCATTTAATGTATCTTTTACATTATATCTCAATCAAACATGTCCCAATCAATCTCATATTTGAAAGTGAGCTGCAGACTGGCACTCTTAATTAATAGACTAATTTTGATCCTCATCTGATCAGTATTTAGCAGATATTTGATTTTAACATTGAAAAGTCCTTTTGATCTATATTTTGTATTATATTTTAGCTTATGAAAATTCACTTCTAACAGGACTTTGACCTTGAAAATTTTTTCCAAGGTAAAAATTTGTGGAATTGGAAACTAGTGTTGGCAGAGGTTTGTGCTCTATGGGCACGGTGCCCGAAGAAGAAAAATGAGGGAAGCCTTTAAGCCTCACAATGAAACTCTGAAGGAGCTACAGCTTTGAATGTCTGTGACTGGAGACACTGTACATAAAATCATTTTTGCCTGTTGCATCTTTTGGCAAAATGTAAATACAGTTTCATACGAACTATCTTCTTTTTACCAACGGCGTCCCCTGTTTTCGCTCAAACATAAAGCTGTGACTGGTGAAGCAACAAGCAAAAGCAATTATATGCACATTCTCTCCAATCACAGCCACTCAGGCCTGTATCTCCTCCACATGTGCAACTTTCCATCAGAGGTCATGTTTAAGATTTCCACTGAGATTTTACAGCATTTATTATTATTATTATTATTATTATTATTATTATTATTATTATTATTATTATTATTATCTGTAAGCTTGATATTTCCCATTTTACTTTGATGTCATGAATATGAAAAAAGTAAAAGCATGTTAAAGACTAAGGGTGTGTGCATTTTTCTTTTCTTAAATGGGCGCCTCCTTAAGGTTGCAGTTGTGCAGTCAGCTCTCTGTAAACATCTGTCAGCCATTGCTCTCCCCCCTTCCCCCCCTCGCCCTTTGACCTCCCTGCTAAAGAAAGAGCAACTGTGACTTTCTGCCAAAAACTAACAAAGATTTTTATTTATTTATGTATTTTATGCCGTATCTCAGCAATGGAAAGAGATTCAGATGTGTGTCTGTGCAGGTTTAAAAAATAAATAATAATAATAATAATAATAATAATAATAATAATAATAATAATAATGTAATGGAAACTGTGATGACTTGTGCAGCTCACAGTTCAAGTGGGTAGATTGTGTTTGGAAGAACAGCCAGCTTGATCAGTGGAAATCTAATTTAGTTGTTCAGGGTTTGTGTAGTTGATTATTATTATTATTATTATTATTATTATTAATATAATTTAGTTTTTTCTTCCAGCTGCTCGTGTTTATTTGTGCTGATCACAGCAGATTATCATCAAACCAAACGGTCCCCCCTAAAAATCGGTCCACCCTGCCTTCACTGTGCATGCGTCATTAGCCGCGGTTCATGGATTATCGCCTTGTTACTGCTTCAAACTGAACTCCAGTCATCATCCATCTCAGCGGCAGATATCTGAAGCTTTTGTACAACAATCATTTCCACATAAATTCAGCATTATTTCATCATAAACGATGGAGTAAGCGACCAGAGCGCCGCGGCTACACGAGCTGCTAGCTGATGCGTTCACTGCGCGTTGGTCATTTCAAAGCGTCACAGAGTATCGCCTCGTTTCTTCTTAAAACTGACTTTAGAATGATTTAAGAGGTTTTACCTTCATCATCTGATGGTTAATAATCACATTAATCCATTTGATCACTTTGGGTGAAGAGACTCAGACTCAGACGAGCTGCTGTGGTCCCAAATGACGCATACGCAGTGAAGGCAGGCGGACTGATTTTTAGGGGGGACCATTCGGGCGGTGACACCAGTACAGGATCCTGATCTTGATGTTCTGCAGATTCCCTTCCAGACACAACTGCAGATAAAAATAAATAAATGAAAATTAAGTACAAAAATAAAATAATACTTGAAATATATGGAAAATGACATAAATGTACCATTGCGACTTTGCCATTTACCACTTTTAAGAGTTTTAATTGCATGTGCCTGCAAGGAAATTCAAGCTGTTCCAGAATATTATTTTTGAATCATTAAAGGTTTTGTTCTTCGGCCCTGTTTAGTTTAACTTACAGGGTTTGTCTGTGGTTTGGACATTTCAGGCTCTGATCTGCCATCCTGCAGCCACTCTGTCTCCCTTTGGATTCACAGCAGTGGCAAAAAAAAAAAAAAAAACCTGGACACAGAGCAGATCATCAGCTCTCCCACTCCTGCTTCACGGGGCCCCAGCGCTCCCCTTTAGTCCCCCGTCCCTCCCACCTTCTCTGCTTCCAGCAGTCCCTGCAGGCCTCCCTCCCCACTTCAATTACAGCCTATCCCCCGTAGTGCCAGCCCCTCCATCTGTGACCCCAGGGGTTACCAAGTCAGAGAGGTCAGAGGTCATTCTCCCCACAGCCACACCAGGCATCTCTCAGAAGTTTCCGGCTCTGTATCTTAAGCCCTGCAGTGCGACACCCACACGACCCACGGGCAGCCAGGCAAGGCAGAGATCCCTCCCCACCCTCCACCCCAACACATTCATCTACAACTCATTTACAATTGGTTAAAAACATTTCACATGCTGCCATTTGTATATATATATATATACACTCAACAAAAATATAAACGCAACACTTTTGGTTTTGCTCCCATTTTGTATGAGGTGAACTCAAAGATCTAAAACTTTTTCCACATACACAATATCACCATTTCCCTCAAATATTGTTCACAAACCAGTCTGAATCTGTGATAGTGAGCACTTCTCCTTTGTTGAGATAATCCATCCCACCTCACAGGTGTGCCATATCAAGATGCTGATTAGACACCATGATTAGTGCACAGGTGTGCCTTAGACTGCCCACAATAAAAGGCCACTCTGAAAGGTGCAGTTTTATCACACAGCACAATGCCACAGATGTCGCAAGATTTGAGGGAGCGTGCAATTGGCATGCTGACAGCAGGAATGTCAACCAGAGCTGTTGCTCGTGTATTGAATGTTCATTTCTCTACCATAAGCCGTCTCCAAAGGCGTTTCAGAGAATTTGGCAGTACATCCAACCAGCCTCACAACCACAGACCACGTGTAACCACACCAGCCCAGGACCTCCACATCCAGCATGTTCACTTCCAAGATCGTCTGAGACCAGCCACTTGGACAGCTGCTGAAACAATCGGTTTGCATAACCAAAGAATTTCTGCACAAACTGTCAGAAACCGTCTCAGGGAAGCTCATCTGCATGCTCGTCGTCCTCATCGGGGTCTCGACCTGACTCCAGTTCGTCGTCGTAACCGACTTGAGTGGGCAAATGCTCACATTCGCTGGCGTTTGGCACGTTGGAGAGGTGTTCTCTTCACGGATGATGTGAAGGAGATGTGTTGCACTGCATGAGGCAAATGGTGGTCCCACCAGATACTGACTGGTATCCCGCCCGAATAAAACAAAACTGCACCTTTCAGAGTGGCCTTTTATTGTGGACAGTCTAAGGCACACCTGTGCACTAATCATGGTGTCTAATCAGCATCTTGGTATGGCACACCTGTGAGGTGGGATGGATTATCTCAGCAAAGGAGAAGTGCTCACTATCACAGATTTCGACTGGTTTGTGAACAATATTTGAGGGAAATGGTGATACTGTGTATGTGGAAAAAGTTTTAGATCTTTGAGTTCATCTCATACAAAATGGGAGCAAAACCAAAAGTGTTGCGTTTATATTTTTGTTGAGTATATAATCACCAATAAACCTTAAAGCTACAGTCTGTAGGATTTAGGGGCCTTAATTAGCATAAATTGAATATAGCAACCATAACATTTAGATTAGATTAGATAGAACTTTATTGATCCCTTGGGAAGACTCCTTCAGGGAAATTGAGGTTCCAGCATCTTTGTATAGCAGCACACAGGGTAAGAAGCACATAGAATATCAAAAGTGAACAAAAGAAAAACAGTTTGCAAATATAAATATGAATACAAATACACAACATAAATACCAGACATACTGATCAATACTGGTTTACTGGCTACTACTGTTCCTTTCATTCTCATTCCCGACCTCTGTCTTCCTGTTACTCCTCCTCCCACCAAGTGAGGAGTTGTACATTATTGCATAATTAATTACCTGCAAAATCAAATCAATGTGCTTTTATAAACTGAGAATGTGAAGTGGAGAGTCATACATATTGTCTATCACATGAGAAGGCAAGGGATTGTGAATCCTCATTGCCAAAAATAGCAAAAAATGTGACGTGAAATAAATTTGTGACAAAGGCATAATGCAATCTGCAATCTCACCACTAGATGTCTCTAAATCCTACACACTGTAGCTTTAAGGCATCACATTGCCTAATATATTTAATATTCTTCAATTTGGTCACTCCGACGTTAAACAGCTGGTACCTTGGAGTATATTTGTATATTTAATTTTTAATTTATTAAAAATGAAAAATGAAATTAATTCTTTATGAATATTAATTCCATTGATTCTTGACTCCCTCCAAAAAGAGGTAAATACAACAGTTTGGGGGGGGGGGGGGGTTTCAAAACATTTATATAGCCTTCTCACTGAATTAGACTGCATCAAGAGTCTATGGATGAATGCTAATGTTAACTAGTTTCTAACATTTGCCTTAAGTTACAGTTTAACTGACTAATGTTAGCCAGCCAAGGCTAACATATGCTTTACCTAACATTTGGCAACAAATATTAATTGAGGATAGATCCTGTGCTGACTGCAGCCTTTAAATATAAAATGTCTAATTTGATATGGAGGCAGATTCCTGAACCGTCCAGCAGGTGTCAGTGTTCACCAGGTGTCAGCACAGGATGTGATGGCTTCCTTTTCATGTAGAATGTGGAACAATGTCCAAAACATAGGCTTTCCAAGGTTTGGAAACATTTTGGTATCATGTTTCTCTCCATAGCTGCTAGCTTAACTCATTAGCTGGCTCAGTGCATCAAAAGCACACAGCATGTTCAGTGCTTCAGCAGGTGGTAGACAAACTACTCTTCATAATTCTTCATAAACCAGCCAGCATTCACTAACCATCCAACAGGTGTCTACGGGATGTTACACAGGCAAAACATTTGCTTCATTGATTGATTGCATGCATCAAAGTTCACCAGTTGCAAGATGTTTGACCCCATTATATGTTGTTTTAATGTGGTGAGTTACAGGATGGTAACTTTTATTGTCGTTGAGTTATTGATGACACAAGTTAGCTGGAATGGACTAAATCATTCACCCACTCATCTATACTTTTGCTGTTTCCAGAGCAGGGAATATGTTAAAGAACTCTTGACATTTTGTAAACTTGCAGAGATGATGTATAATATAATACTTTGTTTAAAATCCTTTTTAGTAGAAATACACTTACTGATTAGTTGTAATAAACTTATGAGATGTTTAATAAAATAATTGAATGTGCTTGTGTTGCACTTTTGTAACTCACAGTTATTACTAACAGGGTGACCCCCCCCCCCCCCCCCCCCGCAAGTACCCCTCAGAAAAAAAACATGTTTTTATATGCATTAGCACATATGTTGCTTCTTTGTACATTGGTGAGAATGCTTAAGATTAAATTCCAACATTATTTAACAGCAGACCTGTGGACAAAAGCCCATGTTGCAGAATAAGACCCCTTTAGAATTTATGCCACCATGTTTATAATGAAATGTACTGAAGGTATTGGCAAATTATTTCAGGTTATAAGAGCAAACCATATTCCTTTTGCTATTGATTTTTACTGTGTCAGCGGTAAATCGTCAGCAAATGGACAACAGAGCAAGTCAATGACTCAGGCTGTTTTGTTGACCACAAAGTTCTGACATGGAACTCGGCCTTGCAGCACAGAACTGTATTTCTGTCGTAGTACCCAGACCTCACCTTGTCAATACCAGACACATTATCTCTAATGGGGGGGAGTCGAGACGAGGAGACAGCGAAGGAGAGACAGAGAGCAGAAGAACGGTGTCGCTATTGACTAAAACCAAGAGGACCTCCACTCCCACCCTCCTGTGTCCAGACATATGGGGTAATGAGGACCACTCTTCTCCATGACCGCCCCCCTTCTCCTCGGCACCTCTCTCTTCTTCCCCTCACCCAAGCTAGAAAGGCTTTTAATCAGCCCCTGAGGGAAAACTTGAATGTGATATGGGGAGAAAAAAGGAGGGGAAGACAGGACGAGAAAAGTCCATTAGCAAAGCAGACACAATAGCTGCAGGAACCAAGCCGACACTGGGAGGTTTCCTTCAAACCCACAAAAAGACGTACAGGGACAGTAGGCCTGAAGACTAGTCATCTGCACGCAATATGCACATATATGAGGGTGTGCATGTGTGTGAGTCAATCGAGTCAGTTACACAGGGTGGTTATTCTGCTAGTTTAAGGCCATTTCCCCCTGTTTATGTAAGAACTTTTCTGTTTTCTTTTCCAAAGAAGAAGTCTGCCAATCGAGGCGAGCCAGACCGACTTTATCAAGGCAGCCATCTCAGGCTCTGACATTAAATCCATGACTGCTTCACGTGCCAATAATAATAATAATAAAAAAATACTAATAATAACAACTGTCAACACATGGCCTTCTTGTTGGCCCCTCAGCCTGAGAGATCCTAAAAATATGATGAGGTAAAGAATTTGAGTGGTGAAGCGTTTTTTTTGTTGTGTTAACAGGAGACATCATAGCTCATAATTAGGTGTACAGGCATTTAATTAGTACTTGGGTTTGTCAGGGTGAAATATTTCACTTAGTAAATAAAGTTTTGAAAAATGACCCAAGTATCTCTGTTGCAGGCCTTCTAGTAGATCACATAACTAGCACATCAGCACCCCCACGTGGCCATTGGTGTAACTATTTTTTTTAAATTATTATTTCATCAAATGCCAGAAAGAAAAATGGGATAAAAGTAGGACATTGCAGCGTGTTATATGGCTCAGCGTGGTAATAAAACAGCAGTCCTACATATTAAAGTCATTTATTGGACATATTAAAGCCGGCGGAGGAGATGTGGTCCAACACAAAGCCGTCAGTTTCACGCACACCGAAGGCACACATTATGTCCACGAGCTCTGCGCGTTCAAACACAAAAACCGAATAAAGCCGTGAAAAGCGCGACGCATTTTTCATTCTTACAGCCCAATTTGAAGAAAACGGGCTAACATCAAATTACTTCCATATGGTTCCGCTGCGGGGCGCAGCCGAGTCTGCCAGACTCATGGCCAGACAGGGCTGTCAAAAACATAATGGTGATTCCAGCTCTCTGATTGGCCCGATGCTTGTACACTCTGACACGCCCCTTGGATTTTTTTTTTCCTGTTTAACTGGCCTGTTTGATTGGCTGAATGCGGATGTCAATCACGCAGTGAAGCGGCGAGCAGGCAGAGAAGAGTCAGTCGAGTGTTTTGCTCTCTGGAGGACGGAGCTCTGCAAAGCGAGCCTCCTCATCGCACACACACATGCACTCACGTTCACACGCATCAGGCTAAAAACACACTTACACACCATAATGTTGGTTCTTATGCCGCGATTCTACTTTATTTTTCCACTTAATTTAGGAATTAGTTTAACAAATAATTCTCCACTAAAAATAAGTTGGAGTTTGTAAAATCAAATTATAATCGACTAATTTATTTTTTATTTTATGTGCAATTGTTGTTTTAATGTTTTTTTTTTCTATTTTTATTAAGCCTATTAATTTATCACAAGATTACACAGATATAACAATATATAATATAAAGTCTTCCAAATTTTAAGAAAATATGCTGTTAAAATGTGGCTGAGAAATATAAACTTGCTTTGCATTGTACAAATGATGTATGATCATTGTGTGTTAATTTAATTGATATCATTTAGCAAATTGATTCGTTTTTTTTTTTATTCAAGATTGACCTAAATCATGTCTTTACAGAAATTATATGTTTAACAATATATTATGACACGTAATTCCGATATTTTAAATTAAAAACGCATAAAACTCATTATTATCAAATTTATTTATTTTAAATTATGTCAATAAAAATGAAGTATAGTGCACTTGCTAAAATAAGTAATCATGTTTGAGGATATTTATTAGATTTATTATTTTTAAGAAAAAATAATCAGGCTACTAAAATGACTAATTTTGACAAGATCTTTTTAAACATCACTTTAAGAAATATTAAAAATCAATTTTTTTGGTTTTGTTTTTATTTCAAATTTAAGATCTCTAAGTAATTTAATAATCTAATCTAGTCTCACGCACACACAAAAAACATTTTCCACATGCACGTCGACTAAACCGACTTTTTACAAATATGATAGTATGTTGTTTAATCGTTAATCCTGTAAAAGCAATCTTCAATCCTTTTCCTTTTGATTCCCGTGAGTCTTTGCGATAAGCACTCATAAACGCATGCGCACTAGTGTCTGGTGCGTCATGCATGATTCCACCAATCAGCTTCGTCCTCACAGGCTGATTTAAGAGCGCTACGCTAATAAATCTGTCAGATCTTCACAAAGTTGATTAAAACGTGTTTCACGTCGTTATGAACATACTTATGGATTAATCACATGACTGAAGGCTGGTTTCAGATCAGATGGAACAAAATACTCGTCGAAGCTTTTTTAAAGCAACAAAACCAGCTTTTTAGGATACTTTGTGGAGACAGCAACTCGATGTACGGGCGGACCACAAACGCCACTTTTTAATTTTTATTTTTATGCTATATTTTTCACTATTACTTGACAGGTTGCATTCCAGGAATCTATTTGTTTTTCTGCGGGACTAAAACAGGGTGCTCTATCGATATATCGCTTTTATCTGAGTGATATTTACGTTGTTTTTTTGTTTTTTTTCGTCCACTAAAATTTATTTAACTGGAGTAGTAGCCTACCGGACTGCATGCTTACATGCTACAAAATATATTTAAGACTATTATTTTATTTATATTATTTTAATATGGGATACGTGATGGTCGTTGTTGAATAATTGCAGTCTCACATCATCAGACGTGCAATAAAACTTTCGTGTTATTTTCAAAGTAGCAATTTGCAAAGCTTTGAAGTAAAATCAGCAGCATATAAATTATGATTCCTGTTGTTTTTGAATTATTTTGTGGGGGAGATAAAAAAAAAACCTGGAAAGAGCCAAAACTACAGTGACGTATTTTCACCAGCAGGAGGTGCAATGGAGCAAGATTCCTCGATTTCTGTCAGAACTGGAGAATTAATATTGTTGCTTTTAATAAATGATGTAGAAATTTAAAGTTATTGGTTATACCGAGGTACAAGTGTCACAGTTTATATATATATATATATATATATATATATATATATATATATATATATATATATATATATATATATATATATATATATATATAAATTAGGCTGTTTTCTCCTGCAAAAAAAAAAAAAATGTTTAAAAATACAAACACTATCTCCATGTCATATATTAATTTGCTTTAACCTGTCTGATTAGTGTGACAGAACCATCTTGCGCATTTTCTCGATTAAATATATTGACACACGAGTTTTATTTAAGTTATTAATAGCAGGCCATATCAATAAGCACGCTGTTAATCTCCCATTATTATCCTAATTATTGACGTTATTGTTATTAATTACAGAATCTGTCTGTTGTAGCGTGGCAGAGGCGAAATCACGTGTGGTGTGATGACGTCATCTTATATGCACGAAAATATGGACAGGGCACAAGCTCCCTAAAATCACTGTGATTTCTCTCTCTTTTTTCTTTTTTCCCCATGTATGCATATTGTGTATCTGACCTTGTTTGTAGTGTTTTTCTGTCAGGACCAAAAATATTCGGACAGTGTCAAAATTGTGTTTTGTTTGTTTTTTTTTGTGTGTTTTTTTTTTTTGTTTTCTAATTTTGCCTCCATATATCACCACAATGGGTTTGAGTGATTATTTCTGTAACCCTTTGAATTAAAATATGTCAGATTCTATACAAAGTTGAACAAAGTAACATAATTCTGAATACAGTGTCAAAATTAAATCATTATGTTTATCGTCAGTTTTGGGATTGAAACGGATATTTCCAAGGTGGTCAATATATTTTGGACTTCATTTATACCATTCATTAAGAAATACAGGTGGCAATATGGTACTCTATAGGAAATCTGGAGTTGGCAGTTCTTTAAAACTGAAATGACCATACAATAAAGATACTAGTGAGGGAAGCAACCAAGACACCTCTGAAAATGTTTGCCGTTTGTTTTGGTTGTAAAAACTATGCACAGTGCATCTTGTATTTCTTGCACCTCCAGACATAGCCTCAAGGTGGAGTGGAACAGAAGTTTTTTACAGAAAAGAAAACAGATCTCTAGGCTTGAGTCTAGTCTAATATGACTTCTGGCAAACTGTAGCTGAAATTACACTTCCATTCCATTCCACCATGAAACTGAAATCTTGTGATAGATGCAACAGACAAAAGCTGCATTATGTCTAGTTTCTCCAATAGCAGCCACATGAAGGCTATAATCTCTTTTGGATTGCCATCTGTGCCTTGGTGGCTTCCCTCACTGCTCTCCTTCTTCCACGATCACTCAGTTGTTAAAACCATCCACTATAGACAGATATAATGCACAGTAACACGCCGTTTATATTTTTAAATGATTGAAGTCTAGTAACTGGGAAATGATCATGTACACATCTCTTGACTTGTCCACATTAAACTGGAAGTGAAAGTGATGATTTAATCCCTAAATTACATTTGTTTCTCTGATTACTTGTGGCCTCTGAAAACAGTGTACAGAAATGGCTGTACTGCCTGATTTTTAACCCCTTCAATTAAAGTTGAGTGGAAAAAAAAGCTTGTCATTTCCACTGTGATAATTTACAGAGGCAAAAGGACAAAATGACAGAAATGGTGTCAATGTCCAAATTTATTTGTCCTCTAAATTTTACAGGACAAACAAATGCGCTAAAATGTATGGAAGCTCATTTCCGATGGGAAGAGCGATCAATTGATCAATCAATAAATCAATCAAACAACAGACTCATAGAATGGTGTAAAACAACTACCAAAGATTGCCATAAATATATGAAAAATAAATATGTCAAATTAATAAAATGACATTGTAAGTCATAATTATACACCGAAAAAAGAAAATACTTGAACCAACTTATTTGAATTGTGTCAACTGGCAACACATGAATGAATAAAGTTCTTATGTTAATTTAACTTATTAACTTAATTTCAATTTACTTAAAAGTAAAATGATTATTCTAGCTGGTTACCAAATATCCACCGTGTCCACATATTTGGTGATTGAAGAAATTAGTTGGGATTCCATACTTGAAATCGGATTTCCTCATGGAACTGACTAATAGTTATTGTACTGAAATCATTGCATTCTTTTGTGAAAACTATTCGAGACAATACAGCTTTGTTTGATTTTTTTTTTTTTTTTTTTTTACATGCTTTACTGAACTTTTCACGTTTGATCCTGTTGAGCGGAGTGACTGTTTTTACTCGTAACAAACACAGGTGGCAGCAATGCGCTGTAGCAACGTCTGGGCCACTTCTTTTTTAAGAGGAGGAGGAAGAGTCTGCTACTTGTGGTTACTACTCTACTGCTACCTACACCTCTCTCTCTCTCTCTCTCTCTCTCTCTCTCTCTCTCTCTCTCTCTCTCTCTCTCTCTCTCTCTCTCTCTCTCTCTCTCTCTCTCTCTCTCTCTCTCTCTCTCTCTCTCTCTCTCTCTCTCCCTCTCCCCCTCCCCCCTCCAGTCCAGCTGGTGGCGCTAATGCTCCGTATATGCTTGTTGCCAACCGCCATTAAACGCGAGGAAGAAGAGGAATTAAAAAGAAGCCGAAGAAGATTAGAACGATTGCTTCGAATTTAATATCTTAACTTTCGGGAAGTTTTAGGTATTTTTCTCTACAAATAAAAGCAGGTTGTCATCCGTTCTGAATTGAATAAGTATGTTTTAGCTATGCTTGTACTAAAAAGTTAGCGTAAGCTTTCGTGGAAGCTCTTAGTTGACTGTTAGCTTAGCTGCGGCGTGCTGCTCCTTTTGTTCGTCTTTTTGCTCTTTGTTCATTCCGGATCTGCCGTTCAGGAATAATTTAGAAAATGCAAATCGCGAAAAAGTACTTCACAGAAAGCCTGATCCAGTTGACGATCTTACTCAGTTTGATTGGCGTTCGCGTGGATATTGACAGCTACTTAAACGGCTTTTATCCGCCTGTGTTGGACATTGATGTGGGTCCCAGCTCAGCCTACATCCAGACATCCTTTCATAGCTTGAGAGACACTCTTGATGGCTACACTGTTCATCCCAAATGTCCTGAGTTGGACTATTTCTTTGCCAGTCGCCGGTTATTAGAGGAGGTGCGAACTCTTGGTTCTCCCCGGTTTCCCACGCAGCTGAACGCATGGCTGGTCCACCATGTGTCTGCTGCCAACGGCAACGAGAGCAGGCAGCCTTCAGCCAGCAACAGCAACGACACTGGCTCTGAGGCAGGAAGATCAACAGAAAGATAACGATCAACAGATGCCCGAATGTGGCCCAGAAAAGTGCCAAACGGCCCCCCAGCCGGGACAAGGGCCTTGCAACTGTGGAGCTTGCATTTTTCTAAAAAAGGCAAGTTTTGTATGACAGGTGTGACAGCCTGTCATACATAAAATGCACATTTGTTTACACTTTATGTTTGTCAATAATCTGCCACACATTGCAGTTCTCAGGCTTTTGTTCCATAATTAGAATTGGGGGGTTCATAGTGAAGTCACCCTACTGTGAAAATTGCCCCAGGTTAACCCAGTCCAGGTGAAGTCACCCCACTCTAGTAATAAGTTTGTGTAATAAATTACTTGGACACACCAGTGACATAATACACTGTTCTTATTCAAGTTTGATTGATGGGAGAAGAGGCTGGACTGAAAGGCGCAGGAGCCGAAAATATCGTAGTAGTGTGCAGGAGGTTTGAAAAAAAAAAAACACTGGTGTGCCGTTGTGGCTGCTCTATCTTTACACTTATATCTGTTACTCCTTTTGACAGTTTTGTGTTATAAATCGATATATATGGCTTAGTAAAGTAATACAGTGATACAGCAGCCACCACGGAACACCAGCATTTAAGTATGGATAGCTGGAGTGGGGTGATTTCACCTGGAATGGGGAGACTTCATCTGGGGTGAGTTCGCAGTGAGGTGACTTCACTCGCTACCGAATTGGGGGACTGGCATCCCACATTTCAGTGTCACGCTGTTTGGTTATCCATGGACTTTGCTCTACTACTTTTCTTTATACATAGACAGCTCTATGTACGTGCTTTTTTTTTCGTGCGCCCATCAGGAAATGGGTCACATTTTCGTGGCACTTTTTTTCTATTTCTACCCTAACCATGTAACCTAACCCTCTTCCTTCCTGTATCCTTAACCATAACCCCCACAGCCCCTTCCCGCCTCGTGTCACGCCGCATTTTGTGCTGCTGTCAGGAAAATGTCACTTTTTGTGACTGTATCATGAACCATAGACTAATTTAATTTTCATGATGTCATCACGATGAGTCTGTAGATAAGACTTTTTCAGGTACACATGAAAAACATGCGAAGCAGGTCATCTCCAGATACATGGTTGATGACACCTGCCTTAGAGAGATCAGAAACGGGGAGCTTTATCACAGAAAGAAGGTTGTGGGTTAACTTTCACCAAAGCCCACATTTCTGTGGAGTTTGTAATATGTTCTCTCTGTGTCTGTGTTTCTTCACATAAAAAAGTACATGTGTCATGTTCCTTCTACTGCACTTGACCAAGGCCATGTCTGTGGTCCTTCAATGCAAGACTCAAGATGGTCACTACTTCTTATAATTGCCTAAGATTTCACTATAATTAGGATGGATTATGGTGCATCCGGAAAATATTCACAATGCTTCACTTTTCCATATTTTATGTTACAGTTTTATTCCTAAATGGAGTAAATTCGTTTTTTTCCCCACCCCCTCAGAATTCTACTCACAACACCCCATAATGACCACGTGAATTTTTTTTTTTTTGGGGGGGGGGGCATTTTTTGCAAATGTATTAAAATAAAACACTAAGAAATCACGGGTACATAAATATTCACACCCTTTGCTCAATACTTTGTTGATGTACCTTTTGCAGCAATTACAGCCTCAAGGCTTCTTGAATATGATGCCACAAGCTTGGCACACCTATCTTTGGTCAGTTTTGCCCAGTCCTGTTTTAGTGGAGGACCTAGTTGAGGCATATACGAATCTCATTCAGGAGAGGATAATGCAACTGTTCTTGACTAATATGACCCCAATGAAGAACTTGGGATATGTGCCAAAATCTCTATCCAGGACGAACAGCCCGAAATTGACCACGCCCGTTTTCATTCCGAATGTTACTTCAAATACAGCAGTATTTTTGAAACTGCAGGAGTTATAGGTTTTCCAAGGTACTCCCTATGTACAGAATGACCAGTACATGTTTGGGAGGGTCATAGTAAAGTGTAAAATGTCTGTTTTTATATTTTAAGAGAAAATGGCTAAAATAAGTGTGTCAACTTATTACCGAACATCGAAAGAAAACAAATGTTTGCCAAATATAATTAAATTTTAGTTTCGGTTATACTGTTATCAACAGAATATTGATTTAAAGTGGAAAAATACAAAACAGAACTTGTTTCTTCATCAGACAGCAGTCTCTAGAGATCTTAAATGTTTCAGACTGCAGACTTACTTGTAGTTCCTAGGGTTTGTAAGAATAGAATGGGAGGCAGAGCCTTCAGCTTTCAGGCTCCTCTCCTGTGGAACCAGCTCCCAATTCAGATCCGGGAGACAGTCGCCCTCTCTACTTTTAAGATTAGGCTTAAAACTTTCCTTTTTGCTAAAGCTTATAGTTAGGGCTGGATCAGGTGACCCTGAACCATCCCTTAGTTATGCTGCTATAGACTTAGACTGCTGGGGGGTTCTGTTTTTGCTCTGTATGCACCACTCTGCATTTAATCATTAGTGCTTGATCTCTGCTCCCCTCCACAGCATGTCTTTTTCCTGGTTCTCTCCCTCAGCCCCAACCAGTCCCAGCAGAAGACTGCCCCTCCCTGAGCCTGGTTCTGCTGGAGGTTTCTTCCTGTTAAAAGGGAGTTTTTCCTTCCCACTGTTGCCAAGTGCTTGCTCACAGGGGGTCGTTTTGACTGTTGGGGTTTTTCCGTAATTATTGTATGGCTTTGCCTTACAATATAAGGCGCCTTGGGGCAACTGTTTGTTGTGATTTGGCGCTATATAAATAAAATTGATTTGATTTTATTAAAGATTATCAGGGAAATTTCCCAACAGCCAATACTACAACTTATAACACCACATTACTGTTTCTTTTTCAAACATGTAAACCCAACAAAATCCAGATCGTTTGACCTAATATTTTCTCTTAAAATATAAAAATTAGATGTGACATGTCAGTTGATGATGCCATGTTATTAACCAGTTCTTTCCCTCATCTCTTCATCTGTCTGTCTGTTTTATTAGGATGACGATGATAATGATGATGATATTCAAGAGAAGGAACCTGCTTCACCCAATCAGCTGGCTCACAGTTCTACACTAGAACAAGAGGTAAAATCCTCTTTAGTCACAGTAGCAGTATAAGTTACTGCTCTTTGTATTAGTCTCCAGCGGTTTACTCTACAGCGACTGGACATCTTGTTGGTCTTCAGGATGATTTGTCAAAAGTCACTCTGACAAGTGGTGAAACATTTGTTAAGACCAACAAGAAGTCCAGTTGCTATAGAGGAAACTTCTTGATATTACTTACCTAGATGGCTTTAAATCTTTGTCAACGTTTTGTATCAGTGTTTGAAAGATACAGAATTTTTGAATTGGGTGAAGGCAGTTTGCTAGTTTCTAACAGTTTTCCTCCTTTCAGCAAGGTAAATGTTGAAAATCATATGTGGCTTAGCTTTAACCATGCAGTGTTCTTTTTTCTTTTTTAATCACCAAAAGTAACTCACAATGCTGCTTTTTGCTAATGCCCCTGTTTACTAGGTGGTACAGTCAGACAAGTAGCGTATGTGCTCGTGCATATACATTCCTTCCTTAACTGTAGCCTTTAAATTTGAAATTAAAAACCGCAGCAATCAGAGGTAATTTACTTGTTTAATGTTACAACACCAGAAGGGGAAAATTAACACAAATGGTTCATAAAACTTGGATGTTGATGAGGAGGTGGACAAACTACATGGACGTTCAGCCACCTATATATGGGCTCTGGTGCCAAATTTTTTGCCGGATTCCGTAGCATGAAGCAGATGAGAGTCTGCAACTGCCCCGTGGATGGGACACCTGTCGGACACAGGTTATTTCTCCAGCTCAGGCCGGTGCCCATTTACAGCTGGGTGGACTGAGACTGCAGATTCTGCAGACAGTTCACGTGAGCAGGATTTGAACCCAGCTCGACATATTGACAGGCCAGCTCCTTATCCACTGAGCTACCTACAGCACAAGTTCATCCACATCTCTTCATACTGTTTATCCAGTGGTAGATGGCAAACACACCTGAAGGATATTACGTAGGCAAAATAGTTTTTATTATTATTATTACTATTTTTATTATTTTTGATTGATCTCATGCATCAAAGTTGATCATTGTCAAATTACTTTATCCTTGTTGTGTGCTCTTTTAATGTCACGGATTACAAGATGATGGCATTTGGTGTTTTTATTTATGGCATACAGAAGCTAAACTGGCTGGGAGGGACTCACCCATGGAATATTTTAGAGCACAGTAATATTCTGTCTCACAGGGAAACACTTTTCTTGGGTGGGGTTGGGGGTACATCTGGACAATATTTCGATCATATTTGCTGCGTTTTTGGTAGTTTGTCTAGTTTGCTTTTTTTTTTTTTTAGGTGACATTGTATGATTTTCTTGCCTGATCTCTCTCTCCCCAACTTCCCGGCCCTTTTTTTTTTTTTTTTAAGATTCTGGTTGATGGTCTCACTGCACTGACTGATTCAACACTTCCTCATCCACTGACCACTGACATCTACCAGCACTTGAGCCATTTACTCTCTCTGTCTGTCTCTGACCTTGAGGTAAGATGTTTTCTCAACTTCATCAAAGATGATGGGAAGAAAAAAATTTTATTAAAAGGCATATCTCATTCGCAGGACTTGGACTCCCTCGTTACTGACATGGATGCCACCGGTGCCATCAGCCAGGATGTCAGTTTGCGTGATGCTATGATAACCAGCGACAGAGTGTTGACATCAGAGAGAGTTGCGGTCAGACCAGTCAGTCAGCAACAAGTAGATGTCTCCAGACGGGAATCCAGTGACACCTCCCACTCAGACCCAGAGATGGCTCTGGGCCCGGCTGCAGTCCCTTTTCCATCCGTGTGTAATTTAACTGAGAATGTGACATCACAATGTACACTCAGCGGTTGTCTGGATGAGGCTGTGTTTGATCAGATCAATCAGCTTTGTTTGGACAACTTGGACACTATGGATGTCCAGTTGCTGGGCTGTCTGGGAAGCACAGACCCACAAGCTCTGGCGGATGTGGAGTCAGACTCTGGTCTGTCGTTGGAGAGCAGCTCTGGAGGCCCCGTCTCTCCAGGTTGGTTGAACTTGATAGTTGGAGCCCAGGTACTATTGGTACTAATGTAACGATTGACATCTTTTTTTTTTTTTTTGCAGACACGTCTGAGATCTCATTTTCCAGTTCTTCCTGTGAGGACGAGTGTGGCGCGACAGGCTACAGCAGTGAGGTAGACTCATTGTCTTCCAAAGGTATTGTGGACCACGCTTGGAGGACACCTATGGATCCAAGTCACAGTGTGTGGCACGACCATAGTTACTCCTCTTCTACATTCCTCCATTGGCCACCAGTAACGTTTCCACACAAAAGAATCAAAGATGAACCTCTCAGCGATGAAGAAGGTCCAAAGCTGGAAGAGGGGGACCTGAGTCGAGACGAGATGCTTGCCCGTGCGATGTCCATCCCATTCTCTGCTCTGCAGATCGTCAACATGCCTGTTGAGGAGTTCTTGGAGGTCCTCGAAGGTCACGCTTTCTCCTCTGAGCAGGTGACACTCCTACGGGACATCCGTAGACGGGGAAAGAACAAACTGGCAGCGCAGAATTGCCGCAAGCGCAAATTAGATGCCATCATAGGACTCCAGGAGGAGGTAGTAAGGCTGCAAGCTGCAAGAAATGAGATGGTTAAGGAGAAACACCTCACAGTCAAGACAATGGGTGCCATAGGTCAGCAGATCCAGCGGCTCACAAGAGACATTTTGGCCCGGATGAGGGATGATTCAGGGCAGCCTCTGGACCCAGAAAGGTTCACCCTGCAGTGCAGGGCTAACGGGAGGGTTGTGGTTCAGCCTCTAAGGCGGCCTGCTGTGTCCACATCCAGTGGCAACAAAACAGAGGAACCGAAGAAAGACAAAAAGCAGTGACGGTATGTTGCCAGGTTGGACTTGAACATTTAGGTCCTACTTGACTGACAGGTTTTAGATTATTATTTTTGTGTGTATAAGTGTGGATTTTTTTAGATGAAAAACTGTAAAAAAGTGCTCAGAGAGCACAGGGACACCCACATTTCCAAGTACCGGGCATGTCGAGAAAATGGTACATGTGCTTTAAAGCAGTCAAATTCACAAACAGTAAAAAAGCTGAACTCTTTTCCATAAAATTAGCCTTTTTTATGGTATATTAGCATGGGGCTGGAAATTTGACCCTCATCGTTGATCGATCGTAACCAAAGTCAAGTCACGGCTTCCCACTCGTAGGTCCAATGTAGCAGCCAAGTTTGATTAAAATTTATGTTGTTTTGCTAAAATACAAACAAACTGATGAAGGCAATCGCTCACAAGAGCTTACAGTGGCGTTACCACACCTCCCCCAAACTGTAGCTTATACACTGGACTTGTATATATACGCACAAGGCAGTGGGGGGTTTAAAAGGGAACAGCTAACTGCTAATAAAACTTCATCTCCAGTTTTGTTCGAATTAACACTGTAAAGTCTCTGCATTTTTACAGATAAAGACAGCCAGAGTCCACGTGTAAAATTTGAACTGCTGTTCCCGTGTGGTTTTTCCATTGAGTGTGTAAGTTGGAGGTGAAAGATTTTATTTATTAAAGTTTTTGATGTTGCTGAAATGCTTGTATGCTTCATGGAACTATAAAGAACATTTTCCCCCAGAATATGTTTACATAGTTTGCTGTTTGTTTGAAATAAAACCTAACATGTTCATTTTTTTTATGTTTGATGACATACGCTATACCAATGAGTGGTTTGAAAATGCCTTATTTTGCATTTGAGTAGTCGTGTAACGTGTGTGTGTGTGTGTGTAATTCACAGATATACTTTGATGTTTGCAATTTATGTTTTTAAGTGAATATGGAATAAGTCATTTGAAGCACAATTTTGTTGACCCTTAATTTCAACTGCTTGAGTTTTTGGTAATATGTTCTACCTCATCTCTGATTTTGGTTATAGCGAGATGTCTAAAAGAAAGACATGCTCATTGGAGTTGTGGACTGCTATTGTTAACATGGGTCCTGTCCTAAAGCTGCATTCACATGTTGGCTGTAAGCAGCAGACAGTAAACTGGATGTTCTGTGGCAGGGCTGCACTGAATCTAGGCAAACCTGTTCTGTAGTTTTCTTGGAGAGGATGATGTAACATTCCACCACCAAGTCCTGTGAAAGCCCCAGTTACACACGCAGATGGCACTTGCTGTCAAGAAAAAAAAAAATTATTGCTGTACCTGCAACAAATCCACATTTTTTTAAATCTGTAATGATAGCGAAGCATGAGATGGACTATTTAAGTGCGGACACACCCATTTTTTTTTATATCTGATACATACAGTAGTATTCAGAATAATAGTAGTGCTATGTGACTAAAAAGATTAATCCAGGTTTTGAGTATATTTCTTATTGTTACATGGGAAATAAGGCACCAGTAGATTCTCACAAATCCAACAAGACCAAGCATTCATGATATGCACACTCTTAAGGCTATGAAATTGGGCTATTAGTAAAAAAAAAAAAAAAAAAGTAGAAAAGGGGGTGTTCAGTCAGTGAGTTCATCAATTTTGTGGAACAAACAGGTGTGAATCAGGTGTCCCCTATTTAAGGATGAAGCCAGCACCTGTTGAACATGCTTTTCTCTTTGAAAGCCTGAGGAAAATGGGACGTTCAAGACATTGTTCAGAAGAACAGTGTAGTGTGATTAAAAAGTTGATTGGAGAGGGGAAAACTTATACACAGGTGCAAAAAATTATAGGCTGTTCATCTACAATGATCTCCAATGCTTTAAAATGGACAAACAAACCAGAGACACGTGGAAGAAAACAGAAAACAACCATCAAAATGGATAGAAGAATAACCAGAATGGCAAAGGCTCACCCATTGATCAGCTCCAGGATGACCAAAGCCAGTCTGGAGTTACCTGTAAGTGCTGTGACAGAAAACGCGTGTGTGAAGCTAATTTATTTGCAAGAATCCCCTGCAAAGTCCCTCTGTTAAATAAAAGACGTGCAGAAGAGGTTACAATTTGCCAAAGAACACATCAACTGGCCTAAAGAGAAATGGAGGAATATTTTGTGGACTGATGAGAGTAAAATTGTTCTTTTTGGGTCCAAGGGCCACGGACAGTTTGTGAGATGACCCACAAACTCTGAATTTAAGCCACAGTTCACAGTGAAGACAGTGAAGCATGGTGGTGCAAGCATCATGATATGGGCATGTTTCTCCTACTATGGTGTTGGGCCTATATATCGCATACCAGGTATCATGGATCAGTTTGGATATGTCAAAATACTTGAAGAGGTCATGCCCTTGAAATGGGTGTTTCAACAAGACAATGACCCCAAGCACACTAGTAAACGGGCAAAATCTTGGATCCAAACCAACAAAATTAATGCCTCGCAGATGTGAAGAAATCATGAAAAACTGGTTATACAACTAAATACTATTTTAGTGATTCACAGGGTTGCTAAAAAAAGCAGTTGGAACATAATAGTTTTGAGTTTGTAGCATCAACAGCAGATGCTACTGTTATTGTGAACACCCCCTTTTCTACTTTTTTTTTACTAATAGCCCAATTTCATAGCCTTAAGAGTGTGCATATCATGAATGCTTGGTCTTGTTGGATTTGTGAGAATCTACTGAATCTACTGGTACCTTGTTTCCCATGTAACAATAAGAAATATACTCAAAACCTGGATTAATCTTTTTAGTGACATAGCACTACTAATATTCTGAACACTACTGTAGGTTCCTTCGGCTTCTCCCTTTTTTTTTATCACCCCTGGAAGAAATGCAGGGGGATATAGCGATCAGCATGTCTGTACATTTTTGCTTGTTGACATATCTCAAGAACTATTTGACCAGTTTCATTCTTATTTAGCATAACTCTGTGTTACTGATTTGTGGGGACCAGGGGGATATATCATCTGATGACACTTGTTTCACTCTGGGTCACCACAGCAGATCCAAGATGGTTCTGGATGGTGATTTGGCACAAGTTTTACATCCAATGCCCTTCCTGACACAACACCACAGAATGTCATAGGTATTAAGGGCACTGCGCTGCGGTGGTTTGAATCATATTTGTCTAATAGATTACAGTTTGTTCATGTAAATGGGGAATCTTCTTCACAGACTAAAGTTAATTATGGAGTTCCACAAGGTTCTGTGCTAGGACCAATTTTATTCACTTTATACATGCTTCCCTTAGGCAGTATTATTAGACGGTATTGCTTAAATTTTCATTGTTACGCAGATGATACCCAGCTTTATCTATCCATGAAACCAGAGGACACACACCAATTAGCTAAACTGCAGGATTGTCTTACAGACATAAAGACATGGATGACCTCTAATTTCCTGCTTTTAAACTCAGATAAAACTGAAGTTATTGTACTTGGCCCCACAAATCTTAGAAGCATGGTCTCTAACCAGATCTTTACTCTGGATGGCATTTCCCTGACCTCTAGTAATACTGTGAGAAATCTTGGAGTCATTTTTGATCAGGATATGTCATTCAAAGCGCATATTAAACAAATATGTAGGACTGCCTTTTTGCATTTACGCAATATCTCTAATATCAGAAAGGTCTTGTCTCAGAGTGATGCTGAAAAACTAATTAATGCATTTATTTCCTCTAGGCTGGACTATTGTAATTCATTATTATCAGGTTGTCCTAAAAGTTCCCTAAAAAGCCTTCAGTTAATTCAAAATGCTGCAGCTAGAGTACTGACGGGGACTAGCAGGAGAGAGCATATCTCACCCGTGTTGGCCTCTCTCATTGGCTTCCTGTTAATTCTAGAATAGAATTTAAAATTCTTCTTCTTACTTATAAGGTTTTGAATAATCAGGTCCCATCTTATCTTAGGGACCTCGTAGTACCATATTACCCCATTAGAGCGCTTCGCTCTCAGACTGCAGGCTTACTTGTAGTTCCTAGGGTTTGTAAGAGTAGAATGGGAGGCAGAGCCTTCAGCTTTCAGGCTCCTCTCCTGTGGAACCAGCTCCCAATTCAGATCAGGGAGACAGATACCCTCTCTACTTTTAAGATTAGGCTTAAAACTTTCCTTTTCGCTAAGGCTTATAGTTAGGGCTGGATCAGGTGACCCTGGACTATCCCTTGGTTATGCTGCTTTAGACGTAGACTGTGGGGGGTTTCCCATGATGCACTGTTTCTTTCTCTTTTTGCTCTGTATGCATCACTCCACATTTAATCATTAGTGATCGATCTCTGCCCCCTTCCACAGCATGTCTTTTTCCTGGTTCTTTCCCTCAGCCCCAACCAGTCTCAGCAGAAGACTACCCCTCCCTGAGCTTGGTTCTGCTGGAGGTTTCTTCCTGTTAAAAGGGAGTTTTTCCTTCCCACTGTAGCCAAGTGCTTGCTCACAGGGGGTCGTTTTGACCGTTGGGGTTTTTCATAATTATTGTATGGCCTTGCCTTACAATATAAAGCGCCTTGGGGCAACTGTTTGTTGTGATTTGGTGCTATATAAAAAAAAGTTGATTGATTGATTGATTGAATGGGCAGGGAGTGGATGGTCTTGAATGGGAACCTTCTGCTATGGAAACAAGCTGTATAGGGGATGTGATGGTCTAGTGGTTAAAGTGTTGGGCTTGAGACCAGAGGATCCTTGGTTCAAATCCCAGCCTGACTGGGAAATCACTAAGGGCCCTTGGGCAAGGTCCTTAATCCCCTAGTGTAGTGGGTGCCTTGCATGGTAGCAGCCTCACATTGGGGTGAATGCGAAGCATTGATGAGTAAAGCGCTTTGAGCGTCTTATGTAGATGGAAAAACCATTTTATCAGTGGGCTAAAAAAGATGGATTCACACCAAAAATGTATTATTTTTATGATCATAACTATTTCCACTTAGTACAGCTTTTGCTATTTTATATATATATATATATATATATATATATATATATATATATATATATATATACACACACATTATTGGAATTTATTTATTTATCCGGCACACAGCTGAGCAACAACAAAGGCAATAACAAAACATAAAAGAAACAATGTACGAAAAACCCGTGTGGCCGAAAGGGTGAAGGCAGAAGCAAAGTTTATAAGCACCCTCCCCTTATACCATTAAAAATAACGAATGTATATATACATATACACATACACACACATACATATATATATATATATATATATATATATATATACACATACACACCTACACATATGGTCATAACTACAAGAAAAGGGGAAAAAAGTGCATAAACAATTTAACTTAATCACAAAATTTCAAAACACAACCAAACAAGTAAGAGTGAACAGTGACAAAATGGTAAACCTAATCCTTCAACCTATAACGGGTAAATATATTATTTTTGTAAAGCCTTTTAAAACCAACCAGTGTACCAAGTATTTTAATATTATCAGGACAGTTATTCCAAATCTTAACACCCCTGACGTAACCACAATGACTTTTAACAGTAGCACGGATCTTCAATTTCTCAAATAATAATGTTCCTCTCAAACTGTAGCTGGAGTCTCTCATTTTAAACAGATTCTGGACATGTAGAGGCAAAGCTTATTTTTAACTTTATACATAATCTGTATTGTACTATAATCAACCAAGTCCCAGAATTTTAAAATTTGCAGACAAGCAATTAACGAATTTGTTGGCTCTCGATATGGTTTATTACTGATAATTCTTATAGCTTTCTTTTGCAACAGAAAAACTGGTTTAGTATTAGTTCTGTATGTATTTCCCCAAACCTCGACACAATATGTCATATATGGGACAAGTAATGCATGATATAAAGTGGTCAATGCATGTTGGGTGAGGAAGTCCTGGGCTTTGTGCAGAATTGCAATGGCTTTTGACATTTTAGTTTAACATAGTTAATGTGTTTTCCAGCTTAATCTATCATCAATATGAACACCAAGAAATTTTGTATCTGTTACAATTTCAATATCATGTAGTAATAGTTTTTTGCTTAAATTCCTGGACTTATTCCCAAATATAATACACTTAGTTTTAACAAAATGGAGCGATAATTTATTTAAATCCAACCATTTTTGAAATTTATGTAATTCGTTCTCCATCTTGTCCAGGAGCTGTCCCAAATGATCCCCACTACAAAACACAGTTGTATCATCCGCAAGTAAAATACAACTTACATACTTAGAAACCAAACATATATCATTAATATACAAAAGGAACAACAGTGGCCCAAGAACTGAACCCTGGGGCACCCACAAGTAATCTTCAAAAACTCAGAATTTGTCCCACCAAAGTGGACACACTGATACCTACTGTCTAAGTAGCTCACTATCCAGTCATGTGCCAATCCCCTGATACCATACTTCTGTAATTTGTCCAATAGCAAGGTATGATCTATAGTATCAAATGCTTTCTGTAAAAAAAAAAAAAAACCCTACAGTATATTGCTTATTTTCAATCACGTTGGTAATTTCGCTCTCAGACTGCAGGCTTACTTGTAGTTCCTAGGGTTTGTAAGAGCAGAATGGGAGGCAGAGCCTTCAGCTTTCAGGCTCCTCTCCTGTGGAACCAGCTCCCAATTCAGATCAGGGAGACAGACACCCTCTCTACTTTTAAGATTAGGCTTAAAACTTTCCTTTTTGCTAAAGCTTATAGTTAGGGCTGGATCAGGTGACCCTGAACCATCCCTTAGTTATGCTGCTATAGACGTAGACTGCTGGGGGGTTCCCATGATGCACTGTTTCTTTCTCTTTTTGCTCTGTATGCACCACTCTGCATTTAATCATTAGTGATCGATCTCTGCTCCCCTCCACAGCATGTCTTTTTCTGGTTCTCTCCCTCAGCCCCAACCAGTCCCAGCAGAAGACTGCCCCTCCCTGAGCCTGGTTCTGTTGGAGGTTTCTTCCTGTTAAAAGGGAGTTTTTCCTTCCCACTGTAGCCAAGTGCTTGCTCACAGGGGGTCGTTTTGACCGTTGGGGTTTTACATAATTATTGTATGGCCTTGCCTTACAATATAAAGCGCCTTGGGGCAACTGTTTGTTGTGATTTGGCGCTATATAAAAAAATTGATTGATTGATTGATAATTTGTTCAGCGAAATCCATCACAGCCAGCAAAGTAGTGCGATTCTTTCTAAAACCGTATTGCTGCTTGCTAAGGATATGATGTTTAGTTAAAAAATAATTTAACCTAATTTCATATACCTTTTCCAGAATTTTGGAAAATTGTGATAAGAGGGAGATTGGCCTATAATTGCAAAAGACATGCTTGTCACCAGATTTGAACAATGGGATCACTTTAGCTATTTTCATTTTGAAAGGAAATTTCCCAGTCATTAATGACAAATTACAGATATATGTTAAAGGCTTAACAATGCAATCAATAATATTTCTAATCCAAAACATATCAAAACGGTCACTATCAGTTGATTTTTTTCCCTTTAAGTTTGTGAACTATATCAGTAATTTCTTTTTCATCCATTCCTCTAATAAACATTGAATCACGAACTGTTTCTATTGTTTTGCTGTAATTCAAGGAGCATGTTTTGGAAGGAACAATTGAATTTGCTAAGTTTTTACCCACGTTAACAAAATGCTATAGCTTTGTTTTCTTTAACAACTGTGTCAGTATTTGTATAAAAATAGACAGGATATTCTTTGACATCTTTTTTCTTATTTATAATTTAATTTAAGAACCTCCAAGTACTCTCTATATTTGTTTTATTTTTTTTCCAATAAATCACTATAATACTGTCTTTTACACGATTGCATAATGTATGTTAGTTTGTTTTTATATGAATTATATCTTATCTCAGCTTCAATTGTTCTAGATTTTAAAAACTGCTTATACAAAAAAGTTTTCTTTTTACATGCATTCTGAAGTCTATATTGTAATCAATGCTATGAGATTTATGTTCAGAGTAATCAAACACTTTTAGGGTTGTAATCGACAAACCAAAAATGCAGCTAAATATGATATAACTATTTCATGTAAACCAGTATGTGATATGGATTTAGTCAAGAATTGTCTCATAACAAAAGAGGAAAACGAAACAAAAACATACCAAAATCCCTTCAAATAAACAATATCGAAACAATAAGGAACATTTTCATCCGAAAGGAGCAATCATTTAATTTGATCCAAATCCACAAGCTCTCTTATCATTATGACCTTCGCTTCCTCCGGAGTTCCATTTAGTTTGATCCACACTTTACAGTTCCTGGTCCATGTCGCTTGTATTTTTTTCTGCTTGCGAAGGACTCTGGCTTGTCTTGCAATCTCTGCAATTTTCTTTGTCAAATGTTCGTTCACATACACCTCGGTTCCTTTCAACTTTTTTGTTTGCCTTAACAATTCATTCTTAAACTTTCTATTTACAAACCGGATGATGATCACCGGTTTCGCCTTTTTGTCTCTTTTTGCAACTGAATGGCAATCAGCAATATCAGCACTATTAATGTGGATATCCTTGGAAGAAAAAACTGAACAACCTGTTGCTCCAGGGAGTGAGTCCGATGCTTAATGTTCAGTCCTGAAATAATTACTTCCTCCATCCTCATTTGTTGCTCAAGGTCATCGACACGATTTTCCAATGATCTGATTTTATTGTCTTTCTCTTGCAAGATTTTTTTGAGATCACGAACCTCCTTCAATAAACCAAGCAGTTCGGTTTGCTTTTTAACCAGTCCACTGAGTTCATCTAACATGAAATTCAGGGAGAGTTTGAGCTCATCCAGATCTTCACTACTTAAGGCTTTTTTTGGCATTCTGTACAGTTGGGGGGGGGGGGGGGGGGGGGGTTGTACCTTATGGGCAGTAACTACACCGACTGACCGCGGGGGGCTCAGTCCGCCTTCGAGGCACGTCCGCTCCGCGGCTGCTGCTGCTGGAACCCCGCCGTGAGCACTCGTCAGCCCGCCTTCAAGGCCCGTCAGCTCGGCTCCTCTGCTTCTTCCCACTCAACTGTCTGAGTCAGAATCTGGACAAGATCTCTTCCTGGTGTCCCTGGGGTTGAGCAGCTCCTTGTAGTGGCAGTGCAGTGGTATATGTCTCCAATGTTTGTCGAGGCAGTTTCTGAAGCTGTTGAGGGTTGATGCACTCACAGTGTGTTCAGGTACACTCAACAAAAATATAAACGCAACACTTTTGGTTTTGCTCCCTTTTTGTATGAGATGAACTCAAAGATCTAAAACTTTTTCCACATACACAATATCACCATTTCCCTCAAATATTGTTCACAGACCAGTCTAAATCTGTGATAGTGAGCACTTCTCCTTTGCTGAGATAATCCATCCCACCTCACAGGTGTGCCATATCAAGATGCTGATTAGACACCATGATTAGTGCACAGGTGTGCCTTAGACTGCCCACAATAAAGGTGCAAATATTTGCGTGGGATTTATTATGCGAATTTTGCGAGTTAAACAAGGTTGCCAAATTAAATACCGCTATTTTAATACAAAACGTACATATACGTACATATTCATAATGTAAACGCGAATATTAATACCACTAAATACGAGGTCTGTTAGAAAACTATCTGACCTTTTTATTTTTTGTGAAAACTATATGGATTTGAATCATGTGCGCTTGAATCAGCCAAGCTTGAACCTTCGTGCGCATGCATGAGTTTTTTCATGCCTGTCGGTTGCGAATGACGCAACCGACAGTATAAAGTTTGCATTAATGTTATCTTGGTTCTTCCTGGGTGGTTCATATGGCAACTGATCCAATCCCAAGCAAGGACTATTTGTATATAAAAATGTATTTCCTAAAATGATACATTTTGGGTTTCAAATGAAATTTATGTAGCTTTTTACCCCTCAAAATCCTCAAAAAGTTTCTGCTTCGGGGTGCTTCGCCCCCCTGAGCCCCCCACAAGGGCATTGCCCCTCAACCCCAACAGGGGCCCTGCGGCCCACTGGACCCCCAACTCAAGGATTTGACCCCCCCTTTCACATTCCTATACACAGCCCTGATGTATATCACAAAAAGGAGGAGTCCCAGCACCAATCCTTGCATCCGCTGCATCAATCCAATTTGAAAAAAATTCCTGTATAACCACAGGATGTCTTCTGTTTAATAGGAAAACTTTGATCCAATGCACTAATCAGAAAGTCGTCAGTTGAACAGTCTAACATGGGGAACTTTATCACATGCCTTTTAAAAGTCACAGTACATATCACCACCATTATCCGGGATATCCATCCACTCCTCCAACACTGTTAACAACTGGAGTTTGGGAATGAAGCCATGCTGCTTATCGGATAACAAACTGTTTATTTGAAAATCCTTGTGTCACTTTACAGCTGACAGCCTGCAGAGGGATCCTGCACTTGAAAAGCGAAGCGCGTTTGTCCTCTGCAGCTTCCGTAGACAAGCGGCGGTTGTTGGTGGTGTTTTGTCGGACGGCTCAGTTGTTAGGAGCTGCCCGCACTTCATTTTTGTTTTAAATCGGGCTTAAGAACAGGTACGTATGAGGGGAACAACATATTTAAATCCGTTACAACAGTTTACGTTATTTGCAGATTTCAATCGTTTGACTCGGCCATTTTTGTTCCCCTCCCCCCTCTTTACAAGATGATGAGCCTTTTCAGCCGAACTGGTCATAACGGTAACAATTTGTGCTTTAAAACTTGTTAATATACTTATGGTGTAATTATTACTGTGATAACTAGTGTGTGATACATTGTATGTGTATGTGTGCGCTCCGTTTTCCAGACAAAAGGTGCAAGTGTTCAACTCTACTCCAGCAGTTAGTCGTGTCCCGTCACGCTTGACAAAAAAAAATTCTATTATTTCATTTGGTGTCCCCAACTACTTTAAAAAAAAGTTTCTTCATGTTACTCGGGTTAACATGAAGAACTGTAAAATAAAATTTGAACTTTTAAATTTTTTTTCTTCGCGCCACAAATGGCACTGCTGTTGTGGCGAATTGTGTGACCCGTCACATCCTGTGCCTAGTCAAGTTTTTTTTTTACGCAGTTCGCGATGTTTCACCTTTTAGTATCAAAGAAATTAAGAAGAAAGTCAGTCGCCAAGAAGTTCCCTCCTGTAGCGGAGTGATTTAGTTCATCCCATGTAGCTTTTTTAGACAATAAATCAAAACAATAAATGCTATTGTAACAAACCAAATTTAAAAGGGAAAATGAGGATGATTAACTCAGTTGTAGCAATAAATATATAATTTGGCTTGAGAATAGTAGCAGATAATGTGACTTCAGATCAACTTAATTATTGTTGTGTGTCTCTCTCCTCCACCCCAGAGCGCAACATGGGCAAGAAGCCGAATTCAAAGGGAAAGAAGGATGACCAGGAAGAACCTGAAGAATTTGTTGTGGAGAAAGTGCTCGATCAGCGTATTGTAAAAGGGAAAGTAGAATTCTTCCTGAAATGGAAAGGATTTACAGAGTGAGTTGCCCGAGACGTGCCCCCACTGAGCCAAAAGTGCTTCCTTGATAAGGGGTCGTGCTTTGTTTTGGTTTGAATGCAATTCCATATCATTCACAGTGTCCTTGTTTTTGTCTGGTCATTATGATCGTATAGACTAAAGACTCGGAATGCCCCGTTTTGACCTGAAATTTTCAAAAGGTTGCTCTGCTCCCTCGCATCTGCTGTCACCCCCTTGCTAAATTTTCCTAGAAAAACCTCTCTCTTTCTCTTGATCAATGTATTGTTTTGTTTTTTTAAGTTTAGAAGATGTTAACCCATGCCTCTCTTAGTGCTGATAACACCTGGGAGCCAGAGGAGAATTTGGATTGCCCAGAGCTGATTTCAGCGTTTCTGGAAGCTCAGAAGAACATAACGGAGAAGCCTGCTCCCGTCAAGAGGAAGGCCTCGTCAGACGACGCAGGCCCCGAAGCCAAGAAGAAAGAGGAAGTGAGTATTATTGTGTACTGTCAGTTTCTCTGATAGTTGGTTTATGTGCATGGGCTGATCACTGGTTTCACAGCAATAAACAGTTTTGTTTTCTTTGTTTTGAGCCCTCCAGACCTGACGTCATTCCCTGTGGTTCAGTTGATGATCTTTGCATAGCTAAAACTTGACACTGTGTGGAGTGTTTGTAGGAACACATCTTGGATAGAAGCAATTACATGTGCATAGTGTGTTTTGAGAAGTGGTAAAACTGCACCAGCCATAGTTCTTTGCTGAATTCAAGGTGCGTTTCAACTTCATACAGCACAAGCTTAACATGCAGGATGAACTAGAAGTGCAGTCTTGAGTTTTTCCGGCGCTGTATGATCTCACAGGACTAAAACCTCGGGGTAGCGAGCCTCTTTACCGCCACACATTCGCCAAAAGTGCCGAATCCACTTACCAAACTGAATTTTCAGGTTTCAAATTGCCTTTTTTTTTTTACAAATGAAAAAAAATTGACAGATTTATTTGTAAAACCCACCACACATTTCAGTAACGTGTGTTATACCGACCAACCAACCATTCGTCGGGAAACTAATTTACCCATAATGCATTGTGTGTCTGCCAAAACTGTCTGCCTGTGCATGACCTGTGTGATATGCTGGCGAGTCTGTATGGTGTGAAGAGAAATTATCGCGTGCGCCCAACCCCCCCAGGTCTCTTGCTGAGAGAAGGCTGATCTGACACAGAAGCACTGACTCGTTGTGTCAGTAACTGTTAGTGTACTGAAGTCAATACTGAAAGTTAGTAGTTTAGGTTTTAGCTGTAACTTCCACTAAATTTTTTTTTTAGGGGTTTATCGGTTTAGCTTTATAAATGCTAACTTTTCAGTTTGCAGATTAACAGGTATCGAAGCTAACTTTTTGGTTAGCTTTGCCCACCACTGGTTGAGTGTAATCATCATGACGTTAACTTATTTTCATGATTACACATTCCTTAATGCAGTTATATGATCAGTTGATTTTACTGTTCATTCATATGTAGGAGCTCAGAGTCAGTAAGTCCCTTCGGCTGCTCCCTTATTTGCACTTGGGGTCGCCACAGCAAATCCAAGGTGGATCTGCATGTTGAGTTGGCACAGGTTTTACGCCGGATGCCCTTCCTGACGCAACTCCACATTATATGGAGAAATGTGGCAAGGGTGGGATTTGAACTGGTGTTGTTGACCGAACGGTCCCCCCTAACAATCGGTCCGCCCTGCCTTCACTGCACATGCGTCATCAGCCGCAGTTCACGGATTAACACCTTTTCTGCTTCAAACTGCACTCCAGTCATTTATCTCAGTGACAGATATCTGAAGATATCTTTTTCTGCACTGAAACCAAGCGCATTAACCACTTGGCCACCACCCCTGCATGTAGGAGCTCAGAGTGCTTTTATTTATTTATTTTATTTCCCCTTCCCTTTGTGACAACCGATCACAGCTCTTACAGGACCACGTCATACCTAGCAATGGGGGTCAACCCCGCTTCCTCACTAAGGTGGGAGTTTCTGTCAGTGCCTTGCCTGGAGATGCTCTGACACCTCTTGGGTCTCTCTTAGGCTGGGAGTCCTTGCCAGGATATTTTAGGCTAAGTTAGGAGCTCTTTGAGATGCACCAAGCATATGGGCCCAGGTTTTCATCCAGGATGTCTCTATACATTGCTGCATTCATCTTTCCCTCAATCATGACTAGTCTCCCGGTTCTTGCTGATGGAAAAACATCCCCACAGCATGATGCTACCACCACCGTGCTTCATTGTAGGGATGGTGCCTGGTTTCCTCCAAACATGACACCTGGCATTCACACCAAAGAGTTAATTTTTTGTCTCATCAGACGAGAGAATTTTGTTTCTCATGGTCTGAGAGTCCTTCAGGTGCCTTTAGTCAAACTCCAGGTGGGCTGCTATGTGCCTTTTACTAAGGAGTGGCTTCTGTCTGGTCACTCTACCATACAGATGTGATTAGTGCATTGCTGCAGAGGTGGTTGTCCTGCTGCAAGGTTCTCCTCTCTCCACAGAGGAATGCTGGAGCTCCAACAGAGTTGATAAAGGTAAAACAGAGTTGGGTTCTTGGTTACCTCCCTGACTAAGGCCCTTCTCCCCCGATGGCTCAGTTTAGACGGGGGCCAGCTCTAGGAAGAGCCCAGGTGAATCAGAACTGCTTCCTTTTACAGATGATGGAGGCCACTGTGCACATTTTAATCTTCAAAGCAGCAGAAAATTTCATCTATGTTGGAAGAAGGCTGTGGATACTTTCCAGATGCAGTGTGTGTGCGCACAAGCATTTATTATACAAATAATGAAGGTTTTTGATTTCAATGGTATGAATATTTCATGAGGTGAAAAATTGAATGTTGGCATTCAATGAGGCGAACCGCGCCCTCGCACACACTAATGGGGTTCCATACATGCAAATGCAAGGTATGGAAACAAATTTGCACGGTAAATGGAACCATATTTGCGTGCTAAACACAGATGGTACGAATAATTTGTCATGTGACATACAAAGCACCAATCAAATGACAAGGATCCACTCGGCCATTATATAAATACCTGCGTGCATGCAGGGTTCACTCTCCCACCGGCTGGATGCAGTATATAAAATGTGACGTGCATTAAAGAATGTGCAAGCCGCTTAAAAGTTGACTTTTAAAATATCTTTTATTTGATTCTTGATGCTGTCAGTCACTCTGTTCCTCCTCTCGGCAGCAGGAGGCGGATTCACCCTGCATATGTTTGACCATGGCTCTATAAAGGCCACAGAGTGGACAGCATAGAACAGCAAACCAGAATTTACATTTCCACTCTGTCACAGTATTAAGTCAGATACTTTGATCTCTGCTGTTCAGATTAAAGCTACTGTGTGTAGATTTTTGAACACCACAGCAAATGCTGTATCCCTCCGATATAAATGTCTTTAAAATTTTACATTTCTGACTAAATATAACGAATGTTAGGACTTTAATGAAATATGAGTTTTGCATCATATTTAAATTAAAATTGGCTCAAGTTGCAGCTCTTAGAATAAATAAAATTATTTTATTCTGCTTCAGTTTAACAAATTTCCAGCCAATTCTGATTGTGCAAAAAAAAAAAAATGGGTCCAACAGTGGTTTCATTTCAAAAGGTTTGCAGCATCAGTTCTCTTGAGTGAGATTTGGCCCCTCCGAGGAGAAGTGGATATTCTGTTACATGGTGATTTTGTGTGTGTGTTTTTTTTTTTTTAATGTGTTCTGCCTGTAATTTCAGAGTGCGAAGCCCCGCGGCTTTGCTCGGAACCTTGATCCTGAGAGAATCATCGGGGCAACAGACAGCAGCGGCGAGTTGATGTTCTTGATGAAATGGTGAGTTGCAAAAATGTCTGGATGCAAACTGCTTGTAATTTATCCTGCTTTACACATTTTAATTGTAACATGGGATAATCTGTTTACGAGTAGCTGTCTCTGTTATAATCACTACACCAGTTGTCTACTTTTAAACTCCTGTGAAATTGTCTGGACTCTTGTTTGAAGAGAGTAGCTGTAATGTTTTGTCACCGGGTGCTGCAGGAAAGGCTCGGATGAAGCAGATTTAGTTCCATCCCGTGAGGCGAACACCCGCTGCCCTCAGGTGGTGATTTCCTTCTACGAGGAGAGATTGACGTGGCATTCGTGTGCAGAGGATGAAGCTCAGTAGTACTTGGTGATGTTCCGCTGCAGTTCTTTGCACTGCCGCTGTCCTTTTTCTCAGGGTGAATGTTCTCCTCAGGCTTGCCTTCTAGTTTTATCTGTTGTAGTTATTTTTCACAATGTTTTCTGTGTATGGTAGTGAAGAACAGCACTGGCTACACATAAATACTTGACTGAGTGTAGATGATAGTGGTCTGTATTAAGGTTTTGTTTGCGCTGGTGCCGATTCGTAAACTAAACAAGCTGTTGGTTTGATGTTTCATATCTGGAGTATGCTTCAAAGAAAGCCAGGCTTACTTGAGCCAGTCTTTCAGTGTAACCAGTCACTTAAGAGGCAAATGATCCAAAATCTAAACAGATTGTGTTTTGCTTATAACATCAATTTAAAATGCATCTTAAATGACTTTTGTACATGCAAAGGCCAAATGTTCCCACTCTGTCAAATTCAACTTGCATTGATAGAATATTGTAATACAAAGGGAGCATTACTTTTTTTTTTGTATCTTTACACAGTAATTAATACTTAAAATTCTTGACCAGAGGTAGTTCCAGAGGTCTTGTCAAAAGATGCTTTAAGTTCAAGCTTTCAAAGCTTCTTTTGTAAAACTACAAGTTTTCTGTTGTGTACACAAATTATTACATCAGATGCTTGTGTGCGATGGTTTCTTTGTTTTATGCTGTATGTAAATACTACTTGAATTTCCAATAAATGTTTTATGCTCTGCGTTTATCTTATGGCAGTGTCTGTGCTCATAGTTTTCCAAAGATGCAATGGCTTGTGTAGATTGCGGTTCGATTTCTGCTACTGTGAAAATTTACAAATTAATTTAAAACTGATTTAGTTTGGAATTCTCCAAAAACTATTGGATTTAGTCAGTGTCAAATGTAGCAGGGCTATAGGTAAATGAATGCAGTGTATGGCCATCTGGCATGATTCTAGCAAGTTGCTGTTTTGGAAATTGTTAGTGATCTTAAAATTGGAGAAGTTGAAATGCAAAATGAAAATATTCAGACATACCATGATTTGTTTTGGAGTGAATTTGTATCAAGCCTTGCTTAAGTCATCACATTGCTTAAGTCATCTTGATTACAATTCCAATGAAGTTGGGACGTTGTATGAAATCTAAATAAAAACAATACAATGATTTGCAAATCCTCTTAAACCTATATTCAGTTGAATACACCACAAAGACAAGATATTTAATGTTCAAACTGATAAACTTTGTTTTTGTACAAATGTTTGCTCATTTTGAACGCCTGCAACATGTTTCAAAAAAGCTGGAACTGTTATTTACCACTGTTACATCATCTTTCCTTCTAACAACACTCAAGCGTTTGGGATTTGAGGACACTGTGTGTCATGATTGGGTATTAAAGGAGCATCCCCAAAAGTTTCAGCCGTTCACAAGCAAAGATGGGAAGATGATCACTGAAAGTGGGTGAGTTTTATTTGAATCCAACATAATGGAAATGTATGGATTATTTGCTAGTCTTTGTAGCTCTGGAGTTTCATCAGTGTTGAACACTCAATGGGCAACTGAACATTTCAAAGCACACAAAATACAGAATTTAAGAAGTTTAAATATCCGGAAATTTGAAATTATAACAAACTACAGTAGATCCATCAACACTGTTTTATTTGAGTTAATTTATTCAGCACACATTACTAAATATGGGAGTTAAAATGTAAAAAAAAATGCATATGAGGTCAAGCTGCAGGTTTTTAAGTTATAGTTTGATGATACTTAAACCCAAATAGTATAAACAGTGTACGACTGAAAAAAAAAATCTGCTCAAGGATGTTCCAGATAACGGGGATCAAAAATTAAGGTCAAAATTTGAGCCTATTGTAAAAATGAGAACAATTTCAAAGTCTTATAATGCTAGAATTGGAGGTAATAGACCCATCAGACATGAATAGGAGGTCCCACATGGACAAAGTATTTGATCATTGTTTTGACTTCAAGTGATATTAAATTGAGCTCATCCAAGTTGATCTATTGCTGTGGAAGAAATTTCAACTGTTCTCAGTATCACAACTATAATACAACACCTATTAAAACAGTAGTTTATATGCTTTCCAGCTGCTACATTTATGTAATTGCTCCAGCTGACGTAGTATCCTGATGGCGGTGGGCTTTGCACTCTGCTGCTCATCAGTTCTTGACCACATGTATTTTCTCAGTATTTCATGTGAAAATAGGCAGCCAGTTAAAATATGAAGAGGTCAGTTTAAATGTTGAGTTTGCATTTTCAACTGTTTTAACTCAATACAATTACTTACTTACTAGCATGATTTCTGAAGAACCAGTTGACCATTCATAATACAATGTCAGAAAAATGCTGTGTCTGAAACAACCTGAGGACAGGAAAACCTCCAAGAATCTGTGGGATTTGGCCCTGAAGGTAATATTTTCTTTCATCTGGATGATGGGTGTCATCTCAAACCTTTGGGAAAGAAAGCGTGATCGCCTTGATTATAACAACCGCAGGGGTATTACACTGCTCTCTGTGCTGGACAAGGTACTTGCAAGCAACATTCTCAACAGAATTCAGTCCTGGCTGCTCAGTGGCCAGAACAGTTGCGCTGAATGCAAGCATGAAAATATCAGCAGTGCTTCTTTGCATCCCGTTTCGATTTCAGCATTTTGAATCTGTAGAATTTGCTGTGCTGTGGGAGAATTTGTGCAATCCCTTTAAAGTTGCTGGACGATGTAGCCAGTGTGAGTGCTGTGCAGAGTCTCTGACTTCTTCCCTGACTTCTATTCAGTTGTTAGGCAGACTGTTCGGTCAGTCCAGTAACTTAGGTGCCTTTGTTGTGAGGAAAAATTCACTAATCTTGACATTGTGGAATGCTGTGATCTGTGAGGAATCAATAAATGCCCAGAGTGCAGCATTTGAGCCGGGTGAGGAGTCGGAGTGTCTGTATTTGGCTCAAAACTACTCAGGATGTTGGACATTCAGTGATACTGATATTTGAGAAGTGAAATGAAGTTTATAGTATTTACAGAAAGTGTGCAATAATTATTTAAACAAAATTAGGCCGCTGCAAACATTTGGGCGCCCTTGTCATTTTATTGATTTGAATACATTTAGCACTAATTATTGGAACACAAAATTGGTTTGGTAAGCTCATTGACCCTTGACCTCCTTACACAGGTGAATCCAATCATGAGGGTATTTAAGGTGGCCATTTGCAAATGTTTCCCCTCTTTGCATCTCTGCTAATGAGTGGCAACATGGGAGCCAACTCTCAAATGACCTGAAAACAAAGATTGTTCAACATCATGGTTTAGGGGAAGGACACAAAAAGCTATCTCAGAGATTTCAGTTGTCAGTTTCCACTGTGAGGAACATAGTGAGGAAATGGAAGACCGCAGGCACAGTACTAGTTAAGGCCCGAAGTGGCAGGCCAAGAAAAATCTCAGATAAGCTGAAGCAAAGGATGGTGAGAACAGTCATAGTCAACTCACACACCTGCTCCAAAGACCTACAACATGATCTTGCTGCAGATAGTGTCTCTGTGCATCGTTCAGCTATACAGCGCACTTTGCTCAAAGAGATGGTGTATGATCCTCTATGCAGAGGAAGCCTTTTCTGCGTACACGCCACAAACAGTCACTAAAGAGGGGGTTCCATCATGCTGTGTGGCCAGTGCAGGTACTGAGAATCTTGTTAAAGTTGAGGGTCACATGGATTACAGTCAATATCAGCAGATTCTTGTAAACAAAGTTCAACAATCATTGACAAACTTGAAGTTGTGCCAGGGCTGGATCTTTCAACAAGACAACAACCCTAAACATTGCTCAAAATCTACTTAGGCATTTATGCAGAGGAACAAGTACAATGTTCTGGAATGGCCATCTCAGTCCCCAGACCTGAATATTATTGAAAATCTGTGGTGTGATTTTAAGCGGGCTGTCCATGCTCAGAAACCAACAAACCTGAACTGTTTTGTAAAGAAGAATGGTCCAAAATACCTTCAACCAGAATCATTGGAAGCTATAGGAAGTGTTTAGACGCTGTTATTTCTGCAAAAGGAGGATTTACTAAATATTGATGTATTTTTTTTCTGTTGGGGTGCCCAAATTTATACACCTGCCTAATTTTGTTTAAGGAATTATTGCACACTTTCTGTAAATCCTACAAACTTCATTTCACTTGTCAAACATCAGTGTTTGTCTGCTATATGATGTATTTAACTGAAATTGCTGATCCAAACAACCAATGATATATATAAAGGAAAATCATGGAAATCATCAGGGGTGCCCAAACCTTTACACAACTGTATAAACAAATAGCATTTGGGTAGAGTGGGGTGGTGCCTGTTTTATAGTAAGGGTAAAATCAGACTCATCAGTTATCATGCAGTATTATCTAAACTATCCCTGCAATTGACTGGTGTCCAGTCCAAAGTGTACCCTGCTTCACACCATAGGCTCCAGCCCCCCTCACCCTTATAACTGGAGTAAGCAATACGTTTATCATATTTAGTTTTTTGTTAGACAACTTTATTGACATATATGTCCAGACAGATATGCATCAATTAACAAATATGGCTACATTCTAATGTACTTAACATTAGTACTACATGAAGGAACAAGTAGAATAGAACAATGGCAATAAATTATAAATGGCAAGGGGATAGTGTTTAACTTGATGAATCATTGGGAATGTCATTCGTAAAAGAGTATAGTTTTTGGCCTAGCTATCATAAGTTTTAAAGATTTATATAATTCAAATTCGTTTTTAAAGTAAAATTGGGCTGGTGGGGGGTGGAGGTTTGCATTCTGGTTGTTGTGTGTGAATGTGGCAATAGAATAACACTGACAGTTCCCCCCCCCCTAAAATTAAAAAATGATGTCATCTCGCGAATTTATTTATTTATTTTTTTTTTTAATAAACCATGACGGGGCATATGATGTTAGACGATGCTAACATTTTTTTTCCAGTGTATTATTGATTTATTTTTATTTTTTTAAATTTCATTTTATATAAGCAATAGAGGCGTTCCCGACCGTGGAATGTTCCCGACGACTGCTTTTAATTCGCGTGCATTGTGATGACGTCAGAAGTAGCCATCGTTTTTCTCTGTTTTTTCCCCATAAATATAGAAAACGGTGTATTAATGAATTTTATATTATATTATTTCATTTTATTTTATTTCATTTTAATTAATTAATTAATTTATTTATTCTATAAGAAGTTGGGGACTTTCTGTGACGTTTGGCTTCGTGCAGGTGAAACCGTTTATACTAATCCTGCTCGTTAATTTGACGCAGGTGTGCGTGGAGCGGACGCGCGTACAGAGGAGCCGTGCGACATGTTGTAGTCTTGTGTCCAAGTAATTTTTAAGCCTTCTCTCTTATTAAAGTAAAGAATAATAATAAAAAGTTATTGTGCAATTTTCTTTAAAAAAAAAAAAAGAAATCCTCGAAGTAGGAAAGGAGGAACAAGTCCTGGAAGTTCATTCCGGGCTGGGCTGATCCTTCAAACTGAGCTGCTCTGCTTCTCAAACACCAGATACCTGAAAGTGAAAGCAAAACAAAAAAGAAAGGTAAGAAGAAGCTGAGGGTTTCTCTTTGTTTGTCGGTGAATTATTTACTTATGGAAGATGAAGATAAAATTCTTCTGACTTGTCAAACTTTTTAATATATTCTTAAATCAGCCTTTTTATTGTAAGGTAGTACAATTATTGAAGATAAATGATCTATAATCTAACTACCCTGTTTTTGTTCCAAACCAATCTTATGGTAGTTTGTGATGGCATCACGAAAACTAAATTAATCTATAGTTCATGATAATTTTACAAAAATGACTTATTTCGTGATGGGTGCACAGATTTTATTCACCTTGTTTGACAACATTCAACATTCCCCTTAGTTGATAAGACGTTGGTATTCATGTTTGTGTTCTATATAAGGTCTACAGTGAGGTTTCAACTATCAGCTATCGGAGCTGCGTCAGTCACAGTCAGTCAGAGCGAGCTGCAAAAAGTTTGTACCTGAGTTTTCAGAGGTGGTGTTTGTAGTTGCCATCTGCCACGCCGGTGTTTGCCAACCCGGACAGTGGGAATACCACCTCAACCGGCAACTTAGCCCCGCGACTGGACAGCAACAACGTCCGAGGCCCAACGTGGTGAATTCACTGAGGCCGCGCGCTGCGTCATTAAAGCCGCGCGTCACGAGTGCCGCTTCCCCGAGGCCTCGTGCAGCCACCGCGGATCCATCAGCGCGGAAACACCGAGGCCGCGCGGCACCAGCGCAGTGCAGATCCATCCCGGTGACAAACAACGCAGGCTGTTAACATCGGCGATCGACAAGCTGCCCATAAGCCGACCATGGGGCCTAAGAAGGTTCTGACAGCGGAGGAAGGTGACGATATTAAAAAATCTCTGGACTTTCTATCAGAGGAGATTTCTGTTGTGAAGCAGCAACAGAAATCAATCATGGATCTGGTGGAGGAGGTGAAGGCATTACGGCTCCAGAACGCCGAGAAAGACCGGCATCTGGTGCAGCTGGAAAATAGAGTGGCTGAATTGGAGCAGTACACCAGAATCAACGACGTCATCATCACAGGTCTTCACATCAAACCACGGCCCTACGCACGGGCGGTAACAGATGAGAGCGGAGGGGAGCCCAGTGAACAGGAGGTCAGCTCTGTGGAAAAACAGGTTGCTGATTTCCTCCTATCTAAAGGTATAGAAATGGATTTAAATAACATTGAAGCGTGCCACCCTTTGCCCCGGAGAAATGACGGTGATAAACGAACCGTCATCATGAGATTCATCAACAGAAAACACAAAACAGCACTGTTAAAACAAGGAAGAAAACTGAAAGGGACAAACGTATTCATCAATGAACATCTCACCAAACGGAATGCCGACATCGCCAGGAAAGCACGCTTCTTGAAGAAACAGGGAAAAATCCAGCACACATGGACTTCAAACTGTAAAATATTCATCAAACTGAACGGATCACCAGAACAAGCAAAAGTCATGGCAATAAGGAACACCGAGGAGCTGGACAAATATGAACAATAGGTATGAGGACTCAAACACATCACAGCACCATGATGCAGACTGGAGCAACCCACTCATCCACATCATCTACACCCGGAGACAAGAGAGACATAATGATCCATTTATTTCTGCCCAGGAGCTCTGTCTAGATACATTTAATTATAATAACTCTGCTAACCACCCCTTTGAATCTGAAAATGATCCTGATACCTTTTTCAGTGAGAATATTGTGAGACAGTGCAAATATTTTACACAAGAACAATTCAAAAATTATAAAATCAATGAAGATTTTTCAATTATACATTTCAACAGCAGAAGTCGTTCTCGTAATGTGTCCACTATTAATGATTGTTTGAAAACATCCAAAAAACGTTTTTCAGTTATTGCAATTTCAGAAACATGGTTAAATGAGGATAATAAAGATCTGGTATATCTTGATGGTTATGAATTGTTCCTGGTTAATAGGCAGACGATAAGGGGCAGAGGCGTTGCATTGTTTGTAAGGTCAGATTATAACTGTAAACTCATTAACAACATGTCATTTACAGTGGACAACATCATGGAATGTGTTACCATAGAAATGACATCTATAAACTCCAAAAACATAGTTGTTAGTTGCATTTACAGAGCTCCTGGGACAAATATTGACACCTTTGAAGACATTATCTTAGGAATGTACAACAAAATCAACAGAAATAAGCATTATTATTTATGTCTGTGGAGATTTCAATATAGATTTTTTTTAAACCCTCACAATCATCCACAAATTACCTCATTTATAAACACCTTGTACTGTTTAGGGCTGTTCCCAACCATCATTCATCCTAGCAGAATAACTATGGACTCAACAACTCTCATTGACTATTTTAACTAACGTTATATCCGGTAATCTTAGTGGTGGACTACTGGTCAGTGATATCAGTGATCACTTGCCAGTTTTCTCAGTCTTTGCATTGGAGGGTTGTTGTATGTATCGAAGCAATATCAAATTCATGAGTAGAAAAGTAACACCTGAAACAATTGATAATTTAAGGGAGGATTTATCAAGTCAGAATTGGTCAGATGTTTTTGTTGATGTTGACAGGTCATATGATGCTTTCATTTCCATTTTTTCCAGTTTGTATAATAAACACTGTCCATTTGTTGACAAAATATATAGAAATCAATATAGCAACAAACCATGGATAACTAAGGGACTTCAGAGGGCATGTAAAAAGAAAAACGTACTATATAAACAATTCATAAAACTACGAACTAAGGAAGCTGAAAGTAAGTATAAAACATATAAGAATAAGTTAATCAATATCATGAGACTCAGTAAAAAAACATATTATGAGTTGTCAAAAATAGAAATAACATCAAACACATGGAACATATTAAATGAAATAGTAAAGAACAGAGTAACTAGAGATTATCCTTCATTTTTTCAGAGTAACAACTACATCACGATTGATAACGACGAGTCTATTGCTGAACACTTTAATGAATACTTCGTTAATGTGGGTAAAAATCTTGCCAGTAAGATTGACTCATCAACTAATAACTTCTGGGTAAATCAACGTTTAACAAATCTGTTTCAATGTTCATTGGTGATACTCATGAAAGGGAAATACTTGATCTGGTTCATGGTTCGACTGACTTTAATAATTTGGATATGGCTTTATTAAAAAAAGTTATTGATTGTATAGTAAAACCGTTCAATTATATTTGCAATATGTCACTAAGTACTGGTAAATTTCCTTCTCAAATGAAAATAGCCAAAGTAATTCCTCTGTTTAAAACTGGTGACAAACACACATTTTCTAATTATAGACCTATATCACTCCTGCCACAATTTTCCAAAATTTTGGTAAAAATATTTGCTAAAAGATTAAATGATTATTTACTGAAGCATAACATCATTTGTGAAGAACAATATGGATTCAGAAGGTCTCGAACTACATCACATGCTTCGATGGACTTTGTGGAAAGTATTGCAACTGCAATTGATAATAAACAATACACAATAGGTGTTTTTTTTTTTTTTTTTTTTTTTTTTTTTTATTTACAGAAAGCGTTTGACACAATTAACCATGGAATACTATTAAGTAAACTGCAGAAATATGGAATCAGAGGTTTGGCATATGAATGGATAGCTAGTTATTTACAAGGCAGATTTCAGTATGTTCAATTCAATAATACAAATTCTGAACTCAGGGATGTCACATGTGGGGTGCCGCAGGGCTCAGTGCTGGGTCCTTTGTTGTTTATAATCTATATAAATGATATAAGTTGGGTGTCAAGTTCACTGAGATGTGTCCTTTTTGCGGATGATACAACTGTTCTGTAGCGGTGAAAATCTTGAACAGCTTCTGGACATAGTGGAGAAAGAACTGGAAAAATTTAAGGTTTGGTTTGACGCTAATAAGTTGTCACTCAACCTTGGGAAAACTAAATGTATTATATTTGGAAATAAACAGGCACCCAAATGTAAAAATTTAACTATAAACAATAAGGAAATTGAGTTAGTAACAGAGAATAAATTTTTAGGTGTTATAATTGATAATAAACTTAGCTGGAAACCACATATAAATTATGTGAAATCAAAATTGTCAAACTATAGCCATTTTGTATAAAGCCAAAGACCTACTGCCGCAAGAAGGGTTACTTACTTTATATCATTCTCTGATGGTACCATATATGACATATTGTGTTGAGTCATGGGGAAACACTTACAAATCAAATACCAATCCAATATTCCTTTTGCAAAAACGAGCCATACGAATCATCTGCAATAAACTATCGTGAACCAACTCATTCTCTATTTGTGTCTTTAAATTTATTAAAATTCATTGATTTGGTCGATTACATTACAATTCAAACTTTATTTCGAGCGAAAAACCAAGCCTTACCGAGACATGTCCAGAGTCTGTTCCGATTGAGGGAATCCAGATATAGTTTAAGAGGTTGTGCAATTTTTATGAAACCACCAGTAAGAACAAATGTAAAGGGTTTTTGTGTCTGTGGTTGGGGTGAGGAAATGGAACAAATGTTCAACAGAGGTTAGAATGAGTAGTACCTTAGTGGTTGGGGTGAGGAAATGGAACAAATGTTCAACAGAGGTTAGAATGAGTAGTACCTTAGTGAGATTTAAGAAACTACTCAAAAAGAACATTGTCTAAGTATCATAAAGAAGCAAATATAATTTGATTTATAAGTGGGACTTGTATATTTGAATGTGTGGGTATGTATATGCGTATGTAGATATATAGATATGGGTAGGTGTATATGTATGTATATATTTATGTTTGTAAAGTATATACGTACGTATATAGGTATATGTGGCACAGCCCAAGCAGAGGGTCACCCCCAAGAGCCTGGTCTGCTTGAGGTTTCTTCCTTTATAGGGAGTTTTTCCTCACCACAGTTGCCTAGTGCTTGCTCTGGGGGTTGGTAAGGTTAATCCTTACTGGCGTAAAGTGCCTTGATTTGACTTTCTTATGATCTGGTACTATATAAATATAATTATAAGTGAATAGTATATTGATGTGTATGTCTGTGTCGACATGTAGTAGTGAATTTATATTTATGTAAATATGACTGATTAGAATTGTTGGACTTGTACTAGCAGGGGTGGGCGCTAATAAGCTTTGCTTCAGCCCACACCCTTTCGGACTCACTAGTTTTGTCTTTTTGTGGAATTGTTCATTTTTTTTCTATTTGAATATTTTGTGTGCCGAATTAAAAAAACTTTGTCACTTAGTTGAGATAACTACTTTGATGTTGTTTGCAATACAATAAAACACTTTATGTTTATGTTTAGGTTTAACTTCAAGTAGTGTATGTTGACCTTCTTTGACTTGCGCTTGTTTTTCTCCAGCAGTAGTTTTTAACTTTAGGAGTTAATAAAAGCTTCGGTGATCGATCCCGGTTCAGCCCAAATGTCCTTTGTGTCCCCCCGGTATGAAATATGGGGGGCTATAGCGATCAGCATGTCCATCCATCTGTCTGTTTTTGCTTGTTAGCATGATAGCTCAAGAGAGCGGGTGGTGTCCAAGTGGTTAATGCACTTGGTTTCAGTGCAGAAGATTCCCAGTGTCACAGACCGAACGGTCCCCCCTAAAAATTGGTCCACCCCGTCTCCTCTGTGCATACTTCATTTCAGCGCTTAGCCGCTTGTCTAAGATAGAATATCACCCAAAGCAATCAAATGGATTAATGGGATTATTAATCATCAGATGATAAAGGTAAAACCTCTTAAATCTTTCTAAAGTCAGTTTTAAGTGAAAACGAGGCTGTTTTAAGCAGAAATGAGGCAATACTCTAACGTCTTGAAATGATCAGCGTGCAGTGAAGGCATCAGTTAGCAGCTTGTGTAGCTGCAGCACTCTGGTCGCTTCCTCCGTCTTTTATGATGAAATAATGCTGAATTTATGTGGAGATGATTGTTGTACAAAAGCTTCAGATATGTCACTGAGATACATGATGACTGGAGTGCAGTTTGAAGCAGAAAAGAGGTGTTAATCCGTGAACCGCGGTTGATGACGCATGTGCAGTGAAGGCAGGGCGGACCGATTGTTAGGGGGGACTGTTCGGTCAACACCACCAGTTCAAATCCCACCCTTGCCACATTTCTCCATATAATGTGGAGTTGCATTAGGAAGGGCATCCGGTGTCAAACTCGTGCCAATTTAACATGCAGCTCCACCTTGGGTTTGCTGTGGCGACCCCAAGGGCAAAAAAGGGAGCAGCTGAAGGGATTTACTTACTTACTAGCATGATTTCTGAAGAACCAGTTGACCATTCATATTTCGTGTACTTGGGTGATCCCCTGATACGCTGTATTATTTGTGAGGATATGTCATCTCCTCATGACTCGTGTGTGTAACTTGAGGGTGGTGTCTGTCTGAGTAGATCATGCTTTTCAAACAAACAAAAGGAACCAACTTATCAGCATTGCTCGAAGCTGAGTTTTACTTTCTGATTACACTAAAGAGCAGATGGTCCAGGTACTCGCTGAAGCCTGGTGCTTTGTGGCTCTTTGGTCACGTCACTGTGAGTAGACACAAACTGAAATGCTGCTTGTAAAACTAGTTGTGATGAGTGATTGCACAGGTCCACAGTTATGACTGCATGGAGACATTCCATTGGAGAGACAGCAGGTGCATTTTGTAGCAGCAGCATCTTGTCTCAGCACTTCCTGTGGCATCTGTGTGCCGCAACAGATGCTGGTGTTTTTTGTATTTCTCGTAGCACTTCCGGTGGCATCTTTATGTGCTGCAGCACATGCTCATCTCTTATTTCCCTGCCGAGGCAGATGCTGGTGTTTTCAGCTGATTTATTTCAGACGTGTACATGTAAAAGCATAAGCAGACCAGAGATGAAAAAAATAAAAATACAAGTATTAAAAAATGTGTTTGTTCATAACAAGTGAATGACGAGCAAATGATGGTGTATTCAGCTGAATTATTTGCTGTTCCATTGTGAGAATCTGGATCAGACATGGGGCCAAATACAAAAGTATTTGTATTTGAAAATACTTAAATACATTTTTCAGAGTATTTGCATTTCAAATACATCGCCGATCCCAAGTATTTCCAAATACTTTTTCAAATACTTTTCAAACTTGGGAATCTCTGATACTGTGAGACACACCAGAAAACTATAAACTGTTGTTGTGATTGAGATACAATAATACAACACGCTGAGACGAGAAGATATGACATTTTATTATTGTTTTGTGATATGGTGGATACAAAAGGATGCAATATTGATGGAAACAGAATATATATTGTGATAGTTTGATTATTGCTTGTGATATTATAATAGTGAATTTGCGATAAAACATTCAATCCCTTACTTAATAGTATTTGGTCATGCTACGAGGCCTGTTAGAAAAGTAATGGACCTTTTTATTTTTTGCAAAAACCATATGGATTTGAATCACGTGTGATTGCATCAGCCAAGCTTGAACCTTCGTGCGCATGCGTGAGTTTTTCACGCCTGTCGGTTGCATCATTTGTCTGTGAGCATGCTTTGTGGGAGGAGTGGTCCAGCCCCCTCGGTGGATTTTCATTGTCAGGAAAACGGCTGAGCGACTGCCGCTTTGCTGCATCAAAATTTTTTCAGAAACTGCGAGAGACAGCCAGGTGGAAACCATTCGGAAAATTCCGATATCTTATGGACATCACAGATTAAGGACCATTACAACCAGATTAAAGATGGCCCACAGCGGCTGAGGGCGCGTCGCGCTTCAAGCGGTGATCGACAGGCTGAAATGACCAGATCATTTCCAAAGTGAACGCTGTGTTGATCCGGGACGTCGTCTGACTACCAGAGAAATGGCGAGAGGTGGACATAGCACTTTTTCGGCACATTACACTGTTACAGGAGATTTTGTAATGAAAGACATGCAGCGGAATTCGCATGTCAGGACGAAGCCGCTAATGGCGCAGAACAAAAAGCACCTCCGTGTTGGAAGTCTCATGGGACATGCCCAGCTCTTCCACCATTCGGAAGATTCAGACGGCTTTGGGTGGCTTTTCAGTTGAGTGAGTATCCGAAAATTGTCGAAGAGCTGAGCATGTCCCAACATGTCCTGTGAGACCAACATGGAGGTGCTTTCGTTCTGCGCCATTAGCGGCTCCGTGGTGAATTCCTCCGCTCCTGTTTTCATGACAAAATCTCCTTTAACAATGGAATGTGCCCGAAAAGTGCTATGTCCACCTTTTCTGCCATTTCTCTGGTAGTCAGATGACGTCCCGGATCAACACAGCGTTCAGTTTGGAAATGATCTGGTTGTTTCAGCCTGGTAATGGCCGCTCGAAGCGCGGCGTGCCCTCCACTGCTGTGGGCCGTCTTTAAACCGGCTGTGACACTCCTTAATCTGTGTGATCCCCATAAAATCGTCCCTGAAAGCCATCTGAATTTTCCGAATGGTGTCCACCTGGCTGTCTAGCACAGTTTCTGGAAAAATTTGATGCATTGCTGCGCCAGCCGTTCAGACATTTTCCTCACAATGAAAATCCGACAAAGGGGGAGGACCAGTGCTCACTCAAAGCATGCTCACAGGTGAATGACGCAACCGACAGGCGTGGAAAAAACTCACACATGCACACGAAGGTTCAAGCTTGGCTGATTCAAATCCATAAGGTTATTGCAACAAATAAAAAGGTCCGATACTTTTCTAACAGACCTCGTATTTCCACAATAAATTGTCACCGGTTTATCAGTTTTTGTGTTGATTTGTTGTTTATAGTTCATAGAAAGTATTTGTATCTGAAATACTCAAAATATAAAGTATTTGACCCCATGTCTGATCTGGATAATTCAGATTTTGTACTGCAGAAACATGCTACTGCTTCTGGGAGGGTTTTGCAGACCAGATTTTAAGATGGAGAGGATGCTTTCCCTTACATGGTTTGGGGTTGAGATGTAATTTCTCTGAAATACATGAAGTCTAGAAATGTAAATATTGCAAGGTTTCAAGCTTCTATATTTTCTGTTGTACAACTTGCTTTTTTTTTTAACTTGAGGTCATGCGACTTATACTCTCTAAAATGGTACATTTTAATATCAGAACCAATGCCATACCAAAGGAATGAAGAAGAGTCTGCTTCTGCTACATTTACACAATCCTCTCTGATGGGTGACCATGTTGAGTTTCAGAAAGTTAACCTTTATAACTGAGAATTACTCTGTATTTCTGACTTAGGCATTTGTGATAATGGTGTCAATCTGTCGCTCTGAACCTTCCTTTTTTTTGCAGAGCTCAGTTGATACAATTCTTTCTGCAGGGTTGTAAGTCGTTTGATCCAGTTTCATGATGAAGTGGTATAGAGGAGGATTTTCTTAAAAATAAGACCTGAAAGTTCAGCTACAGTTTGCCAGAAGGTACATCTGAGATGCAAGCCTGATGTTTTGGTGAAGGGAAACTCTTCTCTGCTCCACTTCATCATGAAGCTGTATAACTAGTGATACAAAATGCAAAACGTGTAGTGGGATGAAGGTCCTGGGTCCTAATTAAAAAGATGTTCCCGCTAGCTTGGCTAACGGGGAATTCCCCTTTGGCTGACCTGGTAGAGGAATGGTCTTTAGTGCAAGCCGTCCAGGGTTTGATCCCACCGCCGTCCTGGCCACAGAGGTCCTTCGCTCGACGATTGCCGTTGTTGGCACGACGTGGGTAGTCGCAGAATATGCTTAAATGCACCTGTGACTTCAGGACGGTCAAATGGTGGAGATATGTAGCGGGATGAAGGTCCTGGGTGCTGATTGAAAAGACCTTCCCACTAGCTTGGTTAACGGGGAATTCCCGGCCACAAAGGTCCTACTATCACACTGACTGTAGGACCTTTGTGGCCAAGACGGTGGTGGGATCGAACCCTGGACGGCTCACACTAAAGACCATTCCTCTGCCAGGTCAGCCAAAGGGCAATTCCCCATTAGCCAAGCTAGCGGGAAGGTCTTTTCAATAAGCACCCAGCACCTTCATCCTGCTACATATGCACTGTGCACAATTTCTCCAATCACAGCCAGAGAATCCTATAACTTCTTCTGGGTTGTCTTGGTGGCTTTCCTCACTCTTCTCCTTCTTGTACAGTCACTCAGTTTTTGAGAACTGTCTACTCCACACATATTTACCACAGAGTGCTATAATCTTTGTGTTCCTTTATAGTTGATGTAAATAAAGTCTGTGACTTGGAAATGTTCATGTATCCATCCCCTGACTTGTCTAAAGAAAACTGCAGTAAAATCATTTACAGGTATTATACCAAAGGGGTCCATTACTTATGCAACCCATCATCTTGGCTCTTATATTTTAATTTGGTTAAGTTGTAGAGATTTGCTTTGAGTTTGACATTAAGGAAGATAATTACAGAAACATTTATACTGAGAAGCCTGATTTACTTTTTGTATTTGAAATGACAAACTAAGATGTGTGAAATACCAAGGGGGGCATTACTTCCAGTGGGCACTGTACAAGATGGTAACATCTGAGTTGTTACTTGAGCTGTAACTAATTTTCCATAGATTAATTGAATCTTAGGACCATAAAATGGTGTAAAATATATTCAAAACCCAAGGATGATGACTTCAAATGTCTTGTCTACAACACAGATTCAATTTACTGCCAGAAAAGTAAAAAAAAATGAGTAAATCAGAAAATTCATGTTTTTCGACTATCAATAGTTGTTTAAAGCTGTAAGGATCATTCTAGAGGGGATTGACTGGTGTTCACTTGCAAAATTGTACAGGGTGCATGCAGAGGGTTTTGTGAAGCCTAGAAACTTTGGTGTCTATGGGATATCTTTAGCTGCAGATTAATTTTATTTTGGAGGTCTGCTGACCTATACCTGCTTACTGAGTTGTATAGTACAACCCATTCCTTATTAGACTGTACAGAACACTTTTCAAGCTTCAGCTTGATGCATTTACAGCGTCTCTGGAAAGTATTCACAATGCTTCCCTTTCTCCACATTTTGTTAGTGTTATTCCAAAATGGAGTAAATTAATTTTTTTCCCTCAAAATTCTAATCACAACACCCCATGCTGCCATTTTTTTTGCAACTTCATTAAAAGTAAAAAACTAAATCACACGCACACAAGTATTCAGTCTTTGCTCAATATTTTGTTGATGCATTTTTAGCAGCAATTACAGCTTTGCATCTTCTTGAATATGATGCCACAAGCTTGGTGCACCTATCTTTGGCCAGTTTTGTCCATTCCTCTGTGCAGCACCTCTCAAGCTCCATCAGGTTGGACGGAGAGTGTTGGTGCACAGCCACTTTCAGATCTCTCAAGAGATCTCCTCTCTTCACAGAGGAATGCAGGAGCTCTGACAGTTGACCATCAGGTTCTTGGTCACATCCCTGACTAAGGCCCTTCTCCCCTGATCGCTCAGTTTAGATGGCGGCCAGCTCTAGGAAGAGTCCCGGTGGATCCATTTGCAGGTGATGGAGGCCACTCTGCTCACTGGGACCTGCAAAGGAGCAGAAATGTTTCTGTGCTCTTCCCCAGATTTGTGCCTTGAGACATTCCTATCTCAGAGGTCTGCAGACAATTCCTTTGACTTCATGCTTCGTTTGTGCTCTGACATGCACTGTCAACTGTGGGACCTATGTCGACAGGTGTCTTTCCAAATCATGTCCAATCACCTGAATTTTCCACAGGTGGACTCCAGTTAAGCTGTAGAAACATCTCAAGGATGATCACTGGTATGAATAATTTCGTACATGTGATTTATTTTTTATTTTTAATAAATTTGTAAAAATATTTTTTTAACATTGTCATTATGGGGTATTGCCTGTACACTTTTGAGGGGAGAAAATATATATATCGCTGTGCAGTGAAACGATGTACTTGAACCTGCTGACTAATTTAACTCTCAGGTCTGTTTAGATGTGCAGTATATATGGACAAACTGTTTAATCTACGAGGTGACAAAGTGCATACTATATTTTCATTGATTTCATGCATTTGAAATGCGAAACTGACCTGTTTGTTCTGCATGTTTTATGACAAAGATGGACCATTCTCTCGATTTCCCAAACACAGTAAGTGCAAAGCACGCACTTCCTATAGTTCTTAAAGTGGGCATTGTGGTACAAATGGTCCCCTTTAAGTTATGGAGCTGTTCTGATTCTTTTCAGGAGTTTATTAGCATTTGTGTTCAGGATCCAAGGCTTCATAAAAGTGGATTCTGGCACACGCGTGTGGACTATGAGATCTGTTTACGAGTGAGTATCAGTTTTGGCAATCTTGGTATCTGTTGCCCTCCCCCCCAATTGAAGTTCTACATGATGCATCTGTTTGAATTTTTCATTGCAGACCAATTCAATGTGTTTTCGAAAGAAGAGCTCATCTGTGAGGCGGCAGTACAGCGAGTTTGTGTGGCTGCGTCAGTGTCTGGCACAGAATGCTCTCATGATGTAGGTTGTACTTTAATTGACATGCTCTTTGCATATTCCATAGTATTTTACTTTTTTTAACAATCGTGTGAATGTGCTCTTATTTCTAGAGACTTGCCTAAGTTGCCCCCCTGGAACCCATTTTTCAGCCTGAAGAATGCAGAACAGGTCAATCGGCGGATGCAGGGTCTGCAGCATTTCTTGGAAATGTGAGGTCCTTGACAGAAAATGCCTTATCGCCAATAATATCTCTGGTGTCAAGCAAAAGCAAGCAGCTTTTACAGCTTACTTAAAGCTGAAAATGTCTTTAGACAGAAATATACTCTTTAACTGCATGTTTGCATAGATAAAATGGCTGCCTATGTGTCTGCTAGGTGCGTCAAAGCCAACGCATCTGAAAGATGTACTGTATATGTGAAGAGTAGGGAAAGTATCAACAAATATGGCAAACATCCATACGTTTGCAGTTGCACACATCTGTATCATTACCGTTGTACAACAGCAAATGTTTGAACAGAAGGCAAAGATGTGTGTGCGTTTTTTTAAGTTAATAATTTGATTTTTCAAATGTGGAAGCCAGTTTTGCCCACGACATGCTGCTGTTAGTCCATTTTTGGACATCTCTTAGCTATTCATACTAGTGCAGCAGATGACTGAAACAATCCTTCAAATGGTGACGTAAGCACCAAATTTGGCACAAAATAACACCTTGGACATTACTCTTTTGAGAAAACCAACAGGCCATTTGAATTGTCAATAGGCAGCCAGTGAGGGATCAATGAGGAATTACACAGGGGTCAAAACTTAAAATGCTCTACTCATACTGAAAACTATACCACATTATGATCATAAAGACTCCAAAAAGTATATTTTGGACTATATAACTAAATGTTATGAGGTAAAAACAGCAGGAATGGCAACAAAGGTCAATTTTAGGGGTACAAAGACGGGTCAAAAGTTGCTCAAATTTTGGAAGAAAGTGGTGCAAATTGTTTGAACTAATAGAGTTAATAAATATTTTTGACTGTTGAATGCTTAGTCTCCAAAGTAAAGGTTAAACAATGTTGATATCCATTGAATTCTGAATGTGATCCTTAGTCATGTTTAGTTATGTTACCCCGTAACATAACTAAACATGACGCATGGTGCCAACAATTCCTCTTTAAAACCCTATTAACTCAATGAATAATTTGCATTACGTTTTACGAAAATTAGAACGACTTTAACATTTGACCCCTGTACAAACTGAAACTGACCTTTGTTACCATGCTTGCTGGTTTTACCCCATAATATTCAGAGTCCAAACTATACCTTTTTGGAATTTGTGATCAAATAATGTTGGCATAGTTCTCAGTGACCCTATGTAATTGTTCAGTTGACCTACTTGACTGCCCATTGAAAATTCAAGTGGCCAATGTTTTTTTGTTTTTTTTTCCCCAAGAGGGGGTATTTGTGCTGAATTTGATGCATCTATCACCATTTGCAGGATTCCTGTATAAATGTTATCTTCTGCACTATCATCCAAAATGGCAGAACAGCAGCATGTAGCCAAGATGTGGTACTGTGGGTAAAATGGACTTCTGCCAGTAAAGGTGTCCCAAATGAGGAACTACAAGGTGTCATGCGACTGTTCCATTGAAGTCTTTACTGTTGTGTTCCCTTTTGAATCCTCCAGAATGACTGGGCGAGTAAATGTACAATTATGTTCACAATGCAGCTGGTTAAATTGAGTGGTTCTGCCCATAAAAGGATGTAGAGGATAATGTTGTTAGATTATTGAAATTCTGCAACAAGACTTGATTTCATGTTTGTTTTGCAGTGTTCTTCAAATGCCATTGTTGTTATCAGACAGTCGACTTCATCTCTTCCTCCAGTCTGACCTCAGCATCCCCAAGATGGAGAGGTGTGCACAGGGTAAAACCAGGTACACTATAGCTGAGGCAGTACATCGTGCCGGCCGAGGTTCCATCAGTGGTCTAGAATGCAAAACCTCACAAGAGTTTGATTGTGAAAGGTAAAAACAGAGGGGCTCGCTTGATTTTAAAGACTGAGCTTTGATTATCGATTCTGGAACTGATGTTTTCTAATATCTTACAGCATTTCGTCATCGGGTTTGGGGATGAGCGTGGACACGTTTCTGCGTAGTAGCCCCGTCCCGTTCTTGGAGTCATCTGGAGATGCAGAATTGAGTAGCTGCCTCTTAGAATCTCCTTCCAAAGATGCAGCACATTAACTCTTGACCAAAAAAAAGTGGTACTTTGTTCATCAATTGTTGTTCCTTTTGTACACTGTACTTAACGACACTTTTCTTAATTCACGTCTGAGAGCAAATTTTTAAGATTTGTTAGCTACTTATTTTTAACAAAAAGCTTTAGTTTTCTCTTGTACTCAGTACAAGAGTTTATCTGTGTACTTGAAAAATCTATTTTTAATGTAAATGTGTAGTAAATTCTTAATGCTTTCTAAACATTTATATTCTGTGCAACTGACAAGAGATGTTTGAAATTGTGGGGCTCTTTTAGAAAAATGAGACTTGTTAATTGAATAAATAGTAATGCTTTAAATATGAAAGTCCATGATTTTCTGAGATCGATTTTGTTGCACTTTTCTTTTTTGTGATCTTTTAAAACCCATTTTGTAGCAATGCACTGTTTGAACAGCTCCAGTAGAGGGAGTGTGGACATCATTTGATTTACGAATGAGAAGCACTCAAATGTGTATCATTTTATTCACTTCTGTCTGTCAATCATCCTGTGGATCAGAGGTCCGTCTGTGTAGTGATAATTTAGGTTTACCCTTTAAAGATTTTATTGGTATTGTTTAACTTGTGATCCATAACTCACTCTTGCAGTAAACTACACTGGATTTCTAAGTGTATCTGGAAGTGGATGCAGTGTAGAGGACGAAACTCTGTTCATTCGGCTCACTAGGAGTCTGAACAATGAATGTTCTCTGTAGAAATCAACACTTGAATCTTGTATGAGAGAATATGGGAGAGAGAACTACTCTGGGTAGAGTCTGGTACTTCCAGTGAAATCTGGTGGTGTTCAGGGATGAGTTCTGGCTCCTTTAGTACTTTCGTGGATGGGGTAGGCTTGGATCCAGTGGCTCTGGTGTGAACAAAGGTTTACAGACCTTGAACTTGCAGGTAGTCCTATTTTTCCTTGTGTGCACTTGAAAAGCAGAGTTGGTGGTAGTCGTGTTTGTCCTGCTTAAGATCCATGCTTTGACTTCAGCCATCAGAAGTACATATTTGTGACGTGACTTGTCTTGCCATGCATGCACACATCGTCATCAGCCATTTTAAGATGGAGTCCTCTGGGAAGAGGTTATGGCATCACGAGGTCCCTGGAACCAGTGTAAAGCAGTACTGATGCCTTGGTCCTGCTCTGTGGCTGTAATACTTCGATACAAACTAGTCACCTAAAGCCCCGGTCACATGACATTAACTAAGGACACCAAAGCTAAAACAGAAACAAGAAATCCGGGCTTGCGATGACTTTCGGAGACATCGTTTAACCATTGTTCAGCTTCATTCCTGTAGCTGGTGCTTCATCAGAATTTTCAAACTGCTGAAAAATGTGAACGGAACTCGACAACCTCAATTTATCCGTCTTGATGGTTCCTCACTGTTTGCGTAGTTCCTCAGCGCTCAGTTTGACTGTCGTCCAACTTTGTTCGACGTCTCGCACGAACGTTTATCTGAATAGATCAGTAACTAAAGCTCTGAGCTGAACGTGACTCGTCCATGTGTGGGATGAAAAGCAACATTGTCATACAAAAACAATAGCGGCAAGAACATTTTATCAACTATTTCCGCACGTTCCAGCTGTTTGTGGCTGGCCTGCGTGTGTGCACATGTAAAGAAAACCAGGTCCTGCACCTGCCAGGGCTGTGGACATGAGCACAAGGCTGGCTGCACTCGGACGGTCTCATACCTGCTGTCAGTCACGTAATTGCGAATGTTGCATTTAAAGCATCAAGCTCTCCATTTGCTTTGTTTTTCTTTTCTTAGTTTTGGTTTTGCTTCAGTACTTTTGGTTTTAAAGTGCAGGATCACTTGACACTGCCTCCTTCGTTCAGCTGTTGTCATGGGACCGGACCCTAAGGCTTTGCTTCCTAATGCTGGTCCTGAAGGATCTCCTAACTTGCACAGCTCCATACTCTGCAAGAAACAACTGGCTTATTTGAGTGTCCTCAATCAAGAGCTGATCAGCAGGAATGGGTATTCAATTTCATACAGCGCCAAATCACAACCCAGCTGCCCCAAGGTGGTTCACACTAGGTTCTAGCCTCACAACCACCCTGAGAAAGCACAGAGGTGACTGTGACGGAGGGGGAAAAAAAAAAAACTGGTGTTTCTGAGGGCATCTCCTGGTTTGGAGTGTGTAGGTGTGTTTCTGGAAGATCCTAGAGGGCTGCTGGCATAACTTTGTTCTAATTTAAACAATTACGTAAGAAGAGTTGAACTATTTTGTGTTGGGTTTATGATCATGTGATGCATGGTCCAATGTGCAGGTGTCTCACTGAGGTCAAGAGGGTGTCCCCAGGTGAGGATGCGGTGGACTAGTTGCCTAACGTATGATTCTAATACAAAATATTTGCAATATTAAGACCCACATTCAATGTGTGTTTTGCTTAAATTGTCCAGCAACTCACATTTGCAGTTTGATTAGGGTCAGAAGAACCATAAGACCATTTTCACTCTATCATTCTTAGTGACATTACTGTCTCCAGGTGGAAATATGTGGGGTATCTACGAAAGGTATGAGGTTTTTGTTCGTCTTACAGATTTTGCCCCGGACCAGAAAACTGATAGTAATTTAAATTTTTCACTTATATATTCCTAAATCACAACAAAGCTGCCTCAAGGCGCTTCACAGGAGTAAAGTTTAACCTTACTAACCCCTAGAGCAAGTACACTGGTGACGGTCTAAAGGAAAAAAAACTCCTGACATTGAGGAAGAAACCTCAAACAGACCAGACTCAGTGGAGTGACCCACTGCTTAGACCAGTCTGTTAGGTTTTTACAAAGCTGAACAAACACAAAAGGAGAAATCAAAGCAACATCAAAAAGAGGTGCAATTATTTAACCATGCAAGCATTTATGTCGCAGGCGGGGGGTCATCCAGTGCTCTGGGGTGCAGGGCCAGCATTCCTCCATCACACAGTCAATGGGCCTGTCGTGGCAAAGTTTAGTCCAAACACAGACTGCATAGTACCTTTATTCTAAAGCTTCTCACAGGTGCTGTGTGTGTATAGAATACTTTAGACAGTATATATTAGAAATTTCAAAGGGTCGTCAGCATCTTCAGGGAATGTGTATGTCAGATATTAAGATTTCTTTGGGGGGGGGGGGGGGAGAATTCCTGCTACAAATATGGCTAAGACTAAGAACATCAGCTATCCAATGTTGGGTAGTAGATAGTAGGCTAATTTACGTAGTTGTATAGCTTTTCAGACATTTTCTTACCATCTGACATTCTGAATTAGATTGTCTATGGATGCTAGCATTAGCTAGTTTCTAACTTTTGTCTTAGTTACAGCTTTGTTGGCTAGCTAAAGCAAACCTTTGTCCTTAGCTAACATTAACTGTTTGCTGTTTGGTAATTGTTAGCTAATGCATGGTAAGAGAAATGTTGGCTTGAGCTGGGCAGTGTTGATTAAACAGCAACTTGATGCAGCAGTTAGAAAATACCTGAAGTTAGCATTTGTCTTTGGACACTTGATACAGTCCAGTTCACATCTGAAGGTTCGAAAGTGTTTAAAACCAGCTCGACAGCTGCTTACATTAGCCTACTACAGTAACTTATAGCTTTCTCCACACACTGGAGTGCAAATTTAAATGAGTCTTTGCAGTTTGGGGAGTGAGGGAGGTTGATTAGACATTCTATAGAGGGTTTTCAATCACGTGACCGATTTGCTGCAGGACAGGCGCCGTCTCCATTCTGGATTACAAGGAGGCTGGCGCATTGTAGAAAAATGGAGAGAAGGTCCGGTTATTACGATGCTTTAAATCCTCAAGATAAAGCTATTTATCATGACAGATGTGTTGGTTTAGTGGATCCGTATCTTGTACCAGATGGTGAATTTAGTGGTGATGTAACGAACTGCCCGACAATGTCACACTGCGATATTGTGAACTAGGAAGCTGCCGACCAGGTCAGCCTCGCCAGCTTCCTGCAGAGCATCACAGCGGAGATCGTCTTGAAGTCCTGAGCGACTTCTCTCACCAGGCGCTGGAAGGGCAGGTTGTGGATCAGCAGCTCGGTGCTGGAGGACCACAATGTAAATAAGCATCCGTATTGGAAGCGTTCTTGTGTTATCCTCGGCAGTATTTTGCCAAATAAAGTAAAATTCTGGGAGCAGTGGATTTCTGGTAGTGGCGGATCTCTCTCAGCGCCACGGTGCCGTGAGGCTTCTTCCCACCGACGTTAAAGCTTCTCCAATTCTTCGCCAAATGCACGTAGTGTATCATAGCAACCACCGCGTCGTAATCCAGAATGGCCGCGGGACACAAAATGACGTGACAATACGTCACATGAAAACTCTCTATAGGACAGAGTAGGCTCATTTGAACCCCTGCGTGATATCGCGGGATTTGACCACTTCTGGGGGCAGCAAACCTTTGTGCAGCATAAACACAGCATCGCTTCACACAGAAAAATGGTATACTGGTTTTTTTGTTCACCTACAATCACCGAAGCATTCGCGAAAAGTGCCAGTTTTTTTTTTTTTTTCCTGGTTCCCAGTGGAGAAGGGAAGACGAGGCAAATGGGAGAGGTTGCATCGGTAAGTGTTAGCCTAGATAGCTAACCAGAATAGCTGCGGTCTCTCGCCTGCACATCCGCCTCAACATTTTTGAAGCTCCGGGTCATAAACAAACCACAACACATGCCCACTTTCCACCGCATTGTCACTTTGTGGCGTAATTTTCCCCAAAAACTCAATGTGCTTGCGACATACAAGGGCTGTCCCCAGATATGGGATTATTGCGCCATATTTAAACCTTTTAGCACCTGCCCTCAGTGGAGACGCCCCTGCCCAAGTGACTGACAAACAGTATGGTTCATTTTTTTTGTCTGAAATTGTAATTTAAGATTCTTCCATGCATGAATATTGGAAATATATTGAGATATTTACAGTTATAGTAAAAAAATATATAAATGTTCTCTACTCTTACCAAAATGTTTTGTACCTCTTTTTTGGGGGGGGGGGGGGGGGGGGGGGGGGGGAGTAGGATGTCAGATACCCCCTGGTAATTTACCTTGCCTTTAAGAGCCTTCACTGTTGACATTGAAGAGAGGTTCAGTGTTGGTCACATTCATCCCCCGTGTCACTTTCCCTGGCGACATGGCCAGATTAAATGAAGACTGCAAATTAATTTAACTATTACAGATTACTCTTGTGAATCACCTGCTAAGAAACAAGACAGCTGCAGACTGTATTTGGAGGGCATTGCAGGAGTACTGGACAGCCTTGTAAATTGAAACCTGATGAAAGAAGCGGGGGCTCATTAAAGGAGACAGCAGCTGTCCAACCGCCTCCCCACCTTCCCTCCAGCGGCTGGACTGCTGTGGACCAGCCAGCCAGTAAACCTGGTCTGTCCCCTGTCGTTGTCTTCTCCTCTTCTTCCCCTGGATACTGCTTTCTCCCTTTGCGCGTAGGCCATAATGAAGCTGTCAGTGACTTCACACACTAGTCACCGAGTCATATTCATCCAGCAAACAGACACAGACTCTCACGTGCACATACTGGTGCGTCTGAAAGCAGACATTTGCGCATGAATGAACATTTCTTTCTCCTCATCCTCTGTCATTCTTCCGGGTCCCTCTGGTTTGTGTTTGGAGTGCTCCATCTCTGTTTGCCGTTAAGGTTGACCTTATCAACGCACCCCATGACAGGCACGGAGCACCGCGCAGTTTGGTTCATAGCCAGTCAATTTTCTGATGAAATGTAACCACAAGGGGTGGCATCTTGCGTGCGTGCATGTGTGTTTGCGTGTATGCACACATCTGCCTTTTTGCAGGGGAGAAACATCTAGCATTTGGATATTGAGTATTCACAGTACATGTCTATTTCAGCTTGGTAATTTATAACTCAATTTCCAGTGTGCATTGATGCGCTTCATACCTCCAAAACACCAAACAAAGCCCAAACCCAATTGTATTTCAAAGCAATTAGGCTGTCCACTGAGTTGTGAACGGACCGCGTTGCAGCCGCTCTGGGTCCGTGTGATATTTTTAATTGTTAATTTTCTGTCACATTAGTCAACTTCACTGGATCTGGACAGGTGACAGAGCTCCTACTGGCAACACACAATCAGAAACATGACGCTCACTCAGGTTTTTACTGATTTATTTTTTATGCAGGATGGTTTGGATGTTTGATAATTTTATATTAAGGGCAAAATATTTCACTTTGTGAAAAGTTAATCCTTTGCTGTCACACACCTTCCCAGCGGTTATATTCAAATTCAAAATCCAACCATATACAGTACTTGTGTGTAATTCTTCTAAAATTCATTCAAAAGTTAACCCAAAAAATGGTTGCATTTTACAAAGATGTTGGTATGAATACTGCAGGAGCATTGAGTTGTTCATCCACCAATAAGACAAAATCACAAAGATGCGCATATGAATGAGTGGATTCAACACCAAGTTGGAGATATTCTCCACAGAATTTGTTCTCAAATTAATTAAACATGTTGGCCATGGTGAATGGTGGGATATATGACAGATTTGTTTTCAATAATGCATAATTTGGGATCTGAAGGAGTGAAATGTAAGAGAGGGAGGTGGGATTGCTGCTTGCTGATTGTGTATGGAAGAGAATAAACCAGCTACCTTTGCTTATTGTGCCTATGTGCCAGGCTGTCTCAACACTGTCACCGGGACTAAGGTCTGAAAGCGGTTTTCGGTTGACTGGAGGATGCTGAGCAAATTTTGCTTGAAATGTTACAGCTGTCAAAATGATTATTTTTGAAATCTTTAAGATAAGGCTGCGATTTTCATTTTTGGAAGTAACTTAGTGGAATTTGTCATGTCAGAAAGTAAAAAATTAGATATCCAAATCATTCAAATTGGTTGATCTTAACATGACTGATAAATTTGAACCTTGACCAAATTGCCTTGTCCTTTTCACGTTTCTGGTTACAGTGAATTAATAAAAGGTCACAAACACGGCAAACTATACATTTTTGGATTCCACATGACCACAAGAGGAATTATTTATACTTCTCAATAGGATTGGAGCATTTTTAAATTCTGACACCATGTTGACCCCATTTTGACCCCCACCGATAATGCCTACCACTTTGAAAAGGGACACCGATGCCAGATTTGTTCATCAGCGTTCAAGCAACCCAAAAACCACTTTCAATTCCTGGTCCTCTTGAAAGTGTCATATATGTAAGATTGTCTGACAGTATTTGCCTACCGTGGGTGAAGGAGTCACAGCCCAAGATATACCTCCTGCCCAAACCTACGGTGAAAGTGGAATAGCCTGTTTTATCCCCTGGTATATTAAATGGTAAATGGACTGCATTTATATAGCGCTTTTCCATCTGCATCAGACGCTCAAAGCGCTTTACAAATTATGCCTCACATTCACCCCGATGTGAGGGTGCTGCCATACAAGGTGCTCACTATACACCGGGAGCAATACGGGATTAAAGACCTTGCCCAAGGGCCCTTAGTGATTTTCCAGTAAGGCTGGGATTTGAACCAAGGATCTTCTGGTCTCAGCCCCAACGCCTTAACCACTAGACCACCAGCATAGTATTACAGCATGTATGGCCTAAGCTGTCTTTGCTTTGCTATTAATGTTGATCTAATGTTGCTGGAGAATGTTATTTTCAAAAATATTGCTGGAAAAAAATGCCTGAACATTGAAATACTGTCTTACTCATAAAAAATATGAAAGAATATAATCTGGACTACAGGGGTGTAGTCCGGCTTAGACCAAAATATACCCCAGGGCGTAAACCATCTTGTGCTATTTTATACCCCGGGCTATAATTTGGTTTCAACCAGACTATACCAGGGTATAATTTGGTGGTGGGCTAGATATGGGCCATATAGGGACCCCTGTGTGGACAATTTCAATTCAATTTATTTTCATTTATATAGCACCAAATCACAACAGAGTTGCCTCAAGGTGCTTCACACAAGTAAGGTCTAACCTTACCAACCCCCAGAGCAGCAGTGGTAAGGAAAAAGTCCCTCTGAGGAAGAAACCTCAAGCAGACCAGACTCAAAGGGGTGACCCTCTGCTTGGGCCATGCTACAGACACAAATTACAGAACAATTCACAAAACAAATATACAGGAAATGCTGTTAGTGCACAGGACAGGAGGGTCTCCAGCACAAATACCACACCCATCTCTGGATGGAGCTGCACCTTAAACAGAGAGAAAAAAACAGAATCAGGCATCAGAAAGACAAGAAATACAGTATAATTTGCCAGCATTAAACAAAAAGAAAAACAGGAAATACTAAGGTGATCGCTGGCCACTAGCCCAGCAGTGCGTAAAGTAGGGCATAGAATAAGCATTCACTCACAGGCTTCAATAGATTCAATCATTTGATTCATAGACCTTATTTCAAGTTTTACAGGCCTGTATTTGGACCCCAGGCTGTGAGTTTGACATTTGTGAGTTAAACAGTGAGGCAGTCCATCATAGCTGAAGCTCTTTTAGGAGACATCTGTGCAGTTTTTATCACCATAAAACATATTGCCGTCAATATTGGTATTGGTTTGGGTCAAAATTCTGAACTAATTTAAACTTTCCCCTGAAGGCACCTCAGAGGAAGGGGCCACCTCTTTGTCTCCCCACCAATGCCATATGAGCAATCAGCCCGCGTCACTCTACGAATTTCATTCTGCTCTTTCATTCGCCCTCCACCTTCATCTTCTCTCTATATGCTGCTAAGTTAATTAGCTGTTCCCTTTTGTCGTGCGGTTTTTCTGTGTGTGTGTGTGTGTGTGTGTGTGTGCTGACGCTGCAGAGTGGCCTCACTGTACCTCAGCTGTCTCACCGTTGAGAAAGGGGGCCCAACTGTCGACCTCGCAGCCGCCTCCCCTTCCTCTCCTTATACTCTCTCCCTCGCGCAGCGCGGTGGAGGGGGGGTCAAAGGTGACGCCTTGCATTGTATTTGTGATTATTACCTCTAAAGTGCTATTGCACAAGGGATCATTAAAAGTCGATACATCTTCTGCTCCCTCTTCCAACCGCCATGCGACCAAACCACACACACACACACACACACACACACACTCGCTCATTTTGCACACACTTCGAACATCACCGGCCATTTAGCGGCTAAAATATGACTCGCGCATGGATAAATGTCAGAGGGCCATCTATCTGAGAGTGTTAAAAGTCGGCTAATGGAGATGACATATTAGTGGCCCAAATGACTGCCATAAAAACTCCTAACATACCTTGCGGTCCAGCTCGGCCGCCGTGACTGCAATAAGATACGACATTGGCACTGCAACTATTCAGCGGCCGAATCGAGGAGAGGAATGGAGGGTGATGTCATATCCGAATTCAATCCATTCTCCGGGTGCGCTGAAGCGTGTGACTAAGAATAAACAGCGTGAGACGGGTGGCGCTTATTGAGCGAGGCTCGCAGTATTACGCTTTATGTAACACTTATTGTGCAATGCTAATGCCCACTCACCTTTGACCTTTGGTAGAGTAGCCCAGTCAGAAATTATGAGCCGGGTCAGCTATTAGTGTCGATTTTTGACCGTCAATACGAGAGCCGTCTTTCTGATCAATACGCCGCCGCGATACTCGAAGCTCCTCTACAGGTACATTTTCACCTCCTCCCCTTATCTCCCCCGTACTTTCTATCTCTTTATTAATTACCCTTCTCCACCCATGCGTGTCTCTCTCTCTTTGAGTGAATGGAGCAGTAGTAATTGCTTCTCTCTGGAGCAGTTAGAAGCGGCACAAAGGAACCGTATAGAAACCGCATTTGCATTCAAGATGAGCTTAGATGGAGAGGAGGGAGGGAGAGAAACCATAACGCTGCTCTACACCCAGCAGCTCTGCTCGTGCTCTCTCGCTCTTCCTCCCTCACTCTGCCATCTATTGTCTCGCTCTCTCCATCCTTATCTGCTCCCACCCCCCCTCCCCTTCACAGCGCGACTCCCCTTGCATTGTCTTTCCAGAGAGTTCCAAGGTCGATGGGAGCTTGCTCATTAGAGCAGAGTATTGTGTGCTTAATGCAGGTATGTGATGATCCTGTACGTCCCGAGGCCTGACTACACCAAATGTGCAGGAATAAGCCCCCGTGCGTCGACATACGCATGTAGTGACTGTAATAACTCAAATTCTCATAATTGCAATTTTTTTTTTTTTTGTGAACAGACACCAACATCTCACCAGGTTTTAGACCTGTGTCATCACTCTCACTCATTCCTGCGGCGCGCTCACGCAGCAGCGCCGATTCCTGAAGGTCCTCGTTTTCCAGCGCGATAAGCATTTCTCGTTTGTTTCGAACCGTTTTTCTTACTCTTTTTTGATCAATATGCTTTAAAATGCCAAACCAAGCATAATTAGTTGTGAGATGGCCCCCTCTGTGACGGAATACGTCTCACCCAGGGAGGTGCTCGCCGTTATCATCGCCACTCTGCGCGCGTGTACTCTGTGAGAAAGCACCACACACAGTATGATCTAATAGATTTGACAATGTGCACATCGGGACGTCCATTAAATGAAAACTCCGAGGTCTTTTTTTTTTTTTTTTTTGTAGGTGATGGAGCCGTGCTTTTGTTCACCTCTTTAATTCCTGTAGTCATTTAGATGCTCTCTGTTACAAAGCATCTCTACCAGCCGGTTAATTTCAATGTCTTACTGGTCGCCTCATTCATTTTTTTATTGTCTTATTTACGCAGAACGATACATAAATGGTCACTAGTTAGATCATAAATTATCCACAATTATGACATACAATAAAGACTCACTCCTTAGTGCTTTAATCTAGAGAGAAATCCTTTGAAAAATCCTTAAAGGAAGGTCACAGCAGCTGCACTTACCCCTCCATCTACAGTCAGGTTCATAAGTATTTGGATGGTGACAGCATGATCCAGCACGCGGGTGCCTCAGGGCTGATGACCCTTATGGCTGGAGAAGGTGAAGGAGATGCCCACATTTCACCTGGCTGTGGCAGATGGATACTTTCCAGAGGTGGGGATGGACTGGTTGTCTGCCCGGGTGGTTGCCATCCAGGACCTAATCTGCATACAAACACAGTTGAGTTGAAATAAAGCATTCAAAGTCTGCTTGTAAACCTTCAGCTTTAATTCAGTGCATTAAAAAAAAAAAAAAAAAGACAACACGTTAATATTCCTCAAAGTCCATTCAACAAATTAAATATAAGAATCACTGAGAATACAAATTGTCAGTTTGTTAAGCCAGTTGCCTTTAGACAAGTCAGGGGATGGAGAAGTGAACATTTTCAAGTGAATTAATATGTCCTGGACTCTATTTAGATGAATCATTTAGAAACATGAACTAGGGCTGTCCCAGTCAGGCTTTTGACGAAATTCCAATTCACGTCATTTAATTTTGAGTGTCTGCCAATGCAGAGTTCCGATCCTATATTCCATGCATCGAGCATAGCTTCGATGCCAATAATCTGAGTGAGTGAATGTGTCTACTTTCTTTCAGACACAGTAACACCAAAACTAAGAATGTTAGCATCTTGTTATTTGCCGTGTCATGTGTTGAGCTGTAAGAGATGATGTCATTAACTTTTGATCAATATAGGTATTGGATAACTTGCTTATATAGTGATTGATTTTAAAAGCACCTATTACCATTCAAACCAGATCAGCTGTTTGCCTGTATTTCTGAACTGCCCTGAATTACAATATGCATGGTCTGGACAGCCGGTATGCCTGTACGCTACTTGTTTGCGTTTTCCTAGACTCCAAAAAATGTTCTTGACCATCACCCAAATGGATGACCATTGGCTGAACTTGTTAGGGTAATTCTGTGCCACATTTGGTCCACGTCAAGATGAAAATCAAATTGCTTGACCTTGAGCTTTGCCAAAATTAGTTATTTACGGGTAATTTCAGGGCCAACCTTCATGTACATACCAGGTTTGGTAGAAGGACCTGGAAGGAAAAGACCAACAAACAGGCAGACATGACCTTGGCTCCAATGACTGACCTTTGGTAATTGAGATCTCACCTGGGTAGGTCTAGACCCCACCTCTACATGTGCGCCAAATTTGAGTAAAAAGAGTAAAAAGAAACAAGCAAAGAAGTACTTAAATTTTGACCTTTAACCCCAATTATCTTGGCCTAAGTGATCTTTGATGAATTGGACCTCATCTAGGCACCTCAAGAACTCGCCTCCATATGTATGCCAAGTTAGGTGGACATTAACATGAAAATCCTAAGTGAAAATCCTGAAGTGATTTTGAGTGTTGCCAAAACAAACCCTTTAAAGGCATTTCTGGGATTAACTGTAATCCACATATCAAAAGTGGTGGAAATCATCCGTAAGGAGCATGGATGTTTTTTTTATTTAATTTGACCTTTATTTAACTAGGCTAATCCCATTGAGATCGAGACCTCTTTTGCAAGGGAGACCTGGACAATTATATAGTTTCCAATTCACCTAACCTGCATGTCTTTAAATATGGCAGGAAACCGGCGCATCCGGAGGAAACCCACATAAACACAGGGAGAACATGCAAACTCCACAGGTGGGAATTGATCCCACGACCTTCTTGCTGTGAGGCAACAGTGCTAACCACTAACCCACTGTGCTGCCAGCCCAAAGAAACAGACAAATCAAAATTTTTTAACATTTGACCTCAATGACCTTGACCATTGCAGAACAAACCCCTTCAGGATAATCCTGGAGTCAAGTTACAAACAAAAGCAAGTTTGGTGGGAATTGGCTCAAGCACCTCGGAGGAGTACAGGAACGACAATGACAATACACTTTGTCCAGGAAACACTGCCAGTCCAGTGCATATGACTGACATCTGAACAGCTGTGCAGTCCAAGACTTTTCTTAATGTTTATTTTTAACAAAAAAGTTTTGCTTTTAACAAAATGAAGTAAATATAGGGCAGTACAGTGGATAGTGATTAGCACTGTTGTCTCACAGCAAGAAGGTCACAGTTCAATTCCCACCAGTGGCCTTTCTGTGTGGAGTTTGCATGTTCTCCCCGTGTTTGTGTGGGTTCCCTCCAGGTGCTCTGGCTTCCTCCCACATCCAAAGACATGCAGGTTAGATGAATTAAAAACTTTAAATTGTCTGTAGGGGTGTGTCTGTGTATGACTGTGAATGTTGCCATGCAACAGACTGGCGTCCTGTCCAGGGTGTACCCTTCCTCACGCCTTATAAATACTTATCATGGACCCTATGCCCTTAGCTGGACCCTATGCCCGCTGACATAGGGTCCAGCTCCCCTGTGAGCCATAACTGGAGTAAGCAGGTATAGAAAATAGATGGATGGATGGAAGTAAATATATCATTTCCATTTTGTGCACTACTGTAGTCATGTTGACTTCAAAGAAAAAGTAATGTAATGATTATAGATATTTATATCTGAACACTAGGTGTCAGTGTCAGTAATGTGGTAAGACCCAGAAAAAAAGGATGCAGTGCACACTGCTGTCCAGTTGTTGGTGGTAATGTGTCAATAGGCTGCCAACTGCCAAAAAACAAACAAACAAAAAAAACAAAACAAACCAAAAAACACAAATCCTATAAATGAAGAAGAGAAGGTAGCATTAGAAGATGACTAGATTAACAAAAATTTCCATAAACAACCAGGAGTGAAGCAGCATCCTTTAAAAACAGACCATCTGCAAATTTGAAGTGAAGCACAATCTTGGTAAGATTTTCAAAAATAGCCACACATTCTATCTATTCTCAAGGTCGGCGCTCAGCCACTTCAGCAAAGTGACCAATTGGAAGGCGAGAATTCATCTTTCCGTGACTGGCCCCTCGGTGAAAACATGCTCGGGCTGTATGCTGTTTTATTGAAATCAGGCGTTTTTTTTTTTTTATTGTCTCTAACTTGCTTCTGACGGCCAGCTGACAACTATCATTGCCTGGAACAATGCGATTTATACACCAAGCTGACCTAAAACGAACCGTTGTACATTAAATTGACTTTATCGACGAGTCTGACCTATTTGAAAAGTGACCAAATTACATGTATTTGTATTGAGTTTGGTGATGTTTTCACCGAGAAACTCCGCCCCTCCAGGTTAATCTGCCTGGATACCGACCTTGAGAATTGTTTGCAATAGAGGTGGGCGATACTGGGAATTTTGGTATTGATCCGATACCAAGTGTATACAGGCCCAGTATCGCCGATATTGATATCGATACTGATACCAAAACGCTTTCATATTTAAGCTTCATAGATCCAAAGGATCCAAAAGACCTAGGATAGAATTTCGCCAAACATTGTACATGACAACAAAATGCTTTATTATCATAATCAACATTTTTGTTTAAAAAATATCACTCAACACAACTTAAAACAAATTCTCCTGAGGTAGAGGGCTGATATGAGGAGAGCGCTGAGTGGGCGGACCAGGCTGATCCTACCTGCATGGCTGTTGGCTGGCACCGCTGAGCCATGTGATGGCGCAACAACAAAAGACTAGAGGAGGGAGGGTGCGCTGCTCCGTGTTGTGTGACACAGCGCAGCGCTGCTCTTACAGACAGAGAGTAGACTTTGATGAATCTGCGTGCACAGCAGTCAGTATGTGCAGGAGAGAAAAAAAAAGCTTGAGTATCGATCTTTTTACATGAGGATCATTCAATATCAATACCAGCGTTGGTATCGATATTATTGATATTAAGATCGATGTTGGCCAAATGGTTAATGCGCTTGGTTTCAGTTCAGAAGGTTCCGGGTTCAAATCCCACCCCTGCCACATTTCTCCATGTAATGTGGAGTTGCGGAATAAATTATGGAATCACCCTGTAAATATTCATCCCCAAAACTAACACCTGCATCAAATCACATCTGCTTGTTAGTCTGCATCTAAAAAGGAGTGATCACACCTTGGAGAGCTGTTGCACCAAGTGGACTGACATGAATCATGGCTCCAACATGAGAGATGTCAATTGAAACAAAGGAGAGGATTATCAAACTCTTAAAAGAGAGTAAATCATCACGCAATGTTGCAAAAGATGTTGGTTGTTCACAGTCAGCTGTGTCTAAACTCTGGACCAAATACAAACAACATGGGAAGGTTGTTAAAGGCAAACATACTGGTAGACCAAGGAAGACATCAAAGCGTCCAGACAGAAAACTTAAAGCAATATGTCTCAAAAATCCAAAAATGCACAACAAAACAAATTAACGAATGGGAGGAAACTGGAGTCAACATCTGTGACCGAACTGTAAGAAACCGCCTAAAGGAAATGGGATTTACATACAGAAAAGCTAAACGAAAGCCATCATTAACACCTAAACAGAAAAAAACAAGGTTACAATGGGCTAAGGAAAAGCAATCATGGACTGTGGATGACTGGATGAAAGTCATATTCAGTGATGAATCTCGAATCTGCATTGGGCAAGGTGATGATGCTGGAACGTTTGTTTGGTGCCTTTCCAATGAGATTTATAAAGATGACTGCCTGAAGAGAACATGTAAATTTCCACAGTCATTGATGATATGGGGCTGCATGTCAGGTAAAGGCACTGGGGAGATGGCTGTCATTACATCATCAATAAATGCACAAGTTGACATTGATATTTTGGACAATTGAAAGGATGTTTGGGGATGATGAAATCATTTTTCAAAATCATAATGCATCTTGCCATAGAGCAAAAACTGTGAAAACATTCCTTGCAAAAAGACACATAGGGTCAATGTCAATGAGCAGATCTGATTTGATGCAGGTGTTAGTTTTGGGGATGAAAATTTACAGGGTGATTCCATAATTTATTCCTCAGAATTGAGTGATTCCATATTTTTTTCCTCTGCTTGGTCTAAAAAGTAACCGTTACTGACTGCCACAATCTTTTTTTCCTGATTTCTTATAGTGTTTCTTAAAGCCAGAAAGTTGCCATTTGAAATGACTTTAGTTTTGTGTCATGTCTGTGATCTGCTTTTTTTCTACAAAATTAAACAACTGAATGAACATCCTCCGAAGCCGGTGATTCCATAATTTTTGCCAGGGGTTGTAACTTTCTCACTCACCCACTCATCTCTTTTTGTGCTGTCCAGGTCATACGCTGTTACTAGTACAGGGAATGAAATTGTGAGACATAGAAATTCAATAACATGGACCTGTAAAAGACAGATAATGAGTATTTTGTATTAAGATGAAAACCCTATAGTCAATGAGCAGAACTTGAAAACCCTCACTTTTAGTGTATGTCAACGACTGCACTGGTGAAAATTAATGAGAATTTAAGGATTTACGGTTTCAGTCTTTCAACTTGTCCCTGCACATATCAATCACCTGAGCGGATTCTCGATTTTTCAGGGTAGGAAAGAGAATCAATTTGTGCAACTGCTTAGAGCGGCGTTGTTCCCAAAAACTTTAATTAATCTGTTTCAGGTGGGAACAATAAACAACACTGCTCAAGTTATAGCGAGGCAAGACCCAGGCGAGCAACATCTAATCAAACAGAAAAACAGCGTGCAAAGTGTGCCGAGATTTTTCATCTGTTTAAATGGTAACTTGTGCCAAGAAGAAAAGAAATGTGCAGGTTCTTGATAAAGTTACTCCAGTAATATTCAACTTTGCTTTTTATTTTCAGATTTATTTATTTAACATATCAGTACTGGTTGATTTGAATTGAGAGGGGAGCAGCTGAAAACTGTGATCTGCAGGGGCATAGTCACAAATTTCACAACTGTTTATTGGGGGGGCTAGACCTAGGCTGGTAAAAAAAAAGGGGGACTTTTTTGTAAAAAGTCATGATATTTTATTTTTTTTAGATTTAAATGGACTTTTATTGACTTTTTAATTATTTTATTTTATTTATTTATATTTATTTCACTCTTCTAAATAAGACTATATAAATAATATCAATAGTTACAATCTTTACTGACTTGTTAAAAGTCAGGAAAGACTTTTAATCCCATCCATCTGTAATTTTCCATGGAAATTAGAATTGTGCTAAATTTGTGTGCCATATACAACCCCTGGCAAAAATTATGGAATCACCGGCCTCAGAGGATGTTCATTCAGTTGTTTAATTTTGTAGAAAAAAAGCAGATCACAGACATGACACAAAACTAAAGTCATTTCAAATGGCAACTTTCTGGCTTTAAGAAACACTATAAGAAATCAGGAAAAAAAATTGTGGCAGTCAGTAACGGTTACTTTTTTAGACCAAGCAGAGGGAAAAAAATATGGAATCACTCAATTCTGAGGAATAAATTATGGTATCACCCTGTAAATTTTCATCCCCAAAACTAACACCTGCATCAAATCAGATCTGCTCGTTAGTCTGCATCTAAAAAGGAGTGATCACACCTTGGAGAGCTGTTGCACCAAGTGGACTGACATGAATCATGGCTCCAACACGAGAGATGTCAATTGAAACAAAGGAGAGGATTAGCAAACTCTTAAGAGGGTAAATCATCATGCAATGTTGCAAAAGATGTTGGTTGTTTATAGTCAGCTGTGTCTAAACTCTGGACCAAATACAAACAACATGGGAAGGTTGTTAAAGGCAAACATACTGGTAGACCAAGGAAGACATCAAAGCATCAAGACAGAAAACTTAAAGCAATATGTCTCAAAAATCGAAAATGCACAACAAAACAAATGAGGAACGAATGGGAGGAAACTGGAGTCAACGTCTGTGACTGAACTGTAAGAAACCGCCTAAAGGAAATGGGATTTACATACAGAAAAGGTAAACAAAAGCCATCATTAACGCCTAGAAAAAAAGGCGTTAATGATGGCTAAAGGCACTGGGGAGATGACTGTCATTACATCATCATTAAATGCACACGTTTACGTTGATATTTTGGATACTTTTCTTATCCCATCAATTGAAAGGATGTTTGGGGATGATGAAATCATTTTTCAAGATGATAATGCATCTTGCCATAGAGCAAAAACTGTGAAAACATTCCTTGCAAAAAGACACATAGGGTCAATGTCATGGCCTGCAAATAGTCCAGATCTTAATCCAATTGAAAATCTTTGGTGGAAGTTGAAGAAAATGGTCCATGACAAGGCTCCAACCTGCAAAGCTGATCTGGCAACAGCAATTAGAGAAAGTTGGAGCCAGATTGATGAAGAGTACTGTTTGTCACTCATTAAGTCCATGCCTCAGAGACTGCAAGCTGTTATAAAAGCCAGAGGTGGTGCAACAAAATACTAGTGATGTGTTGGAGCGTTCTTTTGTTTTTCATGATTCCATAATTTTTTCCTCAGAATTGAGTGATTCCATATTTTTTTTCCCTCTGCTTGGTCTAAAAAAGTAACCGTTACTGACTGCCACAATTTTTTTTTTCTGATTTCTTATAGTGTTTCTTAAAGCCAGAAAGTTGCCATTTGAAATGACTTTAGTTTTGTGTCATGTCTGTGATCTGCTTTTTTTTCTACAAAATTAAACAACTGAATGAACATCCTCCGAGGCCGGTGATTCCATAATTTTTGCCAGGGGTTGTATATGTGTGTGTGTGTGTGTGTGTGTGTATATATATATATATATATATATATATATATATATATATATATATACTGTCTATAAACAGTCATATGTTTATTAATATCCACTGTCCCTGTCAAATAAACCAATAAAATGAAATGAAAATATAAAGGTGCACATACAACATGTACAGGTACTATAAATTAATGGTACTGATATCATGTTTTGGTGATGTTTTAAGTACTGTTATCTTAAAAAAAAAAAAATCATTTTTGATTATTATTTTTTTTAACAGCGATTTAAATCATGATTTACATCATACCAGCCCTGGGCTGGACTGGACTGTCCAGAAGATGTCATTAACGATTTAATTCATTTGAGAGTTTTGGAAGAATCGATTTATTTTCTGAAGCAGAAAAAGGCTACTGTAATGTCCATGTCATACTGTCTGTCTGTCTGTCCATATCTGTGTCGATATCTGTAAAACACAGAGGATGTTTTCAGTCCAGCTTGGTGAGTATCGTCTGTGGATCACCATCTCACAATGTGGGTCATGTCACTGTCATATATCTAAGCTCAAGGTCAAACCAGAGGTCATCATCCAAAGTAAATTAATGACTAATGATTAATTCTTAATGACCAAATTAATGACATTTAATGGAGCTGGCAAGGTTAGACCTTACTTGTGTAAAAAGCCATGAGGTGACCTTGTTGTAATTTGGTGCTATATAAATGAAAATAAATTGAAAATTGAAATTGACCATATCTCAGGAAATGCACGAGATATTGAAACAAAGTTTCTGCGTAGAATTCTGCTGTCCTGGGCCTCACGCATGTATAATTTTTTGCTGCTATCGCCACAGCAACACACCAGCATTGTGTCTGAACACACCTCATATTAACACCAACACGCCTTTTACACCAGGTGGAAGATGGGGCGCCTAATGTATCAAGTGATTGATTACTTTATTGAATTTAGAGTGTTTCAATGCACTGAATCTTTTTTTTTTAAATAAATGCTTGATTTGGTTGAATGTGTGTGTGTTGTGCGGAGGATATACAGAAGCGGGGTTACATCAACATGCAGTAGAATTTAAGTTGACCTGTCCCTTTAAAGACAGCGAGCATGAAGCGACTCAGTTCTGGACATCAATAACAAAAAAGCTTAATCTGATATGTGTGTGTGTGTTTGTGTGTGTTGGGGGATGCACAGGTGTCTGTGTGCAGAGAGAGAGAGTTGGCCACACCGCTTCTTTTTCAGGGGATAATTCAGAATTGAAGCATGTGTGTTGTATGTGCATGAGTCTGCAGGCGCCACTCTGTACGCGTGTGTGTGTGCACGCATGCAAGTGCATGAGTCTGGGAGGACGTGGGCGGGAGCAGGATTTAGACCCATCATAAAGGAATTCTCCCCCAAGCCCGTAGCTCATCCCGACACTTTTATGCCTTTTTATTTTCAGGCCCATTGCAGCCAAGCCCAGAGATGTGATTTATACTGCCTGGCAGCATGGGCACTGCAGCAAGAAAGACAGATGGAAGGAGAGAGAGAGAGAGAGAGAGAGAGAGAGAGAGAGAGAGAGAGAGAGAGAGAAAGTGGAGGGGGGGAGAGAAGGGACGGGTGAGCAGGAGTTGCCGAAGGAGAGAGGGTGGTGATGGCGGTGGGTGGAGATGGTGGTAATAAAACAGGATGATGAGGAGGATCAGTCTGAGGAAAGGAGTTTAAAAATGAGAGGAAACCAAAAAAAAAAAAACCACCTTCCTTTTACGCTGAGGATCTTTCCTCTCATCTCTCTCTCGCTGTGCAACTTCTTCACCTCCACATCTCTCTCTCTAATGAGTTATTGGCCCTGTCTGACTCAGGAAGAGAAGCCCCCTCATCTCTCCACCACACTGGCACCCTGACAGCCTAAATCACCCTCCTCCCTTCAAACCCCCCCCCCCCGGCAACCAAGACACTCCCCCTCCTGCCTGCCTCATGCTGGTCTGAGGGGCATGAAATATTCATGGGTACTCCCATTGATCCGGGGGTAGGAGGTATAGTTGGGTGGCGGTGTGTGGGGGGGGTGCTTTATCAGGACTGAGGCCTCCACCAGCGGAGAGCCGGTGAACATGGAGCACGGGTGCACGGGTGTACAGGGAGTTGTGAGTTGGGAGGCACGTGAAAGCCAGGATGGAGGTCTGGGTGTGAGTGGTGGGGGGGTGGTCCTGATGCTGCGCGTGACACCTGCCCGCCTGTGCCGTCTCCGTGCTGTAACATCTCTCTCTGTCACCCAGGCGCCCGAGAGGAGATGAGCTGCCATGCCGACTGTCACTCAACCATCACCGGAGACAGCACGCAGCTACTCACTTTGATACCAAGCTAAACGCACTTTTCTGTCTTAATGTCCACTTAAAATGCTTTTCCACTCCGTGCCTACACATTTTGGTTCTCCTTTTCTCTCCAGCGCTGCCTCTATTCCTCACCATAACTGTCACCGAAGCCTTTTACAGAAAGAATTGCCTAAGAATTTAAATTCTGCTGAGAATTCTTTGCATTGTTGTTCTATTATTCGTTGTTGAAGGTTTTAAATCTGATCTAAAAAAAACCCCTGACACAATCATTGCTATTAAAAACCAGGAGGGCACTCACTGGGACACCACAGAAAGGGTCAGGTGTAATATTGTTCAGGTTAATTATAAGAATCATAAAAAAATGCAAATTTTCTAATTATATTCTAATTAGTTTTGTCATTAATTTTAATGGGATCATTTGTAATGTCTCAATGACAGAACAGTGCACGCTCATACATGCATTTTGTGAAAGCAAATATGTGTGCATGTCTTGTTTTAAAAACATGACAACAAATTGTGAATAATCAAATGGGTGATGTAGACGACAGGAAGTATTTGTTAAATCGTGTGTGTTCAGTTTAGCGTAAATAAGCTACCATGATTGTTTCAACTGGAAATCAGTTTGCACCCACAGAGACCCCAAAAAGGCCCAAAAACCTCTCCATTAACCTGTTCTGCACTGAGCTGAAAAATAGGTGATTGTGAGTGTAGCATATGTGCACTCAACAGCCTGTGCTGTTACTTAGTATGAGGACTTTAAAATGTTCAGAAATAAGCAAAATGGCCAAATACACATGTGGTGGACAACATATTAGATGTTACTTGATGTGGTTTGGACAGAAGAAATCAACAGATGGACATGGATTGCTGGTGCACAGCAATGTGGAGAAGTGAACAGTGGATTTATGCAGGAAGCCCTGTGAATGAATGAACACCTACAGGGATCCCGAAAAGGTTAGTCCTCCATCTAGCTGTCCTGACCCAAGTTGAAGTGTAGGTGAGGGTGCGTATTGACCAAATAACAAATAATTAATTAATGGGCACATTTAAAAGCTGATCCTGGTTCCCAGACCAGACCTGGGAGCATGCACTGTTGTTGCATGTCACCACATCCACCATACAATGGAACTGTTCTTGGCCCTGGTTGGCAATCACCCAGGCAGGCAATTGGTATATCCCCATCTATCAAAAATAGCCATTGAGCTGTCACAGCAAAGTGATACAGGGGCAACATGCTAACGCATTAGCATCTGTCCCATTTTTAAGTTATAAAATACATCTATCAACTGTTTCAGAAGATCATAACAGGTCAGTTTAACATAAAAAAGGTAAATATTACTCACAGACATATGCTCTTTAGGGTTTTAGCGGGGAAAAATTAAGATAAAGCGAAATAAAACAAAGAACCAATGAAGCAGCAGATTGAAGATCGAAGCACTGCTTCATTGGTTCAAAGCAAGGTTCAAAGCAAAGCCGCGCTGCAGAAACAGTTGATTATACAGACCCGCCGCAGGGTCTGTAATCAATGTAGAGAAATTATTATTTTCCTGACAAACATCCCCAAAAACAACGGCCACTTGGAAGGACTATTGATGTCGATGGATCGAATCATTTCTTAAGGACACCTGAAAAGAACCGGTTCCTGACACGCAACCCTAACAACAACACACTTATATATATATATATATATATATATATATATATATATATAAAATAAAAAATTCACATTAAATACTCACAGTTATCTTAGTTAAACACCTAAATACATATTTTGATTGAACTCACCTCCATAACAACGCAATGTTGCAAACAAGTTGCCGCAAACGCTTGTTTACACCGACAACGAAATCTCGGCCTCCCCAGCGAGACCGTGATTACGCGCAAGATTTGACACTGTAAAGAGTCAAATCTCAGTAAGTCAGTAAGTTTGACACTTTCACCACATATAGATACACTTTTAACGGTCTGGAAAGTAATTGAAAGTCTGGATTTTGGTCTTGATTCAGGATAATATCAAACCCAGACAGACCAACTCTTCACTCAGCTTCTCAAGTGCTGCAATCAGGGCACCTATTGATTCTGCAAAGCTCAGAGTATCATTTGCAAAATAAAGGTCGGTAAACTTTTCCTCAACAACAAAGGCATCCAAGTTGCTGGACCCCATGACCCAACCCAACTCCCAGTCCATGTTTAGATTGAAGAGAGTAGGCGTCAAAACACAACCCTGAGCAACACCAGAATTAATTGATCCCACTCCACACAGAACTCTCAGTACCTGAATTCCACAAAATTATTGGGGATCCCACAGATTCTCCCACAGATTGTGTCTCCCCATCTCCCTCAAAAACGTAAAGCCCACCCCACCACCAAACGTCACTGAAATCTGTTAAGTTGTTGTTCTGTCAATAAGCAAACTGGAAATGGAAACAAACAAAAATGTAATGTAGGCCATGTGTAGTCAAAAGACTCCATCTGTATTTGTGCCCATGTTTAATGTTGAGCATAAATGAGCCTAAAGAAGCTCCTGGACCTCAGGGTCACCCCAATTTGCAGCATTTCAAAAGTATTGACTGGATTCCTGTTGGCTAGCAGATAATGTTTTCTTCTAAACCCCAGGGTGTCAGATCGCACATACGTCATTAAACCATCACATCTCTCCCATTTGTGCCAGAATCGTGACCCCATTCCGTATTCATATGTTGTATACACAACAGTGATATCGAATGATGGTGCAACATTCCTGCCTCGAACTAGGGTCTGAATCCAATACCCTAGTTTATGAGGTGTTTCATGACATCATCAGCAGTGCAGGTCATGTGATATCAGGTCAGTGTTGTTTTCCAGTCACTTTTAGTGCTGTACATTTTGAGGAACTCAATTCTTGGCTTTGTTTTTGCTTAAAAACAACTCATGCATGAGGTTTTTAACCACTGCGCTGGAGAGTTGTGACATCTCTTAATTGCTTCCTAGCTGCTTCCGTGTTGTGGTGCGTATCTTCAAACAACCACGTGCTGCGTGGTGTCTTCAACCACTCATCTACAGCCTAACAGCCCTTGCTGGCACGATGAATTTGACAAATTCCTTTATCGCCCCGGGAGACAATTAAAGCACATGTGACAGGGGTCCCTATCTCCGCTCTCCTCCTGTAGCGCTTCATTTAGAAGCCATTTGTCTCCACTATGGATTTCCTATTTTTAATGGCGCCGGTATGCAGGGGTCGGGGTTGTGCTGAATAATAGATGTCTTTTGCTCCCTCTCTTTCCCTTTCATTCTCTCTCTCTCTCCTTCATTTCCTCACCACCAGGCCCCACAGGGAAAAGTGCCGGTGTCACTGCAAACCAAGGTGCAGCGCTCCTCCACGCTCTCCGGGGTTATGGCAGGATGCTATTCTATCTGCTCAATGGGCTTCCAGCGGCAGACAGTGATCTGATATCAACCGGCACATGTTAACGCGAAACTGCCCCCCACCCCCGAACCATTCCCCCCCTTCACCGCCACCCCAGTAAAGGACGTTTATCACAGAAAGTGGGGTGCTGAGCAGCGAGGTGATATATCGCCCTGGTCGAGCGCGAATGAATAGACTAGTAATTATCCCGTTAAAAGGGTGGCCAGACAAAGAGGTAGCCTCGCTATAATTTAAATTGTTTTGTTTCCCCCCCCTGCAGTCGAAACCTGCCCCCACTGACTGACATTACCGAATGGGAAAAGTGAACCTATTTATAGCTTGAGACATTCAGCTAATTGTAGAATTTAATAAGGTTTCTGGAAGAGTGCGTGCTGTAAAAGCGAGAGGCCTCTTCTCCTCCATGATCTCCTGCTCTTTCACATCTTTCTTTGCCCCTGCAGGTTCGGCAGCTTCGGCCCCCCTGCATCATTCGCTTCATCCAATCTTGCTATCCTATCTAGCCATCTGCTCGTCGTACGTTCTAGCCTCCCCCCGCCTCCCTGCACACCCTGAAGCCCCCTCTTATTTTTCTTCCCCCATCACCCCCCCCCCCCCCCCACCTCAACCTGTTATCTTCTATCACATAAAATCTACCTTCGACTAATTCTCCTCTCACTTTGCTTGCATTGCGTCTGATTGTTTGATTCTCGGCTTGTCACAGAGGCTTAAGGTGTGCAAGGATGTGTGCATGTGTTTATATGATTACAAGTGCCTGTGCGAAGTTGCGTTCAAGAACGCGCACGTGTGTGGGCTGTGCATTTTTTTCCCCCTCACGTGGTCTCGTCTGGTGGGAGACAGGGGTAATTGAGCTCAGAGGATTTTCTGTCTTTGGTGGCAGCAGGGAAATTGGAATCTTCAGAATCCATTAGAGAGACCCTCTCACAGTGTGTGTTTATTTGTGTGTGTGTGTGTCTGCTTTTTATGCCTACGCGCATCACGTCTGCATGCCTTTATGGTGTCACAGAGAAACAAAGCAAAAAAACAGACATTGCTGAGAAGCCTTAAAAAATGAGTAAAAATATCAAATATCAAATTATATTTTAACAACTTCACATAAAAACCTCAAATATTCCTCTTTGGTCTGTTTGTGCTGTCCTATTTGAACATGTCTTAAAGTGGTTGTGTGTCAGATTCTTTGTGTGTTGAGTCCCTGATGGCAGTATTACTGCGGCGTTCTTCAGGAGTTCCACATGGTTCAGTCCTTGGACCTCTGCTTTTCAACCTGTGTATTGCGTGAATCTTATTGTGCTTATGCAAATAATGTCCACTTATCTGTCCCCTTTTTATGATGATTTAAGTTTAATTTGAAAGTTGGTAAACTGCTCAGATGCCATCAAGATACAATAGGAGGTCCATATATTTCTGTCCATTACTCTATCACAGCTACAATATTTTGTCTTATTGTATCATGAGATCTGGTTGCTGATCACTAATCTAAGATGGCAACTGGAGATCTTTGGCACTAGCTCTCTTTAGAGAATCCTTGGGTGTCTTGGAATGACTTCATGAGGTGTGATTGAAAAGTTTTGAACCCGACTCAGAAAAGGTAGGGCACGGTTCTCCATCTTTTGCATTCTGAGAAATGAACATTTCTTGAGAATGTGTGAAATTTTGACTCGTTGGCTGCGATGTCATAACTGCACTTAAAGCTGACAGTTTGCACTATGAGGTTATAGTCATTATTTGTTTTCACTTCTAGCGTGTGCTGTTGGCTAAAATAATTCAAACTTTGTCATGTGGACCTAAATGTGTCTACTGTTTACCTGGAACTACTTGTATAAAGCAGCAAAAGCCTCAGTCTTAATTCAACTCCCATAGTGTTAAAATAAACACTATTCTGAGCTTATTGATCACTTCAGAATTAAAGTTCCACTTGGATATTGTCAAAATACGTATAAACACTTTAGCAGAGTTCAAATTCTGACACTAGAAGTGTTACTTTATTACATATGAAAGAGTGTCTTTCAACAGTGCACAGTAAATATCGCAGTGTTAAATTAACACTTTATGTCAAATCAGCTTTATTGTATAATTTCAGAATCTTTGTCTGTTTGTTCCCCTACTGCTCCCACGTCATTTGGCCATTGGATCAAACTTGATTTTTGGATGATGGTCACTGGCCCAGAATTCCTCATACAGGGTTTGCTTGGGCAAAGGTCAGGGTCATTAAAGTCAAACGTCAATATTTTGATTTTTGCACTTCACTGTGCATCACTTTTGGCACACATATCGGTGTGGGATCTGGAACTGCCCAGGTGAGATAATGTTCCCAAAGGTCTATCAATGGGGTCCACATAATTTGGCTCTAAGGTCAAGATTGAAATTTTTGACTCTGATTTGCACCAAAGGCATATGTAAGTGGAATTTGGAATGACCCAGGAAATTCAAATTTGTCAAAGGTCAATCAATGGGGTCAAGGTCATAGGAGGCAAAGGTCACTTCAATTTACACCAATCATCACACATGTGGAGGTGGGTTTCAGAATTGCCCAGCCAGGTCAAATTTGCCAAAGGTCAATCACTGGGGCCAAGGTCACATCTGCCTGTCTGTTTGTTGGTCTACTCATCCCAGGTCCTTTTGTTGACTTCTACAATACATGGTATGACCGTGATAGTTGCCTTTATAGACTTGATTTTGGCAAAGGCAAAGGTCAAGGCATTTAATTTTCAACTTTTGGACCAAGTGTGGAACACAAATAGGTTGATTACACAACTGACCAGACAAGGTCAGCCAGCGGTCAATCATTTGGGTGGAGGTCAATGTCACTAGGGTTAAATATCAGATTGCCGTAGTTCTTACTGTCTTCATGCCAGTGGGTACTATGACCAAGTAGTGTTAAGTCAACTCTGTCACAGTGTAAATAAACTTGATTTAACACTAACACAGCTGACTTAACATGATAACAGTGTTATGCACCATATGCACAGGCTGCACAGTCAAACGTTGGATAACGATGCCACCTTTGACAAATTTATCCGCTGCTGGATCCTGTTTCGGACCTCCATGAGAACGCTTACTGTGCATGAAAGTGCGTGCATGCACGTGCTGCATTTTCATCCATTTGTATTTTATGTACTGGACCAGAACAAGGATTTTGCTCATCTGCATCAGAGGGTGGATTGTTTTTGCAGTTTCTGCGATCTTCTTTTTGCTGTTCTTGTGTTGTCAAATTATTTTAAATGTGAAGCACATTTTTATTTGGTGTGAAATGCGCTGTAAAAATAAAATCACCCACCTCGCCTGCAGTACATACAAGTTTTCCATGTATGTTTATGGACTGCGGGGGAAATGGGGAAAACGAGGAGGGTGGGGAGAAGGTGAGCGGTAGAGGAGAGGGAGAACAGCAGGTAGCCAACAGCAGATGGTCTCACTCTTCCTCCCTGCAGAGCTATCACTCTCTTTCTCTTTTTCTCACCATTTCCGCCTCATATTCTTCCCTGCATCCCACATCGTATAATGTATCACCTCAGCGTCATTGGTCTTGTGCAGTATTTACCTCATTATATGACCTTCTCTTAGCAGACTTGACAATTTTGTCATTTCCCCCCCTTTCAGGATCACATGTGGATTCTGTTCAACATATGTTAATGTCAATGTCAATTTTATTTATATAGCACATTTACAACAACAGCAGCTGCCCAAAGTGTTTCACAGTAAAAACAATATCAAAAACCATACCACCAAAACAGAGCATTAAAATTCCAAAATATACAAAAACACATAAAACCAGACAAACACAGCTTAAATTGTATTAAAAGCCAAAGCATAAAAATGAGTCTTAAGAACAGATTTAAAAGACTCTAGAGATGGAGCAGCTCTGATGTGCATAGGCAAACTGTTCCAGAGTTTAGGCGCAGCCACCGAAAAAGCCCGATCACCTCGAGTTTTTAATCGAGATCTGGGCACATTTAATAACAGCTGGCTTTCTGACCTCACTGATCTGACCGGAACATATGGATAATAACCGGGAGAAATAGATTTTCTTGTAATGATGTGTAAAGTCCTTGTCACATAAAATTGTGCATGAAGAGCATGGTTGAAGAGAAACCTGTGAGTCGTTTGATGGTGGTAGTGGTGGTGGTGGTGGTGGTGGTGGGGGGGGGGGGGGGGGGGTTGGATGAATACAGTCACACTGCTCACACTTTACTCACAGCTTCTTTAACTGTACGAGTATGTGTGTGACAGTTGCACGAATGTGTCCATTTATATTTAAGGAGGAGAAAGTAAGAATTTCCTTCCACTTCTTCTTCTTAGTGTGTGTGTGTGTGAGATGGTTGCACAAATGTTTGTCCATTTATATTTGACATGGGATTCCACATTATCTGGAGTATAAGTCGCACCTGTCAAAAATGCCTCTTGAAGAGGAAAAACATACACTGGCATATAAGTCGCACTTTTTTATTTTATTTTTTCCCCTATTTGTGGAACTCACTTTTAAACACAGCGTTTCCCTGGCGGCAAGTTTAACAAAGAAACAGGAGCTCAGTGTAGCACATGTGCACACCACAGCATGTGCTGCTACTTAACATAAGAAATTTTTAAAATTCCAAAAATGAGCAAGATGGACATATAAAGATGTGATAAACAACACATTGGATGTTTTTTTCATGCAGTTTGGACAACAGCAAGCATCAGATAGGCGTAGACGGAGAACTGAGCAGTAGATTTGCAGGAAGCCTTCAGCTTGTGGTTTGTCGCAAAAGGCCATTTAAATTAGAAGTTGGACAAATAAACATGTAATAGACAACTCTTAGGATGTTATTTGATGCAGATGAATATGGATTGCTAACCTACAGTGTTGGAAACATGACAATAAAAACATGAGTACATTAGATTTTTTTCAGAAGCTCTTAAATTTGGGATTTTTGTGCAGTGTTATAGTACACTTTTTTGTAGTTTCTTTTTTTGTACACTGGTTCCTTCCCTATATAAATAATAGTAATTATTATTATACTGAATGAATGAATTCATTTCACACAAATTTAACACAAAAAACTCCTTATATAAAAAAACAATTTTGCAATCAACCCATGCGACTGAAAGGGTGTAGGCAGAAGCAAAAGCTTATAGACACCCACCCCTGTTACTGTAAGTACAGTAAATAAAAAAATGTGTGTGTGTGTGTGTATATATATATATATATATATATATATATATATATGTGTATGTGTGTGTGTATGTGTGTGTGTATACACACTCATAACAACAAAAACCAAAGAACAAAGCACAGACAGTTTAAATAAATCAATTAACTGAAATTTCTCATCACAACACGACAGACAATAGTGCACAATGCACGATCCAAAAAGCAATAATACAAAATCTGTAAACTTAATTATTCATACTATAACAAGAATTTAAAAAAAAGTATTTTAAAGCCTACTAAAATGCCAAATAATTTAATGTCATCAGATCAGTTATTCCAAATATTTACACCTTTTACAGATATTAATAACAAATGCATGATTTTTCAGCATGTAAGTTCCATCAGAGTATAAGTTGCAGTCATGAAAAACAACAACTTCTACTCTGGAAAATACGGCATTTAGTGGGTTGTGCCTTTTTGTACTGCATGAAGCTGCAGTGCTGGTATGGAAACCTGCATATGTATGTGTTTCACTGTATGTGAATCTCTCTGCCTGTGCAGGTTTACACGTGCGTGTGTGTGTGTAATGATTAGCCTTCTCTTAATGGGAAAATAACGTCAGAGTCACTGGGACATTTAATCCATCTGAGCTGATTCTGTTTCCATCACAGCTATTGATCAACTTCCAGTGACAAATCAACAGGACGCCGCTTGTGCACGTGTGTGCTCATTGCAGGCTGGTGCCTTACGCAGCATTTTACCATGACTCAAACATAATCTAACAATGTCCTCTACTAAGATACTTTTCCTTTTCACTCTTCCTCCTCCTCAGCCTGCCATTGGTTTTTGTTCTTTTTCCTCCCCTTCCTCCTTTCCATCCTGTTTTCCATCCTCCCTCGATCTCTCCATCCTCCCCCCTCCTCCCTGCCTCTCTCCAGCTGTTAAGTGGTATTGGCTTTAAAGGGGCAGCAGATCAGTTGCTGATTAATACTGAATTTTTGGGGCCATTTGTCTGCACCGTTGCCTCTGTCTGTGACACCCCCCCCTCCCCTTCCTCCCTCACTACCTCCGCTCTATTTCCTTTTTCCTCTGTGGTGATGAATGACCGGCCTATTGCTAAGGGATTAGAGTCGTCACGGTTACCTGTGCCTTGACAAAGTGGTCCTGATTGGTGACCGAGGCATTTCTTATGGGGGGTGTAAATTACAGAATGGACAAGCGTGTGTGGTATTTTGCTTTCCGTACACTTTTTATAGTGTTTGTTGTTGCGATCAGGGGCAGGACTCTAAGCGTACATGCAGTTGTAGCTGTTAGGATTGTGTTTGTATGAGCGGGGCAAGGGTGAAGCCCCAGCCCTCTGAGACACTGATTCTGTGCGACAGAGATTGGCGAGGTCCCGGCAGCGATGTGACCGCACTGACACCTGAGAAGCTAGTAAACAGGTGTTAGCAGACACTGATGAATCGGCACTCAGAGGAATCGAACACAAGCCTAATCAGCGCATAGATCCCTCTGCAGCAACATTTTTCAGTTTTGTCCAAGCTCATCAGTTGCAGGTTGTCAACTCTGTCAGCTCCCATTGGTCCAGCCTCTCTGACGCTCACCCACTTTGATGATTAGGTGCACCATTATTAAGCACGGGCTGGGATTTGTGAAGTAGCCCTGGGTGATTGTTGGTAAGTTTGTGTGCATGTTCAGTGGCACGCTGTTAAGACAGCCTATCTGATAGGTGATGAAAACTTCAGGTTAGCTTTGAGGAACCCAATAAAGAGTTGGGCTAACACTATGTAGACCTGGATTTGATTCCCTGTCACACTACCTGTCTGTGTCCTTGGACAAGACACAAGACACTTCATCCACATTGTCTCTGTTTATCCAGCTATATGTGGATACCAGTCTTGGCTGGTAAAGTAACCTTTGTCAGACTGGAAATCTCTCTGGGGGCAGTTGTAGACTCTCATCTACTTCAGGTTTTGAAACCTGGGGATAAGCACAGGCATCTACAGGCCGCAGAGCCTATATAGGATTTACTTCTTCCATACACACACTCACCCACAGACCCCCTCCTGCCTTTAGCACCTTAACAGCACTGGCTTCTGTGCCCCAGTGTTCACAATCATATATATATATATATATATATATATATATATATATATATATATAAAAATCAGTATTCATTGCATATTTCATATTGAAACATTTTTTTGTGGTGTATGAGATGTCGTGTTTTTATTTGTGGTGTAGAGCAGCTTTGTGGGAGCATCCCAATTTTGTTATACCCCCCCTCCCTGAACAATGACAATAAAGACTATTCTATTCTATAAACAATCTTTTTATTTTACCTACAACAAGGATTCTGTAGTAACTAATCCTTCTCACATGACTAAAGCAAAATTTAGGCTCTGTAAATTTAATAGTGCACAGTCCAGACTGAACATATTTTGGGGCACATATGTCCAAGGTGTTGGTATTATGCAATACCCAAAGAAAGGTAAATTTCACAGCAAATCAAGTCAAATGTTGTACACTCACTGAGTGCACTATGCAAAGTTATTATTGTGACACAATTGTAAAAATGTATTTTCATATTGTACTTCAGGTATGCAGAGCAGGTGGGCAAGTGCCTCATTGTTGAAGACCCCAGCAGCTGGAGAAGGCCAAGGGATGCTCACATTTCACCTTGCTGTAGCAGATAGATGGTTATTTTCAAGAGGTGGAGATGGACCAGTTATCTGCCTGTGTGGGTTGACATCCAGGAACCAAATACATTGTGTAGTGTGGTGGATTTGGGGACCTGACCTGATTAAACAGTGAACAACAAATGTGAGCACTTGATCTTCATTGCAAGTTCACAGTACGAGTAAAACCAGTGAGGTTAATAGTTCCTGTAGAATTTCAAGAATATCACCAGCAATACATGCTGTAAGTAATCCTGATATGTGAGAACATGTTACTGTGCAATTTTAAAGTTGGTAAAACAGCATGGTTAGTTTATTTATGGAGCTACTACACATGTCCTATTGATACCTATAGATGTCTTTTTCTGCACTTTCCATAACTGCATAACTGCACAGGAGTATTGAATGCTGACGCCTTACAAAATACACCCCGTACACCTGAATGAAGAGGATCATTGGATGCTACGAATCAGCTGGAGCCTTGTGGCTCAGGTATAATCCTGTGATATACAAGAATGAATTAAGTAGCTGTGCTGATCAGCCAATGATGCTGCAAATTGCGTGCCCTGGCAGCACTAACATCAAATAGGGTGTCATGGCTTGTGATGATGATTAGTGAAAATTTAGCTTTGGAAAAGCTGCTTAAATGTGCCTTGGAGGCATTTACTAACACCCCTTAGGTTTATGGAAGAATCGGACCAAAATGTTCAGGGAGTAGTGTAGAGCAAGTAGGTCAGTAGGATTGGAGTTAGGCTAGCAATACGTCAACCTGGTTTGAGAAGGTTGGACTAGACTGTCATTAATTTCATGCTATTTAATCCATGGATACGCATCAGCTCCAGTGGACCTCAGAACCTGTACGACTTAAAGTGCATTGATTAAGCCCCATCACCATTTTTACAGGTATACATCCTGGAAGATGGTCTATAACTGTCAAAAACTGGCATGTGATGATCACAGTTGCCCACGCATGTGATCTAGTGTGCAGTTTGATGATGTAACATGCTGGACCTGTAACATGTGATGTGTACAAAAACAACCGTAGCATACCTCTAGTATAACTTTAACTTAACTGTGCAATTTCCAAAGTCTTGGTCTTGTCTCACACTTGACCCTTTAAGGTCTTGTTTTTGGATCGGACTTGATGTAGGTGATCTTGTCCCCATCCCTAGTTTCTGGGATGTATAAGGCTGGAAATTGGTAAAGGACCAATAGCATCCCGCTCTCCAAAAGACTAACATGTTGAAATTCGTGCAAAAAAATTACTTAAAATTTGGGCTATGTGAAAACCACAGGTATCTCTTGCACAATTCTGAGAGTGCACAAACCTTTTGAGGCCAGACAACACGAGTGCAGGTTTGTCAAGTAATCGGCAGTGGCTAAGCCAAAGAAGATTTAAACAGTGTCAGATGTGCAGGGAAATACAGCAGAATAGACTTTCTCTCGCGGTTATTGCCGAGAAAATGTCAGAGGAGGGAATCCTGGGAGGAGAAGACCCCTCCTGTCCCTGCAGGCTGCAGAGGGATGAAGGATGGAGAGATGGAGAGATGAAAAGATGTGTAGTTTGGTTAGAAGATGATTGTGTCAGGGCAGTAAAGGCTGTGGAAGAGCCTTGACTAATTATACTCATCTATTACAGGCACAATGAAAACCTGGCTAATTTACTGCAGCTCGCACACCCAGCTGATTTATACAAAGAGCTCAATGACACTCAGAGGACACGCACACACATACACTCATGAACACAAAAAAAGAGACATTTGCAGACACTTTTTCTTTTACTGATTTTAAGCATAAATATTGCACATATTGACATTATGCTTTATTGTATCTGCTTCTCTACTTACCCACAAATCAGAACCTTTTCCTTGCTAATACTGTAATATTTATGATACTTTTGTTCGATAATATCTGTGCTAATTCCTTATTTTATGTTAGTGATCAAGTATTTGCCTTATCTGTTTGGAAGTCTCTGAGATCTGGTTTAAAGTTTAAACATACGAGTTAAGTTTAACTTCCATCACACATGTGCAAGTTTCAGATACAGGGAGGGCTCCCCCTATCTGTGACAGCCAGTAATATATAGACAAAACCACACCCACTGTAAAGCCCACATTGTATAAAAGTGTTGTGCGAGCCATCTTTGTCGTCTTTCACAAGATGGACTCCATTTATCAAGACCCAGGCCTGATTTTCAACATGACCTTCAAGACATTCAAAATGACGAATATATTGATTTGGTTCTTTGTAAGGGGCAGTAAATTACATAAAGAAACAGGAGAAATTCCACTTTCTAGGTCTTGTTGATCAGTGTAGCAGTAGCATCTATTTGTTGTTTAAGCCCTAGAGCCTATTTCACCAAAATCACATACCCTTACATTATGATTTATTTATCAGCTTGTACAAGGTCAAAAATGCAAAAGTTTGGACCAGCTAAAAGACAGGTCCTAAGGGATGTTGTGGATGCAAAAAATAAATAAATAAATAAATAAATAAAGTAAATAATAGGTAGGAGTAAATTAGTTTTTTTTCCCCCAAAAATGAATTCCGATTTATGTCTTTATTTGCTTGGCGTTTCAGCTGTGGTTAGCTGATATGTGATTGAAGTGGATACTTTAGTAGAGGAGACTTCGTTTGACATTTTGATGTATAATAAGTGTATGTTGGTGTCAGCATTGGTTAGTTATGAGTGTTCAAATGTTCCAAAACAGGGCAAGTCCCCAAATTTGTGGACTCTAGGGTTTAAGAGGTTAAATGTGCAGTGTCCCCCCCCCCCCCGCCATTTTTAATAACTTTTCAATAACTGTGTAAACAGATTGTAACTTCACCTGAAAAAAATGATTGTTTGTTGAATTTCCAAGTGACCTATAACACTGTGTATACTGTTCTCACTCTAAATGAATCTGGTCAGATTTGGCAGGAAAGTCTCTTTCTACATGCTTTTGAATGTCTTTCTCTCTATTAGAGGCCTCTAAAAAGGCTTCCAAATACAAAAAAGGGCATTGTCTGCACTAACACGTGGCACCCTGGACAAATGTTGACAAGCTTACCATTGACAAGTGACTCTTTTCTGTAGAAGGCTGTTACAAAATACATTTCAGTGACTTTGACCTTTTGACTACCAAATCAATAGGCTTCTTGGGGTGAATATGCATAATGCATATATCAGTTTTGGTGATAATCAGACCAATGCATATGAAGTAATTTCACTCACAAGTGAAACATCACATGACGGACTGAGTGACTGACTGACTGACCTGCACATAATGAGCTGTAGACCACTGGCTTAGTTGGTAAAAACACCTGCATCAGTTCAGCAGGCAGTTGCATTAAACAAAACCTTGCAAACACACAGAATATAATTTACAGCACATGCAATAATTTAGCTTGATGACATGTTTGGTGCAACTCCACCTAAAACACACAAACAATATTGCAAATAGCCACAACACAATGGAAGTATAGTAACAACACAAAAATAGGTTAGTGTCTATACATACAGTGGCTTGCAAAAGTGTTTGGCCCCTTTGTATTTCATGCATTTTAATATATTTATGCCATTTCAAATACAAAAAGTAAATCAGGTTTCTCAATATAAAAATATGGAAAATTATGTTCCTTAAACTAAAACTGAAAACAAATCTCTACAACTTGATATAAATTAATACAAAAAATATAAAGGCCAAGATGATGGTTGGCATAAGTAATGGACCCCTTTGGTATAGTACCTGTAAATAATCAGCTTTATTGCCAGTTTCTTCAGACAAGTCAGGGGACAGAAACATGAAAATTTCCAAGTCACTGAATATGTTTTGGAATTTATTTACATAAATTATGAAGAAATACAAACAGTATGACACTCTATGGTAAATCTGTATCGAGCAGGCAATCCCAGGCCAGTGTGGAGATATAATCTCTCCACCTAGTCCTAGTCACCTAGTCTTCCCCAGGTTCTCCTCCCAGATGGACATGCCTGGAACACCTCCCTGGGGAGGAGCCCAGGGAGCATCCTTACCAGATGCCCGAACCACCTCAGCTGGCTCCTTTCAATGCAAAGGAGCAGCGGCTCTACGAGCTCGTACACCGAGCTCCCCACGGATGACTGAACTTCTCATCCAATCTTTAAGTGAAACAAAAGCCACCCTCCTAAGGAAGCCCATTTCGGCTGCTTGTACCCACGATCTAGTTCTTTTGGTCATGACCCAACCCTCATGACCATAGGTGAGAGTAGGAATGAAGATTGACCAGTAGATGGAGAGCTTCGCCTTTTGGCTCAGCTCCCTTTTCGTCACAACAGTATGGTAGAGCGAATGCGATACAGCCCCTGCTGCGCCAATTGTCCGGTCAATCTCATGTTCCATTGTCCCCTCACTGGTGAACAAAACCCAGAGGTACTTGAACTCCTTCACTTGGGGCAAGACCTCATTCCCTACCCAGAGTAGGCAATACATTGGTTTTCTGCTGAGAACCATGGGCTCAGATTTAGAGGTCCTGATCCTCATCCCAGCGGCTTCACACTTGGCTGTAAACTGATCCAGTGAATGTTGGAGGTCAGATGATGATGAAGCCAACAGGACCACATCATCTGCAAAAAGCAGTGATGAGACACTGAGCCCATCAAACTGAAGCCCCTTCTCCCCCCGACTGCGCCTCGATATCCTGTCCATGAATATCACAAACAGGACTGGTGACAAGGCGCAGCCCTGGTGGAGGCCAAGCCTCACCAGAAACGTGTCCGACTTACTGTCGAGCACCCAACCACAGCTCTCGCTTTGCGTGTACAGAGATTGGATGGCCCTGAGAAGGGACCCCCTCACTCCATACTCCGCAGCACCTCCCACAGTATCTCCCAGTGTACTCAATCATATGCCTTCTCCAAGTCCACAAAACACATGTAGACTGGATGGGCATACACCCAGGCACCCTCCAGGATCCTTGTGAGAGTGAAGAGCTGGTCGGTTGTTCCACGACCAGGACAGAACCCGCATTGTTCCTCTTTGATCAGAGGTTCCAATATCGGCTGAACCCTCCTTTCCAGCACCCTGGAGTACCAGGGAGGCTGATTAGTGTGATGCCCCTGTAATTGGCATGCACTCTCTGGTCCCCCTTTTTAAATATGGGGACCACCACTCCAGTTTGCCACTCCTTAGGCACTGTCCAAGACCTCAACGCAATGTTGAAGAGACGTGTCATCCAAGACAGTCCCTCCACACCTAGAGCCTTCAGCATTTCTGGATGGAACTCATCAACCCCTAGGGCCTTGCCACTAAGGAGTTGTTTGACTACTTCAGTGACTTCCTCCAGGGAAACTGATGATAATCTTCCATCAGCTTCCAGCTCTGTCCCTACTATAGAGGGTGCTCCAGTCTGATCTGATGAAGAGAGAAAACAAAAATTTCAAACACCCAATCTGGGCCTGAAAATGGGTGAAATTGGTGGTAAAAGAAGCATTGTTCAACATTAGGAATAATTAGGCATGTTTTAAACACGGTTAAAAAACTTTGACATCAGTATAAATTGTGATCCACAAAACGTGAGTAATCTGATTTAGTCGGTGCATATTAGGGGTTATCTTGTGTAAAAATGGATGAATGGGTCTATTATGTGTTAATCAGGACCGACCCTTCTCTGATCAGAAGCCTCCTTCTGATCCTCTTCCACAGCATGAATCCCACGAAAAGCATGTTGCACTCTTCAGCAGATGACAGTTTTGAGATGTGAACAAAGAACTTTTATGTTTTTGGAAAAGTGTGGGAAAAACAGAAGTAGAGTTTGTGCATGTGCAACCTACTCAAAATAATGCTGATCATCTTTATTTAACACTCTAATAGATTTGGTTTAACAATATTTTCAATGAGAACATGGTGTTATTTTAATGAGCTCTGTCATAACATAACTGTTAGTGGTGATTCGCTTTATTTAACACTATTGGAGTTGATTAAGCAATTGACGATATGCACTCTCTAATAGCGTTGATTTAGCAATATCTTCAGTGAGAATACATGCATTATTACTTTAATGAGCTCTGTCATCATAGCACAACTCTGTTAGTGTCGATTCACTTGATTTAACACTCTATTAGAGTTGATTAGGCAGTATTTTCAATAAGACAATATGCACTCACTGCACTGTAAATTTAATAGGCTCTATCATAGTGTAACATAACCCTACTAGTGTTGATCTGCTTCTTTTTACACTCTAATAGAGTTGATTTAACACTATTTTGGATTGGGTGATATGCACTCATTGCAGTGTTAATTTAATAAGCTCTATCATAGTGCAGCATAACTCTACTAGTGTTGATCTGCTTGATTTAACACTCTAATACAGTTGATTTGACACTATTTTGAATTAGGCCCTATGCACTCATTGCAGTGTTAATTTAATAAACTCTATCATAGTGCAGCATAACTCCACTAGTGTTGATCTGCTTGATTTAACACTCTGTTAGAGTTGATTTAACACTAATCTGAATCGGGTCATATGCACTCATTGCAGTGTTAATATAATAAGCTCTATCATAGTGCGGCATAACTCTACTAGTGTTGATCTGCTTGATTTAACAATATTAGAGTTGATTTAACACTAATTTGAATTGGGTCGTATGCACTCATTGCAGTGTTAATATAATAAGCTCTATCATAGTGCGGCATAACTCTACTAGTGTTGATCTGCTTGATTTAACACTCTGTTAGAGTTGATTGAACACTAATTTGAATTGGGTCGTATGCACTCATTGCAGTGTTAATTTAATAAGCTCTATCACAGTGCAGCATAACTCTACTAGTGTTGATCTGCTTGATTTAACACTCTGTTAGAGTTGATTGAACACTAATTTGAATTGGGTCGTATGCAGTCATTGCAGTGTTAATATAATAAGCTCTATCACAGTGCAGCATAACTCTACTAGTGTTGATCTGCTTGATTTAACACTATTAGAGTTGATTTAACACTAATTTGTATTGGGCCATATGCACTCATTGCAGTGTTAATTTAATAAGCTCTATCATACTATAACTGTTAGTGCTGAGCCACTTGAATTGACACACTATTAGAATTGATTTAGCAGTGTTTTTCAGTGGGACTATTTGCACTCTCTACAGTGTTAATTAAACAAACTCAGTCACAGCGTCACATAACTCTACAGGTATATCTATTGATCAACTTGATTTAACACTCTAATAGAGTTGATTTAACACTATTTTAAATCGGGTCAATTAACTGCACGGTGAAGCAGCTCCTCGTGCGTGTCTGTCGGCACAGTTAGTGTGACCTGTGTGTAACCACAGTCGCTGTGTGTCAGCTGTTTGTCTCACACACCTGCAGGACAGATGAAAACACGGAGAGCAAAACCAGGAGCAGGATCAGGGCATGACATCAGCAAGTTTCATGGTCATTATCGCTGGTCATTATGGAGATGTTGGGTTGCTGCAACGACTGCGCTCCACCTCCTCCTCTGATAGGTCTTGTCTGTCTCCATTTGCTCCTCCTTTACATTTATCAATCAACAGGAGACACTGGGACAGGAGACACGCCTATCTGAATGGCTCTTCCAATAGAAATCTCTCTCTCTCTCTCTCTCTCTCTCTCTCTCTCTCTCTCCTTTCTTTCTGCTATGTGTACAGCAGCCCTCAGGTGATCCGGCGCTTTAAGGGTTAAATCGGCAGCACGCCGGATCTCTGCAGAGGTGACAGATGCTTCCTATCCCACCCAGCACCACAGGGGAACCGGAGACACTCAGCATACCAATGAGCCTCTATATGACACACGCACTCACACACCCATTTACACGCAAACGTGCACGCACAGTCATAAATATGCATGCGTGAACACGCATACATCACAAACCCAAACACACAAACGCATGCATATGCTCAGATGCATACATTGTGCTCCTGCTGGGGTATATAAAAGATGCCATATTTATGATAATCACTATAGTCACATCACTCGAACATCTCCCCGCTTTGTAGGAGCAGAGCTAAAACAAATAGATGTGCACAGCTCTCTTCCAGATGTGATTCTTTGTCTCCACAAATGACCTGCTAGAGCAGGCCTCTGCACACAGACCAGCAGACACACACACACAAGTGCACACATGCATGCAGACACATTCAAACATATGGCGCAGACACATGCGCGCACAGGCCGACACATATATGCTATAAAAGTGACAGCTGTCTCTATGATGGAGCACTCGGAGAAGGGAAAGTGAAGGCTTAGCCACCACGCAACATGGTGTCGAGAAGACCTGCTATTCATTTTCAGCTTAATATGTTCCAGCCCATTGGAAAAACATTGCAGCATATAATGTAAGCAATTTCATATGCGCGCAACACTCCTCTCCGCTTTCCCTCTGAAGCGTACAGCAAAATGAAGAGAGCAGATTTAGGTGACGGTTGACTGACTTCAAAGATAACACACGGCCTGAGCCATTTATTTGTATGTGCCCGTTCATTCGAGTGCACACTGTGCACACGTATTAATTAATGTAGTTCTATCCATGTCTTATGTTATACATGTCTGCACATTTTCTCTCCATCACAGCCACTTGATTGCAATGTTTATCCATCAAAACGGATATAAGGATCAATAGAGTGCAGGGGCACAGCCACAAATTTATTTGGGTAGTCTATTGTACATCATGGGTCCCCACTTCCATGTGATATTTTTTCACGCATCTTAAAACATTGTATCAATCCCAGTTGTTCAATTGTTTTTAGCATTTTGAACATGGCAAATCATTAACTGAATCAATTGTTTTATTTAGTTCTTGATCGTTGTCAAAGGGTAAGTTTTCTGAAGCAACTGCTTCATTTAGCATTTCAAGCATTTTCAAAAGAGTGAGTTATTTTTATGAAGTAAAGGGTTCATATGGTGTTTAAAGAATTCTGAAACTATATTTTTTGTTGGTGGTGGTGGTATATAGCACCCCTTGGGCACATTTTGGGATTACCTTTCACTGCTATGCTGATGATACTCAGTTATACATGCCGATAACTGCTGGTAATCTCATCCACATAAATCCTTAATCCTTATCCTCAGTGAGAAGTTGGATGTCTAGTAATTTCCTGCTTTTGAACTCTGATAAGACTGATAAGACTGAAATGATGGTTCTTGGTCCATCAAGACATCGGCATCGTTTTGACCAGCTATAGCGCTTAGTTTAGGTTCATGTGTTATACATCATACGGACAAAGTGAGAAACCTTGGGGTAATTTTTGATCCTACATTGTCCCTTGACCTTCATGTTAAAGACATAACGAGGACTGCTTTCTTCCATCTGTGAAAGCCCTGTCTATGGCTGATGCTGAGACCCTGATACATGCATTTGTTTCTTCTAGATTAGATTACTGCAATGTTTTATTTTCTGGGTTGCTGCAGTCCAGAATCAGGGGTCTTCAATTGGTTCAAAATGCTGCTGCCAGACTCTTGACATGAAGTAAAAAGTTCGACCACATTACTCCCATTTTGGTGTCTCTTCACTAACTTCCTGTCTCTGCAAGATCAGATTTTAAGGTCCTGCTACTGGCCTATAAAATTATTCACGGACTGGCACCGCCGTACTTGGCTGATCTACTTAAGCCCTACGTACCGGCCCGGGCTTTGCGTTCACAGGACATGCTTTTAATCTTTTAATCATGCTCTTTGATTTCTTGATTTAATTTGTTCTGGTTTTCTTTGTTGAGTTGTTCCTATGAAGCGCCTTGAGGTGACGCTGTCGTGATTTGGCACTCTATAAGTTCAATAAATTGAGCTGAAATAGAACTGAATTCCCCGTCCCCCTTTTTATTTTTAAACCTGGTTTAAATAGTGATTTTTTTTTTCTGAATCAGCTTCTTTTACCATTTCTTACTTTCATATCATGTTGCCAGCATTTTGAAAGTGAATCATTTTTCTGAAGCAATTGCCTTATTTCATGTTTCAAGGATTTCAAAGCAGCTCTGAAGAAGCTGCTTAATTTATCATTACAAGCACTTTCAAAATAATTAATACCTTTTCAGAAGCGATATGTTTAAATGGAAGGCATACGTGGTGATATTATCATATAATATTGCTTCAGTTGTTCATTCAGTATTTCTTGAACTGTTTCCTGACCCACTTATTCGTTTCATTTTAAAGCTTGTTTAAACAGCAAAGTTTTTTTTCTGAACCAACTACTTCGTGGTTACAGCTGTTGCTTCACAGCAAGAAGGTCATGGGATTGATTCCCACCTGTAGCCTTTCTGTGTGGACTTTGCATGTTCTCCTCATGTTTGCGTGGGTTTCTTCCGTGTGCTCCAGTTTCCTCCCACATTTGAAGACATGCAAGTTAGGTGAATTTGAAACTTTTTAATTGTCCAGATGTTCCTTGCAAAAGCGGTCTTGATCTCAATGGAACTAACCTGGTTAAAAAATAAAATAATTTCATTTAGCATTTCTATTACTTTCATATAATGTTGCCAGCATTTTGAAAGAGTGAATCATTTTTCTAAGCAATGAATTAATTTCATGTTTCAAGTTTTTCAAAACTGGCAGGCACTTACTGAAGCAATTGGTTCATTTTCTCCAAAGCTGTGTCAGCCCAGTCTCACAAATTTTTTTCATGCTCCCGTCTCAAAATGAGTCACATTTTCGTGATGTGTGTATGTGTGTGTGTGTGTGTGTATGTGTGTTTTAAATTTTACTATTTCTAACCCTCTTCCCCGATCGTAACCCTAACTAGAACCCCCACGGACCCCCTCGCATCACCCCGCATTTCGTGATACCGCCACGAACCGTCATGAAATGAAGTTGTGCTGTGTCCCGTTATGAAACTGTGACTTTTCGTGACAGTATTACAAACTATAGATTAATTTACTTTTGGTAATGGCATCAGGTTAAGGTGCACTGACATGAGCATGCCTTTGCTTCACGCAATAGCACGAATTGTGTCATGACGATCCCACCCGCTGTGTTCACAGCTGGACGCCGTTCTTTTCGTTCCACCGGCTGTCACCTGCACTGCGCTGGAGCGGCGTATATAAAATATTTATTTCATGGAGGATTAATCATGTTTTCTGCAAATTCGCTATTGAAAATGGCTCTAATCACTTCCTGAATCACAGGGGAGGTTGTAGCCAGAGCCATTCGCACGCGCGCACTTTGAGCACTTTGGCATTTTGAGCCGTCGAAAAAGGTAATTATTTGACTTGTTTACATTGTCATGGCTTGATAAAACAGTTGTGTGTTTTTTCTTCTTGTGTGCAGCTGTTATTTATTTTTATGTTTATAACAGATTTAACTTCTTGTTATAATCCTTCAGACAAGCTGCACTCTGATGCGATCCGCTGACGTCACCATTCGCTCTGTACACTTCTTGTTTACTCCGCTTGACGAGCTGCACGTCGTGTTGGAGATTAGATCACGCCACATAGCACGACATTTGTGCGTGAAAGATTTTTTTTGAACATTTCAAAATTCTTTGTGCGCAATAGCACGCACCAGTGCCCCTCTGGCATTCTGTCTTTGTTGTTCTGTGAATTGTTCTGTAATTTATGTTTGTAGCATGGCCCAAGCAGAGGGTCACCCCTTTGAGTCTGGTCTGCTTGAGGTTTCTTCCTCAGAGGGAGTTTTTCCTTACCACTGTTGCTCTGGGGGTTAGTAAGGTTAGATCTTACCTGTGTGAAGCGCTTTGAGGCAACTCTGTTGTGATTTGGTGCTATATAAATGAAAATAAATTGAAATTGAAAAAATCTGTCTGCACCAGTTAAAGACGAGTTTACTCTCCAGCATGATCACTCTAAGAAATAAAATGTTGAATTGAATTGATAAAGTTAAGGTAACTTTTTCCACATAACTTTGTCAATTAAGTGCAACACAGTATTAGGATTTAAGTAATAATGTTTCACTTGATTTAATTAATGTAAATGACAATGTTGTTTTGCACTTAATTAACAATGTTATGTGGGAAAAAGTTACCTTAACTTTATCAATTAAATTCAACATTTTATGACTAAGAGTGTATGATTCATTTCTAAGAGTGCAGGTCGTGATGTGTCGTGAAGCAAAAACATGCTTGTGTCACGGCACCTTTAGGCTGTGTTTCATCTGGTGGTAATGGTGGTGGGGGGTGAAGCCTGAACCACCCTCCTCCTAACTACGTGCCTGGCAGAGTATCCCTGGATGAATGTGTTTGTTTACAGATGCCTGTTCACATTGATGATGAATAAAAATTCTTCCCCCCCCCCACACACACACACAAAAATGCAACACAAACAAGGACAGTGAGCTCCAGCTGGTGCCCCCCCCCCCCGCAGCATCTTTATATGGGTAAATAAATGGTGTGCTTGGCAGTGGGTAAATGCATGTGTTCTCAGCCTGCGGGCCCAGATGGCAGCTCAGTCGTTTGCTTTACCTTGTTTTGTTTAATTACTACAATCAACTCTCTATTTCTTCAATTAATCACCACCAACCTGTTCCATTAGTCTCTCTCTTGCACCCAAACCACAAAGGCTACACAGCTTTGCGCGCAATCAAATACGGAAACATGGCAAAGCATGATGCCAGACGCAGGGGCTGCATGCAGCTGTGACCCTGTCACGTTATTAGCATTTTAAACGATTAAACATCATATGAACCTTCTGAAAAATAATAGTAATAAGATGAAGTAAATCCAAGCAGCCGGCTGTGGCGCACGGAGGGACGCGGACAGGGAGGGAGGGGGCGGCGGGAAGGTGGCTGACAGCAGCCGTGCGCGGAGAATAACGGGGCGGAAAGCACTTCATTACGTGCTTTTATTCCGTTATAATCACCGTACGGCCATCACTCGTCGGCGACACCGGACTCAGCCACTGACACCAGGATTGATGCGCCGGAAACGCGCGGCACAATAAACAACACCATTAACCGCCGCCGCCGTAAACAGCTGATATTAATTACAGCGCGTGCGCGCGGGCGCCCCGAGCGCCTCCGCCGCGCACTTATTCCGCTCTAATATGACCACAGACAAGAAGACTGACTGTCAATTATGCTTTTATGAGTATACGGCTGCAGGACTGAATTAATTTGCGAACTGATAACGGCGAGTTTTTATCGCCACACGACGACTCTAAAGTTGATTAATAAAAGCAGCGTTTTGCGATGACGGGGAATCCCGCTCAAACGGCTCCGATCGCAGCCACATCTGTCATTATTAATGCAGAAATGATGGGATTCGAACAGCAAACAGTGACCCGTGTTTGGTTTCAGTAATCTTAATGTGTGCATCCACGTCACGGGCGGAACCGGAGTCAGCGTGGCGCAGATTCTTTGGCTTCTACCGCCACCTACAGGTCAGACCGCGTTATGTCACCCGCTGTGAAAGGGTTCTGTGCAAAAGACTTGAATTGTTTTCTTTATTAGCATGTCAGTAAAAGAACACATTAGAAATGTCTAAATATCTAAATATTCATATCAAAATGCCAAAATCATAATTTTAAAGAAAATATCTAAATAAAAGTCATTTTCAGGTTGGAAAAAAAATACTAGATCCACAAACACAAATGTGTATAATCAATAGTAAGTCCTTTCGGCTGCTCCCTTGTTTGCACTTGGGGTCGCCACAGCAAATCCAAGGTGGATCTGCATGTTGAATTGGCACAAGTTTTACGCCGGATGCCCTTCCAGACGCAACTCCACATTACATGGAGAAATGTGGCAGGGGTGGGATTTGAACCTGGAACCTTCTGAACTGAAACCAAGCGCATTAATCAACAGGACTTTCAAAATCATTGGGGTGTCAACATAAGAAATCAGTTTTAAAAGTCACACAACGTTTATACTGTTTTTTAATAGTTGATATTCCTCATCATAAATTATTTTAAATGTTCTTTTTTCCAATAACTTTGAAATTATTTTTACATGTATTTTTTTTTTTCATTTTTGCACATTGTAAAGCTGCACCCATTCACAGGCACCGCTCCCATTTCAATCCTTGTCCAAAGCTTAATTTACATAAAAATAAAATGTGTTCATTTTGCATCGCTATTCTTTAATCTGATATGTTAACAATCAATATTTGTCCATTTCTGTTTAGAACATTTAATAAAGCTATTATAGTTCATGTTTCATGTTTTAATTGAATTGTCCTGTAGTGTCCTGTCAATTGTGTGTGTGTCCTGTCAATTTTAACACAAGTGTAACAACAACAACTACTATTACTACTACTACTAGTAGTACTACTACTGCTCTGAGTAAACTGATCGAAAGTAACAATCCAAAATAAATCTTGCCAATATCTTTGTGTCACAAAAAGAAAACAGAAGTTATATGTTTTGCTTGTTTGTTTACTTTCATTCTTGTGTTTTTATAAATGTACAGAAGGGGAGATGAGTGTAAATGAGAAGATGCGTGTCCAACCTAACCATATTTTGTGTAAAAAGAGCGCGCGCGTGCACACACACACACACACCCACACACACACACACACACACACACACACACACACACACACACACACACACACACACACACACACACACACACACACACACACACACACACACACACACACACACACACACACACACACACATCTGTGTAGTGACATTGTGATGATGGTAGAAGTGACGAAAGAAATCTCACTCACTCATCTTCAACCTCTTACTCCAATTTAAGGTTCACGGGTTGGTTGGAGCCTATCCCAGTAGTCACAGGGCGTGAGGCAGGATACACCCTGGACAGGACGCCAGTCTGCAGCAGGGCCACAAAAAAGACAAGTGAAGTTTCCAGTTCACATAACATACATGTCTTTGGATGTGGGAGGAAGCCGGACCACCCGGAGAGAATCCACGCAAACACGGGGAGAACATGCAAACTCCACACAGATAGACCCCAGGTGGGAATCAATCCCATGACCGCCTTGCTGTGAGGCAACAGTGCGAACCGCTAAGCCACCTTGCTGCTCTGAAAGAAGTCTACCTGTCAAAATATTAAAGAAACTCAGCTTTTTAATAATAATTTATAAACACTTTATGTACTTCCCACCATAATCTGGGCCTGGCTTTAAAAAAGTTTGTTTTTTTAAAGCAGTTTTTTTTAAAAGCAGTCTAATCTTTTAGTCTACTAAACTTACTTAGTTGATTAAGGTTAGATGCCCAACATTACCCATCTAATCTCTGTTTCACATTGACAGCTAAACTTATAGATTAGCCGTCTAGCGTTAGTTGACAATTTTCATGGGCATAAGCAGCCTTGTGAGTGCCGTTGCTACACTAAAAAAACAGAATAGTTGAACAAACTTAAAAAAAACATTACAATTGGTAAAAACCTGAATTAATTAAGTTGTTTGAACTTAAGTTTGTAAGTTAAAGTTGATCTAGAGTTGATCTAACTTACAAACTTAAGTTTAACACTTAACACTTTATTAAGTTGTTTTCTTTTTTCAGTGTAAGAAACACCTCCAATGTGCAAGAGTTTTGTTTACTTCTGTGTTGCTCATCTGCTACAAACATGGCCGAGTCCGCCGCACCAGAGAAAAAGCACTCCCGGCCTCAGCATCTGTAAACATATCCAAAGGACTATTCCGGTCCCGGAACACCCGCTCCCGCTGCAAGGCTCTCCTGCCTTCCTCATCCATCAATTGGTACATGATAGCCACCATTTTTGAGGTAGGACACTAAAGTTTTGTCGACTAAAATAAGATTAGCCTCCTCTGTAGCAGGCTAAAAACCTTAGTCGGCTAACACAAAACTTTAGCCGACTAAGCGCTTTGTGCAATGACTAACATCAAAAGATTAGTCGTCTAAGTGAGTTAAAACAAGATTAGACTGCTTTATAAAACCGGGGCCTGGTCTAATGTTGTTTCTGTGCAATTTGGCTGAATGGAAGCAACAATTTTCAATGAAAATATAAGTCATTTACTTACTCCAAAGCCCAGAATTTAAACATTTCAAAACATGTTCTGAATCATTTTGTGGATGTCCTGTCATGTGACCTAAAATGCACTCCATGCATCTGCCTTACATGCACAGTGACATAATCAAGAAACAACGCATTGATTTTGTGCTGTTCCATCATTTCCAATCAGTATGGCCATTCTCACATGCACTGAATAACAGAGGAGTCTTCTGTTTGCTTGTGTTATAAACAAACTGTAAAATGATCCCTCACATGATACATCTCAGGCCATCTGGGAAATGCTACTCTTCATGTGATTAACAAGATCTGTAAATATTATGGCTGGGATCATTCATGTCAAGCAACTTTCTCAGCACATGATGAGGTGACAGATTACATTATGAACTGTTTTTTCTCATCAGTCTTTCTGAGTTCCAACTTGATTCAGAGTTTTAAACAGCATTATCCCACATTAGACATAAGTTAAATATAAGATGAAATGCTGTCAAAATATTGTAAACACACACACACACACACACACACACACACACACACACACACACACACACACACACACACACACACACACACACACACACACACACACACACACACACACACACACACACACACACCATTAAAACCTTTAAAAATTTAGGATATGAGTCAAACAAAGCAACACTCTGCACTGAAAAAGGCCACATTAAAAAAGAAGTAACATCCAAATAAATTAAGTTTATCCAAACTAAGTAAAATAATATTTATGTCACTTTGTGCACCTAATTTGGGCTAACCTAATTTAGTTGTAATTTAGCTGTGTGGTACTAATTGATGCAATATTATGAAAGCACATTGCATTCAGTGGATAAAAAATTAGGCACCTTATCTTCTAATTACGAGATCCTGATCTCGTAATTAGAAGATAAGGTGCCTAATTAATGCACTTACAGTATATTTAAATTGGTCCAACAATTCTTTTTTTCATTGTTTCTCCTGCTAAAGATCTATCTATCTATCTATCTATCTATCTATCTATCTATCTATCTATCTATCTATCTATCTATCTATCTATCTATCTATCTATCTATCTATCTATCTATCTATCTATCTATCTATCTATCTATCTATCTATCTATCTATCTATCTATCTATGGGCAGCTAGATAGATAGCTAAGTAGACTGCTAGCATTTTGAAACACTGAATTATTTCAGCATCTCCATTTAATGTTTTAGGGATTGTGAAATGGTGAACTATTTCCAAAATGCTAGCTATCCAGCTAGCTATCAGGAACACGGCTAAGAATTTATTTTGGTGGGTGAGGAACAAATTGTTTCCTCGATGTTGTCATCATGGTGCTTCACACATTTTGAAACAGTATTTCTGAAGCAACCGCTTCATTTACTGTTTTGAGTGTTTTTTAATGGTGAATCACTTCCAAATTCTAGCTATCAGGAAAAACAGCTAGGAATTGTTTTTGGTGAGTGAGGAACACAGTGTTTCCATAATGTTGTCATCATGGTGCTTCACACATTTTGGAACAATGAATGAAGCAACTGCTTCATTTATTGTTTTGGAATGGTGAATCACTTCCAAATGGTAGCTGTCTCAAGCTATCTGGTACACAGGAATTAATTTTGGCTGTGTGAGGAACATACTGTTTCCTTCTGAAGCAACTACTTCATTTAATATTGTATAGTATTGTATAGTTTTGGAATGGTGAATCAATTCCAAATGCCAAGTGTAGCTATTAAGAGTAGAACTGGGAATCAATTTTTGTGGTTGGGGAGCAGTGTTTACACAAAGTTACCATGGTGCTTTGCACATTTTGAAACACTGAATGAAGTTCAGAAGCAACTGCCTTCTTATAGTGTTTTGTGCATTTAGAAATAGTAAATCGATTGAAAAACAGAGACTCACTTTCTGTCGCAAAATGATTTTGCACATTTAAAATACAACTCAATTGTTTTGTAAAGCAGTTGCTTCATTTTGTATTTCACATGTTTCAAAACAATAATTTTCCAATGCATGAGTGTTAGTATATCAATAGTTTTGAAACAGTGAATTGTATTCTGAAGTGATTGTTTCATTTTGTGTTTTGAGCCTTTCTTTTCATGTGAAAGCATTTTCAAGCATTTTGAAATACTGAATAATTTTCTAAAGCTCATGTTTAAGTTTTTTCTGGATTCTGAAAAAGTGAGTGGGTTTTTGATGCAGCTGTCGTGAGACACAGCAGTAGGATTCTGATATGGTCCAGATGCACTTCTGGAAGTTTCCACTTTCCAATCCTGCATCAAATACATGCAATTCATTCAGTGTTTCAAGTATTTTGAAACAGCATATCACATTCTGAAGTTTGCTTCTTTTGCCTGCATCCATTTGCTTGGCATCACCACAGTGGCTGGAGCACATTCTAAAGTAATTGTTTCATTTACTGCTTTGAGTGCTTTAAAAGTGATTTGTTTTGTGCCACAAATGGTTTTGTTGCAGGGAATACATCAGAAATACAAAATAATGTCGTGATATCACAAAAATATGATTTCATACACCATTTAAAACAACTTTTATGACGAGAAATGATTTAGAAAACTCAACATTTTGCAAAAATCCTCCCATCAGGCTGTGTTATTGCGTTTCCCCGTCAGTAGATGGCAGTCTTGAATGGCACAATTCTTAATAGAACAACCCGGAACGCGCCTGGCGCTCCCGGGACGCGCGCCGCCGCCGCCCGCCCGCGCCCCTCCGTGCGTCGCGCCGCCGCCGTGCCGCGGCCGGGTGAAGAGTTCACGGTGCGGGCTCGTGTCAAAGTCTAATCTTATTAAACATGTTACATTACTGGAATCAGAGGCGCGCCGATAAACAAAATGTAACGGACGCGTCTGTCGTTTGTAACCGTTAGAAACACTTAACCTCATGGTCCGGTTATTGTTGGATATAAATCCACTAACCACTTACGGCAGAATTTATTGAAAGGAAAAATAATGAATCACTGACATTAGATTTTTTTTTTTTTAAATAATTTGTATATTTTGCTCTCCACTGCAAAATCTTGATGAAATAGAACAACACGCATTGTTTTATTTTCTTGATGGTTCTGATGATCTGTTGTCCTGGAAAAATTCAACTGAGTGCACCTCTAATGGCACCAAAGTGTCAGATCCAAACAGGGTCTGCTGTGTCCTTCACTGTAAAGATGCACTTGAATGATAATGGCCAGTAGAGAGCACTCTGCGTAATCATAATGACCTATCTCCCATGAGTTATGTCAAGTTTTGCCCTTATGAATCATGTTCCTACATCATATTCATGCATTTGGAAAATCTTTTTCTTATTGCATTGCATCGCAGGTGTTTTGCAGAAAACAAAGGCATGCAGGGGAAGAGGGGAAGAGACCTTAGATAATGTAGAAACACCGGGCACAGTGTTAGTATTTTGATATATTCAACTAACTTCTGACAATGGAATTTGCAGAGAAAACAAAACAAAACAAAACAACAACAACAACAAAAAAAATGCATAAGACTGAAAAAACTCTATGCCAAAAAGTTCTATGCAACCTGAAAAGAGAAGTTAATCGAAAATATTCCAAGATTTTCCAAAAAGGGTGTGTCAGTACTTGAAACCTTTTGTGGAAAATTAATCCTAATATCTGTTTGAAGAGGTGTTGAGGAAAACAACTACATTTAAGTGCACGGTTGAGTGAAAAAGTAACAATTCTTATGTTAAAAATGTTAAAAATCTGGTGTAATATTCTAACTGAAACACACAAAAAAACTATATCTCCAATAATATCACTTTGCTTCCTGCACAAGTAAGGTCACATTTTCAGCTTATGGGTAGCATTTATGTTAAGGTAATTATAGTAAGCTTTAGTTATCTGGGAATAAGGCTTTTATGACATGCTTATAAGATGTTTATTAAAATTATTACGGGTTATAAGACTACATAAGTGCAAGTAATTGCATCATGCAGACTTTTAATATCATACTATAATGCACTGGTCTTGCTTTAGATCCAGTAGCTGCAAAATACATATTTAAATGTTATTAAGTGCATTTAACTGCTAATAAATGCATAATTAATTATACTAACCTCAATAATCCAACACAAGAATCTCAATGAAGGTAAGGAAATTACTTAGGCAATGTAAGTGAAAGAAAAAAAAATGAAAAAGTTATCCAAGTGGTTTCTTCACTTTTGTAAAATTGAAGAAGTCTCTTGGCTGAGTGGCAAAATGGCTTGAAGACCAAAACGTCTAGTTGCTGTTGAGTAAAGACTTTGCTGTCAGTGACCGAGAACCTTAATTGATACATTCACCAAACACTTTTATCAAGAATTCTAAGTAAAATCACATGAAGTTTAATAACATTTTAAACACTTTATAACAGTTAACAGTGTTACATGTTACCATAATTAACAACTATAAACAACTCATGAGGATTTTATTAACATTTTTAAGGAGTTTATAAACTGTTTAAAAGCTTGTTTTAGATGGTTATGAATATTGAACTATTTAACAATAAACGTGCTTAATATGCCATTATTAATACTTAAATGTCTTAACGTGTAATAATAATAATAATAATAATAAGCATTTTACAAGGCTTATATAGGTCGTAATGCTAATTAACTCCTGGTTATTACAAAGACCTTAAAATAAAGCATTGCCACCATGTTTTATTGTTAATAAAATATACATAACTGTCCATTTACCATAATTTTAACCTGGGAGTTTACCATACTAATATGACAAATGGAACAGCACCAGTATCAACCTCACATTCTACTTAATCAGTTCTCCTTAAAAAATTCATGTATTGTTTGATTTCAAATATAAGACACTTGACATTCGGCATTATTTTGACAAATGTGTACTTTTTCTGAAATGCCTCCATTTTACAGTACACTGACAGAAGAAACAACTTAAATTAAGGTTATGGCAAGAATGGTTAATGTCAGGGCTAAACTTCTGTAAAACAGATATGTTATTGCTTGTGGTAGCAAACATATAAAATACTAAATGGTTTAAATGGGAAGAACTCATTAAACCTTATGTACCTTCTTGTGCTTTGCATTCCCATAATGCAGTTTTAGTTTGTATTCTAAAGATGAAAAAAGGAATCAGCAGGTTACAAAACTTTCTGTTATGGAATCATTCTTTTCTGTCCATCCTCCTCTCTCTGTCTCTTAACCTTCAGACTTGCCCAGTGTAAGGTCAAGGGAGGTGCTGACTTATCTTCATCTTCAGGAAACAGACATGTCTGTGTAGTCCACGATGATGTCCATGTCCCTGGGTGACATCTGGAGGTATCTTTTTTCTTTTTTTTTCTCTTGTATATTCAACATCTGTTATCACATTTTCTGTTGTTTTTCTATTATAGGAATATTATGTTTCTTTGGAAGTGCTTGTCCTTGTTTGTCATCTTATGTGTTTCAAACAGGAAGGGTATCTTATGTTTTAAAACCCCAAATCAGAAAAAGTTGGGATGATATGAAAACTGAAATAAAATTAAATAAATAAAAACAATAATAAATAAATAAATAAAATGAAATAAAATATAATATAAACCATATGGTTTTTACATTTTCTTTAACTTCTATTTCATTGCAGGCATTTATTTTATTTGTTAATATCCACCCATTCCTGTATTTCAGTGCTGCAACACATAACACATTCCAGAAAGGGGCAATTTAGGAAATTTTTCCACATTTTATGTTCCAGCCTTTTCTAAAATGGAGTAAATTAATTTTGCCCCTCAAAATTCTACTCACAACACCCCATAATGACAAAAAGAAAGATGTTTTTGTTTTTTGTTTTTTATTTTTGCAAATTTATATATAAAAAAAAAACAATTAAAGAAATCACATGTACATAAGTATTACAGCCCAGTCTTACCTTTTTTTTCATGCTCCCGTGATGAAATGAGTCAAATTTTCATGATGGGTTTTTTTAAACTCACTATTACTAACCCTACTCCTCCCCCAAACCCTAACCTTAACCATAGCCAAATCTTACCCCCCCACCCTAACCACAACCACCCCGATCCCCCGCTTCACTTTTAAATTCATGCAGCCATCACGGAATGAATTAGAATGAATTTGTGCTGCCGTAATGAAAATGAAGCGCTTTTCGTCACATTATCACGAACCAATAGATTAATGTATATTTCGTGCTGCTGAATCACGACTTGCCATGAGACTGGGTTGAGTATTAACACCCTTTGCTCAGTACTTTGTCATTGCATGTTTGGCAGCAATTACAGCCTCAAGTCTTCTTGAATATGATGCCACCAGCTTGGTGCATCTATCTTTGGGCAGTTTTGTCCATTCCTCTTTGTAGCACCTCTCAAGCTCCATCAGGTTGAATGGGGAGTGTTGGTGCACAGCCATTTTCAGATCTCTCCAGAGATGTTCAATCAGATTCAGGTATGGGCTCTGGCTGGGCCACTCAAGGACATTCACAGAGTTGTCCTGAAGCCACCCCTTTGATGTCTTGGCTGTGTGCTTAGGGTCATTGTCCTGCTGAAAGATGAACCATCACCCTGTCTGAGGTCAAGAGCGCTCTGGAACAGGTTTTCATCCAGGATGTCTCTGTACATTGCTGCATTCATCTTTTCCTCATCCTGACTAGTCTCCCAGTTCCTGCTGCTGACAAACATCCCCACAGCGTGATGCTGCCACTAGCATGCTTCACTGTAGGGATGGTGCCTGGTTTCCTCCAAACATGAGGCCTGGCATTCACGCCAAAGAGTTCAGTCTTTGTCTCATCAGACCAAGGAATTTTGTTTCTCATGGTCTGCAGTCCTTCAGGTACCTTTTGGCAAACTCCAGGTGGGCTGCCAAGTGCCTTTTACTTAGAAGTGGCTTCTGTCTGGCCACCCTACCATACAGGCCTGATTGGTGGATTGCTGCAGGGATGGCTGTCCTTCTGGAAGTTTCTCCTCTCACCACAGAGGAATGCTGGAGGTCTGACAGAGTGACCATCGGGTTCTTGGTCACCTCCTTGACTAAGGTCCTTCTCCCCAATTGCTCACTTTAGACGGGCGGGCAGCTCTAGGAAGAGACCTGGTGGATCCGAACTTCTTCCATTTATGGATGACGGAGGCCACTGTGCTCATTGGGAGCTTCAAATCAGCTGAAATGTTTCCGTACCCTTCCCCAGATTTGTGCCTTGAGACAATCCTGTCTCGGAGGTCTACAGACAATTCCTTTGACTTCATGCTTGGTTTGTGCTCTGACATGCACTGTCAACTGTGGGAACTTACATGTAGACAGGTGTGTCCCTTTCCAAATCATGTCCCATCAACTGTAGCATGGCCCAAGCAGAGGGTCACCCCTTTTAGTCTGGTCTGCTTGAGGTTTCTTCCTCAAATCATCATAGGGAGTTTTTCCTGACCATTGTCACCTGTGTGCTTGCTCTAGGGGTTGGTAAATTTAGACCTCACTTGTGTGAAGCACCTTGAAGCAGCTTTCTTGTGATTTGATGCTATATAAATGAAATACATTTAATTGAAATAAATTGTGAGAAGAAATGGTAACATTACAAACTGCAAAATTCTTTAGCATCCAAACTTTTCATTTGTATAAATGTACAAATGAAATGAAGCTGACCACACAAAACATGAAATATTTTGGGGTCATACTGCCTGCAATCAAGTGGAAGTTAAAGTAAATGTAAGAATCAGTGCATTTTTGTTTTGTCTATAATCGTACCCACTTTTTCTGATTTGGGGGGCCAGTGTAAGTTTCACATTTATGAGTTAAATAAACAAAACTGAGCTGCAAGTTTTGCTTAGTGTGCTACTACGTACATTGTGGAATAATCTGCTAAAGGATATTCTGTTGAATCATTTAAGGTCAGCCTTAAAACTTCTTTTCTTTACTGTTTGCTTTTAGAATATACTGTTACATTTGCTTTAATCAAACGCTGATTATTTGTATGGTGTATGTAAGTCATGTGTCTGATTTCTAGTTTTATCATTGTTCATTTTTTAGTTTAACTGTAAACATAAAAAAAAATTCTGAATTTAAATTTGAATGAACCTTTGAGATTGCTGGTTTTATGTGAAGACTTTTGGAATTTTTGTTTATGTATGTATGTATGTATCTATCTATCTATCTATCTATCTATCTATCTATCTATCTATCTATCTATCTATCTATCTATCTATCTATCTATCTATCTATCTATCTATCTATCTATCTATCTATCTATCTATCTATCTATCTATCTATCTATCTATCTATCTATCTATCTATCTATCTATCTATCTATCTATCTATCTATCTATCTATCTATCTATCTATCTATCTATCTATCTATCTACCTACCTACCTACCTACCTACCTACCTACCTACCTACCTACCTACCTACCTACCTACCTGTGTGTGTGTGTGTGTGTTATCACTGTTGTTGTTATTATTTTTGTATTAAAACTCTCTCAGTACTCTCTCAAACTCTCTCACCTTTTTAAAGCCAGAAGCAGAGATCAAACTTAATTCTCAAAACAATGTTATCTATACAAACTGAGACAAATTTTCCTTGTCACACACTAGTGGCAGAGGTTTTATGATGGGGTGGGGGGTCAACCATATGAGGGAAGAAAGAAGAAAAAAAAAGATATTTATTTTTTGTAGGTTCCGTTGTTTCGCATTTCCGCCACTAGTTAGCAGTAGAGGACCAAAATCGAATTTGTGGCTTTATTCTCTTCTGCTGTCGTCATCATCATCATCATCATCATCATCATCTGCATCCTCACGTCCTTTCCATCCGTAACTTTTAGAACTCTGCTGATTGTTCTGAGTGACTCAGAAATGTTTTGTCAAAACCTTAGCAATTATGAATATGGAAAATTAGAATATATATATTTAAAATTAAAGAAAGCATTGCTCAAAGTTTATTTATTTATTTATTTATTACCTCCGCCAAGGAGGTTATGTTTTCAATCGCGTTTGTTTGTTTGTTTGTCTGTTTGTCAGTCTGTCAGCAGGATAACTCAAAAAGTTTTGAACGGATTTTGATGAAATTTTGTGGAGTGGTTGGAAATGACAAGAGGAACAAGTGATTAAATTTTAGTGGTGATCCGGATTACGATCCGGATCCAGGAATTTTTTAAAGGATTCTTCACCATTGCGGGATAGGGGGAATTTTGACATTCTAGTTTCTAACTCCACAAAAACAAGGCAGAAAGGCTTGAAAAATATTAGGGTGTAACATAGTCAAATGTTCTATCAAACAACAAAGTTTGGTGATGATCGGATCCGGATTCCGGATCTGTTGATCCAGAATATGCAAAAATATAGGGAAAATAGAAAATGTGTCAGTGTGAGGAGACAAATGAAGCTAGAGATGCACAACTAACACCAAATTGTAGCTGAATCTGTACTGATTCAGTAAGGTGTCATCAGATTTGATGTAGCTTCAAATGTTATGGAGTTAGATCCAGAAGAAAACCGCCATTACTGAAAAATCGTTTTTATACAATAACTTTTGAACTAATAAAGACATAAAAGTGATTCCAAGTTCTAGTGGTATGTTTTCATGGTCAAGGATGTCAAATATAAAGGAAAGAAAAGTGTATGTATCATAGTTTTGGTTGTAACACTGAATTGTTGAATAGATCACTGTGCCAAGGAGGGAATCTCTTTAGGGTCAGTGACCCTATGGCCTTGTTTAGAGAAGTGTTCATAAATGTTAAAAAATTCATATATTTGCAGTTTAGTTGAATAATAAATTGAATTTTGTCTCTTATTTGTTTTTGTCTATAAGCACATGCAAGTGCTCAGATGACAGTAGCTTCTGGGAAAGGTGCAAGTTGCAATAAACTGTGATGCCAAGCGCTAAGGATACATGCTATCCAGTCACAGCAGATGAAACTTTTTTTACTACTGAGCAAACATCATTGTTAGACTTTTGTAGGTTCAATGATTCCACGGTGTGTAGATGTTATGGCGTCAGTGACCCCATGGCCTTGGCGGAGGTTTGCACTCTCTGAGTGCTTCTTGTTTATTTATTTACTTACTTACTTACTGAAATTGATGTTGAATGAAATGGCACTCAGAATGCCTCACATATTTGACACAGACTTGTGAAAATTAATTCTTTGTGATTTGGTGATGCTATTATATATTTTTATGTGTGGCCTTGACATTTTATCAATTCTGCCCCCAAATTAAACTAACTCAATTAAACTGCTCAACTAACACACAACCCTTCTGTCATGTTTAATCCATATTGGTTCTAAACTGAGTTAAACAGTTACAGCCTTTGACATTTCAAGGTTACCATAAAGTCAACAGTTATATCACCAATAGAAAGGTGATATATATATATATATATATATATATACTTCATATTCAGCAGTATTCAACATCATTAACCAATCCCTTGGAATACCCATTCTAAATACCTGCTATATGTACTGAGCCCAAATTTTGAACTTGCTCTGTCACTTTGACTTTTCATGTGTTTTTTCTCAAAATCAAATCACTCTGTCCTTTGCTGACCCTCAATCATTCCAGAAAGCTTGGACAAAATCAGTTCAAAATTCTTTGAGTAATTTTGTTCACATGCCTTCATGTTCTCTTGATGCATTTATCATGATATATTAAGCACGATATGTTGAGCATATTCCTACAAATTTGTGTGAGAAATGCACATTTTGCATTTAATGCTCAGAAATGTGCGTTTGTGTTTTAGTTAATGTTAGGGTGAGACTAACAATCATAATAAAACAACTTGCCACTTTTCTTTTTTTTCACTCAGATAATCTGCCATCTTGTTGTTGGTGCAGTGGCGGCGCCAGGAAATTTTTGTTGGGGGGGCTGGGGTAAAAGTTGGAGGGCCTCCACAAAATGTCGTTGAAATGAAAAATATATAGTAAATTGCTTTATAAATACCAAGGTATATGTTTTAGTCACCTGTGCTCCTCTAAAATGTGGTATCAATGCACACACATATCACTTAGAATGACTGCAAGTTCAGTAAACTTGCACATAGGTATAAATAAAGATAAGTGAAGTTTTAAGAGTGGCCATAATAAATATTTAGGAAACCTAAATGTTTGGAGTATGGAGTTAAATTTGTCTCATTAATACTTGCAAATGCACAGAGGGTGATTTACAAATATCCTTTGATTTGTACACGTCCTTTGTGATCCACAAACACAAATTTCTGATTTGTAATTTGTTTGTGGGTTTTTACAAATAAATGTTTATTTGTAAAACTGAAAATTCTGTTTGTGAAGGGTGATTCAGCATTAGTGGATCACCGAACACACACATTCATCACTTTGCTCAGTTACGCAATATTGACACATTCTCAGCGCAAAACTGCAGTTGAGATCCACAAATATGTCAGTCGCTATTCACATTATTGGCAGAATTATTGGGGAGCTGAGGGGGGGGGGGCTTGGCTCATTATTAGGTGGGCTTAAGCCCCACCCCCAAACCCCCCCTCGGCACTGCCACTGTGTTGGTGATGTCATTGCTGTCTCCCAGTGGAGAAATACGTGGGAAATGTATGAATTTGGTTCAAAAATATGTCAGAATATGTACAGATTTATTTATTTGTGCATCTTACTACTAACTTTTTCACACACAGCACCAAAAAACAATACCAGACAAGTGCTACCGTGCATGTGTGATAATAATCATTACAGTGGAACTAAATGTGAAAGTTGTCAGTTTTTCTCAGCAGGACATGAACAGATATCTACTCGGGGTGGAATGACACATTAACTCCATGGTGTAATACATATCATTCTATGCCTATTGCAATTCGGTACATATCACAACACATAATTCAGTCCCTGTTTGCACTAATTATGTCGAAATTAGCTGAGGTGAATATAACTGTAAACAAACAAATCATTCTGAAGTATAAATTGTAATCCTTGATGCTATGTTTTTCCTATTTGTATACTTTCAAAACATTTTACGATTCTTCTACAAGTGACCTTTCTTTCATGCACTAGTTGATTTTTCATGGTATCATGATTGACATATCAAAAGGCATTATAATTTCATACAGGCCCCAGGATATCATTATTATGATACACAATGTGTTGTTCCCAGTGGTGGGCACAGCTAACCAAAAAGGTTGGTTTGATAACCGTTAATCTGCTAATTGAAAAGTTAACTTTTATAAAGCTAAATCGATAAATCCCTAAAAAATTTAGCGGAAGTTACAGATAAAAGCTAAACCTATAATTTTCAGTATTGATTTCAGTACACTGGCAGCTACTGATGCAACAATGAGCTAGCGCTTCTGTCTCATATCAGCCTTCTCTCAGCAAAAGAGACCTGGTGACCAGAGAGACAGGAGAGAAAAAGGATAATGTATCTTCACACCATACAGATTTGCTGGTATATCACTGGAGTCATGCAGAGGCAGACAGTTTTGACTTATGGTTATAATTTTAAACAAACAAATTCCGGTCAGATTAAGTCACGTCTGTCGTTTTACAAAGTGAAAATATCAGCTGTATGTTTTAGTTTTAAAGTAATGTACTAATTTTGAAGGTTTTAGTGTTTAGACACACATGCCACAATGCATTATGGGAACATTAGTTTCCTGACGTCAGCAGTGGCTGGTTAACGCATGGTGGGTTTTACAAATAAATCTGTATTTGTAAATGTATCTTTTTTTTTTTCATTTGTAAAAAAAAGGCAATCTGAAAACTGAAAATTCTATTTGCTAAGTGATTCATCACTTTTAGCGAATATGTGGCAAATGCTTGTCTTGTCTATTTTTACCATGATGGGAAGAACATTTGCTACACATTCGCTAAAAGTGATGGTTCACTTAGCAAACAGAATTTTCAGTTTTCACATTGCCTTTTTAATCCGTAATATCTTTGATAATTAGCAGTTAGCAGATTATCGGAACTGTGCCCACCACTGGTTGTTCCATCTGTAATAGCTACACAAATGGCCCTACAGTTTTATTTGCACTAAAATGCTAAAATGTTGAGATTTAAAAATAAAAATGCAGATGGGCAGCTTGGTTAATATGATGGTCTATTTATCAAAGCAACATTTCAAGTATGGGCGAGTTAATTTCTAAAAGTTCACCAGAATGGATTGAACCCAATCAAATGCACCATTGTGGTTGTATCATGTGGAAAAGCAATACTTTTTAGTTAACAAACTGCATATATTGAAACATCAAAATGCCAGTATGGCCCTTTAAGCTTGCCTTTGCTCTCTGTGTCCTTCTTCTAATTAGAAGCTCACACTTAATGAAGAGAAGAAGGAATCATTCGAAGCAGTCTGTGCATGCGTGTCACCAGCCTGACCCAGACTACACTTCCTCCTCACTAGACAACTATCGGCCTGCACACATTGCCAAGGCAACCCACGCCAGATGGAGGTGCTGACACAGACAGAGCTGATAACAGGGGTTGCCCTCATCATTGCCACTTACACTCTGATGACTGCAGGCCTCACACACGCACACACGGGTGAAACGTGTTATCTGTGGTCATCGGCCACCGCTCACGTCACACTCCTGTCCCCTTATCAGCACCTCTCTGCCCTGAGCTGTAATGTTCATCCTCCTCAGAGGGACACGGAGACAGTGGGAGAGAGAGAGAGAGAGAGAGAGAGAGAGAGAGAGAGACGGGGAGTTTGGGAGACAAAAGGGAGGAAGTGTGGAGAGATAGCGTAGGAGCAGAGGGCAGCAGACAGACACTCAGCCTGGCAACAGAGAGGGACTGACGGGTGACGCAGAGTGGAACCGCTGAGGATGTGCAGTCTGATTGCTGAGGTGAAAATGTTGCCAGATACGACCACTCTTTCTCTTCATCCGTTGTTCTGTAAACCTGCACTTGTTTTTGATTTCTGGACTTTTTGTCTCTGCCATCTGCAGGCCCCATTCTGTCTTCATTCCTACTAAAAAAAAACAGAATAAGATCCGTCCCTCCTGTTTGGCCTCTTGTCATCTCCTGCATTGCTTATTCTGTATATCCAGTAAAAGCAAAAATGTGAATTAAAGCTGTTGCATTCAATGGCGAGTATTCAAAGACAGTGGTAAGAGCAGCAGTGATGTACACGGTGGAGACATGAGCACTGAAGAGAGTATAGGATAAAAGCTTTTGATCTTTTAATTGTGCTTTGTAATTTTTTTGTTTTTTAATTCATTTTAAATTGTTTTTGAATTGTTTTGTGTGAAGCGCCTTGGGGTGAAGCTGTCGTGAGTAGGCGCTTTATAAATTGAATTAATTGGTAGCGAAGAGGTAAATGGACTGCATTTACATAGCGCTTTTCCATCTGCATCAGATGCTCAAAGCACTTTACAATAATGCCTCACATTCACCCCGATGTCAGGCTGCTGCCATACAAGGCGCTCACTACACACCGGGAGCAACTAGGGGATTAAAGACCTTGCCCAAGAGCCATTAGTGATTTTCTGGTCAGGCTGGGATTTGAACCGAGGATCCCCTGGTCTCAAGCCCAATGCTTAACCACTGGACCATCACCTCCCCTTAAAAGAAGACTTGAAGGAAAAGGTTCTGACTCAGGAGAAGGTGCAGGACCGGACTATGCAGAAGCTCCATCATCAGACACACTGACCTTACGTAGAGAGATAAGACAGCCCTGTTCTCTCATTCTGAAAGGACAAACACTGAAACTTTGTTCATATCTTGCAAAAACCTTCGAGCAGGGCTGGACAACAGTGTGTGCCATGGACAGTACTCAAAAAAGTAATGTATTACACATTACTCACTACGTAAAAAATATAATACCTTGCTCTTTTACTCTCCGTGAAAAGTAACTCATTATTTTTGTGTTACTCAGAAACAGCCTATAGTCAAACCTTAGACCTCTGTGGCGCATGCTGTCCCCCTTCGAAACCTTTAACGCCCCTTGAATATTCCATCGGAACGGTGACGCACAAACACTTCTGGACTCTAAAGAGTTCAATCATTTCTTCCCCCTTTGACAAGACGAGAGTAAACAAAGTTACTGTCTAGCCATTTGGGTTTCATGTTGGATGTTCACGCTGCTTTCAGGGGAATCCAGTAATCTTTGTGTGCGCTCTTAGGAACTCTACTCCGATTGCTGAATTTACAGCAGTAAACATTACTTTATCTTCAAGCCGAACGTAATATGATAATATGTTACTTTGTATCTTGTTACACCCAATTGTGGCCATGAAGGACCAAGACGGTCCATGTGTTCTTTGTTACCAGTTGAATGACAGCAAGGAACACATGGACCATCTTGGTCCTTCATGGCCAACCTTGCCTTAGAAGATCCAGGAGGTAGTCCTTGATGAACTAGGGTATTCTGTTATTGTGCTGTGGTCTTATTTAACCATGGCAGGATTATCAAGAATCAGGAAAATTTCATTTTTGCATATTTGTTTTGTGAATTGTTCTGTAATTTGTGTTTGGAGCATGGCCCAAGCAGAGGGTCACCCCTTTGAGTCTGGTCTGCTTGAGGTTTCTTCCTCAGAGGGAGTTTTTCCTTACCACTGTTGCTCTGGGGGGTGGTAAGGTTAGACCTTACTTGTGTGAAGTTACTTGAGGCAACCTTGTTGTGACTTGGCACGATATAAATTAAAATAAATTGAAAAAAAAAATTGAAAATTAATTTTTCCATAGCAAACTTTGATATACATGTACTTTGGTCATCCTCTGCCTTTTGCTGTAAACTGTAGTGTTCTCATTCATGCTGTGACACACACATACATGGTACACGTCAGGTGCATTACGTCATTAAACGTCAGACATTTGTCATGTTGTAGACTGTTACCTTTCAGAATGCGTATCCATGAAAGGGAGAAGATATATTTTTTAAGAAACTCCTTTTCTGTGCCACTCCGCCATCAAACTGTACAACTGGTGATGCAACAAACACAAGTTGCTGTACTCACAGTTTCTCCAGTCACAGCCACAGATCCCTATAACTCCATCAGAGCTGACTGAGTGCTTTAGTGGCTTCTTATACACAGAAACTGAGTGTTGTATGTAGTGGAGGCAGGAACTCTAAATTTTTCCCAGTGAGAATCGGCATTTGTCAGTGATGTGTTCTGGTTCCAACTCTGTTCAATACTTGCAGTGACTTAAATGCCTTTGTTGGTGAGAAAAGGTTTACTGCACTGTTTTCCAATCCTGATCCTTGAGACCCAAAGTACTGATCATTTTCTGTTTCTCGCTGCTCTAACTGCACATAAGAAGCCAAATGAGGTGTGTTCCATTGTTCAGACAGCTGTTGATTGATTGAATACATGTGACTGAGCTGATCTGGTCTAAGTAGCTCAAGACCAAATGCATGTGCAGTATTTTGGGTCCCGAAACACTGCTTTACTGACCATGAGTTTTTTCAGCAATGTGTAATCAGAATCAGAATAAACTTTATTTGCCAAGTATCCACAAGAACACAAGCAATTTGACTTCAGTTTGAATCAATAATCAATGGATACTTGATTTCAGCACTTGAGAATCTGAGTGGGGAATCAGACCGTCTGGGTTTCTGATGGTCCTGGATCAAGACTCCATGGTTGCATTGACGTCTTGGACTCAGCCATCAGAAGTGTATCTATGTGGCAAAACTACTGAACTTGCGGAGACATTCACTTGTCTCAGCAGGGATCTTCATGTCTCTGGATCCTCAGCCGATGAGACAGCGAGACGTTTGGGAAGAGCTTTTGGAATCATGAAGTTGGTGGACAGAAGTGTTTGTCGATGCTGAGATCTTTGCAGGAGAACGAGGGTGCATGTTTTTACAGTCCTGGTGCTTTCTGTCGTACTCTATGGTTGTGAGTCTTGGATGCAAACCAGTGACCTAAGGTGGTAAATTTGCTGAACTTGGTCTTTGGTCTTTTCGGAGAATCCCTGGGTACTGCTGGGCACCCATCTTGGTGACGCAGATGAGGAGTATCACTTGCATTTTGAGGGAGCGTCAGCTTGATCAATTAGGACCTGTGGTGGGTTTCTCTGTGCATCATCCAGCACACGGGTGCCTCAGTACCTCAGCAGCTGGAGAAGGTCAAGGGGACACCCATGATTCACCTGGCTGTGGCAGATAGTTACTTTCGAGAGATGGGTATAGACCAGTTGTATGCCTGCGTGGTTGCTATTCAGGACTAGGGGGTGATTCCATTTTTTGGTGAATGTGGCACCATCATGTGTTCTGAGATCAGCCCAGTCTCACACTTTTATTTCGTGCTCCCACCACGAAATGAATCACAATTTCGTGATGCTTTATTTGTTGTATGGCTGGGGGGCCTGGCTGCCTTTTTGTTTCTGTCTTTTGTTTTTCCTTCCAGGTGGCTTGCATTTGGGACTGAGTGGCTGTGTTGCTGAGGTTATCAGGACCTCACCCTGATCACCTGTGGCTCGTCAGGACTCACAGCTGTGGTGCATCTATATGGATTGGAACATGGTGGCATTTAAGACTGGAGTATACAGTGTGTATTTGCCAGAGACGCGACCTTGTGACCAGACGGGTGAGATCGTCGTCTCGGGAGCCATCTCATCATCAGTGGATGCAGAGAACGTCCAGGGTTTGATGCACGGTCTGTGAAAGAGGAGGGGGTGAGGTCTTACGCTCGTCAGCACACTTCCTGAGGTACGTTAGATTTTGTGACTAACGTTTATACAGTCAGTAAATGTGGTGTCCCTCACACCTTATTATATTGAGCTGTACGTTAGTCATGTATCGGCTTCCACTGCAGTGGAGTTTTGTGAACTGGATGTTCCATGCCTGCAGGTTGGGAAGCTGATTAGTAATTAAGCCAGGAAGTGTTTGCTGTTTATGTACACCTTTGAGTGGTCTCTCTGTGTGTAGAGTGTGGACTCACATAATGGTTCCTTCTTTCACGGACTCGGTTTGTTGCGGCCACCTGGGGGGTGTTGGCGGGGTCCTTGGGTCTGAACAGCTTCTGGCTCCGGACCGTTAGCGCTGCTGGGAGCGCACCGTATCACCACCACGCCAGACCGCACACTCTTTTGTTGTTTTGTATCACATCACTGTTATGTATTAAATTCAGTTAGCCTTTGTACCGTGCTCTGCTTATTTCATACTGGGTCCTTCAAACGCTGGTCGGTTCTCCAAGCTGCGTCCGACACATAACATTATTAAATTTTTATTTTACTATTTCTAACCTTTACCCCCTAACCCTAACCATAAGCCCCTACAGACTAGCATCACCCCGCATTTCATGATACGGTCATGAAGTGAATTTGTGCTCCCCTCACAAAAATGTGGTGCTTTTTATGACGGTATCACGAACCAATAGATTTATTTCCTTTTCCTGATGCCATCCCAAAATGTCGTAATGTGCTCAGACACAACTTGACTTGGTTGCTTCCCTCACTAGTCATCGTCTAGTGATAATCTACTTCTCCTCTGCTAAGAGCCTGCCTGACTCATCGCGCACCTCCCGCCTCCTTCTTATCATTTAGCTCCAACAAGTGCTCTTGTAGTTAATGAAATTTCCCTGTCTGTGCTCAAATTCCTGCGATTAATCTAACTGTCCTCTCGGCCACTTTTATCCTCTCACCTCTTAAGAACATCCCCTCCCCTCTTTTCTCCTTCGAGAACTGAGAACTCCTGCCTGTGCTTTCCTCTAATTCACACACCTCGTCCTCCATCTTTCCCTCTTCCTCCTCTCTCCGCCACCTCCTTGTGTAATCATATGCGGAGGAGGAGGGTTTGGCCAACATTTACCTATAGGGCCCCGCAACTCGGATCGATAAGTGGTCTTAAGTTTATCTGATTTTTATCAGCGGAGCCGACAGAGGGGCAGGTCGATGGGCTGTGCCCACGTCAAGTTGACCTTTTCAGGGACGACGGCGCGAGAGCTCCCCCCCGGGACCCCCAGTGTCCGCTGTCAGGGTCTGACTGGCACAAGTCTGTTGCGCTCAGCGACAAAGTCTGCAGAGACATCTATATCAGCGTGCGGCGCGGCTGACAGCGCCTGGCTGTTGTATTTATAAACTGTCCTTTGGCCATGACACTTTGCCAATGATTGGGCCCTAATTTATGCAGGCAAATCTCCTCAGTGCAAAAATGAAAGCTAATAGAGTCATTAGCCACTAATTCGAGCCAGGATACCTTGTATAAATTGGCTTACTTTGTAAAGCCTTCCCTCGACAATACCCCTCACCCCCACCTCGCTGCCCTTGTTCTCGCTCGCTCTCTTGCCTCACCCAGACCACAGCCTATCGCACACGTTCTGAGCACACACATTATTTTAGTGCCTAAATGGTTGATGGTGTGTGTTTGTTTAATGGGGTGTGAGGCAAGATATCTAATGTGTGTGTGTGTGTGTTTCCACCTCTGCAGCCTTATTACATGAATATAGTCAATGTAGCAGAGACGTGACACACACACACAAAAAAGTGAAGCTGTGCATTGTGACCGAGCATGTATTTTGATGTCAGCGTGCCCAGAGCTGTGACTACTGATGTGTTATTGTTCCCGCTGATGGGCTAATTATGACATAAAATGTTTATGAGCATTGATCAGCTACGGCCCCAAAGTGAGCGCCATTTCATATCCTTACTGCTTAACGGTGTGCTGATGGATGCCCAGTGATCTGCACGATGCAACGGGGAGGTCCGCATGCATGTTGTATAAACATGCAGGCCCACACGAGAAAATATTTGAATACACACACACACACATTCAGTGGTTTGCGCTAAACCCTTATACCTTACCTTAAAACACTTGTACGCTTTTATTACCTTCGCCAAGGCATTTGTCTGTATGCTAGGAAGATACTTAAAAGTGGCAACCACTTTCAACTTAGCTTAGCGGTAAACACTGATGGGCACAGCTAAACTACGGGTTAGCTTCCATAATCGCTAATCCGCTAACCAGTGGCGGCTGGCCCATAGGGGGCGCTCTGGCGCTGCCCTCCTAGATGTGGAGAGGAAAAGTTATAATATATATTTAAAAAGTATTATCAATGTCAGTTTTACTTAATAGTATGTGACTACATGTAATATGAATGATTAAAACAACACTTCCTCCAACTGACTGTCATTCAACAGTGCATTTCCACTGACAGAAGCAGAGAACGTATCATTCCTCCTCATGGGCGATCATTCAAGCGCCCTTGAAGTGCAGCAAAATAACCAATTGTATGTAGTTGCTAGGGAAAATTAATAAATATTTGGCAAATCAACACTGCCAAAATTAATGGCTTTGGGGCGCCGGAATTTTAGCCCTTGCTACAAAAATGCGGGACGTTAGATTACAGTCAGTGATACACGAGACGCTGCAGCTGCTGCTGTCAGTCAGTCAGGAAGAGATGATGGTGATGACGACGTTTGGGTTATATTTATTTATTTTTATTTTGTCTCCGTGTGTTTTGCTGGAGTAAGTTGAAGAACTCTTCGGAGGTTTAAAACGGGACAAAACTAATCAAATCAATGACACCAAAGTTTGGCGGGGATCCTTTTGGAGGCGCATGGAGGTGCGCACATCAGATCTTTCTCGTGGTTTAATGACAACTGCACATCCCGGTTGGAGGAGAGACGTTTGTCTGTCTCGTTATAAACCGTGTCAGGCTTCATTCACACTGTCAGCGCGCACACGTCACGGAGGCTGCTGATCTGCGCGGATGAAAAGGAGCGAATCCACCTCTTCAGGTGAGCTGACGAGCTGCTCGGATTTATTCCCGAATGTTGCTCCTGGTGTGGAAACGAGGGTGAAAATTTAAGATAAAACGAATGAGTGATGTTTTTTTAATTTGTTTTTGGGGGTCAAAGCTGTGATCTTTTTTGGGACAGCAGACCAGTTATAATGGTAATAGGGGAGGCCGGGGCTGTTTGTAACAGTGTTCAAAGCTGCAGCCATGCTGGTATTTTGATTTCACTTTACACGTTATGAGGATCAGTTCACAGAAGTGAAATATTCTTTGGAGTATTCCACACTCTAAAACAAATTATTTGCTCAGTTTAAAAACAAAACAAAACAAAAGCCTAAAATAGCAATTTGCATGTTTTTTAAAGAAATTCTAACTCAGCCACTGAGTTCACACAAGACACTTATAGTAAGACAAACCCAAGTTTAGCAACGCATTTAATTAAGTGGTTTTGTATACTTAATTTGCTTTGTCCTCTACACTGTTAATTAATTTTAACCAATTTAATTTAAAGCTTTTGGTGTTATTAGTTAGTCAAGTTATTTAATTTAAGTTTTTCAAGCTTCTTTAGTTTGCCTCCATTCCACTCAGTAATGTTCATGCAAAATATTACCTTAATTTTCTCTCTCTCTCTCTCACTCACTCACTCACTCACTCACTCACTCACTCACTCACACACACACACACACAAACATTTTCTCTCTCTCTCTCTCTCTCTCTGAAGTTGGTGTGAACATTGTCGTATGTTCATAATGTTCTTTTGTCAATTGAAGAATTTTTCCATGTTTTTAAAGAGTGTAAATTTGGTGATATTTTCTATTTTGTTAAGGGGGTGTCACTGTGAACCCCAGGATCTGTTTGTCTGAAGATAATGGCAGTTCAGTACAGTTTGGTGTACTATGTGTGTAATTGGTGTCAAATGGTGAAATGTTCTTTGCTCAAGAACTTGAGTGTTGTATTTGATACTGTTCCTTTCCAAAGTAGAAATGGGGCCTAATATAGCTGTAAATGGTTAACTTTATCTGTAAAACTGCTGATTTTGAGAAGGACATGAAATGATTATTGTGGAACTGTAGTCATTTTCTGACTGTTCACTTAATGCCTGTACTGGACAAGGCAAGGGAATCTATTGGCACAGCAGCCCCACCAAGACTGTTTTTCACCAGCCGCCACTGCCGCTAACTAAAAAAAAACAACTGTGATAATGCCAAACTGATCAACTGGTAAAATAATTAGCGGAAACAACTGATAACCACAAACTATTACTGCATTAATTTGTCATTGGCTTGATTATTATTATTATTAGCAAACTGCCCGTCATATAGGCGGAAAGTTTGCTAGGTGAAGATTTCGAATGCTGTGACCATATATCCTGGAATGGAATTATAATCATTTCCATCTTTTACCTGCTGTAAGATAGTCATGATGGCGACATTTGATCATAGAGTTTTGCCATTTTGCAGTCACACTGGTCACTGATGTTGACGCTGCGCTACATTTTCACGCAGCTATTTCCACATCACCACTACCACACTCCACTCTCTGTTGATAAAATTTTCTGTTTGTCTTTACGGTTCTTCACAATGATTTTTAAAAGTTCACGGCCCCGGCTGAACGGCCTGCTCACTGTGAGAAATGCTGTGTGTTTTAACACTCCTGGCCAAAATGCCAGTGTCACAGACTGAGATGACCCTGTACCAGATTTGTATATTTGCTATCTGTGCATGCGCGAGCTATCTTTGCAAGCTGCTGGTGTCTCGTACTGCGATTACCGCCGTACCAAATTTATATATTCACTATCTGTGCAGCCATGAAAAAACATGAAGTTTGTTCTTTACTGAGTTTATCCTTTTTGTATGTGGAAATGACTAAGAGCTGTTTCAATTCATGGAGAAAAATAACCCATCAGTAAACCTGATTTTGGTCTGCACACAGAAAGGATAAACAGTACAGAACAAACTCTGTTTTTGTTTCATACCTGCGCACATACCTGTGCTTGTTCTGTTAGACCTCAGTGCTGCTTTTGATACTGTTGACCATAACATTTTATTACAGAGATTAGAGCATGCCATAGGTATTAAAGGCACTGCGCTGCGGTGGTTTGAATCATATTTATCTAATAAATTACAATTTGTTCATGTAAATGGGGAATCGTCTTCACAGACTAAGGTTAATTATGGAGTTCCACAAGATTCTGTGCTAGGACCAATTTTATTCACTTTATACGTTTCCCTTAGGCAGTATTATTAGACAGCATTGCTTAAATTTTCATTGTTACGCAGATGATACCCAGCTTTATCTATCCATGAAGACAGAGGACACACACCAATTAGCTAAACTGCAGGATTCTCTTACAGACATAAAGACATGGATGACCTCTAATTTCCTGCTTTTAAACTCAGATAAAACTGAAGTTATTGTACTTGGCCCCACAAATCTTAGAAACATGGTGTCTAACCAGATCCTTACTCTGGATGGCATTACACTGACCTCTAGTAATACTGTGAGAAATCTTGGAGTCATTTTTGATCAGGATATGTCATTCAATGCGCATATTAAACAAATATGTAGGACTGCTTTTTTGCATTTGCGCAATATCTCTAAAATTAGAAAGGTCTTGTCTCAGAGTGATGCTGAAAAACTAATTCATGCATTTATTTCCTCTAGGCTGGACTATTGTAATTCATTATTATCAGGTTGTCCTAAAAGTTCCCTGAAAAGCCTTCAGTTAATTCAAAATGCTGCAGCTAGAGTACTGACGGGGACTAGAAGGAGAGAGCATATCTCACCCATATTGGCCTCTCTGCATTGGCTTCCTGTTAATTCTAGAATAGAATTTAAAATTCTTCTTCTTACTTATAAGGTTTTGAATAATCAGGTCCCATCTTATCTTAGGGACCTCATAGTACCATATCACCCCAATAGAGCGCTTCGCTCTCAGACTGCAGGCTTACTTGTAGTTCCTAGGGTTTGTAAGAGTAAAATGGGAGGCAGAGCCTTCAGCTTTCAGGCTCCTCTCCTGTGGAACCAGCTCCCAATTCAGATCAGGGAGACAGACACCCTCTCTACTTTTAAGATTAGGCTTAAAACTTTCCTTTTTGCTAAAGCTTATAGTTAGGGCTGGATCAGGTGACCCTGAACCATCCCTTAGTTATGCTGCTATAGACTTAGACTGCTGGGGGGTTCCCATGATGAGTGTTTCTTTCTCTTTTTGCTCTGTATGCACCACTCTGCATTTAATCATTAGTGATTGATCTCTGCTCCCCTCCACAGCATGTCTTTTTCCTGGTTCTCTCCCTCAGCCCCAACCAGTCCCAGCAGAAGACTGCCCCTCCCTGAGCCTGGTTCTGCTGGAGGTTTCTTCCTGTTAAAAGAGAGTTTTTCCTTCCCACTGTCGCCAAGTGCTTGCTCACAGGGGGTCGTTTTGACCGTTGGGGTTTTTCCGTAATTATTGTATGGCCTTGCCTTACAATATAAAGCGCCTTGGGGCAACTGTTTGTTGTGATTTGGCGCTATATAAATAAAATTGATTTGATTTGATTTGATATAGTGAATATATAAATTTGGTACGGAGGTAATTGCAGTACGAGACACCAGCGGCTTGTATGCAGTGCCGATTAACACTCCAGGCCAGATGGTGGCAGTAATCTGTCGCACTGCCAACTGCTATAAAACATCACAGAAGAGTTGTGGCTAGTAGACATGCTAATTCTCAAGGTCGGTGTCCAGGCAGATTAACCTAGAGGGGCGGAGTTTCTCTGTGAATACAATACAAATACAAATATATGTACTTATGTCTCCATATACATTTCTACACACTTTTTCCTGTTCCCCCCTTTTTAATATTATTATATTTAAGTGAATATTGGAGGAGTGGGGTACAATTAGTTATACCTAACAGCTAACGTTAGCTTATCTAGCCAGCCTTAGCAATATTCATCATAGCTTACAAAATAGTTGGTTCCTTTGTGTTTGACAACAATCTTCTCCTGTGATGTCTTATCCTTCTTATGTCTTATTATATTATATACCTTTTTCGTGAGCTGCTTGGGTGGGTAGGGAGAGTCCCCATGGGATAAAAAAGCTTTTTAACCTACTATCCCTGGTTCTCAAGACCAGGCACCTAAGTGGCTCTACTTTACTCTTTTCTACTCTCCTATTTTACTCTTCCTTTTTAGATATTTAGATATACCTTTGTATACTGGCATAGTCCACTTTAGAATTGGAATATAATATATAAGATATACCTTACTGAATTTTCATGTAATGTGATCAGTTTTCAAACGGGTCAGACTCATCAATAAAGTCAATTTAACGTACAACGGTTCATTTTAGGTCAGCTTGGTGTATAAATCTCATCGTTCCAGGCAATGATAGTTGTCAGCTGGCCGTTAGAAGCAAATTAGAGACAATAAAAAAACGTCTGATTTCAGTAAAACAGCACACAGCCCGAGCGTGTTTTCACAGAGGGGTCAGTCACAGAAATATGAATTCTCGCCTTCTGATTGGTCACTTTGCCAAAGTGACCTAGCGCCGACCTTGAGAATACTTTAGCCTGAGATGATACAGTGAGGAAAATAAGTATTTGATACACTGTCCATTTTGCAAGTTTTCCCACCTACAAAGAATGGAGAGGTCTGTAATTTTTTATCGTAGGTACACTTCAACTGTGAGAGACAGAATCTAAAAAAAAAAAAAAAAATCCAGAAAATCACATTGTATGATTTTTAAATAATAATAAATAAACTGTAGTTTCCACTTGACATCAGGTTTATTCAAAGGACAGAAAGTGTTAAAGATATAAGAAATATTAAGAAGCAAAAATACACATAGAAAATTATTTTAATAATCTAATTAATACATTTACTCTGGTTTGACCTTGTGCTCCCCAGTCTCCTCAAGGTGATGCTTGTTCAATCTTTGTGATGTATCAATTTCGCCTATATGTTTAACATCCAATAGGAACAAACATATGATGTTAAGGTGTACAAAAAGTTTTGACCATTAAACTTTATTCCAAAAGACATTAGCGGAACTAAATTTCGTGGATGCTAATTGGTCCGCTAATGATTTAAATGTTAGCTAAAAAGCTAATCTGCTAATGAATATGTTAGTTTAGCTAAATAGCTATTAACTTACTAGCTGAACTGTGTGCACTACTGGGAATAAGATCATGATGGTGATAGACCCATTAAATTTAGTTGATTATCGACATCTGGATGTGGAGTTTGCATCCATTAGATCGCAAGGTTTACTTGAACATTAGTTTTAGTTCCTTAAAAACAATCTTCCCCATGACATCAAACAGTGGTGAGCTAGATGAGGACCCAGATATATTCTATTAAGAAATGTGGCTGCAAAAATACATATAGATTGCTAATCCCAATGCAATATTCCCAAATTGTTTGGCCTTGCCAGAGGTTTTCCTTGGTGGATACATTTTCCAAGTGTCCTAGTTTCAGTTGTCATCATGAAGAGAAACTCTTGCTCGAGAGAAAAGGCAAAGTTATAGAATATCTAATGCATAATTAAGTTCAAATCTGTGCTACGATTCACAGTGTTACAGTATGTCATGAGGGATGTGGCTTCGGGATTACACACATGGGGGCATAAAGCATACTCACCAATCAGCAGTTGCTTTGACAATATTGTCATTACAGGCACTGCGACACACTGTGACCCACAATTGTGATCTATGGCATGTGTTACAGTATGTGTATGACATGGCATGGAGAGGGGATTGCATTCACAATGATATCTGGGATTGGATAGAAATGAGACAGAGTAGGAAGCCATTACCTTCCCCTTTCCCCCTTTTTTGAATTGTGATGACAACGGTGTGAAGTTTGGTCAGAAATTGGACAAAGCAAAGACAAAAATGGTGCAAATTTCTCTAACTTTTTTCAGTTTATTCAATAATTCCAAGTCTTTCTCTGGATAGACTTCAGATATTTAGCAATGTCATAAAAGTTAATTCACGTGGCTGCAAGAGTGTTCTGCAAAAAAGGGGTGTCTAAAAACAAGATAGAAACCCTCAATCTGATGGCAGATGTACTCAAAACAAGTGAAATTATCTGTCCATGCAGCAAGATAATTTCAATTGACAAGATTATTGAATTAAGATTGTTAAATCTAGAAATAAGCATGTCAAACACTTAAAATAAGAAATTAACTCTTGAAGCAAGATAAATTATCGAGCAGTTCTAAATGTAAGTTTTTTTTTATCTTGGTAAGAACCAAATAATTTGCAGTGTGTGCTGCAAATTCATCCAACCAAGATGCGGAGCAATCTGCAGTAGGCAGACACCTGCTTGTCCAACATACATACTAGGACTTAGTCATACTAGAACTCTGTGATCGTGGACTTTATTATTCTGCCTTGTCGTTTGCTTATTTCCTCCCCTAAAATGTGCTCCCCTACATTATACAATTATAGACTTTTGATGAGGTGTACCCGTGATTATGCAGACCTGGTCAGGATGGGTTCCGCATAATCATGGGTACACCTCATCAAAAGTCTATAACTGCTTTATTATATGTTAAACAAGAAAATTGGGAGTTTGTCAAATATACTAAAACTGAAAAATAAATCTCAAGTTTCAACTTTTTATTATTACTGTCATACTTCACCAACTGACATCCCATCGATCGACTGGAGATGCCTGTTAAGTCCGTGACGAAGAGTCATCAGGCTTGTTTTCTTATAAAGTTCGCCATTCGCCTGTCTAGCTTCCGCGTAAAATCGACCGAGTACTCCGTCAAGCATCCGTCTGTCATACGTTTCAAAGTTGGGCGCATGTCCCTTTTCAGTGACATACTTGCGAAACAGGTTGGCTGCTGACTGAGTATTTCTGCGGGTGTAGTTTGCATCTTTTTCATGTAAAATTCATTTTAAGTCAGCGTTGCTAACAGATGCAAACCTGTCTTCTGCCATCTTGTCAACAAACTGACAGCCAAAGTCAGCATTGTATCGCGTTATCTGATTGGTCGTTATTGATAGAAGGCGTCTCTCGATTAGCTAGTGCTACGCTGCACGCGAGGTGTACTCGTTTCACACGCGCGGTCTACTCAGCTCCACAAGCGGTCAACTCAGCATGTGGTACAGCTCAGAAAGTGGCGAATGGGCCAATCAGAAGTTGGCAAAATACCATACCATATAATAACAGGAGTAATAACTAGGCAAATAATGCAATAGAATTTCTGTTCATCTTGGAAAAGGCTTTCAGGGTGTGAACACATGCAGAAGATCAATCAGGATTTGTTAAATGCTAGAGAGCTTAAAGCTACAGTCTGTAGGATTTAGGAACATTTATGAGCAGAAATAAGAGTACAGCCTTCGTAATCATCTGTTCAATAGTGTACTGTATTGCTTATTATAAGAGAAGCCAAGGAATAAATCATTGTTGCCATTAGAAGTGAAAACCTGAAAGGGAAACAAAATTGTGACTGGCAAAGGAATTTGCAATGTCCAACCCAGGTATGGGTATCGATACGATTTTATCGATATTGATGCCATTACCGATTCCTTATCGATACCTCTTGTGAATTTTCTGTGTACAAAAAGTAGGCTTTACAGGTTTTCTATGTCAACATTTTATTGAGTCTTAAAGTAAATAAATATGGAATTGGTCACTGGATCCTTGATTTCTGGACATAAATAAAATCAATAAAATCTGTACATGGTCACTGGATCCTTGATCTCTGGACTTAAATAAAATCTACATTGTGGATCCTTGATCTCTGGACATAAATATAAATAAACAAAATCTGTAGTTTTTGTCAAAAGCATTTCCTTTCAGACATTAATGGCATAAATGTAATTCCATACATAGCCTCTGAGCTGAGCTCAGCCGACTTCACATCAACATCAATTGTAATTCATAAAGAACGCAGCATGTCTCATTTTGGGAGGAGAAAAACATTTTGGTCAATTCTAGTTTATTGTTTGTATTACAATGTTTGGAAAGAGGTGTCATTTGATTTAAAACAGTGACTTGCTTTGAAGTTGTGAAGACAAAAGTCCCAGTTAATGACTTTAATCTGCACAAAAGTGACTCATGATTGACATCTTTACATGGCTTTGAGAGGGGTTAAGAAGCAGACTTGCCGCTTCTGAAAAGCATCGAATCAGAGAACCAACGAAGCAGCGAATTGGAGCACTGCTTCGCTGGTTCAAGCTTCAAAGCGGAGTCACACTGCAGAAGTGGTTGATTACAGACCCGCTTCAGGGTCTGTAATCAACGTAGAGAAATGATCATTTTCCCGACAAACACCCTCAAAAGCAACGGCCGCTCTGAAGGGAACCGTTAAGCAAAAAGGCTATTGATGTCAATGGATCAAATAATTTTTTAACAGTTCTTGAAAAGAACCAGTTCTCAATACCCAAGCCTAGTCCAACATCACCACTAGATGGCACTAAGCCCTCCACACTGTAGCTTTAATGTCCAGCATTGTAGCACTGCTGTTGGAGCACAGGTTTTATGAAACAGTGACAAGAGGCAGTATAACTGGTGTAATCAGATTTGTTGGGCTGCTGTTCCTTTCTCCAGTTCCGATTAAATTGCTCCATCTTGTGCTCAACTCTTAAAAAAAGTGTATATAAATATACCCCTGCAACATGTTCCTATTATTCCATATTCCGAAGCTACAGTAGAAGGGTGATTCTTTAACTACGGGCACTGTTGGCCTTGTAAATGTAATTTCCACCACACCATTGCATTAAAATATAAAGTGCCTTGGGGCAACTGTTTGTTGTGATTTGGCGCTATATACATGTGCTCTGATGTCACTGTTTATCTCCATAGAAACTATCCAAACAATCTTTCATACAAACTGTTTAGGGACATTACAGTGTTGTGGTGGAAATTACGGCAATAGTGTGGGACAACTACATTTTGTTTAAAAAAAATCACAACAGTTGTATGACATTGAATACCCCAATTATGTTTTGATTATTTTACTGATATTTTATTCAGAGATATTTTAAAACATTAGAAAAAACGTTTCTTTACTATTCATTTTTTATCATTGAAGATCAAAAGTCTGGGTGTGGGACAAGCACAAAACGGCAATATTTGCATATAATGATGCTGAAAAAAGGTGAAAAAGTCATCATAGACTACTAGAACAAATTTCTTAACACACTTTCATTGTAAAGATAACTATAAAAGTGTGAAATTTCCCCCTTTTTTCAGTTCTTCATACAATATGATCAAAGGACATAATAAGTGCCCGTAGTCTAAGAATCACCCAGAAACGCATAGCTTCCTGCTTGAGAAGGTGTTGTGGCCAACAGGTGAAAAACTGTGGCTTTTTTTTTTTTTTAACTCTGACACTGTAACACAAATATTACTCAAGAGCAGTGGTGGGCACAGCCAATTTAAGAGTTAGCTTTGATAATCGCTAATCTGCTATCTGAAATGTTAACTGTGATAAACCGCTAAAACATTTAGCTGAAACTACTAATAACCGTGAATGTTTATGATATGAATTTAGCATAGTCTTGGTTTTTTGGTTTTTTGGACATAAATAGCTGTAATTTTTATATGTTGAAGGGTAAACATACGTGGAGGTTCTCACCCAAAAAACATTAGCATACTAAGTAGAGATGATCTCAGTGTACACACATAAATTAACAAAATGAAAATAAACAGTAGTTTAACTTCAACATCTACAGTTTTTTAACAGTACAGAAAGTATCAAACAAATGAGAAATATTAAGAAATGAAAATAAGGATGGAAAATAATTTTAAGACTGGAATTAATGCGTTTACTTTAGCTTGACCTCCTGCTCAGTATCGCTCATTGGATTAGCATATAAGCAGCAACAGGAACAAACATTTTTTAGAGTTTGCAAACATTTTTGACCTTTAAACTTAGTTTAAAAAATATTAGCTGACTTAAAGCTAGCAGAACTAAATTTAGTAGAAGCTAATTGGTATGCTAATGGTTTTCAGGGTTAGCTGAAAAGCTAATTTGCCTACAAAAAGTTAGCTTTGCTAATTAGCTGTTAGGTGATTAGCTGAGCTATGCCTACCAATGTTTAAGAGTAAGAAGGGTGAATCAGATTTTCTTTATTACATTTTCAAGTGTTTTATTAGAAGCAAAGGCAGCAACAGCAGAGGCCAACCTGACATAGTCAGATGTCAGTTAGCGGCCTGATTTATCTAAAAGCAGTTTAAGGTTCATTACCAAACGTCTCACACACACACACACACCCACCCACCCACCCACACACACACACACACACACACACACACACACTTTGTCAGCCTTCATATGATGTGAATGATATGAATCCGAACAGGTTTTCCATTTGACTTAGTGTGAAGTTAAACCTCTCATGTCAGCTATGAAATACGCACAAGCACGCGGAGGCCGGAGCACTCCATACTGACTGCATGTTTTCCCTGGAAAAGCTCACACTCCTGACAACATGTCCAGGAAATATCCCACAAATCCTGTAACAGCAAGCAGCAGATGGAAACGACAACGTGGAATGGCAAAAATCTATTTCCAGAGTCACATGTGGGAATAGGATCACAGACTTAACTCTTCATTAAGACAGTTAATCATCGATAGTGTTAACAATATCTAAAGTATGAAAGTGTGTAAGACAGGCCTGCCAGATGTTCATTAATCTGATCACCTAAAAAAACAAATCCAACCATTTTCTATACCCGCTTTCTCCAATTACTGTGAGGGTCATGGGGGCTGGAACCTATCCCAGCAGTCATGGGGTGTGAGACAGGGTGCACCCTGGACAGGATGCCAGTCTATTGCAGGACCACATATAGACAGACAAACACATTCACGCACACCTATGGCCAATTTAAAGTAGGGATAGACCGATAATTAACCGATACTGGCTGAGTATCGGCTATGCCACTTATTGGCATCAGCTGATTATCGGTCCAGCAGATTATCAGTCTATCTCTACAGAGCACCCAGAGAGATTTTCAACCAATGCCGATTATCGGCCCAACCCAGAGGGATTATCTACAGATTACCCAGAGGGATTATCGGCCAATGTAGATTATCGGCCCAGCGGATTATTGGTCTATCCCTAATTTAAAGTTTTCAGTTTACCTAACCTGCATGTTTTTAGATGTGGGAGGAAACCGAACCATCTGGGGAAAACATGCAAATTCCATACAGATAGGCCCCAGGTGGGAATCAAACCCACAACCTTCTTGCTGTAAGACAACAGTGCTAACCACTAATCCACCATGCCGCCTAAATAATAAATCTCTTGGAAATTATGGAAGCGATTTTAAGGGAACCTGCTTTTTTCTTTCATTTTTTTTAAATACAAGCTGACTAGTCCAGAAATGTGCTGAAAATAGCACTAAAACTGAGGCGCTTAGTTAGCTCAAACTTGAAAGGGAGACATTTTTTGCAGACTTACGTGATGACTGGATCTGATTTGATGGAAACGTGTCCCCGCTGACTGAGCATCAAACCCTCAGTCGACCTCATTTCACCCCTCCCACATTTGAATATGCAATCAAACTTTTTTTTTCTGAGTATCAAAGATGGATAAATAAATAAATAAGTCAATACAATTACTTAATTAATTATTTCATTAATCATGGGCTCGAAAATTTCCTTCACCTTCATTCGTCATGCGGCTCAAAGGCTTCATTACGGATCAATGCGGAGCCGTCTCCATCAGGCGTCGCACTGTCATCGTCGAGATTAATCAAGATGTTGCCTGCATGCAAAATGGTTTTCAAAGCCGTCACCATGGTAACCACAATGCTAAGATGACAGCAATATGAGAGATGTGCTTTTATGTTTTTGCGAGCAAAATGGTAAATGGTGTTTCAAATTAAGAAGGGCAGGATGGATTTTGGGACTGAAACCCCTCTCAGACCTTTTCAACACATAACTGATGTAGACACGAGGGTTTTTTTTTATATTTTAAGGCACACAAACTAATTCTTTCTTTCTTTCTTTCTTTCTTTCTTAAATAATTTTGCTTCTTTTCTGAGATTCTAGTTTTAGTGAGATTTTACTGAGATTACAATGGACATTAAATTAAAGTAAACATTTGGAAGCTTCTTTTCATTTGTAATGTAACAAAGTTGCACCATAAAAAATAGAATATTAACAGAAAAGAAACAAATCATTGGTTTTGGTGGCTGAAGAAACCATCGTTCAGAGAAATTTGAAGAATGGTCGGATCTGGAAGAGATAACTTGGATGATGACTTGGAATTCAGACTGCATTCCTTGTGTGTGTGTGTGTGTGTGTGTGTGTGTGTGTGTGTGTGTGTGTGTGTGTGTGTGTGTGTGTGTGTGTGTGTGTGTGTGTGTGTGTGTGTGTGTGTGTGTGTGTGTGTGTATTCGATCACAAAACCTTTTGGTGTGATCAATATATTCGATCAATTATTTGAAAACTTAAACACTGGTGCTGATGAAACCATAAACAGTGAGTAAAATATTGCATTGATGTCTTACAATGAAATGCAAACTCATGTTGGATTCATGTTTATGAAGGTGTTGTGTAAGAAATAGCACAATTTAAATAAAAGTCAATAATGCTTTTATTCTACATGCAGAAGTGTAAAAATGTATGCTTCTAATCTTGCCAGATGTATGCGCTCTTTGAGAGTCCTTTAACTTTTATGAATATGAGAGTTTTACTAATAAAACCTTAACTCCCCCTCACCCACACTCCCATTTAGATTGGGTGTTTTTTTTAAAAAAAAAAAGCAAAAATGTTCTAATGATCTTTCAACATTGCGGTCTCTTTTAGCTTTTACAGTCCTGTCCCGGGACATGCTGAGAAGACAGAGGTGCAGGAGACCAACTACAGTGAGCAGAAAGCCCTAAAAAGGCGCCCAAACACATTCAGTCCACTTGTAAAGTGAGCTCATTAGTGACGCTGCAGTCATCGTGCCGGCATGTCAGAGTTACAGGTCATAGCTATTTAACAATCTGTTGACAGAGTAGGCGCCCATCTTTCAATCAATTCAATCAATTTTATTTATATAGCACCAAATCACAACAAACAGTTGCCCCAAGGCGCTTTATATTGTAAGGCAAGGCCATACAATAATTACGTAAAAACCCCAACAGTCAAAACGACCCCCTGTGAGCAAGCACTTGGCGACAGTGGGAAGGAAAAACTCCCTTTTAACAGGAAGAAACCTCCAGCAGAACCAGGCTCAGGGAGGGGCAGTCTTCTGCTGGGACTGGTTGGGGCTGAGGGAGAGAACCAGGAAAAAGACATGCTGTGGAAGAGAGCAGAGATCAATCACTAATGATTAAATGCAGAGTGGTGCATACAGAGCAAAAAGAGAAAGAAACACTCAGTGCATCATGGGAACCCCCCAGCAGTCTAAGTCTATAGCAGCATAACTAAGGGATGGTTCAGGGTCACCTGATCCAGCCCTAACTATAAGCTTTAGCAAAAGGAAAGTTTTAAGCCTAATCTTAAAAGTAGAGAGGGTGTCTGTCTCCCTGATCTGAATTGGGAGCTGGTTCCACAGGAGAGGAGCCTGAAAGCTGAAGGCTCTGCCTCCCATTCTACTCTTACAAACCCTAGGAACTACAAGTAAGCCTGCAGTCTTTGGCAGCATTAAGAGAAAATAGCTTGGCTAACTAACCAAATGTGGACCATCTTCACGATGAGGACTGCCTGTAATTTTATTTCACATCAGATCCAGGCAGCGTCAAACATCTGGTCGAGATCAAATATCTGGCCGGGCTGAAGAAATGGAGGCTTTAACATTCCAACTGAAACAAAGCAGAGAAATGAAGTTGACTGATGGTCCACGAGATGCCTGAAGCCACTTTGGAGGTCTTTTACTTTCTTACCTGACTGTGCAGAACTGTTTGTGCATGCACGTGCACACGTGCAGTCTGCACGTTTGTGTATATGTGTGTGTTCTACTGTGTAGACAAGGACAAACACAGAACTTTGACAAGAGACAAGAGAGAAGTGGAGGGAGGGAGCGCTCTTCCCTGTTAAAGTCTAAATTTCTCATTTATTTGTTTGATTAATTTGCACGACGGCATGCACTAACCCCGTTCTGTCACACACTGGGGTTTATTTTTGCAGGGTGCTAAGTGGCCCCATAATGTCACCGTAATACTGGGTCATGCTTTTCCGAATGGAGGGATGGGACTGGACGGGGGGGTGTTAGTGTGCGAGGGGTGAGATCGTGTATGATTGGAGGAGGAAGAAAAACGTCCCTCGTTCATCTTCTGAGAGTGAGTGTTAAAATAACACTTGGCCTGACTGGATTCACTGTGGGTGTGCTGGAATGATCTGCAAGCAAACACAGCTGAGTTTCACTGAGAGAGATGTTTGAGTCCGAAACCAGACTGTATATATAATGGACAAACTCTCTGTGACATCACCAATAGGTTTTCCGAAGACCGGGTTTGACGGTCAAATGGGTTGGCGTTGGATGTTGCCATCTCGGCAATGAATGACTTTGCGTAACTCATGGCCAATCCATAAAAGGGTAAAGGGGTGGAGTGTGGGCAAGACTGGCGTTACCTGGATAGGATGAATAAAGCCAGAAAACAGCCACCTACCTCTAAGTCACTAATCTAGCTGGCTACCTTGACACTTTCATGAAAAGACTGCATGCCAGTGAGTAAACTCGTCGTAACTGTTGTAAACTGTGCACGGCTGCGTGTTGGTGTGCAAAGGAAATTTTGAAATGTTCAAAATTTCTGGCACGCAGCATAAATTTCGTGAACTACTCATGAACACTGCACAACCTAATCGCAAACACTGCATGCCAATGCGTGGCATAGCGCACAGAGCGTCTGAACCTGAAATTAGATTATGAAGGGATGTTACAGCTATAATAAACATAACTTTACAGATGCATTATATAACACATAAGAAGGAATGAAAATGCAACTGTTTTACACTATATATATTATAAATAATTACCTTTGAGACAAGATTCCAAATGCATTCGCCACCACGCCGAGCACGAGAAAACCTGTCGCTGTAGATAATTTCTCTGTGATTCTAAGAGCAATGACAGAATGGTTTCATCAGCCAAGTTCTGAGAGCAAATGCATCATCGGCTATGAAAGGATATGGCACAGGCTTTATTTTACATAGTGTGGTGTCAAGCAGGACAAAGCAGGGTACACTGGCACGACGAATTGCGCAGCAGTGCAAGATCAAATTTGTGCATCAAGGTGGCTTAGCACTCCTTAGCTTTAATATTTATTTGGATGATTGATTAACACTGAGTAATATTCTTTGAGAACTGTATGGCAGCTTTAATAAGGGCTTGCATGAGTGCAGATATTAAAAACTATGGCCAGCATAAAGCCTTAGTAACTGTGGCACTATCACTTTCGATAACTGTGCCCAGCTATTAATACACGCTAATTAGTGCTAAAAGTGCTAACATGCAAATTGTAGGAAATCTTCAGCAATTTTCAATTAGGCCCTATTTTTAGATGCTTTGGGTCATCATCTTTTATTTATCAGTGCATTACTGGTTTAGAACGCAAACGCAACCACAGATTTGTTCTTTGGATTTGGGTTGCCCCATCCAATAACATTAATTTGCCAAGTAGCATGCGACAGTGTTTATGTTATAAATCAATAATGCACTGATTAAATTAATTTTGGTCCTGAGTGCAAAGATGACCATCAAAACATCTACAAATAGAGCCTGGGTTGAAAAATGTTGCTGTTGTCCTTTAAATAATACTAAACTTTTGAGGGGGGAGGGGTGGTCATAGCCTGTTAAAAGCTAGCAAGTACCTGTCAGTCAAATTGACCGAGACTCTAAATATGCATAACTTTAGGGCTTAAGCCTAAATGAATGAGTTACCCCCCGCCCCATACAGTTGTCATGAGTGCAGAAGCTAGCTATACAGGCCAAATACATTTTTTTTAGCCAGGCTGTATGCATGTTTATTTTTACTGTCAAGTTGAACATTTTAACATGGGCTTCTATGAAAATTCACTCAATTTTTGAGCCCACCTCAAGTGGCCATTCAGGTAACTGCAGCTTTTGGCACTGGCACTTCCGCATTAGCTTCATTTTTCAGCACCAGAGGTTGGCACTTGCTTTTAAGCTGTCTTCCATGTGAGTTAATGGAACCTGTGTGCTTCATAGCGAGGATGTTTTGCTTGCATTCACGCACACATCTGTGAAGCAGCAGTACCCCGAGGTAGACGGGTAGAGTTTTGAGGGATGGAGCGAGCGACATCTTGCATATTCAAAGCTCTGTCGCCTGGCTGTCATCGGCCAGCTGAGTGGTGAGGAGATAGGGAACTAGTCAAATTACCGGCCGTGCTTGATTCTGTCTCCTGCACTGACAAGTCTGTCAGAGATGGGATTTAATCTCTTAATACCGAACAAGACTGTGGATGTGTTTTCTTCATCTCCTCCTCCCCCTATTTCTTTTTTCCCCCCGTTCTCCTTCTGACCATCTTCTGATCGCATCTGGTCACGCCGACAGATCACATGCATCTCAGAAAGAGAAATATCCTCATCTGAATATCTTATATCCTCCCCTTCCCTCCCCCTCACATTCCTCCATCTCTCCATCTCTAATACAAGCTGTCACGCCAGATCATGATTGATCAGGCCTTTAGTGGCCAACGCCAGCTCTCCCTCTCCTGCAGCGGAAATGAATCGAGATCAGATGTGTTTCAGCTATGTAGTTTGGAAGCTGAGTTATTGGCAATGCGAAAAGAAGGAGAGATAAAAATGAGCAGGAGGCAGATGAAACAAGAACTATTACGATGGGATATGTCCCACATTAGAAGTGTAGTGATTTCCTGAAGGACTTCAAAAACACTGAAATAAGAATACAAATTTGTTCTTATACACTGCATAATATCTGTAGCCAATCTTCATTTCTCTGTGTTTTTGCGTTTGGTCGCTTTTTAATATATGTATTTGAATATAACATTACTGCATTCCTGATAGCTACGGTAAAAAACAAAACAAAACAACAACAAAAAAACAAAAACAAAACATAGCAGGTAGTTTTATTGCCTCTGCTTAAAGCGGTTATTTGTGCACCCACTTTAAAAACAACATCAAAAAAAGCAGGATTATGTGAAAACTAATAAAGTGATTTTAATGAAAACTGTTGAAAAAGTGGGGCACGGGCTGAGAAAAAGCCCATTAAATTCTTTCTGCAGGTCCAGATGAATAGGTGGCTTATAGGACAGCAATCAGGATCAAATGTCATTATTGGCGATCAAAAATCAAAAGTCGGGAACAGAATCAAAGAGGAGGGATCAGGATCAAAGCTCAGGATCAAAGATGAGTAATTTGAAGGAGATCAAGATCACAAATTGGCAATCAGAAACAAATGTGAGCCATCGGGATCAAGGTCACAGTGATGATCAAAGTTGAGTATTCAGGATCTCATTCATGATTGTTGTTGGTGATTGTCATGATCATGTCCACAGCAGTACTATAATATAGATCCAAATCACTATCTGGTTCTAGTAGACAAAAGTATACTTTTTGACAGGGTTTATAAACTAGAAAAAAAGTACTCTGATCAAGGCCAGTCAGCCCGGTGCTTATTTCCAGATACTGTGTAAAGCAGATGTTTACAGCTGGGTGGACTGGAACAATGCAGGTGAAGACAAGGACTAGTAGCCTGATCCACATCCCTGGAAGTGAAGCCAGGACAAACTCCCATCCCACAGACCTAACTGCTCTGTTGTGATTGGACTAGGAATTGGAACTTGTTGGCATTTAAATAAAAGGGGTCTGTGGGGTATTGGTGGAGGTAGAGTTTGCTCTCTACTGAGTGCCTTTCTAATGAACAATGCAAAAAAAAACAAACAAAAAAAAAAACGCAATGTTGCATGGTGTCTTCACTGTCACTGTGATAAACTTTTATTGGAACACCTCTAAAAATGCTTAAAATATGTATCAATTTTTTTTCTGTATGCATAGACTGTACAAATAACAGACAAACCCTCTATGACGTGACCCATAAATATTCTGAAGAGCAGGTCTGAAGCTCAAGTGAGGTTGTCTAACACCTAACCAAACCATAAATGGGTAAATGGATGGATGGTGGGCAGAACCAGTGTGACCTGGGAGAGAATGAAGTCCAAACGTTCCCAAATATCTTGATATTACCAAGCTGGCTAAGGCTAACAAGCTGGGTAACTTGAATTTGAACGATTAATTTATGTATATTTTTGCTGACTGGGCATTGTTTCTAATAACAGGTGGCTTGGGTGCAGCTATTAAAAACTCTGACCAGCATATAGCCTCAATAACTGTGGCACTATGAGTATTGTTAGCATTACCTAGCTATCAATACTTGCTAATTTGTGAAAACAGTGCTAACATACAAATGAAATCACACTAAAATTTCACTCCCTGAAAATACTACAGTTCAGACTTCTTTGATGGTGTTGTTAGCACAAATAATCACAGAACATGCTGTATTATCTCAGCTACTTGGATTAAAATGCTTACAAAGAAGCTAGCGGGCTGCTAGCAGGTAGCCACCTGGAAGGTAGCTGGTAACTAAGTCAAACTGACCACAGCTAGAATGCATAACTGTAGCTGTGGCTTTAAAACATTTAAACTGACGAGTTACAATGATAATAATATATATAAAAAATTCACCTTCATGCAGTTGTCATGAATGAAGAAGCTAGCAATAGCTAACCATAAATGCTTTTGGTACCAGGTTATAAATATGGTTGTTTCTACTGTAAAGTTACACTTTTCGATGTGGGAGTCTTAATTCAAATAAATAAATAAATAATAAAGAAAGTTACAGGAATGATAATTGATGTTACATTCTTGAATATTCAAACTTCCCATTGACTCGTTTCGCATTGATGGTTGGTTTCATACCAGAGCTTGAACCATAAAAGTGCAAATCTCTTGAGCTCAGAGTTGTGAACTCCAGCAGCTCACGTGGTTTTTGGTTAAACAGTCTCTACCACGACAGTTTTAACTCTGTTGATTAATGCCCCAGGAAATGAAAGTGTTGCCAGCCACATTGCGGGAACATTGTAACTACCCGGGCTCCGAGGGGGCTGGAATGCTTTGGTGTTCCACATCGAACCTTTGGCTAATTAGCTAAATCAGCTCACTGGGGCTTAATTAGAAGCAACTTACCGACACACCTGTGTCCAGGGGCTCTTTAATTACTCTCAGGTTTGTTAGGAGACAAGGGCCTCCAGCTCTAATTAACTGGTGTTGTATAGTTGTTTTTTAGGTGTGTGTGTGTGTGTGTGTATGTGTGTGTTTTGTGTGTTAGAAGTAGTGTTGGTCACAGATGAAAAGCACAATTTTTGTGTATCAGTGGAGTTGAAGACCCAAAGGATATGTGAAATTCCTCATTAAAAAATAAGACAGGTAGACTACCACTTCTTTTAGTTGAAAACACAAGCAGACGATACTATGAGAAGTAGAGCAGCATTCATCAGAGTGTAATATTGTAATAATTTGGGCCGTCTTGTCTTTGCACTGCTTTTTATTAACATTTTACATTGCTTTGATTGCCAGATTGGATGGTCACCCAATTGGGTTGGGTCTGCTCTTATTTGGACCTTTCTTTTGTGAAGCACCTTGGGGTTGAGCTGTGTTGTGATTTGGTGCTATACAATTACACTTAACTGAAATTGAACTGAATTGGCAGATGCAAAAATTTGGCTTCATGCATTTATGTCTTTCAGAATTGATTATTCATGTCATGCTTTATTTTCTGGATCTCCACTAAAAACTCTAAGATGTCCACAAATGGTACAAAATACTGCTTTTGACTAAAACCAGGAGAACTGACCATATCACTCCCATTCTGGCTTCTTTTCACTGGTTCCCTGTGACTGCAAAAGCAGAGTTCAAGGTTTTCCTGCTGATTTATAGGCTATAAACTGTCATGCACCTGACTATCTTGTTGTACTTGTTAAGCCTTATGTGCCTTCTTGTTCGCTTGTTGTGTGTCCCCAGAGTCACGAAGAATTTTGCCTGTCATGCTCCCACTTTGTGGATCACTTTGCCTGTTGTCATTATAAAATCTATTTACATTGATTCTTTTCACATTAATCAAAAAGCTTATTTATTCCATTCATTTTCAACTCTGGCTTACTCCAATTAAGGGTCACAGGGGGGCTGGAGCCTATCCTAGAAGTAATAGGGCAGGAAGAGTGGTACACTCTGGACAGGATGCCAGTATATAGAAAAACAAACACATTCACACTCACCTTCCGGTCAATTTAAAGTGTCCAATTCACCTAACCTACATTTCTTTGGATGTGGGAGGAAGCAGGAGCACCCAGAGGAAACCCACTCAAACTCCACACAGAAAGGTCCTAGGTGAGAAGCGATCCCTCAACCTTCTTGCTGTGAGGCAACAGTGCTAACCCCTAAGCCACCATGTTGCCAAAACCTCTTTATTTTCTACAAATACATGCAGTACCAGTCAAACCTTTGGACACACTTTCACAATGGGAAAGCAGGCCATGAGCTCTTGCTTGCCTCTACTGGAGGTCGGCTCTCGCTGCGGTATTGTATCACTTCCTGTTCCAGAGCACAGCGGTGTTTTGCTGTATCTGTTAGCTGTTTAATCTGCGCAGTTAGATTGATCTAGTTAACTAGATAACGATTTGTTTCACAGTGTAATCTTCACGTGCCTTAACTAAAGCACTCCCTCTGCTGAATCACCTCTAAATTATTTACACATTATTCACTTTGCGTGTTTTTAGGAATCCGCTAGCTTAGCGCAGCTGCTAGCTCTTAGCCGGTTTAGCATGGCGGGTTCTCCTGTCTCTCCCGCACTTTTCTGCTCTGGGTGTGAAATGTTTAGTTATTCCTCGGCCTCCTTTAGCAGTAATGGTACTTGTAATAAGTGTAGCTTATTCGCAGCTTTGGAGGCCAGACTGGACGAATTGGAGACTCGGCTCCGCACCGTGGAAAATTCTACAGCTAGCCAGGCCCCTGTAGTCGGTGCGGACCAAGGTAGCTTAGCCGCCGTTAGTTTCCCTCTGGCAGATCCCGAGCAGCCGGGAAAGCAGGCCGACTGGGTGACTGTGAGGAGGAAGCGTAGCTCTAAACAGAAGCCCCGTGTACACCGCCAACCCGTTCACATTTCTAACCGTTTTTCCCCACTCGACGACACACCCGCCGAGGATCAAACTCTGGTTATTGGCGACTCTGTTTTGAGAAATGTGAAGTTAGCGACACCAGCAACCATAGTCAATTGTCTTCCGGGGGCCAGAGCAGGCGACACTGAAGGAAATTTGAAACTGCTGGATAAGGCTAAGCGTAAATTTGGTAAGATTGTAATTCACATCAGCAGTAATGACACCCGGTTACGCCAATCGGAGGTCACTAAAATTAACATTGAATCAGTGTGTAACTTTGCAAAAACAATGTCGGACTCTGTAGTTTTCTCTGGGCCCCTCCCCAATCAGACCGGGAGTGACATGTTTAGCCGCATGTTCTCCTTGAATTGCTGGCTGTCTGAGTGGTGTCCAAAAAATGAGGTGGGCTTCATAGATAATTGGCAAAGCTTCTGGGGAAAACCTGGTCTTGTTAGGAGAGACAGCATCCATCCCACTTTGGATGGAGCAGCTCTCATTTCTAGAAATCTGGCCAATTTTCTTAAATCCTCCAAACCGTGACTATCCAGGGTTGGGACCAGGAAGCAGAGTTGTAGTCTTACACACCTCTCTGCAGCTTCTCTCCCCCTGCCATCCCCTCATTACCCCATCCCCGTAGAGACGGTGCCTGCTCCCAGACCACCAATAACCAGCAAAAATCTATTTAAGCATAAAAATTCAAAAAGAAAAAATAATATAGCACCTTCAACTGCACCACAGACTAAAACAGTTAAATGTGGTCTATTAAACATTAGGTCTCTCTCTTCTAAGTCCCTGTTAGTAAATGATATAATAATTGATCAACATATTGATTTATTCTGCCTTACAGAAACCTGGTTACAGCAGGATGTGTTGGGGAAGTGTCGTGACACGGACCCACAACAGGGGGCGTTAATGAAGGGACAATGGAATAGCCAAAAGGTAACAATTTAATGTTGTGAAGGTGCACAACGTAATACAGACAGATACAAATATGTGTTATATCAATCCGACAAAAGGTGACGTGTGGCAGGCTCGAAGATAGGAGACATCCGGTGAGAGAAAAGCCGGAACCCACACAAGCCTCACCACCAACGGACCTGAAGAACACTGGAGCCGCCAAGCCCTGCGCCCCAGGTGGCCACTGTCTTCAGCAGTCAGACCCGGTACTGCTGGCAGAAAACAGAAACAGTTCTGGATGAGTGTGAGTCCGCACACTCAGTAATCCCACAGTCTGTGTTCAGTTAAGGAGGGAGAACCTCCACCTCCAATCACACACTCGTGCAGCTCCTGAGATAACCACTTATCTGGGTGGGGTGTGAGGCGAAGCCGTCGCAGTCCACACCAAACGCCAACTCCGCAGACAGGGTATCTGTCCCAGGAAAACGGCTGCAAAAAGAGATCAGACTAATACTCGAATTTTAGTCAGCAGAGAAAATTACCTGTATGGTAGAAGATTTCTCGGCGAGGAGGTGGAGTTGCAGTCCGGTCTTTATAGTGGTGGTGATGGGTGACAGCTGGTGTTGATGGATGACAGCTGTCACCTCCAGCGGCTCCGACGCCCTCTCGTGCTTGGAGCCCGCACTCCAAGCAGGGCGCCATCTGGTGGTGGTGGGCCAGCAGTACCTCCTCTTCAGCGGCCCACACAACAGGATGAATATGTTAGTTTAAATGAGTCAACACCCCCGAGTCACACTAACTGCCAGAATGCTCGTAGCACGGGCCGAGGCGGAGGATTAGCAGCAATCTTCCATTCCAGCTTATTAATTAATCAAAAACCCAGACAGAGCTTTAATTCATTTGAAAGCTTGACTCTTAGTCTTGTCCATCCAAATTGGAAGTCCCAAAAAACAGTTTTATTTGTTATTATCTATCGTCCACCTGGTCGTTACTGTGAGTTTCTCTGTGAATTTTCAGACCTTTTGTCTGACTTAGTGCTTAGCTCAGATAAGATAATTATAGTGGGCGATTTTAACATCCACACAGATGCTGAGAATGACAGCCTCAACACTGCATTTAATCTATTATTAGACTCAATTGGCTTTGCTCAAAATGTAAATGAGTCCACCCACCACTTTAATCATATCTTAGATCTTGTTCTGACTTATGGTATGGAAATTGAAGACTTAACAGTATTCCCTGAAAACTCCCTTCTGTCTGATCATTTCTTAATAACATTTACATTTACTCTGATGGACTACCCAGCAGTGGGGAATAAGTTTCATTACACTAGAAGTCTTTCAGAAAGCACTGTAACTAGGTTTAAGGATATGATTCCTTCTTTATGTTCTCTAATGCCATATACCAACACAGTGCAGAGTAGCTACCTAAACTCTGTAAGTGAGATAGAGTATCTCGTCAGTAGTTTTACATCCTCATTGAAGACAACTTTGGATGCTGTAGCTCCTCTGAAAAAGAGAGCTTTAAATCAGAAGTACCTGACTCTGTGGTATAACTCACAAACTCGCAGCTTAAAGCAGATAACCCGTAAGTTGGAGAGGAAATGGCGTCTCACTAATTTAGAAGATCTTCACTTAGCCTGGAAAAAGAGTCTGTTGCTCTATAAAAAAGCCCTTCGTAAAGCTAGGACATCTTACTACTCATCACTAATTGAAGAAAATAAGAACAACCCCAGGTTTCTTTTCAGCACTGTAGCCAGGCTGACAAAGAGTCAGAGCTCTATTGAGCCGAGTATTCCTTTAACTTTAACTAGTAATGACTTCATGACTTTCTTTGCTAATAAAATTTTAACTATTAGAGAAAAAATTACTCATAACCATCCCAAAGACGTATCGTTATCTTTGGCTGCTTTCAGTGATGCCGGTATTTGGTTAGACTCTTTCTCTCCGGTTGTTCTGTCTGAGTTATTTTCATTAGTTACTTCATCCAAACCATCAACATGTCTATTAGACCCCATTCCTACCAGGCTGCTCAAGGAAGCCCTACCATTACTTAATGCTTCGATCTTAAATATGATCAATCTATCTTTATTAGTTGGCTATGTACCACAGGCTTTTAAGGTGGCAGTAATTAAACCATTACTTAAAAAGCCATCACTTGACCCAGCTATCTTAGCTAATTATAGGCCAATCTCCAACCTTCCTTTTCTCTCAAAAATTCTTGAAAGGGTAGTTGTAAAATAGCTAACTGATCATCTGCAGAGGAATGGTCTATTTGAAGAGTTTCAGTCAGGTTTTAGAATTCATCATAGTACAGAAACAGCATTAGTGAAGGTTACAAATGATCTTCTTATGGCCTCAGACAGTGGACTCATCTCTGTGCTTGTTCTGTTAGACCTCAGTGCTGCTTTTGATACTGTTGACCATAAAATTTTATTACAGAGATTAGAGCATGCCATAGGTATTAAAGGCACTGCGCTGCGGTGGTTTGAATCATATTTATCTAATAGATTACAATTTGTTCATGTAAATGGGGAATCTTCTTCACAGACTAAGGTTAATTATGGAGTTCCACAAGGTTCTGTGCTAGGACCAATTTTTTTCACTTTATACATGCTTCCCTTAGGCAGTATTATTAGACGGCATTGCTTAAATTTTCATTGTTACGCAGATGATACCCAGCTTTATCTATCCATGAAGCCAGAGGACACACCAATTAGCTAAACTGCAGGATTGTCTTACAGACATAAAGACATGGATGACCTCTAATTTCCTGCTTTTAAACTCAGATAAAACTGAAGTTATTGTACTTGGCCCCACAAATCTTAGAAACATGGTGTCTAACCAGATCCTTACTCTGGATGGCATTACCCTGACCTCTAGTAATACTGTGAGAAATCTTGGAGTCATTTTTGATCAGGATATGTCATTCAATGCGCATATTAAACAAATATGTAGGACTGCTTTTTTGCATTTACGCAATATCTCTAAAATTAGAAAGGTCTTGTCTCAGAGTGATGCTGAAAAACTAATTCATGCATTTATTTCCTCTAGGCTGGACTATTGTAATTCATTATTATCAGGTTGTCCTAAAAGTTCCCTGAAAAGCCTTCAGTTAATTCAAAATGCTGCAGCTAGAGTACTAACGGGGACTAGAAGGAGAGAGCATATCTCACCCATATTGGCCTCTCTTCATTGGCTTCCTGTTAATTCTAGAATAGAATTTAAAATTCTTCTTCTTACTTATAAGGTTTTGAATAATCAGGTCCCATGTTATCTTAGGGACCTCATAGTACCATATCACCCCAATAGAGCGCTTCGCTCTCAGACTGCAGGCTTACTTGTAGTTCCTAGGGTTTGTAAGAGTAAAATGGGAGGCAGAGCCTCCAGCTTTCAGGCTCCTCTCCTGTGGAACCAGCTCCCAATTCAGATCAGGGAGATAGGCACCCTCTCTACTTTTAAGATTAGGCTTAAAACTTTCCTTTTTGCTCAAGCTTATAGTTAGAGCTGGATCAGGTGACCCTGAACCATCCCTTAGTTATGCTGCTATAGACTTAGACTGCTGGGGGGTTCCCATGATGCACTGAGTGTTTCTTTCTCTTTTTGCTCTGTATGCACCACTCTGCATTTAATCATTAGTGATTGATCTCTGCTCCCCTCCACAGCATGTCTTTTTCCTGGTTCTCTCCCTCAGCCCCAACCAGTCCCAGCAGAAGACTGCCCCTCCCTGAGCCTGGTTCTGCTGGAGGTTTCTTCCTGTTAAAAGGGAGTTTTTCCTTCCCACTGTCGCCAAGTGCTTGCTCACAGGGGGTCGTTTTGACCGTTGGGGTTTTTCCGTAATTATTATATGGCCTTGCCTTACAATATAAGGCGCCTTGGGGCAACTGTTGTTGTGATTTGGCGCTATATAAATAAAATTGATTTGATTTGATTCATTTTTTCTTGGTAAATTTGCATAAAACAACATGGGACTGTTTACCTTCAAATACACTTCCAGTCAAAACATTTGGACACACGTTCCCATTCAGTTGAACTGGTACTGTACATATTTCATGAACAAGGTTGGGTAGGATCACTTTGAAATGTAATCCAAAAGTAATCAGATTACAATAATCCAAATGTATGTACATACATGCATGTAATCCACATGTATTCTTTCAAAGTAATCCTACCCAACCTTGTTCATGAATGACCGTGAACCATTTTCAGGTTTTTGTTTCTGGGTGTGTTGCCAAGTATATTAGCAGAAAACACAGAATTAAAGAAGTGCAGAAGAAGAAGCCGTAGCAAATAGCGTCGCATAACTTTCCCTTTCTGAACCAGTATAACTGCATTAATTAATTGTGAACTGAGCATAAAGTTCAAACGAGTATGTTTTTTCTGTTATACTACCCAACTACAATCAGACATGTTGATTCTTTTTTTTAAACTGACAAAGTTAACACTCCTGTGGACAGTTTCACAAAAAGCCTTGCACCGACTATTGAACTTTGGCAAGAGCTGGAAGATGTGGAAGCAGCAGTGAAACAAATTTACTTCAACTGATTTATAACAATAAAATTGAGCCGTCATCCGGTTCATAGAAGTACATTGAATCACGGGTCTATGTATAGATGTATTTGACTCTATAACTTTAAAATCGGTTCTCGATTTGTATTGGTTAGTTGGTACAAACCAGTACGACAGTATTTACGAACTCTGAGCTGAACATAAATTTTGAACAAATGATGTATAGTTTTAGTTGATTTAACACTAACGACTATCTTTTGATAAACACCAAATACATAAATGTATTTGTCTTTTATGTTTTCACATATCTTTTAGAGTCACATTAAAGCCAACAAATTATCAGTAATTTAGAAAAGACCTACGTGGTGTCCATGCTGTCATAAAGTGCTGCGCTATACTTTGCAAGGCTTTTTAATGGATTAATTGATTGACAAGACGACTGGTAGCTGCCAGGATTGACGTATCGAGTTGACTCAGTCGATTTGTCCTTGGCTGACAGTGAGGACTGTGATGACACGCAGAAAGAGCGCACTATGAAAAGTCTGAGTTGGAGTAGTAGTGTGCAGCAATGCAGAGTTAGAAATGTGAGCACACTGAGGAGGACCGGGTCCGAGCTTTTGGCAATACAGTTCACGGCAGTTGCTTGGATTTTGGTGCGTATGAAGGTGCTTATAATGTTGAAACAGTGATTAAAAGAAAGTGCTCAGTTTTATAATGGGGAGTTGGGGAGGTGATGGTTAAATCAGTGGACTTGTAACTCAAGGATCCTTGGTTCAAATCCCCATCAGACTAGAAGATCACTCAGGGCCCTTGAAAGGTCCTTGATCCCCACTTTTGCCCCTGTGTATAGTGAGTGTCTTGCATGGCAGTACCCTGACACCTGTGTGTGTGAATGGGTGAATGTGAGGCATCCCTGTAAAGCACCATAACCATAAAAGTGCTATATAAATGCAGTGGGTAGAAGAGTGTAGTGCAGCTGGTAGTTCAGTGGAAGAGGGAGTTGCACTACCAATATGTAGACCTGGGTTTGATGACCTTGTCTTTGTCCTTGGACAAATATATATTTATCATAAATAAATCCAGTTTGTTTCCAGTTCATACCAACCAGCTTAACTGACAAATATGCATTACAGATAAGGTTATGTTTATGTTAGGTTAGGTTTAGGCTATTAAAACTCTGCCAAACCAACGGAATAGAAACCTATGCAATTAAAATGCTAAATTGATGTATTTATTATTTATTTATTTGACATGACATCAAGGTAATATGTCACAACTTGCTGCACCATTCCTACAACAAAAATATAAACGCAACACTTTTGGTTTTGCTCCCATTTTGTATGAGATGAACTCAAAGATCTAAAACTTTTTCCACATACACAATATCACCATTTCCCTCAAATATTGTTCACAAACCAGTTTAAATCTGTGATAGTGAGCACTTCTCCTTTGCTGAGATAATCCATCCCACCTCACAGGTGTGCCATATCAAGATGCTGATTAGACACCATGATTAGTGCACAGGTGTGCCTTAGACTGTCCACAATAAAAGGCCACTCTGAAAGGTGCAGTTTTATCACACAGCACAATGCCACAGATGTCGCAAGATTTGAGGGAGCGTGCAATTGGCATGCTGACAGCAGGAATGTCAACCAGAGCTGTTGCTCGTGTATTGAATGTTCATTTCTCTACCATAAGCCGTCTCCAAAGGCGTTTCAGAGAATTTGGCAGTACATCCAACCAGCCTCACAACTGCAGACCACATGTAACCACACCAGCCCAGGACCTCCACATCCAGCATGTTCACCTCCAAGATCGTCTGAGACCAGCCACTCGGACAGCTGCTGGAACAATCGGTTTGCATAACCAAAGAATTTCTGCACAAACTGTCAGAAACCATCTCAGGGAAGCTCATCTGCATGCTCGTCGTCCTCATCGGGGTCTCGACCTGACTCCAGTTCGTCGTCGTAACCGACTTGAGTGGGCAAATGCTCACATTTGCTGGTGTTTGGCACGTTGGAGAGGTGTTCTCTTCACGGATGATGCGAAGGAGATGTGTTGCACTGCATGAGGCAAATGGTGGTCCCACCAGATACTGACTGGTATCCCCCCCCCAGTAAAACAAAACTGCACCTTTCAGAGTGGCCTTTTATTGTGGGCAGTCTAAGGCACACCTGTGCACTAATCATGGTGTCTAATCAGCATCTTCGTATGGCACACCTGTGAGGTGGGATGGATTATCACAGCAAAGGAGAAGTGCTCACTATCACAGATTTCGACTGGTTTGTGAACAATATTTGAGGGAAATGGTGATATTGTGTATGTGGAAAAAGTTTTAGATCTTTGAGTTCATCTCATACAAAATGGGAGCAAAACCAAAAGTGTTGCGTTTATATTTTTGTTGAGTATATTTGTACTCTTTTGAACCCTTGCAGCCTCTTGCAATCAGTCACTTTCCAGGTGATGGCATTTAAGTCTGTTGGAGTTCAGGAGTCGGGGCTTTGGGGGGGATGTTGGGATTGGGCCAGAAATTTACCAGTAGTAGGCAATTAAAGTAAAATGTGATGTGGGCACCCTGTTGCCAACACAGTAAATTTTGCTGAGAAAAATATACTCTGCCGAGATAGCATTTGTTCCCAGTCTAAATAGAGTAAAATACACTCTATTATAGAGTGAAATCAGCTCTACCATCCTGTCAAATCAAATGTTTTTACGCCAATAAGTGTTGATTTTACACTGTGAAAGAGTTGATTTAGCACTGTGATAGAGTATATTTAACTCTTTTTGGACTGGGACCAAATGTTATCCCAGCAGAGTAAATTTTACTCTGCAAAACTGACTGTGGCCTTTATCAAGTCCCCTCTCCGCAAAACAAACAGCCAAGGTGATGCTGTCACAACTGTTTAAACTACACGGGTTTCCAAAAGACATTGTATCTGATCGTGGACCACAATTTGGTTCTAATTTCTGGAGGCAGTTCTACCGTCTCTTCGCGGTCACGTCCAGTTTAACCTCCGGCTACCATCCACAGGCCAATGGGCAAACCAAATGACTTAATCAGGAGCTTGAGAAGGGTCTCCAGGTTCTCGCTTCACAACGCCCTGCGTCATGGTCATCACAGCTTCCCTGGATTGAACTAGCACATGCATCCTCTGGTTTCTCTCCTTTCCATGGTCATCAGCCTTCTTTGTTTCCACCTGTTAATCTCAACTCTTCTGTTCCCTCAGCTTGATTCTCCGTTGCCAACGAATCAGGGAGTGGGCCAGGGGAAGGTTCTGTTACGTTCCACGGTGGATTACTGACAGAAGAAGGTCCACCGCGCCTTTGTATGCTCCCGGACAGAAAGTTTGGCTCTCCACGCGCCACCGTACCCTGAGAGGACTGCCCAAAAATTTGGCTCCCAGGTTCATTGGTTCCTTCCCGGTGTCTAAAATCATTAACCCTGTCTCTGTTCGTCTCCGTCTCCCCAGGTCCATGCACATCCACCCCACATTTCATGTCAGTCATATCAAACCAGTTCGGTCCAGCTCGTTTTTTGGACACGAAGTCAGTACACTGCATCATGGACTACATTGTCGCAATTTTGGACTTCAATTTAAAGGCCCCTTCACACATAACACGATGAAGCCAACTAGCGCACGAAGGAGGAATTGCATGCCACTCGTGAAAAATCAAAGCTGCCTCAAGCACCTCGTACACCTGTCGCCACAACATTTGCGCACACAAGCGGTCGAAATACAGCGAATGCCCTGCATGTGCTCATTCGATTCCTCTTGCAGTAGGTGTCAGCCATATTCCAGATGACACACATGAACATGCAACACTGCTCAATGGGCACTTAGAAAATGTGGTGCCATTCGCGCTGTTAGCACGAAAATAGTGAGCAGGCATTCACTTTCGAGCTGTCTGTGAAAGTGTCAAAGTGCAACACCAATCCCAAGGGTGGCAAGCATTTTTTGATTTTTTGTTTCTACATAACAGTGCATGATGTGGTTCCACACGTTCCAGCTGTTTTTTTTTCTGTTTCTTCACATCAGCGGCACAATGTAGTTCCACACGTACCAGCTAGTTCTTATTGTTTATTTTTTTCCACAGCAACTGCATGACGGGTTCATAAAATAATGTTAAAATTAGTCCGTTTTGTTTGTGTCCAGCGGAAGGTAACAGTGTAACATCCAAAGTGAACCTGAACTACACTACCCACAATGCTCCCTGCATCGACCGGCCAGTCACGTCTTTCGCTTAACAATGATGTCATCAGCAAGAGGCAGCCAGTCTGCCACAAACCACTGATCTGCGCATGACAGGGATTAAAATGTTTGATTTTAGGGTTTACAAACGTTTTGACCGTTAAACTATGCTCACTTTACCAGCAAAAAAAGTTAGCGGACTGAAAGTTATCGGAACTAACTTTACTGGAGGATAATTGGTCCACTGATGGTTTTTAAACTTATCTGAAAAGCTAATCCGCTAACAAAAACATTAGCTTCGATAATTATCGGTTATCGGATTAGCTGAACAATGCCCACCACTGACTGTCCCTTACAAAAAACAAAGTTGATATATTCCTCAGTTTGAATTTATTGAAAGTCACATTGAAAAACAGGCCTGGGTTCTAAAGAATTTCTCTCTCACAGGAGATCCATCTGCTCCGAACTCCGAACAATGGACTAAAACTGTTTTTATAAAGCACAACATGGACGTGACAAAGACGGACCTTCTTTCATAAAATCCTTCCCTTATTGGTCCCCGTGACATTCAGGACAAGTCCCGCCCCCCTGCCTATAACCCGCGTGATAACGGGATGTTTGATTTATATTGTAACTTGAATCTCTTTGTTCTAAGTGGTGAAACCAGTTCAACCCAGTTTGACATGCACATGTAAACAAATAACAGACTACAAATATAGCAAACTAAGAATATAATCATTTAAGTAAAGTACTTAATACCAAAACAAATAAAGAAAAAAATAGATAAACACACAGATATATTGAACACATTGAACTCATAAACATTCATTATTGTATAATATGTCATTTGGTTCTAACTGGCTCTAGAACAATAATTTTAGGGTAGAACCCAATAAATATAAAAATACTAAAACAAATTTTGCTCAGATTGGAAAAAATTCTGGCTTGACGGTCTGGTTTCCCACAATATTTCTGTGGAGCCCCATGTGACTGGGACCCCTGGCCACAAGCCCACGTCTTCATCCACCCTTACTTTGACAGTGTTGATGATGGTATTGAAGTTATTGAGAATGGTTTTGATGATAGCGGTCATGATGATGTCACTGACCGTGCTCACTGGGCTATTATGGCAGTAATGCAGATGTAACCATGATGTTGATGGTAGTATCAGAGTGCACTTGACTGCATGTGCTACCTACAGACTCAACCTGTGCTGTGCACGCACGCACACACGCACGCACGCACGCACACAGAGCTCAGTGCAGCCTGACAGTCTTCCCTCTCCATCTGACTGTAGAGAACACACCTTCAGCCATTCATCAGTGTCACCCTGTCGCCGTCGGTTACGGCCTGGGGCCCGTCGCGTCTTCATTACGGTCCACACAAATCTGAAATAAAACCACAGATGATTTATTAGCTTCCGATGGCGTGGCGCTGGTTAGCATGGTCTGCCGCCACTTGGGCCTAGAGAGACAGTCCTCAGACATGAGCAGCAGAAATCCAATGTGACAGGGAAATGTTTGTATGATGATATCAGCCTGTGATCACAAGTTCTGCCTGATGAGAGGAGGAGGGTAGTCGGAAATCTGTCACACGGCGGCAGCGTCTATTTGTTTTTTTCTTTTTATGTGTGTGATATTTGTCAGTCACACTCAGAAGGTGCCTTCCAGTGAACACCACAGAGCTGTCACTGAATGTCATCTGCTCCTCCAGGATCTGTGTGTGTGTGTGTGTGTGTGTTAACATTATATTACCATTGATGCAATTTGGACCTCATGCAGAATTTTATCATAAATGTATGGAACCTGAAGGTTTTACTGGGTAATGGCTTCTTTGTGGGTGATGTAATTATGCTGTTAATAACGTGCTGCAGATATATATGGAAATAAAATAAAATACCCCTTTTTTCCCTACAACTGCCTTTTTTATTTGGCCTTAAGCGTTGTTAATCCAGTTATAAATAAGTTGCTTATTGCTGAGGCCATCTAATATGGCCATAGGGTATTCAAAGGCTTTTTAATCCGTCTGTCCGTCTGTCTGTGCTCACCATAAGTCCAGTGCTATTACTGCTATGGTCTTGAAATTGACAGGGAACATTCTTGGGACACAGACCTTGGACAAGTTTAAAGATGCCTAACACTGACCTATTTTAAGATGTATTTTAAGACATCAAAAAGTCACAATCTGTACCTAATTTTATGCTATGATCTCTTGGACGTTAGCATGGTGACATCACTTCCTTGTGTCGCCAGCTGCTAACTTCACTTTGTTTTTGGCTAGAAATAACACCTTTCTCATATATTATGTAAAACTAGCCAGAAATCAACACTTCTAAAATGGAAAACGCTGTTTTGTAACCTGATAAAACCTCTGGAAGGATTTACAAAACATTTAGTGAATGTTAGCGTGATGACGTCAATTCCTGGTTTCACTAGCTGCTAGCTTCACTTCTTTTTTTGGCTAGAAATAACGTCTTTCTCATATATTATGTAAAACTAGCCAGAAATCAACACTTCTAAAACCGAAAACAGTTTTGTAACCTGATAACACCTCTGGAAGGATTTACAAAACATTTAGCGGACGTTAGCGTGATGACGTCAATTCCTGGTTTCACTAGCTGCTAACTTCACTTTGTTTTTGGCTAGAAATAACACCTTTCTCATATATTATGTAAAACTAGCCAGAAATCAACACTTCTAAAACTGAAAACAGTTTTGTAACCTGATAACACCTCTGGAAGGATTTACAAAACATTTAGCGGACGTTAGCGTGATGACGTCAATTCCTGGTTTCACTAGCTGCTAACTTCACTTTGTTTTTGGCTAGAAATAACACCTAACACTTCTAAAACCGAAAACAGTTTTGTAACCTGATAACACCTCTGGAAGGATTTACAAAACATTTAGCGGACGTTAGCGTGATGACGTCAATTCCTGGTTTCACTAGCTGCTAACTTCACTTCATTTTTAGAAATAACACCTTTTCATATATTATGTTAAAACTAGCGATAAATACTAAATAATAAATAAACACTTCTAAAACTGAAATGCTGTTTTTAGAACCCAGTAACACCTCTAAACTGATTTACAAGACAATTCATGGATGTTTATTGAACATGTACAAATTGTATGTAAGACAGTAGGATCTTTAATAATTAATTAAACAACTGCAAATTATAAAGAACACAATGCTCATATGGCCAATGGTATTTTAGCATTGTGTTATATTTTTTTCTTTTCTCATCATCATAGCATGTAGATTCTATATATATTATTTGGCTGAGTAAAATATACTCTGCCGGGATAACATTTGGTCCCAGTCTAAATAGAGTAAAATACACTCTATTATAAAGTGAATTCAGCTCTACTGTCTTGACAAATCAAGTGCTTCTAGTCCAATAAGAGCTGATTTTACACTGTGATAGAGTATACTTAACTCTGGGATCAAATGTTATCCCAGCAGAGTACATTTTACTCTGCAAAATTTACTGTGCAGCTTATTAAAGCTACAGTGTGTAGAATTTAGTGCCATCTACATGTGATTGCATTATTCCTTTGTGGGGCACAATTTTGGTTTCCTTCACATTTTCATTTCTTTGGTGATGGGGATCCATGCCTTTGTACATTCTCTTGTGATAAGCAACATGCATAGTTCTCCATTTCACACAAATGAGCTGTCTCAAATTTGTAAACCAGCACTAGCAACCAGTAGGAATGACTAATTCTTCTTTTTTTTTTTTTACTTCGGTTTTCTAGCTGTGCTGCAAAATGCAAAAGGCATAGTACATGTGTCCCTTTTGTTCAACTGTCAAATACCCCATTGTGATTTTGAGGGAATTGTGCATTTGAAAATAAGTGACGAGCTATTTTCGTGGATGCAACATGACGTCTCTCTCCCTGCGCCCTTTACTTCCACTTTACATGAGTCCAAAAGACAAAAGATGAGGATTTACACTATTTCTGTTGCGCTTTTGAGCCTCTCACCCTGGATTTGTCCCAGAATGACTGTTTTAGAGGCCAATCCAGATGACAGACCTCCAGCTGACTCCAGGCCAGTTCAGAGAGCAGCCTTGCAGCTGAGACCTGCAGGTGTCACATTGTCCAGGTTGTCAGTAACCCAATTACACCTGGATCGCCAGGGACGCACTCACTCCAGCAATTAAAGTGAGAGTCAAGGCATTATATTAAAATGTGATAAACACTCATGCAGACTGGAAGGAAACCACTCATAATAAGTGTTGAAGAAAGAGGAGATAAGCCTGCACATAAACATGCAGTTACTTGGAATTAATTATTTATATGAAGGCAGCTCAGGTAGATGGAGTGTAGACGTCTGTGGCAATAAATGTTGAAAAGTTGTTTTTCAGCACCTTTTGTCCCTTATCTCCCAAACCTCCGTTTCTTTGTTGTTCTTGCTTCCTCTGTCTGCAGCTCGAACACGATTGCATCCTTTAGCTTCAATCCACAGTCATTCTCCACTCTTCTAATGGCGTGTGCAAGCACGTGTGAGCGCGTGTGCCTCCAGGATCGTGCGTGAGCATGTGTGCACACTGTGGATGTATATTTGTGAGTAGGGGGTGTTGTGGTAAAGCCTGAGTGTGTGTCGGTGCACTCTAATGGTGTTTAATGCCCAGACTAATGGTTTCAGCAGGGAATCCTTGCGCGGAGCTCGAGTCCAGGCCCGGGCTGATGGTTGGCAGGACCATCCCTCATCCTGATACCGCAAGGAGGTGAGAGCCAGGAGAACGTGCACGTGAGAATGTACACACACACACACACACACACACACACACACACACACACACACACACACACACACACACACACACACACACACACACAAAGTCATCTCTTCTAGCTTGATTGCACACTCAGATTCTATTCCTTTGTTTCCTCCTGACTCTCATTTCACTCTCGCTCACTCTCTCTCTCTCTCTCTCTCTCTCTCTCTCTCTCTCTCTCTCTCTCTCTCTCTCTCTCTCTCTCTCTCTCTCTCTCTCTCTCTCTCTCTCTCTGCCTCTTTGTATTAGCTGTTCTATCACACTGCTTTTCTCTGTCTGACTGTCTTTAAAGGACTGAGTTCATCAATCATTTTAGCAGTAACACTGTCAATAATGTCAAATAATATTGTATAAATTTGAATTGTCAATTAGACACAGCTCAAAACTTCTATCTGTCCATTAATTTAAAGGTGAAGGTGAATATTCACAAAAAAAATTGCTTTGTGTTGAAATCTGGTGGTCATAAAGAATCTTGGTTTCTGCAGTATACTGCACAATTATTACTGATTTTGTTGCTGGTAAAGTATTTATTTGGGGCAGATTCAGTGGTAAATATAGTGAGTCTTTGAAATTAACTTGGATTCTTTTTTAATGCATTTCACTGGGAATGCAAACTCTTCATACTCTCTGGCCATGATGCACAGATGGCTGTTGACCTGACTGTGATTTCTCAAGTGGCAGCTGATTTGACCACAATGTTTATCAGCTATATTTGTCTCTTTCTGCTTCAATTTTGCATTTAAAAATGTATTTATTTACTGATTTATTTGCACTTTTAGTCACAACTGAAGGTCTACCATGTTTCCCCAGCTCTGTGATAGTACATTAAGGGTCTGAGTTTGAGATTATCCTGTAAAAAGACTATGACTTCCTGAATCTGGCCATTTGTAGGCAGTGAAAGTGTTGAACTTGTACAGACATTCACTCGGCAGGCAGTGTCCGTGTGAATTTGCACCTGCGTCTGTGTGCATCTGCAGGCTGTATTCGTACATATCTGCAGGCTGCACCTGTGCATATCTGCAAGCTTTTGGTGCACATCTGCAGGCTGCATCCATACATGTCTGCAGGCTGTGTCTGTTTGTGTCTGGAGGCTGCATCTCTGTGGATCTACAGTCTCTCTGCACATTTGCATGGTGAGTCCTGGTGCATCTGAAAGCTGTCTGCGTGCATCTGCAAGGTGCATGCAGACAGCTCAGCAGTTCCTTGGGCTTCTGCAGGGTGCATCTGTTAAAATAGTAAATGGACTGCATTTATATAGCACTTTTCCATCTGCATCAGAAGCTCAAAGTGCTTTACAATAATGCCTCACATTCATTTCCTGAATCTGGCCATTTGTAGGCAGTGAAAGTGTTAAACTTGTACAGACATTCACTTATCTCGACATTAGTGGGGTTTCCATGGTCCTCCAAACTGCACAGTTTGAAGCTATAAATTGAAAACACTTAATGGAAATCTGCATTAAAAAAAAAGTCTCAAATATTGCAAAATAGTTTTTACACTCGCAAGAGGTGGTTTTTCAGGTGATTTGAAATATCCATATTTTTGCAAACGTGAAATGGAAACACTTTATTCAAATTATATTATGGCAATGCTGGATTTAAAAAAGCAATGAAATGGTAATATTTAGGGGGACTTACCTATCAGTCGTTATGACTACTGGAATTGGGCAGCTCAGTCTCGTTGAGGGCGGGTGATAAAGGGGTAAAATATGACACGTATGCTGTAATTTCTCTACTTCCGGGGACAGAAACACAGCACTTTCTCTGAGATTTTTGCCAAATTGCATGCAAACAAAGTGAAAATACAAAGAAAAAGTGACGATGCGGTGGAAAGTGGACACAATTATTTTGCAAATATTGTGCAACGGGAGCAGCTGTCCCCATATCACGCAGGATTCACACGAGAATGCGGTGTCCTATTACAGTTCTCGTGGCAGCCACAGTTGAAGCACAGTTATTGCAAGAAGACAGACCCAGCAGTCACATTCCATCAGTTAATGGAAATTCTGTAATTTTGCTATTGTGCTGCTGTGTCAACATTCTGAAAATATCACTTAACTTTTGTAGAAAATCTGTAAAGGAAACCCAGAGTGGGACATTCATGTCTCTGGTTCCTCGCACTTTGAGATCAGGAGATGCCTGGGAAGAGTTTATGGAGTCATGAGGTCAATGAAAAAAGGTGTTTGGTGGTGCCGATATTTTTTGCAGGAGAGCAAAGGTCCAAGTCTTTAGGGCCCTGGTGCATCTTACTGTGTGATTGTGAGACTTTGATGGGAACCAGTGATGACTGGATATTTATGGTCTCTTTGGAGGATCCTTCGGTACCACTGGAATGAGTTTGTCTCAAATGAGTGGTTACTTAGGGAGACTTAGATTAGAAGTATAACTTCCATGGTGAGGAGCCATGTGGCCATGTGATGCATTTCTCTGGATGTGATCTCGGCCTCAGGTGCCTCAACATTGTGGACCATAGCTGCTGAAGGCCAAGGGGGCGCATATGTTTCATCTGTCTGCAGCAGATAACTTGGCACTTTTGAGAGATGGGGAAGGACTGGGTATCTGTGGGGTGGCTGCCATCCTGGACCCGTGGCAGTTCTGTGATTTGACTTGACTCGACATGACATGCGACACTGACTTCTAACTAATTTTTCTGAAACTCAGATCACTTTGTCTGTAGCCGACTCTCAATCATTTCACCTACTTTGGTCCAAACTGGAAAACAAATTCTTTGTTGTTTTGTTCAGACACTATTTCAAATTTGCTGACTGAGCATGCACTAGGAAAAACTACAGGTACGTGGAACTTGTAGTTAAAGAAGGGTTGCATAAGAAGGTTCTGCTGCCATGTGCGTTTGTATTTGTTTCTAAAAGAGAACAAAGATTGTCAGTATGTTGCAGCTCTGGGAGAAAATGTAGCCACAGTGGAATTGTATGAAACTGTGTGCAGGCAAAACTGGAAATGCATGAGACTGATTTGTTGAGGCCGAGAAAATGCTGCAGAGGGAAAAGTGGTGCAGCAGGCGGGAGTGTGTGTGCATTTCTTGCCGGTGTTTCTGTGTCGACCTGACTCTGTGGGGATATTAAGACACTTGAAGGCAGACTCTGTTTGTAGACCAATCTACTGCCACTTGCGGATCATGCCTGCGTCACAAAATATGAGCACAGCTGTCTCCATGACTGCAAGCTGCATCCTTGCACATCTGAAGGCTGCATTCTTGCACATCTGCACGCAGTGTCCGTGTGAATTTGCACCTGCGTCTGTGCGCATCTGCAGGCTGTATTCGTACGAATCTGCAGGCTGCACCTGTGCATATCTGCAAGCTTTCGGTGCACATCTGCAGGCTGCATCCATGCATGTCTGCAGACTGTGTCTGTGTGTGTCTGGAGTCTGCATCTCTGTGGATCTACAGTCTCTCTGCACATTTGCATGGTGAGTCCTGGTGCATCTGCAAGCTGTCTGTGTGCATCTGCAGGGTGCATCCATTAAAATAGTAAATGGACTGCATTTATATAGCACTTTTCCATCTGCATCAGAAGCTCAAAGCTTTACAATAATGCCTCACATTCACTACGATGTCAGGGTGCTGCCATACAAGGCACCCATTACACACCGGGAGCCACTAGGGGATTAAGGACCTTGCCCAAGGGCCCTTAGTGGTTATCTGGTCAGACTGGGGTTTGAACCAAGGATCCTCTGGTCTGAAGCCCAACGCTAAACCACTAGACCGTCATCTCCCATCAAAATGATGAATGAAATTGCTAGATTCTGTCATTCATTCATTCATTCATTCATTCATTCATTCATTCATTCATTTTCTGATGCTTATCTGGGTCAGGGCAGCAGTAGCAATAGACCAAGCAGCTCATCCAACACTTCACTATCCTCAGCCACATCTTCTAATGCTTCCTGGAGATTCCTGAGGCATTCCCAAGCCATCTGAGAAATACAATCCCTTCAGCATGTTGTTGGTCTTCCCTCCTACTTAGATAGGCCTAGAAGACCTCCAGAGGGAGAACACCAGGGGGCATCTTCACCACATGTCCAACCCACCTTAGCTGGCTCCTGTCAATGTGATAAAGCAGCCGCTGTACTCAGTTTGCATTTGTAGCTTGGACATCTCCTGCAGTTTTGAGGTTGAGTAGAGAGAGGACAGGCTGCGATGGTTGGGCTAAAGTGAAAACTAGATCAAGGGAGGGAAAGCTGGTGAGGAAGTAACGGGAAACGCAAGTTGGAGACTGTTTGAAGGCAATGAGGTAATAGAGCAACATAAAGGGGAGGCAGAGCAACATAAAGGGGAGGCAGAGAGTATTTGGGTGTATATGTCGGGGAGGTATCGGGGTAAGCTGGAGTGGGGCAGTTGGAGGCTCAGGGGTGGGGTTGGGGTGTGGGGTGTCGATACAGATGCTCTGTGACCGGGTGTCACAACTCGGGCCAGGAAGCTGAATCCAACGATTAATCACTGGGCCCCTCAGCTTGTAATCAAACGGGCTCTGGCCATGATGTATGAGCCATGTCACAATTACTGACTCACTCACATGTGCGCACGCGCACACACACATACAGACATTGCACTCATGACTGATCATGTGCACAGATGCAAACACGGGCATACGACGACGAATGCACTGCACGAAACAACCTCCGGCGGCTCGCTGGGATTATGGCTGTCTTCCAAAAGGCCACTAGGCCAGACTTCAAAGACACAAATGTAAACATCCTACAACAAAGGCAACACATATTATAATAATAGTCAGCAACACACGGCAAAATGGCGCTGAATGTCAGCATGAGGAAAGATGAGAAAGAGGGCGAAGAGAAGAAAGGTGCACAAAGTGAGTCAGTGGGAGTTCAGGACTAATGAGGAAGATAGATATACTGGATAATGGGAGTAGAAGAAAGACAGATGAAAAGATTGGAGAACTAAAGGAGAGGAAGCAGAAGTAAGTGCGAGAGAGGGTGTAAATGAATGAATCAGAGAAGAGATAATGAGAGAGCAAGAGAGAGAGAGAGAGGGCTGAGGAGGGATGAAGAGGTGAATCCGTAGGGATGAGGCTAAAGCTCTTGGTCAGCGGATTCTGCCTGCGATGGTGGACAGGCCAGCTGACAGGATGAATAATTTAGGACGAGTTGTGGACATCGATCCCACAATACACTCCTGCCTGTCCACACCATCCCAATCACATATTTCCAGACACATGTGGATGTCCGTGTGTGCACAGAAATCATTCTCAGCAGTTCCTTGGAATGGTGTTGACCGCTATCAGGCCAAGCGGTTTCTCTCTAGCTCCCCTTGCATTATTTAACTATGTCAGTGTCTGAAAGGTGTACTTTAAAAAGAGATTAACCTTAATTGTTCTGCCATATCTCATGTAGTTAATCAGAATTTAAAGAATGGAGTCGTTTATAGGTTGGGATGACTGTGATTGCTTTAAAAAAGTGTTGTCTCGTCCATTTGCAAATTACCTACTAAAAATATGACCGAATTCAAATGTCATAATCTATCCATCCCACTTATTCCAGTTCAGGGTCAAGGAGGATTGGAGCTGTTTTCAGTGATCATTGGGCAAGAGGTGGAGAAAACGCTGTAGAGGCCACTCTCCATCGTGCTGTCTCAAATGTCATAATATTAATTTCAATTTATTTTCATTTATATAGTGTCAAATCACAAAAAGTTGCCTCAAGGCGCTTCACACAAGTAAGGTCTAACCTTACCAACCCCCAGAGCAAGCACATAGGCGACAGTGGTAAGGAAAAACTCCCTCTGAGGAAGAAACCTCAAGCAGACCAGACTCAAAGGGGTGACCCTCTGCTTGGGCCATGCTACTGACAGAAATTACAAAACAATTCACAAAACAATATAGAGAAAATGTTGCCGGTGCACAGGACAAGAGGGTTTCCAAAGCAGACACCACCGCACCTCAAACAGAGAGAGAGAGAAAAAAAATCAGGCATAATAATCTAATCTAGAGGAAACAAATGCAATGTATTAGGGTCTCAGCATCAACCATAGACAGGATAGGACGAATCTTCGCTATATTTCTCAGGTGGAGGAAAGCAGTCCTCATGATGTCTTTAATGTGGAGGTCAAAGGACAACGTAGGATCAAAAATTACCCCAAGGTCCCTCCCTTTGTCAGTGTGATTTATGACACACAAGCCTACGCTAAGCGTCAGATGGTCAAATTGATGCTGATGTCTTACTGGACCAATAACCATCATTTCAGTCTTATCAGAATTTAAAAGTAGGAAGTTGCTCGACATCCAGCTTCTCACTAATGAAAGACAATCTTGTAAGGATTTTATGTGGACGAGATTACCAGCAGTTATCGGCATGTATAACTGAGTATCATCAGCATAGCAGTGAAAGGTAATCCCAAAACGCCATAATATGTGTCCATGGGGTGCTATGTAAAGGAGGAAAAGCAGGGGGGCTAAGACAGACCCCTGTGGAATGCCAAATTTCGTCACTAAGGTTTGATGTAGTGTTATTGTACAAAACACACTGAGAATGACTGGTCAGGTATGACGTCAACCACGCAAGGACACTCCCAGTAATCCCAAAATGATTCTCCAGAATATGATGAACCACGATATGAAATGCAACACTGAGATCTAACAGCACCAGAACCGTAGTGGTGTCTGAGTCCATTGCAAGCAGAAGATCATTCACCACTTTAGTGAGAGCCGTCTCTGTGGAGTGATATTTTCTATAAGCTGACTGCAGTGGCTCAAAAAGATTATTCTCAGTAAGATAGTCCATGAGCTGCCATGAAACCACTTTTTCCAGAATTTTGGAGCAAAATGATATATTTGATATCGGCTTATAGTTTTTCAATACACTAGGGTGAAGATTAGATTTCTTAAGTAATGGTTTAATCACTGCAGATTTGAAACATTTAGGAACAGATCCAGAATTTGATGAGAGATTAATCATTTCCAACATAGTTGGCCCAAGAGTGGGACACAGATCCTTAAGCAGTTTTGTTGGTATAGGATCAAATAAGCAGGTTGTGCTTTTTGTAGACGTTATGAGTTTCGTCAGCACACCTCATGAGATACTATCAAATTCTGCAAATCTAGGTAATATCTCAGGAATAGCACCCACCTCAATAGCAGGGTGTAGTGGCTGGGTTAAGGCATGCTGGTATATGTTTAACCTAATGTCTTCTATTTTCTTCTCAAAGTAATCCAAGAAATCTTGTGCTGTAAAAGGAGAGCAACTTACAGGTGGTTGTCCATGAATAAGTGTTGCCACCATCTCAAATAAGAACTTTGAGTTATGCTTGTTTTTGCTGATCAAATCAGAGTAATACTGTAGGTCCACTTTGTAGCCAGTAATGCATGATTATAGTCTAAGGGCCCTGTCCCACTAGCGTTTAGGAGGATTTGCAGATGGAATGCGCACAAAAGTGGCCCACATCCGCCAAACAACCGCAATAACCGTGTAACATTCCTGTATGAGTCGGCCACAATCCGAACACGTCCGTGATCATCCGCAGAGGCACGCAGGATTTTTGAGCAGCTCAAAAATCCTGCTTCGGATGAGATTCGCATCACTGCCTGAACACATACTGAAGACATACGCAGGACATACACAACCAGCGCGCCGCATATCCCCTGTCATCCGCCGATATCCGCAACTGACGGGTTGGCGCGGCTTGGCGGCGGACCGGGACAGCGTGCAAAACAGATATGACGCATGCCCAGCACAGCCACATCACGGTCACAAATGGTATGTCGCGCATGCAGACAGAGTGGGCACGGATGAAGCGAGTGCATCACGGCTGCTGTGCCCCTCACGGGGGCGCCTCCGCGGTCGCCTTCGCTTCTGTTCCCTGTTATATCCGCTTTTCTTCCTCATGTATTCGCTGATCCACCCCGGGACATTTGTCATTTACGCCCACCTTTGTTGCGGACGCTCAGCTTTTGTCTCTTCATTTCATGCACAATCCTCCTAAACGCCAGTGGGACAGGGCCCTAAGATAGCATCACACCATGTAAGGTGGAATACTTCTAATTTTGAACTACGCCATTTCCATTCTAGACCTCTAGCCTTATGCTTGAGATCTTGCAAGTAATCATTGAACCAAGGTGATTGTGTTTTGAGGGTGTGTGGTTTTAATAATATAAAAAATGTAATAGTTTTAATAGCTTTTTTTAAGTTTTAATAAAATAAATATTAAAGTTGTCGCCTTTGGGTGGCACTTTGGCTTAGTGGTTAGCACTGTTACCTCACAACACCAAGGTCCTGAGACCACCCGGTCCTTTGTGTGGTGCTTGCAACCTTGTGTTTGCGTGGATTCTCTCCAGTTGCTGCAGCTTCCTCCCACTTCTAAAGACATACAAGTTAGGTGAATTCCTCTAGCCCTATGACTGCTGGGATAGGGTCCAGCCCTGATGACCCTTGATTGGAGTAAGTCGGTATAGAAAGTGAATGAATGAATGAATGTCTGTCTTTCTGTCTGTCTGTTCATTATGCTGATAATCCTGGGACCTTTGCCTGATTTCCACCAAACCTGGTATGTGAATGAAGGTCGGGTTCAAAATTGCCCTTAAAGGATTTGTTTTGGCAAGGGTCAAGGTCACTGGGGACAAAGGGTAAATTAGTGATTACCCCTTTCCCTTCCCACCCAATATCAAATAGGTCAAAATGTAAGTTTTTCTGCTCCATTTTGCACTAAACGTGGCACACATGTGAAGGCTTCTTCTGGAGTGATCCAAAGGTCAAATATCAGGGACAATTTCATGTCTCCACGTCTGTTTGTGGGCCTCCTCCCAGGTCCTTTTGGTACTCTCTACAAAACTTGATATGTGAGTGAAGGTCAACTCCAAAATTGTCCATAAGTAATTAATTTTGGCAAAGGTCAAGGAATTTGATTTTCATCCTGATCTGCTCCAAATGTGGCACACCTTCAGGTGGATTCTAGAACTGCCCTGGGAAGGTCAACCGCAGATCAGTCAATTGAGGTCAAGGTCATTGGGGTCAAATGTGAGATTGCCATAGCCCTTACTGTCTTCATACCCAGGGGTACTATTCCCTAAGACACATGTAATTTGGTCATATTCTGTAAATCCAAAGGACAATGGAGGATAACCTTAAGGAGGACAAGAAATTTAAGTGGATAGTAGGCATAAGTGTAAAACTCTCTGAATATCTGCTAGATTGAAAAGCACTATAGAAATGCAGTTCTTATAATCTCTGCATTAAAATAAAACTTATGGCAAAATTTCCTCAAAGGTAATTGTCACCTGCATCTCCAGCGAAGTGAACCAGTATAGGTTTTATGTAGGTTCAGTCAGTATGAAACCTCATCGTTCAATAACCTTAACTTGTATTTAAAATAAGACAAGATATCTATGTTCATTTGTCAGACAATTTAATGGCAGTGTTTCAGTGAAGTGAGTTTCCAGCACAGTTCTATACACCTTTTATGAACAGCAAGTGAATAATAGTTTGATGCTTTTTCCAGCACATACTAAAGATATAAGTAACTCATCCAGCTGTAAAAACTGATGGTTTCAGAGAAGAAAAGTACATCGTGCACATTGTCATCAATCACCACAAATATTTTCTCTGGCTGAAGATGGAGCATCATCTAAAAACAATAATATATCATCAGCATAAAGGTTGTGATGATGAATGGGTGTTTTTGCTCCTGTCATGTATTGTTTTAACAACATTATAGCTACTGTTCATTTTAATAAAAACTGGAAACAAAGAATGGTGGAGCGGACATCACTGCTGGGTGCCCCTCTGGAATTTTAACATTCATGGTGACCCCAATGTTGTGTAGCACCTGGCCTTAATTGATGAATATAAGATTTTGATCCAATTTATTATTTCTGAAGAGTCAAACAAAATTTTCAAGTTCATTTTTTTACATTTTTTTCTGCATTCAATAAGAATATGATTGGTTTTGTTTGTTGAATAGATGTTAAACATTCTACATATATTTCATGACCATCTCACCTTAATTAAACCAGTTTGCTTGGAGTGTATTATAAACTGGATGACTATTTATGTTCTTGATTTTTTTTTATATCTATTAATAAGTGACAAGGGATGTAGCTAGATGGTAAAGCAAGGTCTTTTTTTTGTTTCAATGAGTGTGATTATTGCAGAATTCATGCTGTCAGGGATATTCAATTTCTGTCTTCTTAATCTGGGATATTGCTTTTCTGAAAATGGGAGCAAAAATGGTCCAGAAATGTTTATAAAACTCACCAGGGAAATCATCAGGTCATGGTGCTTTGGTGTTTGGAATGTTATTGAGTGCAATAAGTAATTCATCTGATATTATGCGTAAATTGCGGCAATTAACTTGTGTGTCTGTACTTGTGATAAATCAATGACATTATACAAGAGCTTCTTATCTGAGGTGGAGCCATTTTGTAGTTAATATAATTTGGCATGATAGCTTTGGAATGCTTTACTTATTTCTTTTGAGTGGAGGACTGCTTGACTGCTATTCTTTCTTGATTCTGCTCACCCATAGCAAGAATGTGCAAGAACCAGTCGGACACGGCAAATATTGCCATAATCTGACACAGTCTGGAGGAAAAGAAGTGTGGTCAGCAGTGTCAGAACGCATCAGGATTACCTCATCCACACCTGCATGATGGCATCCAAAGTGCATGTAGACAAGAGGTAGATGACACAGACTGCTGTCAGATGGCCAAAAAAGGCGCTGAAGACTGCCCGATGTTCAAACGTCTGGATGACAAAAACGGGAATGGAGTGGGAGGGAGCACTGTGTTCCTACACAGTGTGTGTGTGGCTGAAATTACCACTCAGCCATGTGTGTGTGTGTGTGTGTGTGTGTGTGTGTGTGTGTGTGTATGTATGCATAGCGCTGCATGAGCCAAAAAACGTGCGCTGGGCACATGTGCGCGCGTGCCACTGGACAGCTTTGGTGAACGTTTGCTTTTCCATAGGTCAGACGGAGCCTTTCCAGGGAACTTTAATTTCTTTTTACTTTTTTGCTCACTTCAGGAGCACAACGCATCACTATACGTGGCACGTGCAGGTCATACCGGCAGGCTTTGCTGTGCCAGATCCATCTCGAGGTTCCCTTGTATGAGCTCAAATCATTTCGGATCCTGTTTTTCCTCCATCGGAATATGTAAATTGCGGTCAGGTGGTCCTCAGATTGTGCATGGACCGCCGTCGGATAGGTGTCCCATCTCGATGACACCCGGTGGGTTTTCAACATGTGCATCACACTTGGGGCCGTCAGCTAATTTTGACTCTTGGTTGTCAGAACGTTTTGGAACTGAAACCCGACACTTTTTGCATGTGCTCTGATTCATTCATTCTGACGCCATTCTGCATGGTTCTGGCTATGTGTGACGGAGGTATTACTGAATGAATACACACACACATATATATGTATATATGCACACACAATTTGAAGGCTGTTTCTACGTTTGTGTTTTTCTGAGCAGTTGCGCATCACACAGCGGTGAACATTTGCTTAATCACTGCTGATAGGTTCCAGCTGAACCTGAGGGGAAAGTGGCTGGAATGAGGAAAGGCCCATATAATTTTACCATTTTCTCCAAGCATCTGTGGTGTGGGAGTTGAGCTCCTCCAGGCAGGTGGAGATGCTGATCTCCTGGCATTGCAAGCAATCTTTGTTTCAATCTTGTGGACAGATGTACATATGGGGAAGATAAGACTTCTTGTCCCACTCTGGAAAGAAGACTGAAAGAATTATTCTTAACAGAATTCAATCCCAGTAACTCACCACTCACTAAAACTTGGCCATCCTAGCTATAAAAGAATTTACAAAATTTCAGTTGTGTTTCCTTGGCAAAATGGAGCCACATCATAGGTATGTCTTTAGACAAAAGAAGTCATGGGGAATATCCAGTCTGATGCTTTTTAAATATCTGTTCATCCAAAATTAGTTCCCCAATTTGTGGCCATCTAAAAAAAAAAAAAAAAAGAAAAAAAAAAGGTAATTCACCGTGAGAAAGAGTTTTGAAATTGTAATTTAAAAAAAAAAAGTTTTTATTTACATTTCAGAACACACAAAATAAAATGAGATTATGGAAACATTTTGTTTCTTAAGGGATTTTTTTTTAATCATCCAAAAACTAAATAAATAAAATTCTTGTAAGATTTTAAACATTTTTAATTTAATGAATTTATTTATTTATTTATTTATTTATAGACTTGACTTACAGGTTGTTTTCTTACTCCAAAAAAAAAAAAAAAATTATTAAGTACATGCAGAGCATCCTGCTGAACTTCGAGTGTACTGGCCACAGGATCTTGATTAAACATTCAAAAATTTGTAACAAGACGTGAAAATAGTAATGTGCAAAAATTGCTACATATTGGAATATATTTTTCTGCTAAATTCGTACATATTCCATGTGTTGCTTTGCAGGGAGGCAGTGATGATGTCATGGACACCAAGGTGGCAGATCACCTGGCTGCCAAAAAAAAAAAAATGCAGTCAGTCTTCTTATAGTTATTATTATTATTATTATTATTATTATTATTATTATTATTATAGTTATTATTCCTTTGTCCCTCAGGCCATCAGACTGTACAACTCCTCACTCGGAGGAGGAGGAGTAACAGGAAGACAGAGGACGGGAATGAGAGGAACAGTATATTTAATATTATATTTATATTTACAAATTGTTGCTTTCACTTTTGATACTCTGTGTGCTTCTTACCCTGTGTGCTGCTATACAATGCAAATGGAACCTCAATTTTCCTGAGGGAGTCTTCCCAAGGAATTAATAAAGTTCTATCTAATCTAATCTTATTATTCTTATTCAAGTCCTAAACTGAACCAAAACACAAACGCACATTTCTGAATATTAAGTGCACATTGCGTGTTCTTGTGGACCTTTGAACCTGCATTCGTATAACGCTTAGAAAACAATTCACCTTCTGTGTAACATAACAGTGCTGATGTTTCCCATCATCATCGGTGTGGAACATCATGTATTGCAGTTTGGTGACTTGGGAAAGAGACCAGAGTGGGAGTCATCAGCGACCCACGAGATACAGGAAATGTGAGATATTTTTGCCTTGTGCTCCTGTATTCTGTGACTTCTGCTGGCCTTCAGTAGCTTCATGAAGTCCTTCCAGTTTGCTCCCTGGGCTTCCTGTCTAAACATGAAACTTCCCGATAGAGTGAGATGTCTCTGACCCCCAGCGGACCGCCGTCCAAACATAACATGACTGCTTCCACCTCCCTTCTCCTCTAACAAGAAGAAACGAGAGTACAGAGAGGAACGTTTTGGTAGAACCTTTTTCTTGCAAAGCTGAAAATCAAAAATCAAAAACCAAAGATGACAACTTCAAAAATGTATTAGTTTATTACTTCAGCTTGACATTAACCACCTGAAATGATAAGCACCCACTTAAATCACAGTCTTACATTTTTTTTTAGTAACATTCCCCGAGCCTCTGGCACAACACCAGACCATTTTTTAACCTGGTGGAACAATGTTTCTCCCAAATCTCTTCAGCTTTGCAGGCACCTCTCCTCTTCATTCATCACACAGCCTGAACGAGTGACCGGAGAATGACCTCGCCTGCGTGCACGCACACAAGCTGTACACACACACACACACACACACAAATCCACAAACACGGCATCAACTCGCACAAAAGCAGAATTCATTTATCACAAACGATGGATACCTTGGAACACATGCCCCAACATGCGTGCGCCTACACACACACACACACACACACACACACACACACACACACACACACACACACGTTCAGCAGAGGCGTGCACGCTCACACGCGTTCCTATCACATCCGTTACAGATGGGTTCTCCTCCTCCTCAGTCCTAAATGAATATAAATATGTCTGTTTGACATCATTCATCTGCCAGAGAAGAACACATTTACAGCATCCAGCCAAAAGAGGCAGTGTTGCTCTCTGCTCGGCTGCAGAGGGACCCACACGGAAAAGACAAAGTGGAGAGAAAGGAAGAGATAAAGATGAGCCAAGGGCATCGTATAAGGTTGGAGTAAAGCTTTGCTGAATGCACATGCAAGAAAAAGAGAAAAACTTTCAAAAGTAAAGATATAACTTCAATCTGGTCTAAGACAAAATCGGGATATTATTGTTATTATCCATCCATTCATTTTCTATACCCACTTACTCCAATTAAGGGTCATGGCATTGGGTTGACAAAAACACAGTGAATGGTGCTTATTACAGTGTTGGGCTTAAATTAATTTGATTCATTCCCCTATAACAATTCTGATAAACGGTGTCATGGTGGATAGTGGTTAGCACTGTTACCTCAGCAAGAAGGTCGTGGCATCACATCCCTCCTGGTCCTTTCTGTGTGGATTCCGCGTGTTGTCCCCATGTTTGCGTGGGTTCCCTCCAAGTGTTCCATCTTCCTCCCACATCCAAAAACATGTCAGTTAGGCGAACTGATGACTCTACATTAACCGTAAGTGAGCATGTGTGCAGGTGTGACTGTGTTTGTTTGTCTATATGTGGCCCTGTGACAGACTGGCATCCTGTCCAGGGTGCACACCACCTCACTCTGTGACTGCTGGGATAGGCTCTAGTGCCCCTGTGACCCTTGACTGGAGTAAACTGGTATTGTGAATGAATAAATTCAGATAAATAACAACTGCACTAAGAAATATTTGCCCTAACTTTTAAGATTTATGTAATTTTATTACATGACAAATTCCCATTTATTTTTTTTAGATAATTTTAATACAAACCTACTGAATAAACCTTACATGATGCATATTTATTTGAAATGCATAATCCTCAGCTTTATGTATTTAGTATTAATAAAATATAATTACTCTAAATCAATAATAATGACAGTATTTATTTAAAATACATAAAGTATATTGTTTGACTTGCATAATAATTATGTTACCTATACATAGGTAACATAATTATTATGCAATTAATACTAAATACATAAAGCTGAGGATTATGCATTTCAAATAAATATGCATCATGTAAGGTTTATTCAGTAGGTTTGTATTAAAATTATCTAAAAAAGTAAATGGGAATCAGTCATGTAATAAAATTACATAAATCTTAAAAGTTAGGGAAAATATTTCTGTGAGTGTGTGGGCCTGGAGTAGGTTTGATTTGCATTTCAAAATAAAGGCATCACTTGGAACATCCCGGTGTGGATTTCTAAAAAGTAGCACAGCGACAGAAACGATTAGCACAATTGCCTCCCAAAAAGTCTCTTCTAGTGGTGTGCGATACTGCAAGATTTGGTATCAATCCAATACCAAGTAAATACAGGGCCAGTATCACCGATACTGATACTGATACTTAATTACAATTAAGGTAAATGCATTATCAAATTGTTAACTTTGAATGAAATTTCATGACCTTTAAGTGTTTTATAATTTTTTTCCTTTGAATTATTAATTAGTTAAAACCTAGGAAAGAATTTGTGCAAGGTTTATAGGTAAATAGAAAATACTTTATTGTCATAATAAAAGGTTTTGTTCACAAACAACAGAACAGTAACAAAACAATTTTCCCCACACATTATGTCTGGATTTTTTCTTCAACAAACAAAGTGCACAAAATTATCCCTCGAGAACAAATTAAAACAAATAATTTTTCTCAGGTAAAGTGTTCAGAAACTACAATACAAAAATGTCCCCCTTCATTGCACTTCTTTTTGGATTTTTTTTTTCTTCTTAAATGAAGGGTACAAAATTTATCACTGCATAACAAATGTGTGTGTGTGTGTGTGTGTGTGTGTGTGTGTGTGTGTGTGTGTGTGTGTGTGTGTGTGTGTGTGTGTGTGTGTGTGTGTGTGTGTGTGTGTGTGTGTGTGTGTGTGTGTGTGTGTGTGAGACTACAAAAATAAAGCAACATTTCTACCCTTCAGTGCACTTCTTTTCTAAATGCAGCAGTGCATATAGGAGACAAACTGAAACTAAAGCATCAGTCTCATTACTACACCGGTATTGACCATTATCGATACCAACATTGGTATCGATATTGATTGATACCAGTGTCGTAATGAGATTGATATCTGGATTGATTCCTCCACCACTAGTCTCTTCAAGGTCACTCCTGCATCACTCTCCTCATACACCTATAGCTACATCAGAAAGGACATCCAACATAAAACTTGTGCCAAATCCCAATGGAAAAACTTACTATTCTTATAATGATTTTCATTTCTTTTATATCTTGAAACATAATTTGCTTCAACCGGTGACAGTTTTGCTAAATAACAATGTGGAACTAAATTAGGTGTAAGTGGCATTTCAAAATAAAAGCACATATTGGAAAATCCTGTGGTAGAAGTTGTTTGCAAACTCCACTTACCTTCCAACAATGCCCCTTGTTCAAGGTCACCCCTACTTCTTTTTCCATCCATAACCAGATCAAAAAGTTCATCCAGCATAAAAAACTTGTGCGAAATCAAGATCTGTTATGCTGACCCCGGGCAAAACCGACGAAGCCCAAAGAAATTATAGTTCTTAAGAGGGGTGGTGGGTTCAAGCGCTTAGTGAGGCTTTTGTGAAGGGTTGTTGGAAGTCCTGGGCTGGATTACGACTGCGACTAATGAAATGCATAGAAATGCATGATACCGGTGTAAAAATATCTTGAGGAATAAAAATCTGTGGTTAGGCAAAATCCATACGTGTAAAATTTTGGGGGGAAACCCCCCACCACCACCACCAACACCACCCATGATACACCTAACGTTTCAAACACATTTTATCCTGCCGCTGTCCTCCTAATCAAATCTGATCCTATCTCTTCCCTCATGACAGGCTGCATTGACAATAAAGCGTTTGAAAGCCTATTAGCTCCACTTTCCCTGAGCGTAAAGCCAATGACGATCCGATATCATCAGTAACCGTCTGAGAGAAGATGACGGCCAGACGACAAGTGAGATGTGGACAGACTGAAGGCGCTGAGAGGAGGACGAGATATCAGTGATGGGAACAAATTGAAACAAAATGGCGGTTGATATGCCTAAGGGAGATGTGTAGCGAGATATTGGTAAAAGTCGCTGGTAAGAATTTAGCAAAGAAGGCACCTGGTGTCTTAAATGATTATTTTAACAAGTGATCCCTCTTCTTGTTTGATCTGCTTTGGGGTTTGACACAAAATCATACACCCGTACCTTCAGCGCTAAAGGCACACTTGGTTAAAACTTTTATGCTAGCTTGTCATCTGATTAAGTTCACCGGAATTTGACCTGTGTCCTTCTCCAAAATGTCTCAGCATAATGTACTGCGTGCTGAGCCCTCAGGGAGGCGACAGTGGTTTCAAAGTGAACCGGCTTCTGTTCCAATCTGTGCTCCATATGTCACTGAGCCCATTAGGGAAACACTCGGTTAGCATTACAGCTCGAGTAACCGTCTGTGCTACACGGGAGCCGCCGCGGCCCGACATTAAAAGCGGCTTCTCACTTTGTCTCCCCTTCCTCCCTTTGTGTGGCAGCGCGTAGTAACGAGCCGTCTTTTTTTCCTCAACGCTCTACTTTCTTAAGTGCATCCTCTGTTTCCTCCTCGCACTGCCCGCACTCCACCACTAGAGGCAGTAGAAGAACAGATGTCAGCTTTGACTGTCCATATGGATTAACGTCATCTAACGGTGCTGTCTTGTGCTTTCTGGGAACAATCGCCACTTTCTTTTTCTTTCTTTCTTTTGACTTTTTTTAATCTATGCAAATTTCAACTTCAATTCACAACTTCACATTTGAAGTTTTTTTTTTTTTTAATAAATGATCCATCTCGAGGTGAGGTGGAGGTCAGCGCTGAGTGGCGTGCCTCTGCTCTACTCCTCCTCTTCCCCACCCCCCGTCCACCTCCTCTTCCTCCTCCTCCACTATTCCTGTGACAGAAAGAGCCAGTCTGGTTGCCAAGGAAACTGGCTTTTTCCATGGCCATGTTGGAACATGTTGGGACGGGCACGACGGCTTTGTTTTGCTCGCGATGAAGGATTGCCCCCATGCATGTTTAATTGTCAGACTCATGGTCCCAAACCCAACAACCGTGCCCATCCACCGCGACCCGATTACGTTCAGCGGAGCTTTTGAGACCGCCGTTTTTGCCTGTTTCATCACGCTGCGCATCTTAGCTATTGTCGCGCGCCATTCCTGATGAGTCCAGCTGAGACCACAGATAGTCAGACCAAACAAGGAAGGCACACATATGTCACTTTAGCAATAATGGAAATCTGCTTGGCCAAATAAACACAGCGGCTTGTACACACGAACTCTGAAACATACACAAGACCAGGCGCACAATTCGTTTGGTCTTTTCTTGTGTTTCAGCACCCACCCGTCACTGTTTGGCTCACACAGCAGGGGGAAAAAAATGGCTGAGTGCCATAGCAACGGTGTGTGCTGTTCTGCTAGAGCTGTGATGTATGTGGTGACACTTTTGACCCTCTGGTGAACTCTGTAATGCAGAGGCTGTGCAGGGTCCAGATAGACCGTGGGCGCTCCGTCTACGCCCTACAGTGTATCAAAGGTTCTGTTTGCTTTACACGCCGAGGACACCATGACAGCAAATTCAGAACTGCATACTTTTGCCATGAAAACAAAATAAAATCTCTGCAAACACGTTTGCACACCATTTTGCTGTGGTGACAGTTATTACAACCTGGTATTAATGGGATTCTGTGCTTTGTGATAGGTGTTATGAACTGAATACCTTTTGTAATACCTTGTCAGTCTTCAATTCATTTCATTTATACAGCACCAAGTTACTGCAAAGCGCTATGCACAAGTAAGACCTTACCCAACCCAAGGGGAGGTGATGGTGTAGTGGTTAAAAGCGTTGGGCTTGAGACCAGAGGATCCTTGGTTCAATTCCCAGCCTGGCTGGAAAATCACTAAGGGTGCTTGGGCAAGGTCCTTAATCCCCTAGTTGTTCCCGGTGTGTAGTGGGCGCCTTACATGGCAGCAGCCTCACATCGGGGTGAATGTGAGGCATTGATGTGTAAAGTGCTTGAGCATCTGATGCAGAAGGAAAACCGCTATATAAATGCAGTCCATTTACCAACCAAACAACCAAGGTCTTTGCCAACGCTGATACCTTTGCAGGAACATGAAGGGCCATGTCTTACCGTATGTTTCCGAGGCTTCAACATTATCCAGCAAATTAAAACTATGACTAGATGTCTTTGGTATTACATCTCATGGAAAGATACTGTAGTGTCAAAAAAGCATTTAATAAAGTGGACTCAGATGGTAAGTATCACCTGCATTTTGAGGGAACTAGTAATAATATTATGATAACAGTGTCAAATCTCGCGTGTAATTACGTTCTCGAGATTTCATTGTCACTGTAAACAACTTGTTTGCAACATTGTGTCGTTATGGAGGTGAGTTCAACCAAAATATGGTGTTTAACTAAGATAATTGTGAGTCTTTAATGTGAGTTTTATTTAAAAAAAAAAAAAGAAATGTGTTGCTGTTAGGGTTGTGTGCCGGGAACCCGTTCCTTTTGGGTATCCTTAAGAAATTATTCGATCCATCAACATTAATAGCCTTTTTGCTTAACGAGTCCCTTATTGGTCCTTCAGAGTGGCTGTTGTTTTTGGGGGTGTTTGTCAGGAAAATGATCATTTCTCTACATTGATTACAGACCCTGCAGCGGGTCTCTATAATCAACTGTTTCTGCAGCGCGGCTTTGCTTTAAACCTTGAATCAGTGAAGCAGTGCTTCGATCTTCGATCTGCTGCTGCGTTGGTTCTTTGTTTTATTTCGCTTTATCTTAATTTTTCCCCGCTAAAACCCTAAAGAACATATGTCTGTGAGTAATATTTACCTTTTTTTATATTAAACTGACCTGTTATGGTCTTCTGAAACCGTTGATAGATGTAATTTATAACTTAAAAATGGGGCCGACGCTAACGTGTTCGCATGTCTATGGCATTTTCAATGTTAAAGTTAACATTAAGCTGAGCCATTATCAAGCCTCCCTCCCCAGCACGCAAAGGATTCTGGGATACTCTAAAACTGTGAATAGCAATTTTTTTTGTCATTGTACATATACATACAATGAAATTTGTCCTCTGCATTTAACCAGCCTAATTACAGTTAGACACAATCCAACCACTAGGAGCAGTGAGCAGCCACAGTCAGGCGCCCGGGGACCAACTCCAGATGTAGAGACTCTGCTTTGGTCAGTGGCAGAGAAAGGAGCAGACCCTAAACGAACATGTTTTCGACACAGACACTAACTACACATTCTCATTTCCAAGTCATCACATTGTGAGGTTTGGTCAGTACCCCTTTGCTTCAGTATATGATGTTATGACGTAAACACGTTAATATGCAGTAGCCTCATTTCTGTCTGATAACATACAAAACTATGTGGTTGACTCCCGCCTCATCCCACGGTCACAGGAGGGAACATTTATCTATGTTTGGGTTATGGTTAAGATTATGGTTAGGGTTAGTATTTCCCTGAGAGTCACATATGATGTGAAGGGGGTACACAACTCAACATATTGACGTTGGGTCAAGACAAAGGTTTTGCATCAAAATGTGATGAGCTGGGTGTGGGAATGGGTTTGAAGGAATGTCAATTATGACATTTTGGCCATGTGGCACACTTCTGTTGGCATGTTCCAGCATGCAGGTGCCTCAGTACTGAGGACCCATTAGATGAAGAATGTCAAGAGGACCCCAACATTTAACTTTGTTCTGAAAGATACATCGTTAATTTCAAGTGCCAGCGATGGACTGGTTGTGTGCCTGGGAGGTTGACATTTAGGACCCAAGGCGGTTTCATCAGGTGGTAAATGCTGTGACGTCTTGCTCCCAGACCTCATCTGACCCATTTTGCCTGAACTCGACAAGACTCAGTGGAGTGACCACCTGATGTGGTCATACTAAGAAAAAGCACAACACAAAATTGACAGAATATTCAGTGACAGAAACATTGCCGCAAAACCAGCATATAGAGTTCAGTGTTTTCAGTCAGTATTTGTACTGATACCAGACCGGTCATTGAGGTAGGAGGATTCCCATGGCCCACCCCAACCCAGATGTATCTCCAGCCTCCCCCCAAAATATGCTCCTTTCAGCAACAAAGTGAGTTCCTGAGTTGAAAGCTTCCGATTTAGCCTGCACACATATGAATACAAGTTCACACTCGCTCGTGCATGAGATAACCATGAGCTCATTCGACGCCTCTTCAACATCCTAAATTCTTTCAAGTCATTTCAACACTTATTAAAGTGCAAAATTAGACTCAGAGGATCCTGTATTGCTCATTGAGTTTTGTTGGCAGTGTTATATGAGATGGAGTATTTGTAAAGTGCATGGCTCGACAACGGCTGCACAATCCTCAGATTTTATATTCACATTTACTGTTATTGCAATTTACATCACATGTGAATGAATCTGCAATCAGACAATGAAGGCGTCTTTTCACTTCTGTGTTGCTGCACATCTGCGTGGCCTCCGGCTGACGCAGAGAAGAGACTTATGGGTAGTCAAGCAACATACCGGCTTTTTGATGCGCTGACATTCATCCCTGCCATCTCTCAACAGAGCATCGTCTCTCCACATCAGTAGAAGCTGACTGGTTTAATTTACTGCTGCATCCAGGTAACAGGCATAAACTACAACAAAAAACAAAAAAGGAACAGATAAAGAGCTTGAAGTTTACATCAAATACCATAAAATACCAATAAATTTCAGCACGCCAGCAGCCCAAGTGGCTGCTTTCTTTTATTATTTATTGGCCTCCTGGAAGCTATGCTATGCTTTCCTTTGCAATGCTATGCCATTCTAAGCTATGCTAGCTATACTATGTCATGTTATGCTATGCCATGCCATGCTACACTATGCTATGCTATGCTGTGTTATGCTGTGCCATGCCATGCTATGCTACACTATGCTATGCTACAATATGCTATGCTATGTTATGCTATGCCATGCCATGCTATGCTACACTATACCATGCTACAATATGCTATGCTATGTTATGCTATGCCATGCCATGCTATGCTACACTATGCCATGCCATGCTATGCTACACTATGCCATGCTATAATATGCTATGCTATGTTATGCTATGCCATGCCATGCCATGCTACACTATGCTATGCTATGCTGTGTTATGCTGTGCCATGCCATGCTATGCTACACTATGCCATGCTACAATATGCTATGCTATGTTATGCTATGCCATGCCATGCTATGCTACACTATGCCATGCTACACTATGCTATGCTATGCTGTGTTATGCAATGCCATGCCATGCTACACTACACTATGCCATGCTATGCTATGCTATGTTATGTTATGCCATGCTACACTATGCTATGCTATGCTGTGTTATGCTGTGCCATGCCATGCCATGCTACACTATGCTATGCTATGCTGTGTTATGCTGTGCCATGCCATGCTATGCTACACTATGCCATGCTACAATATGCTATGCTATGTTATGCTATGCCATGCCATGCTATGCTACACTATGCCATGCTACACTATGCTATGCTATGCTGTGTTATGCAATGCCATGCCATGCTACACTACACTATGCCATGCTATGCTATGCTATGTTATGTTATGCCATGCCATGCTACACTACACTATGCCATGCTACACTATGCTATGATATGCTGTGTTATGCTATGCCATGCCATGCTATGCTACACTATGCCATGCTACACTATGCTATGCTATGCTGTGTTATGTTATGCCATGATATGATATGCTACACCATACCAGGTCATGCTATGCTATGTGTGTCCACTCATTCTGCTTCTTCTTCTTTATTTTTCAGATCCCAGATAGGAAATCAATTTTTCAGTCTTGCAATTACCACTTTTCTCTATACTTTTTTACTCTCTCAGCTGTTCTTTCTGTGCTTTTCAAGTACTGTGTTGGATGATAAAACAATTTTTAATAAATTCTAAACTCCATTTTACATCTTATGCAAACTGTTCTTTCACAGGTTAAGACTCATGTTAACTGCTGGCATTGACACAGGTAATATCTGCTTTGTGCAGGATGTTCTTGATCTGACCAACTGTTTTGGAGGGCTTGTTTGTTCTTCATAACTTCAATCATTTCTCATTGACCACAGTTGTAACGTGTCTTCTTTATGATGTTTGTGAGCTCACGTGCATTTTTTCTCTCTCTCTCTCTCTCTCGCTCTTGCTCTCAAGATTGCAGAGCAGTTGGTTCTGTGGGACTGGAGTTGGACGTCCTCGCGTCAAGCAACCCAGTCCAGTCGAAGATTCAAGCTTCTCTACTATGGAAACCACCTGAACAACTGAGAGCCTACACAGAATACACAAACTGGGCTTTGAGTTCAGGTTTGCTCTTCATGATACCTGTCAATGTCATCGGAAAAGATCCTTGGAACATTTGCATTGTCCGAGTTCATCCTGCTATAAATGGGTACCAGCCTTGGTTGGGGAAGTAACGTGTGATAAACTGGCATTCCCTCTAGGTTGAATTGTAGCATCTCATCTGCTTCACGATATGGAATCCAGGGATAAGCCTCAGTCCATCCAGCATTGGCAGTCTCCCTGATAGTCCAGCAGTTAAGGGATAGAATCGTGCACTTTTTTACAAAACCGCCAAACTTTGTCCAGGGACTCTTTAGGTTATATTAAGTCATGTCAAAGCGGGAGACATTTGATTTTAGCCCTGCATCCTGCTTTTTCTAAAAGGGTGTTTGCATGGTTATAATACAGTGCATATTTTGCTATTCATATGACAATATGATCATATAGTTATTATGTAGGGGGCCAGTGATCAAGACTGGACATTGTTAAGCTGTAGAGAATGGCTACTGCAACTAGTGCAAAGCTATACTGAGCTTATGTGATCATGTATCGTCCGTCGTGCGGCGTCATACGTCGTCGTACATCCTTATACAGTAGCAGGGTGGTATGTTTCAAAATGGAAAGAGGTACAGGACTCATTTTAGGCCTGTAGGGATCTTTAACAGGATCGACCTCTGAGACATAAAATTAGGACACTGTGATCTTCCTAGCATGAAAGCTGTAGAGAGTAGTTCATTAAAAATATTCATGAAACATTTGTGCCAACCAGGTATTTACAATGTTTTCAGTTAAAAAATATGGTGATAATTGTCTTAATACCAATAACATAAAATAATAATGATAACAACAACAACAACAATAATAATAATAATAATAATGGTTATGGCCATAAAAACAAAATTGATTTCTTGTAATTAATAAAAAAGCATTTCTTTCCGTTCAAACACTGTTGTTATTTTAGAGTGTAAATATGTTAGAGTGCATGAGTAGCATCTTTTCTTTGCCCTATGCTCGCAAACAGCTATATTGCATAGGTATATTGATATTCACAATGAGTTAGACAATATTTAGTCACTTTCCCTACATTACTTATCGTTACTTATCGTTAGCTGGTTTTGTCTTTGTATCAGATGTCTAAATAGACAGCAGGGTGGGCAGATGGTGTCAGTTGCCCGTACCAGTTTGTTTCCTACTCCACATCTCATTTGTCACCTGTTAACCATTGTCACACAACACAACTTTTCTTTAGAACTTCTGGTGACATGTCATTTCCATTGACATTTTCATGCCACACACCGTTTCATACTTGGACAGGTCACATTTACACAACGTAAGCCCGGATGAGCAAACAGCACAGGATGCAGGATTATCTCCAGTGATTATTTACACAAATTACAAAACAGAACGCCGCGCGATGACTCAAAGTCGTGTACACATGCACCACGCGCTTCCCACCATCACTTCCACCCACAAGTAAGTCAGTGTAAATATGCCCAATTTAAAAAAGAAATACAAGTATTGCAACACAAAACAGTTGACTCTCTGTCATTCATCACTTCTCTCCTCTCATGTCTGGACTGTCTGCAGAAATGCAGCAGCTCTGCGTTTCCACCACTAGGGGTGTTGGAGCTTTATTCAAAAACCAGTGTTCTCAAATCTGCTGCAGCTGCTGCAAAGAATGAGAGCTGACACCCAGTAAATGCAAGCCAGTAGACACCTTCTAAATCATTCACATTGCCTTTTTTTAAATTAAAACCATTTGCTTTCATGTGGTAGCAGACGTACGGCAAACATATATAATTTTGGACAGACAGATAATGCAGAGAAGCAGCTGTGCTAACAACAAAAATATGTTCGCAAAGAGAACATTGCGTTTTCCAGATAAATCACATTTTCAGTGGCTTGGAAGAGGAAAGTCACAAAGAGCAGGAATAATGCACTCAGGTCGGTAACTGAGCAGTGACGCAATTTTGATCATTTTGCCTCTGTAGACCGCCACAGTGGAGGTGAAATGAATCAGTTAAGATGTGCTTGTTGGGTCGACTTTTATCTGAATGTGTTCGGACTGTGTGTTTGGACTTTATTTACTGTAATCCTTAAGAAATACAATCAGGAGTGAGCAGTTCTCAAAAACTCAGTGACTGTGCAAAAAGCATACTGGTGAGGGAAGCCACAAGACACCTCGGCAATTCTGAAGGAGCGATTGGAGAAGTTGTGCATCGTGCAGTTTTTCCTCTGTTGCACTTATGTTGATGGGTTCATGGTGGAGTGGAACAGAGAACAGAGAGGATTTTCAGATGAAGTCTCCCATGTGACTTCTAGCAAACTGCAGCTGAAGTAGCATTTAAAAAAATAAATAAATAAAGCCTTTAGGATTGGCCATAAAGACAAAAGTTACATATTGCACAGTTTCTCCATTCAAAGACAGACAACCTCATTTAGTTTAGTGGGTGTCTTGCTGGCTTCCCTCACTGGTTTCATTCTTGCATGGTCACTCAGTTTTTAAAAACTGCCTCTTTCAGACAGATTTACCATGCAGACCATGCTGTTTGTATTTCTTTATAACTGATATAAATGTCCAAGACATATTCACTGCCCTGAAAATGTTCATGTATCCATCCCCTGACTCACTGAAAGAAAAATGGCTGTAAAAGAGATGAGTTTTATTAGTATTCCTTTAACGTTAACTAGTAATGACTTCATGACTTTCTTTGCTAATAAAATTTTAACTATTAGAGAAAAAATTACTCATAACCATCCCAAAGACATATCGTTATCTTTGGCTGCTTTCAGTGATGCCGGTATTTGGTTAGACTCTTTCTCTCCGATTGTTCTGTCTGAGTTATTTTCATTAGTTACTTCCTCCAAACCATCAACATGTCTATTAGACCCCATTCCTACCAGGCTGCTCAAGGAAGCCCTACCATTAATTAATGCTTCAATCTTAAATATGATCAATCTATCTTTATTAGTTGGCTATGTACCACAGGCTTTTAAGGTGGCAGTAATTAAACCATTACTTAAAAAGCCATCACTTGACCCAGCTATCTTAGCTAATTATAGGCCAATCTCCAACCTTCCTTTTCTCTCAAAAATTCTTGAAAGGGTAGTTGTAAAACAGCTAACGGATCATCTGCAGAGGAATGGTCTATTTGAAGAGTTTCAGTCAGGTTTTAGAATTCATCATAGTACAGAAACAGCATTAGTGAAGGTTACAAATGATCTTCTTATGGCCTCAGACAGTGGACTCGTCTCTGTGTTTGTTCTGTTAGACCTCAGTGCTGCTTTTGATACTGTTGACCATAAAATTTTATTACAGAGATTAGAGCATGCCATAGGTATTAAAGGCACTGCACTGTGGTGGTTTGAATCATATTTATCTAATAGATTACAGTTTGTTCATGTAAATGGGGAATCTTCTTCACAGACTAAGGTTAATTATGGAGTTCCACAAGGTTCTGTGCTAGGACCAATTTTATTCACGTTATACATGCTTCCCTTAGGCAGTATTATTAGACAGCATTGCTTAAATTTTCATTGTTACGAAGATGATACCCAGCTTTATCTATCCATGAAGCCAGAGGACACACACCAATTAGCTAAACTGCAAGATTGTCTTACAGACATAAAGACATGGATGACCTCTAATTTCCTGCTTTTAAACTCAGATAAAACTGAAGTTATTGTACTTGGCCCCACAAATCTTAGAAACATGGTGTCTAACCAGATCCTTACTCTGGATGGCATTACCCTGACCTCTAGTAATACTAGAGTGCCGTGGATTTTCGGTTGGCCCCTGATAGCTGGGCCTCCCCCCCGGGGGGGGGGGGGGGGGGGGGTGAGCAGAGCCGCTCGTGACTGGACTGGGGCATGGCCGGATATGCGGCCGCCCCTCTCCTCCCACGCAACTCATGTTTGTGGAGAACCTGGTGCTAAATCACTCAGCCCACACATATGGGCTCTGAAATTCTGTAATACATTTACATGTGATGCTGATTTTTGTTTAAGACCTTGAATTAAAGCTGATACTCTACAAGAACATTTTGATTGTTTCATTTCAACTACAATGTGGTGGATTGCAGAGACACAATTGCAAAAATGGTCCAACTGTTGAAATACTTATAAAGCTGGCCATCGGTCCCTTGTTACCACAGAAAACACCTTCTGGACTCTTCCATAATTTTTACTACAGTCATAAATTTAAAAATATAACGCAATGCTAAAAAAACGTATGAGCATTGTCTTCTTTATAATTTTAATTTATTTAATTGTATTTCAGTGCAAAGTATATAGTTATTTACATTAATTATTAAGATCCTACTTACTTACAATTTGTACATATTAAATAAAGCCCCTCTATCTATCAGTCAATCAATCGTAAACAATATTTATGTTTATGAGCTTTAAACAAGGGCGGAAGTTAGCTTTGAGTTAGCTTTGAGTTAGCTTTGAGTTAGCGGAAGTTAGCGTGCACACTAACATCTGTGAAATGTCTTCTAAATCTCTTCAGAGGTGTTATCGGGTTACAAAAACAGCATTTCTAGTTTTAGAAGTGTGGATTAGTGGTTAGCACTGTTACCTCACAGCAAGAAATTCAAGGGTTCGATGCCCACCTGTGGCCTTTCTGTGTGGAATTTGCATGTTCTCCCTGTGTTTGCGGGGGTTTCCTCCGTTTGCTCCGGTTTCCTCCCACATTTAAAGACATGCAGGTTACCGGTAGGTGAACTGTAAACTTTATAAATGTCCAGGTCTCCCTTGCAAAAGAGGTCTCGATCTCAATGGGACTAATCTGGTTAAATAAAAGTTAAATTAAAATTATAATTTCTCAGTAGCTTTTACATAACATAACAAAAGTTATATTTAAACACAAATGAAGTGAAGTTAACAGATAGAGAAACCAGGAAGTGGCATCACCATGCTAACGCTTGCTAAATGTTTTGTAAATCCTTGCAGAGGTATTATCAGGTTACAAAAACAGTGTTTCTGTTTTAGAAGTGTGTATTTCTCGCAAGCTTTTACATAATATATGATAAAGGTGTTATATTTAGCCAAAAACTAAGCAAAATTAGCAGCTAGCAGCACCAGGAAGTGATGTCACCACGCTAATGTCTGTGAGATCATACCATAAAAATTTTTAACATCTTAAAATACGTCTAGGTTAACCATCTTTGAACCTGTCCAAGGTCTGTGTCCCAAGAATGTTCCTTCTGAATTTGAAGATGGAAGTGTGGAACAGAGATGAAAAAAAAAACTTTGCTCTACACTTCCCACTTCCTTTTTTCAACAATAACAGTGAAATGTAAAAAAGAAGAAACAAATAAAAGGAACATTCCAGGTTCTGTTCAAGCTCTGCTGCCTTGTTTGTCTAGGTCATAGTCTTAGGGGGTCGTGACCCTCTAAGATACACACAGACCTGCCATACCACTGAGAACAAAACCTGCAAGCCCGAAGTGTGAGGGCAGAACCAGGCGAGCCAGGATGACCAGTGGGACTGAGGGGCTACCTGAAAAGAAAGCGGAAGAGAATTTAAAACTGTAAAGAGATTATGTGTGAAGTTTGTTGTACATCCATTCTGCTTTGTGTGCACCTGATCAGATCTCAGATGTGAAGCAGAGTGGGTCCTTATTAGTACTTAAGCAGGAGACCACTAAGGAAGTCCAGAGACTTTGTGTGTTTCTCCTTGTACAGTTGCAGTTGGGTCAGGAAGGGCATCCAGCGAAAAACATGGATCAGTACGGAATCCACTGTCCTGACCCTGGACAACTAGGAGCAGCTGAAGGACAACCAACACACATGGACTATGGTTCACTTCAGGGTCTGCATCGTTCTAAGGCTGCATTTTTCTACTGCGTACGTCATAGTGGCGTGATAAGGCGGTCTCATTTCGAAGGCTCCATCAATGCGGCGGCCTTCTTCCTCTCAAACAAGAATGATACAACAGGTGTATCCTTTGCAGCCCACACAATTCCATGAGTTATTGAGGGATCTCCCCCCCCCCCCCCCAAGTCAAAACAGTTGGAAAATTAGAAGAAGAAAAATATTTGTGCTCCATATGTACAGTTATAAATAAATTATGTTGATAAGTAAAGCATAACTAAGTATCAAAAAATGATTATTATAAAATACGGATTATGCCCACTGCGCTGGCTTGTCATGTATGGCTGTCAAGGTTGCCAGGCAACAGGGTCTAGCAGATGGAAAAGCTAATGATGCGATAGCAGCGTGCTCCACGGGCTAGACTGTCTCATTTCAGAACAGACTGTTCCAGCCTCCACTGTGTCAAAAGCTTGATCTTCATGGGATGCATCCTTAGAAGGACACAGCTCCTGAATTGGGGCACAGCCATAGTTGAGATATTAGAACAGCAGGTAGGTCAGTGAGATTATGAGTTGTGTGCTCAACATGTAGACTTGGCTTTGATTCTAGGTCACGCTGCTTTTCTGTATCCTTGGACTAGACATTTCATCTGAACTGTGTCAGTTCACCCACTTAAAAACTGGCCTTATCTGGGAAACTAACCTGAATTGGACTAGCTTCCAATCCAGGGGGAGTCGAAGACTTTCATCTGCTTTCTGCTATAAAATTCAGAGAAAGACATTACCAACAGGTCTGAAGACCTATATAGGTCTTACGTCTTCATAGTTACACAGAAACCAATGCACAAGAGTGTACACCTGCTTCATATAACTCTTAAACAGTGTTAATATGAAAGTGTGCATTCAACAATATACACATAACTTTAACAAGAGCAATCGGAGATTTCTTATGTCTGCCAATCCGGATCCGGATCACTTCCAAAATTCAGTGGAGTCTTCCATGTCCTATCTGTGTTGAAAATTTTGTCAAAATCCCTGCAGTAGTTTTAACGTAATGCTGCTAACAGTAATCCTTCAAAGTCTATATAAAGTGAAACTTGATCCGGAATCTGGTTCCAGATCCGGATCACCTCCAAAATTTAATGGGTTCTTCCATGGCCTAATGTGTATCTGGTGAAAATTTCATCAAACTCTGTGGAGTAGTTTTAACGTAATCCTGCTAAGAGGCAGACAAATAAATAAATACACGCCAATAATTTGATTACCTCCTTGACGGACGTAAATATGTTCCGATTCAAAAGTATGATTGCTTGGGTATTATTTTCAGGAATAACCCCAACAAAAGCCTTGGGCTAGGCTTGAACCAATAACCAACTGGTTAAGCATCAACAGCCCAGCATCTCCAGTGAAAAGTTACAGCATGTGTCCAAAAAACGCATTTCAGAGATGTACATTACACTCACACAGACTTGAATCAACACTGATATGATCAACACTGAAAAACAGGTCCAACAGTGTGCCAGGTTTAAAGCAAGGGTGTTAAAGCAAGGGTGTTAAATCAACACTTTAAGCGTTAAAGTGGAATATTTGATTCGGAGATTTAACACTACTTTTTATTTTTTATCTTTTGACCTAAATAAAAAACAGACTTAACATGCAGAACACCGGCAGGGTTTGATTGTCAGGCTTGGGGACACACCCCGTCCACCCAGGCAACACTCCATGCTCCTGCCTGTGGTCCTGCCACTGATGTTGAGCTGACCTTTTCGCTCAGCTAATCCACACCAAAAAGCCCTAATTACTGCTGCCGCTCCACCAACCTCCCCAGGCTCCAATAATCAATACAGCCAATTGGCCAGAGGATCACCCAGTCACACACCAGTTCTGCATAAGACCTGGTCTGCATTGTGTGTGCGCATGAGGCACTTTCATGGCATAATAAGACAAAATCAACTAAAGTTAGAAAAGGAGGCACGGTGTGAAAAGATGGGCAAAAAAGGTGAAGATGCAAGCAAACACTAACATACATGCATATTCCTGCCTCCTCGTGACACCACTTGACCTTATTGAGCTTCTGTTGTGTAAAGACTCCCTGATTAGAATATCTTTCCTTTAACCTTTAGCAGAGCGGTGCACCTCCTGCAAAGAAATGAGCGTTTAGTTTATGCCCAACTTTGTGTTGTGTCGTTATTTCATTAAGATGTGGCATTTTGCGAAATATCTTGAATGCATTTGTAAAATTGTCTTTAATTTGAAAAATTTCTACACAGGGGTCTACAATATTTTGACCTGTGTTGTGAACAATGGGCACAGTCCAAAATGCCTCTGGATGCAGTTGGATAGGTGTGGCAGCATGCACCGATGCAGGGCATCACCATATCCACTATACCAAGGAATCACTCTAGTACTCAAGCTTTTGATTTCCAAATGGTATTATAGCACTTGTTTGTAAAATGACTCAATGCCTCTGGAAGCAATTGGGTAGACCTACGCCCCACAGCCAATCAGGGCAATGAAACACATGACATATGCTGAACAATGCAAAAAGCCCATATGAACGGTGAGCTTTTTAATGCCCACTAAAACAGTTTAAATGAGATAACAAGCTACTAATAACACTGCCAATATAAAATGAATAAAATAGTGGGGTGAATCGCAGTCTGCTGTCCTGCCTGTCTTGGTGTTGCTACCAAGTCAAGAACTCAACATTACTTGAAAGTTAGTTTCCACAACTATAGCTAGGCTAGGTGGCTGGGTTAGGTGGGTAGTTACAACATCCATATGGCCTGTAGTTCAACATATGACACAGATATTTGGTATGACAGTATTTAGTAGCCAACTCTTCCCCTTTGTACATGAGATAAACTTCATCCTTGATAATTCCCACACTCAAAAAATGGCTCTTTGGATGAACTCAATTCAATTATGTGCAGGATTTCCATCTAATAAATATGTGTAGCCCCAACTCAAATAAAACATATTGATGCTAGATAATGTGATTTAATTGAGTTGGGACTGCATATGTTTATCAGATGGAATCCAATCCAATGAGTCAGTTTTTTGATTGTCACACAAATAAATGACTCATTGCATGAACTCAATTCAATTATGTGCACGATTTCCATGTAATAAATATATGTAGCCCCAACTCAAATAAAACACATCCATACAAGATATTCTAATTTAATTGAGTTGGGACTACATGTATTTATTACATGGAATCCAATCCAATGAGACAGTTTTTGAGTGTATCACACAAATAAATGACTGATTGGATGAAGTCAATTCAGTTATGGGCAGGATTTCGTCTAATAAATTTATGTCACTCAAACTCAAATAAAACACATCCATGCAAGATAATGTAATTTAATTGCGTTAGGATACACTTATTAGATGGAATCCAACCCAGTGAGTCAATTTTTTGATTGTCACACAAATAAAGGACTCATTGCATGAACTCAATTCAATTATGTGCAGGATTTCCATCTAATAAATATGTATATGCAGCCCTAACTCAAATAAAACACATTGATGTTAGATAATGTGATTTAATTGAGTTGGGACTGCATATGTTTATCAGATGGAATCCAATCCAATGAGTCAGTTTTTTGATTGTCGCACAAATAAATGACTCATTGCGTGAACTCAATTCAATTATGTGCAGGATTTCCATCTAATAAATATATGTAGCCAAAACTCAAATAAAACACATCCATACAAGATAATGTAATTTAATTGAGTTGGGACTACATGTATTTATTAGATGGAATCCAATCCAATGAGTCAGTTTTTTGAGTGAAATAAATGACTCATTGGATGAACTCAATTCAGTTATGGGCAGGATTTCTATCTAATAAATATATGTAGCCCAAACTCAATTAAAACACATCCATGCAAGATAATGTAATTTAATTGCGTTAGGATATACTTATTAGATGGAATCCAACCCAGTGAGTCAGTTTTTTGATTGTATCACACAAATAAATGACTCATTGGATGAGCTCAATTCAATTATGGGCAGGATTTCCATCTAATACATACATGTAGTCCCAACTAAATTCAATTAAATTATCTTGCATGGATGTGCTTAACTTGAGTTGGGGCTACATATATTTATTAGATAGAAATCCTGCACATAACTGAATTGAGTTCATCCAATGCATCAGTTTTTTGAGTGGAGGCTTCTTCGAAAGCCTTGGAGGCTAACATGTCTCACTACTAGCAGCTAGGACTTCAGGCTACTGATTAAAAACTGTCAATGTCCACTGAGCAGGAAGCTCAGTGGGATAGGAGGTGCACTACCAATATTTAGATCTGGATTCCATTCCTGGTCACACTACTTGTCTTTTAAAAAAAATCTTCATCTACATTGTTTTAGTCCATCCAGCTGCAAATGACGACTGACCTTGGCTGGGAAACTAATTTACAATGGGCTGCCATCCCATCCAGAGATAGCTGTAGACTCTCATAATCTTAATCCATAAATCCAGGCATAAGCATTGGCACCAGTGGATCTCAGGGCCTGTATGAGATGTAATGCCAGGTGCTGATTTCTGTCTCATTGTGGATCCCAACCTGCATGGAAGTGACTTGCAACTTGGTTGTTTCCCCATTTGTGAATCAAATACACTATCTGGGTTGTTTAATACTGATGCAATATTGGATTCAAAAGAATATTTTGACCTCAGCAGTAGCCATATTGGTTGTTCAAAAAGTGCCCCAATGGTGCTCCACTGTCAGTTGTCTTATAATATTAACTGTTGGGATTGGAATGGACTATTTCTGAATAGTTGGAAATCCGTTTGAATGGGAAAGGGACCAGACGGATCTACCAGAACAAATGAAATAGGAGCCCTAAGATTCTCCTGATTCCACAGCTGGAATATGTAGAGTCCCTGAATAAAACTCCAGGCATAACAAAAGTCAACACACAATATATCTACAAAGAAAAACAAGTATAATTTTAACTGCATTTGCATCAACGGTCATATCTGTGGGGGGAAAAAAGAACGTTACTTCTCTCTCTCTCTCTCTCTCGCCACCTTTTTTCCCCATGCTTTCTCCTTCTGTCATTCACGCTGACAACCCTTGATTGTTTTAGACAAGTTAATGAAAAGCAACAGAAGTGACTGCCAGGCTGCACCTGCCGGAGTGCATGTGTGTTTGCGTGTGTGCGTACCTGCCAGCGCTGACGTCTCTCGCCTGTGCCCCCAGGCGTGCCAGCCAGTCAACACGACGATGAGAGAGGATGAGTGAGGAGAAGCTTGTCTGTACCTCCAAGCTACGGCCTGCTCGGCAGTTGTAAAATGGTTATGAATATAAACTACGGCTCCCACCATTAAGCGAGATGAGAAAGCTCCAGGGAAACATTAACACATAAAACATAAAATATGCTTTAAGACATCGTTAACTTGGGCCCTTGCAATGTGTGAAAACTAACAATCTTTCCATTTTATTTAGTGCTGTTCATTGCAGTGTTCACGTGGATTGTGACACTTTTGCAAAGCAACCCCTTTAAAAAAAAAAAAAAAAAAAAGTCAAAATTTGCTCAACATTTGACAGAGTTGAATCTTTCATCGATATTACGTGTTGATAATCTGAGTTTGGAAGTTAAATGCTTCGACTCTATACTCTAGACTTTCATTTTTAGTGTACGTAAGTAATTAGACAAACTAAATATAAGGATTATTTGCCAACAATTTACAACAAGGATACATTAATTGACATTAGTTATGCAGTAATAAACATTAACTAACAATGAATTAACAGGTAACTAATGCGTTTATTAATCATTTAGTAATGGTGTTCAGTATCTTTATGAATTATTGAGTAATATATAATATGATACCTTGGAGAACATACCTAACAAATGATTATTAAATGCATTTAAGTCTTGATTCCTTGTTGGTTGTTTTGTTTATTACTGCATTAATAATGTACCCTTTTTGCAAAGTGTTATAGAATATTTTTATACAAAATTTAAATCATTCTGTTCAAGCTTGGCGGGTACACTGGACCCATCGTTGAAAAGATGTATTTTGATTTTGTTTTGGATGTGTCAACACTCAAGGCTAGAGATCAAGGTAAAATTTCCAGCCATATCCTAATTTATAGGAAAATTGCAAAATTGTTAATTTTGCAGAAGTGAGTTCAGATATTTTATTCATTCATTCATTCCTTTTCTGCCACTTATCTGGAATTGGGTCGGGTGGCGTTCAGCCAAGCAGCTCATTCCGACACTTCCCTGCTCATGGCCAAGTCCTATAACATTTCTTGGGGTTTCCCAAGGTGTTCCCAAGCCAGCCCAACTGGTATTCCTCCAGCATGTCCTGGGTCTTCCCTGGGGCCTGGGAGGCCTGGAAGTGCCTGGGAGTCCTCCCCAAGGAGACAAACAAAGGGAGGTCTTCTTCACCAGATGCCTGAACTCAGCTGGGTCCTTTGAATGAAGTGGCTCTAGTCCAAGTCACTCACAGGTATTCCAGCTTCTCATCCTGATCAGCCCAGATGGAAGAATCTCATTTATGCCACTTGCATCCGCGACCTTGTAGTTTATTGTTAATGAAAATTGACTGTTTAACACAGTAACATTTTCTCTACGTGCCAAATACATCAACATTTTCTCATGGTGCCTTTTTGTATAACGTGATAGTAAAAGTGTAATATTTTGTGCATATTCCTTTGAAATTTGACACACATCCTCAGTGTGCATTTCACATTTAATTTCCAGAAATGCATTTGAGTTTTGGTTAAGGTTCCGCTTAAGGTTGCAATAACAATAATAATAATAGCACAGCTTACTAATTTTTTTCCTGCCTTGGTGTAGAATTCATGGAGGAATATCTCAGAATTTGGTCACAAAATAAGCACAAATATCTACGCATTACTTTGCTGAGTTGATGATGCCTTTAAACTTCTCCATTTGTAATTTCGTCCAAATGCGCGGTTTAGATAACTAGCTTGAACTGGTAATGTTAAAGCATTCCTGAGGGTCGGGTTCTTAACATGTGTGCATATGTGCGCTATGTGGACATGCTTGTCAGCGTGAGAGAGAATGCGAGCCATGTGAGCGTGTGATGGCGGACTGAAGATGTGAAGCCCCCGCCGAGAGCTGGCCCAGCCAGCCCGGCCTGCTGAGTGAAACCCTGTGCTAATGTTTAGCTAGCGGGGTGAGAAAGAAGGTGATGGGGGTGGTAGGAAGGAGGGAAGGCTGAGAAGATGACAGGGTGGGTTTGTGTTGGTAGACAGAGAGTAAGGAGAGCAAAGGAGTTTGCGGCTGAAGGAAGGGCGGGATGGGTCACGGAGGAATGACAGGGAGAAGGAGGGAAGGAAGGATGAAAGGTCCATCCAGGCCCGAGCAGAGGAGAGATCCCGCTCAGCCCTGTCAGTCAGTCGTCTCTCTCTCTGACACCTGAACCTTCGCTGACCGGGTCGTGACTGCCTCTCTGCCACAGGAGATACCATTGGGGGATGACCTTTGACCTCTCACCTCACCATCACCACCACAGCCTTTGTCTTTTCGACCCAACTCCTTATCGGTCTCCATTCTTTCCAGTACTGTCCCTGCTGCCTGTTGCTTATATCGCTTTTACACTAATAAAATTTTTTCTGGAGACACTTTGGTTCATAAAAAAATGTATTAAAAAAACATATGTGGCTGTTTTGAGCAATTTCTGCCTAAATAACAAACCCCCAACTAACAGCTTATTGCTCTTAAGCAAATGAAAAAGGTATCATTACACTCTGTAGTCTACAAACTGGCAAATAACCAATTTCAGGAAAATGAGTTGGCATTAAATTTAGACATTCTCTGGTTCAACAATTATTAAAACCATTAAATATTAACACAAACACAGAATTTTATTGGAATTTAGGTATTTTCAAAATCATTCTTTCAGGAAAATAAATCAGCTCCTTGGAACAACTTTTTAATCTTGTGAAATACTTAGTCCTTAACTGCAGGAAGATTTGGAATTATTGAAAACATTGGGGAAAAAATGTAAAGTACTTTTTGTGCTTTTTTGCACCTCATCTTATTTTTGCGACCTCACCTACACTGAAAAAAAATGCTACTTTGGATCAACTTAAAAAAATTGATGTAATTTGTTACAGCTAATGTTTTTAGTTTCTCACAGTGTATATTTATGATTTTGTAAAGTGATTCCAGCAGATTTAAACTGGAAACCACAATTTTCCATTAGACCAATGTAAATAAGTACTTTGGATGAAGTGCACTGTGTTTTTTCAGTGTACACCCTTGAACAACCATCTCAAAAAAAAATAAATTTAAAATTAAAGCAAGTGAAGGCACTTCCCCCCCCCCCCCCCTTGCCCCCACCACCGCCAGCACCACCCTCAGAAAGCCAAAGTCAATTAGTCTATGGGTTTGTGACATCGTCACAAAAATGGGGCGCTTTTTGTGAGGGGGACATGAATTCGTTTTATGACGGGGGCACGGAATGCAGAGTGACGGGGGAGTCTTGGGGGGAGCTATGGTTAGGCTTAGGGGAAGAGGGAGGATTATAAACAGTAAAATAAAAAATGTATCACGAAAAGTGCCCCATTTTCATGACGGGGCACAGAAAAAAAGCATGAGACTTGGTTGCTCTAACCGTAACCATAACGTAAGTGTCTCTTTAACCCAAACCACAACTCCCCCAGACGCCCCCACATTTCATGTCCCCGTCACGAAAAGTGCCTCATTTTTGTACATTTTGCACAAAATGATTTCATCGTGACAGTATCACACATCATAGATGAATTTACTTTTTGTCACGTCATCACGAATTGCTGTGAGATAACAGGTCCACTCCACTAATCTGTCAATCAAACTTTCCTTTTTGCTAAAGCTTATAGTTAGGGCTGGATCAGGTGACCCTGAACCATCCCTTAGTTATGCTGCTATAGACGTAGACTGCTGGGGGGTTCCCATGATGCACTGTTTCTTTCTCTTTTTGCTCTGTATGCACCACTCTGCATTTAATCATTAGTGATTGATCTCTGCTCCCCTCCACAGCATGTCTTTTTCCTGGTTCTCTCCCTCAGCCCCAACCAGTCCCAGCAGAAGACTGCCCCTCCCTGAGCCTGGTTCTGCTGGAGGTTTCTTCCTGTTAAAAGGGAGTTTTTCCTTCCCACTGTAGCCAAGTGCTTGCTCACAGGGGGTCGTTTTGACCGTTGGGGTTTTACATAATTATTGTATGGCCTTGCCTTACAATATAAAGCGCCTTGGGGCAACTGTTTGTTGTGATTTGGCGCTATATAAAAAAATTGATTGATTGATTGATTGATTGATTGATTGATCAAATTGTTTTGCCACTGTCAAATTATAGAGAAGGACTTTAAAATTTAAAGCTCTAACCAAAGGTACATCAATGAGATTCAAAGAAGCTACTCTTTACCCCGCATGTTATTTGGGGTTTTTGTTGGAGTTATCTCAGTATGTAACCCTCGGACTCTTCTTTTGTCTGAAAAAGGTACAATTTATGCACAGATTCATATATTGCTGTTTTGCTGAGCAATTATAATATCCATAACAAACACTACTTCTAGAATGCTGGACATGTGAAGGGACCGTTCTGCTGATTTTCTCCTGGCACGGTGTCCAATGACTTCAGCCTTTTCAGATAATGATTTCATATTGTTAGGAAAAGACACACACACACACACACACACACACACACACACACACACACACACACACACACACACACACACACACACACACACACACACACACACACACACACATCTGTCCCAGGAGAGCCAGGCCTAATCCCACGCTTACATTGTAAGGACAACAGGGATAATCCTGCTAACAGGGTGTTTATCTAGAAACTGCAACCTCTGAATCCTGAACACAATCCGTATTGACCCACAGCAAGAAAGAGGGTAAGGGAGCAAAGAGAAAGCAGCAGCAATGGAGAATGAAGAAACACAGGAAAATGTCCCTTATGGTGCATGTCCAACTGCATTACACAGCCATGACATGCAAATTTTTGAAGTGACTTTATACTGTTGATTTCTGTGTCACTTTATCCCCAATTGACAGAACTATTCCCTTATATAGTGCATCATTGCAAAGTAAAGGACAGGCCGTCAATTGTGATTCTGTACTGTTGTGCGACACTAAATTCAGTGTATAATTCAGTTTTTGATGTACACTGCAAAAACTGTCCCTCTCAAAATAAGACAAATAATTTGAAATCTAACCAAATTAAGAAAAAAAAAAAAAAATCTGCCAATGGGGTAAGAAAAAAAATTACTTGGTTAGAATTCTCTAAACTAGCAAAATGTCTGGGCACTGAATAATCAAAATGTGCCTTAAAACTAGACAGAATTCTTATTTTAAGATTAGCCTCTGTCTTAAAATAAGGAAAGCAGTCTTATGTTGCTTGGATGATTTGAAATCCATTGTGTTTTCTTAATGGTTAAATACAGCATGATATTAGCTGGAAAAACTTAAGAAAATTTGAGATACATTTTCCCAAAATAAGACATTTTTTCTTATGTAAAAATGCTTGACAAGATTAGTCTTCTATTTAGACAAAAATTAAGTAAAATGTTCTTTAAAAAAGTCTTTTTTTTTAATTTCTTAAATATAGTCTCTTTTTTACTTTCATATATATATATATATATATATATATATATATATATATATATATATATATATATATATATATATATATATATATATATATATATATATATATACAACCCTAACCCTTAATTCATGTGGTGATGGATAATTGGGAGTGTTGTTGCTTTGAGCTGTGTGCCGGCAGGCCGAGTCCAATTTCAATTTATTTTCATTTATATAGCACCAAATCACAACAGAGTTGCCTCAAGGTGCTTCACACAAGTAAGGTCTAACCTTACCAACCCCCAGAGCAGCAGTGGTAAGAAAAAACTCCCTCTGAGGAAGAAACCTCAAGCAGACCAGACTCAAAGGGGTGACCCTCTGGTTGGGCCATGCTACAGACACAAATTACAGAACAATTCACAAAACGAATATACAGGAAATGCTGTTGGTGCACAGGATGGGAGGGTCTCCAGCACAAATACCACACCCATCTCTGGATGGAGCCACACCTTAAACAGAGAGAAAAAAAAAACAGAATCAGGCACCAGAAAGACAAGAAACACAGTATAATTTGTCAGCATTAAACTACAAGAAAAACAGGAAATGCTAAGGTGATCGCCGGCCACTAGCCCTAAGCTTCACTAAAAGACCCAGAATTTAGGTAAATTTGAGGCCGCGGCCCACTCCGCTTCCTAATGAAATGAATTCAAAGAGTAAAAAGCATAGAACAAAACTATACCCATATGCTAACCATACGAAAGGGAAAATAAGTGTTGTGTGTTGGGGGGTGTGGCTGGATATTTTGGTGTTCTTTTCTTTTCTTTGCTCTCCAGGTGGCATGAGAACTGATTTGTCTGTGGAGAAGGTGCTGGCTGAAGAGTCCTTCACCCTCATCAACATCATGTGCAGCACCTGAAGCAGATAATTGGATGGCGTTCTGCATTTAAGGCATGTGTGATTCAAGCAGAACTGCCGGGAACTCGACCTTGTGATGTTCGTTTGTTAAGCAAAAATCAGTTTCTTAGTTTTCAGGCAGTAAAAGAAAACAAGCAGCAGCTCTCTTTGAGTCTCTTGGACATGGTATCGCATTTCGTGCGTGTTAAACGGAGCTGACCTCTGCAACGCCAAACGCTTACCTGCAGACAGCTGGACAGTCACCCTCGTCAATGCCTCCCTCCTCTTCCTCCCCGCTTGCTCGTTATCATTTGAGTTCCGCAGAGACTCCTCTAATGACAGCGCTTGTCTATAATGTCGCCGTCACGCCTCATGTATGTGTGTGTGCTGGCCTCTCTGTGTGTGCTTGTGCTCTTTTGCGGGTGCATGTTTGCCCTGTAATGACAGCGGCTGTCTATAATGACTCGTCCTGGCAGGGATCATTTGGTCCTCCGTCTAGCCCACGTCCGCTGTCCAGTGTCACCCGCGTCTGGGTGGACGATGATGTGATCTTTAGTCCCCTATGCAATCTATAGACTGGCATTTGGCTCAGGGAGCGTCCCCTGGCCCTGACATGCATGCTAAAGCTTGCCACTGCACTGCTGATATCCCCTCTGCCCCGCTCGACATCCCCCAATAGGACGTTAATGCCAGCTAGCACAGTAGTCTAACAGGCGCTGTTAAATAAAGTTAGCCACTGTAGTTCAAGCACCTGGTGGGGATAGGTATAGGGGATAGGGGTGCTGCCAGGGATTTTGGGCCCCATGAAAAGAAATCTTACTGGTCCACCCCCCATATTAATTTGTCAGGATTATAACTGTACTGGGGCCTCTCGGGGCCCCTGTCAATCATGGGCCCCTAGAATCCTTCTCCTTGTTCTCTCCTTTTTTGGCACCCCTGCACGGGGAGTATGTTCTTGTGTTCCAGGGTTACCACATATCACAGAGTCATTTCAACCTTAACATTGTGGATTTTAGATTGTGTCCATTTTGGATTTTTCATTCGCTGATGATCACAATATTTACCAGAACAACACTACGTTCCTTTGAATTGTACACCAACCATGTCAGTGCAAAATTTGTAGTGTTAAAGCATTTTATTGTAAAGTGCTAAAGTTCTGGTGTTAAGTTCAACTACATTTACGCCACACTGGTGTTACGGCATAACAGCAGAAGTGTTTAATTGCGCTTTTGTAACTAAACTCTCTATGAGTGTTATTTCTGTCCACGACTGAGAAATTACATAAAAATTCTCAAGCACACAACAAATTCAAAACTTTTAAAATGTAGCAACAGAGTGTTATTTTAGCTGACATCTGGAGTTAATCTGACTATGATGTGGTGTTGTAACCAGTCATGTGATTGCAGATTTTTAACATTTTTCCCCAGTGTTAAAAATATGTAACATGTAAAAATACAGTAGTTTGATTTTAACTGCTGACACTGGTGTTGAGAATTTTTTATTGCTTGATAGTGTTATATAGGGTTAAAATTCTGCAGAGTACATATTTTTTTCATTACAGTGTTAAATGTTAACACTTTTAAAAGTGTTAAAATAATACTGCAATGTGTAGACCCATATAGGCACTTTGAAAGTGTTGGAATTAATTCTTCTTCTCCGGAATGCGCAGTGTAACGTTCTAGGTCTTGACTTCACTGAGTGTTACTCCCACAACACGACACCATGGCTAACGAGTTTAACATGCAAATATTTGCCCAGCCATAATGACTTGGGGAAATGCTTTCGACTGTATTAGAGAGACAAAAAAAAGCGCAGGAAATATACCAATGCTCAAACTTAGAAGTACTGATCAGCCAACTTTTTAATGAGCTAGAATTATCATAGAACATCACACATCCCTATTAACTAGACAAACTTCTGTTGCATTACTAATTTTCAAAAGTTAAGCTCTATATTTTGTGCATATTCCTATAAATTCACTCAAAAATGTGAGTGAAAAATGTGTTTTTATTGTTTACTATTGTTTTCACTCAGGTGCCTGGATGGATAAGGAGCTGACCTGCCACTCTGTAGACTTGGGTTCAAATCCCACTCACACTGCCTGTCTGTGTGCTTTAACAAGACATTTACTCTGCATTGACTCAATCCAACCGGCTGTAAAGGGGTACCGGCCTTGGCTGGGGGAGTAACCTGCATCAGACTAGCATCCTGTCCAGGGAGAGTTGTAGACTCTCATCCAGTTGATGCTACGGAATCCACAGATACGTACGGCCACCAATGGGTCTCAGGGCCTCTATGGGACTTACGTCACTTTTCAATTAAATTCTATTTATGTATATAGTGCCAAATCATAACATAAGTTGCCCCAGGATATTTCACATGGGTAAGGTCTAGCCTTACTACCCCCCCTGAGCAAGCACATAGGTGACAGTGGCATGAAAAACTCCCTAGTATTCTCTCAGGTGTTGTTTGAGGAAGAAACCTTAAGCAGACAAGACTCAGAGAGGTGACTCACTGCTTAGGCCATACAAACAGTAACAGAGATTAAATAAGTACGAAGAGTCATCAAACATCAAACATGCACTTTTCAACCCAGTCTCATGTTTTTTTTTTCGTGCCACTGCCACAAAAAGCACCCGATTTTCATGAAACGACTTTTTTATTTTGCTATTTATAATCTTCCCCTTCTCCTAACTCTAACCATAAACTCACCACATAAACTCACCAGCACCCCCCCATCACCCCATATTTCGCACCCTCATCACGAAAGGAAATCGCCCCCCCGTAACAAAAACAACCCCATTTTCGTGCCCCCGTCAAAAACCTATAGATTAATGTACTTTATGTAATGCCGCCACAATCTGCCATGATACTGGACTGGCACTTTTGATGGGTGAAGGTTTTGGCTTGAGGCATTGATGCCCACGTACACTGCTAGGCATTTGATTCCAGGTGTGTGCTTCAAGCTTCCTGTCTATGTTCTTGTCCATCCAGCTGTAAATGGTACCAGCTCGGTAAGTAACTTTTGATGGTTCCCATCAAGGGGATTCATAGACTCTCATCCACTTCAACTACTTATGGACCAGACTGTTTTTTGACAAAAATGTATTGCCTGTGTTACCAGTGCTGCCTTTGAGGTCCGGTGGACCCTGTGTATTGTATCCACAAGACCTCACCACACCATAATGGTGAAGAAAGACCTGAGCCAGAGGGCGAAGCTCTTTCCCAGCGGGTGTGGGAACACCTTGGGATTCACCAGGAAGATTTAGAAGACTTAGCCAAGGATAGGGAAGTGTGGGAAGAGCTGCTTGGTCTATCACTGCGATGTGAACCTGAATAAGCCAGACAGAAAATGATTGACTGAATGTTACTGAGAGCTAATTTAATAATAATAGCACAAATAGCACAAAGAAACAAACATCCAACACATATGTTAAAACAGGCAGAGATATTTTAGTGACAGCTTGGTGTCACTTTAAGCCTCTTGTTTGTTGGCACCCTGAGGCACAATCAGTGGGAGTATAAGAGCCAGAGTGAAACTATGCAGTGATAGGTTGTCTGTCCCCTTCAGGCAAAGAACAGTCAAGATTTGAATTACCAACACATGTAACTGTAAGCTTAAGAAGACAAATTGATTCAAAATCAAATGGGCTGCACGCTGTATGTTTTTGGCTGTGTAAAGCATATTAGATAAAAGCTTCTTATCCCATTGATGGAGTGAAGATTCTGGCAGACCCGACTGCTACTGTTCAGTAATCAAATCAGCCACAAGGGCATTTGAAGTTTGCAAATGTGAAAACTGACAGAGTTGTCAAGTTTTCTTTTGGAAATTTTTAACTTGCAGTGAAGCGTATGATGCTATACAAATCAAATCAAATCAGTCAGTATATAGATATGGTCAAGAGGATTTTCTGAATTGAATTAAAAATAAATAAATCTGATTCAAGTGACTTTGCATGTGATATGGTTGTTGGTGCCAGATGAGCTGGTTTGAGTATATCAGAAACTTCTCACCTACTGAGATTTCTATCATCTCTAGAGCTTACAGAAAATGGTTCAAAAGAGAAGAAACACTGAAAGAGTGTTGGGTCTTTGGTTAACTATGCCTCATTGATGTACTGCCCACTCCAGACACATTTACCACACAATCACATACTGTCTGTGTTCTCTAAGAGCTGATTTAATGAGTATATACACTCATCTGCCACTTTATTAGGTACACCTGTTCAATTGCTTGTTAACACAAATAGCTAATCAGCCAATCACGTGGAAGCAACTCAATGCATTTAGACATCTAGACATGGTGAAGATGACTTGATGAAGTTCAAACCGAGCATCAGAATGGGGAAGAAAGAGGTTTTAAATGACTTTGGACCTGGTATGGTTGTTGGTGCCAGACTGGCTGGTTTGAGTATTTCAGGAACTGCTGATCTACTGGGATTTTCAGGCACAACCATCTCTAGGGTTTCCAGAGAATGGGCCAAAAAAGAGAAGATATCCAGGGAGTGGCAGCTGTGTGGACGAAAATGCCTTGTTGTTGTCGGAGGTCAGAGGAGAGAATGGACAGACTGGTTGAATGGGCGACTGTGTGGTGCCATCATAAAAATATGGACCAACATTTCTGAGTAATGTCTCCAACACCTTGTTGAATCTATGCCACGAAGAAAAACCCAGTGTCGCAGACTGAACGGTCCCCCCTAAAAATCAATCTGCCCTGCCTTCACTGCGCATGCGTCATAAGCCGCAATTCACAGATTATCACGTCGTTTCTGCTTCAAACTGCAGTCCAGTCATCATCTATCTCAGCGACAGATATCTGAAGCTTTTGTACAACAATCATTTCCACATAAATTCAGCATTATTTCATTATAAAAGCTGCTAGCTGATGCGTTCACTGCACGTCAGTCATTTCAAAGTGTCAAAGAATATCAGCTCATTTCTGCTTAAAACGGCCTCGTTTCTGCTTAAAACTGACTTTAGAATGATTTAAGAGGTTTTACCTTTATTATCTGATGGTTAATAATCCCATTAATCCATTTGATCGCTTTGAGTGAAGAGACTCTGTCTCAGACAAGCTACTGAGCTCCCAAAAGACACATGCACAGTGGAGGCAGGGTGGACCAATTTTTAGGGGCGGACCGTTCGGTCTGCGACACCGGTACTAGCAAGGTGGACCTAATAAACTGACCGGTGAGTGTATATGCACACACACACACACACACATATATAATGTGTCACTGTCCAAATAACTATGGACCTCACTGTAATGTAAGTTTAATTAGGTGTGGTTTTCATGTATGTTAGAATGCAGACTCAGATGGAATTGCACAAATGTGTCACTTTTCTTTGTGTAACCTGGTCTGCTGATTCCTGTAACTGCCACAGCAAATCCTCCGAGAGGTCGACAGCTCTACTTTTTTTTACAAGTTAATGCACAAATTGCCCTCTAATCCCTCCCAGATTGTCTTTCCAATTGTCTTCTGTCACAACGCACGTGAGCACCATTGCTCTTCCTGTGGGGAAAACTGACAGGTGGTTCTTTGGTAAAACGGTGTCAGGTGAGCTCAAATGCTACGACAACGGCTGCACATCCCTCACAGCAAGAAACCAGCGCTCACATGTCTCCTTGACATGGAGACGTTTCATCTGATGCACCAAAATGTCTAGACTGCCTTCGGGCTGAGTGTACGTGCATTTTTCAAAGCTGCGACTGCAGGTCTGTGTTCCTCTGTGTGATACTTTAGCAATAATGTCCTCAAGGCGTTACCTGTTGAGTTATTCGTGACAGTAAAGATTCAGGTGCCTTGATATCAAAGGCTGCGCTCGCTCTTTGACAGACACTCAAAAAAGGCTGCTGGGTGTTTTGGTGGACATGCTGTTCATAATTTGAGATTTTGGTTCAGTTTTATGCATTTGGAGAGTGACAAGGTTTTTGTAATTTTGAAAAGAGTTGAAAAGAAACCATCAGGATGTGCTTGCAGCATATTCACCAACAACAACTTCTGTCTTTAATTCTGATTTTCATTGCACATGCTAAATCAGCTTATCCAAAGACTGTTTTCAATTTTTCACATTTATCATCAAAGCAAATAAATAAAATTCTGCAAATTTTCATATTGTTCTTATTACACTCTAAAAAAAAATGAACCGCTGGCTCACTGAGAAAAAGAGATCAATTTGCATAGATTTTTTTTAAAGTTGTTTCAACTTAATTCAAGTTATTTCAACTTAAATAGAGATGTCTTGTGGCATTAACTAAGTTGAAAGTTGAAATAACTTTTAAAAAAATATATGCAAATTGTTACATAAATTTTTCTTGTTGAGACAACATTTCATTTTTACAAAAAAACAAAAAACAAAACCTGACTCATTGGATTGGATTTCCATCTAATAAACATATGTAGTCCCAACTAAATTAAATTAAAATATCTTGCTTGGATGTGCTTTTTTGAGTTGGGGCTACATATATTTATTAGATGGAAATCCTGCACATAATTGAACTGAGTTCATCCAATGAGTCATTTCTTTAGAGTGTACTAGACAAGATACAATTTTGATTTTATCTGCTGACAGCTCAAGCTGTACAAACAATTTTTACTGAGTTATTTCAGTATCTATGTTTGTTCTTTTTGGGGCTCTGCAACTGAAAACACTACAGACTAAACACATGTTGATAAAAGTCCATATGTGTTAGAACATCTTGAACAGAGATCAATGACAAATCAAAGTATCACTTGGTTTGATTTGGTGTTGCAGTGGGAATTTGAGCTACACTACAAGTCCATCCATCAGTCGATGCATGCATCCATCCATTCATGCATCCATGTATAAACCCGTTCATCATTACAGTCAACCATCCATGCAACCATGCATCCAGCCTTCCATGCATGTATCCATCTGTGCAGGCAACTATTCATCTGTCCATCCGTTGATGTGTACTATACATTCTACAGTTCCCATTTAACCCTTATCTTTGCCCACATCCTTCAGGATCCTGCTGGATGTTCATCAGGACATAAAATTCAGTTGACTGTCACTCATTTCACACTTTCAACCAATGTAACATAGCATATATGTCTTTGAACTGTGGGATAAAACCAAAGTACCCATCATGCAAGATGGCATGCAAACTCTGCAGATAACAGTCCAGGTCAGGTCAGATCTTCTTAGTTCCACCGCCATGCTGCTTTTACATTAAAACTTGTAATCAAGATGTGCTGGCATTTATTGTAATATTGGTTTAACTTACACAAAACCTGACAAAAGTCTCTAACTTTTCCTCTATCATTACCACCTCTTATCTGTAGTTTTAAAAGACACCTGTTCTTGGTCAGGACGTTTGTCAGTGCTTGTTCCTGTCTGGGAGAAGGAGGAGCAACATGTCTGTCAGGTGTCAAAAATCCACATTAGTCACGTAAAAAACAAATGTCTGTGGGAAGTCACGATGGCGAACACAAAGACGACCCAGACTCCACTCAATATCCCAGATACCCGATCCCTCCTGTGCATGTGTGTATGTGTGTGTGCAGAAGTGTGTTTTGGCATCCATACATTGGGGAGGCGCGCTTTCTTTTAAGGGGTGTGAGGGTGCCTCATATGCTGCGGGGGTCAAGCTGGGGTCATGATGCGTGATGGATGGACCTGTGTGTTGGACACCATGCGCCTTCTCCTCTTTCTCTCTCTCTCTCTCTCTCTCTCTCTCTCTCTCTCTCTCTCTCTCTCGCTCTCTATCTGTATCTCCTCGGCTCTCCTCATATCTCTTTGTCTCACTCCATTTGGCCAAGTAACACAGCTTGAACAGACAAAAGCTGTTGAATTAAACCTGCAGACGGCACATTGAGGTGAGTTCTCCTGCTCTGCTGTGAACATGCACCACTGTAACCTCTGCTGCTCCTGCGTTAGTCACATTAACCTCCGCTTTTCCTTACTTAAAACATCACATCCCACCTTCTACTTCAACTTGTTCTCCGATGTCGTCGCCATCGTCACCAGCAGCAAAACCCATGGACGCAACAAAAGAGGCACCTACATGATGTCATCTCCGCCCTCCTTCCCCATCCTCTCTTCCTCCATCATACTGTCAATCCGTGCAATTGGTATGTCGCCTTATCGGCACACGGAGATGCACATATGTCGATGGAAGAATTCATTTTGGCTGCCAGTCACAACAGGGGACTGGTCAATGAGCGCAGACGTGCCAATACTTTGACGGCTCTGATGAGTGACTCCTGTCTGTCTACCTCACTGCCTGTCTGGGCTTCCAGCACTTTCTGCCTCCTGTTGCGTGATCCCCTATGGACCCAGACTTGGTCTGTCTCAGGGTACACAAGCGGTCTCGCTCTCTTCTGTTTAGATTTTTACTGCATCTGAGCACAGCTTGAATCTCAACATATTCCAATGACGTCTTTCAAGGCAGATTCAATGACCACAACCAAACAGTGACTAATGAAGCGAGTCTGCAAGCTTGTTGAGGCAGTCAACTCAAGTCATGCCATTCTGTTCACGTGATAAATGCCAGGCATGGCTTGGTGGTTGGTACCGGCTTCAACTCTGTAAAAGCTGGAACAACCTGGAGCAGACCCAGCAAAGTGTCTCAACAAAAATGCAATAATATGATTATTGATGTTATGCGTACCTTCTCCAGAACAAAATAATCCCAAGCATGACATTGTTTGACATCACAATTCTAATATACGAGTAATTCCAACTAAAGCACAAGACAGCCTTTGGATTGAAACATATATCCTTCACTTCTTGATGAAGTCACTTCTAGGAGATCTTTAAATTTTAAAGTCCTTCACTGTAATTTGGTGCCAGACTATCAGAGGATTTAGTTGATGGGTGGTTGGTTGGTCCCACTATGTTTGTTTAGCCGTGACAACTGGCACAGTTTCCCCACATGTAAAATGTGGGTCAAATTATGTCCCTCCATTAGATAAATGGCTGCATACAACAAGTAAAAAAAAATGCAACGCTAAAGAGAAGAAAGGGTTTTTTCTTCAAAACGATACAAATTTGGAGTTGTTTCTATTTGGTATTTGTCTATCTGTCTGTCTGTCTGTCTTGTCTGGGGCCTATCCCAGCAGTCATAGCACCCAGAGGGAACCCACGCAAACACAGGGACAACATGCAAACTCCACACAAAAAGGACCAGACAGGAAGCAGAACATTCTATAAAACTAATGCTTTTCAATTAAGTTAACCAGTAATATGGGATTAAGCTTTACTTACTTACTGTACAGATCATCTCAGAAAGCTTCCTTAGAACCTTCACGATAAGATACAGGTGACAACTGTTATTTTACATATACTTCACTGACATCAAATGCTAAATGGACCACAGACTCATCAAACAAGCCCTCTACTACTCAACTGACAGATCAGACATTAAAATTAAGGCCAGTTGTTAGCAATCTATAGCACTCAGTCTATGTACTTCAGCCGTGTCCAGGCCAACTTTCCTTCTGTCCATGTTTCTTCTTGCAAACTATGGCTGAAGATTTATGTCTTCTTTTTTCCTTTTTCTTAATCATTCTCTGCAACAGACAGAAGTTGCCCTATAGTTTCTATAATCACAACTACAGAAACTTATAACTCCTTCAGAGCTGTCTTGGTGGCTTCCCTCATTAATCTTCTTTTTGCATGGTCACTCAGTTATTGAGAACTACCTTCTTCAGACATATTGCACTGTCTGTGTTTCTTAATGATGGATGTAAATCACATCTAAGACATATTCAATGATTTGAAAATGTTCATATATCCACCCCCTGTCTTGTCTAAAGACTTGCTGCAAAAGCAACAGTTTGCATTTAAAATAATCCTTATATTTAATTTGTACAATGACTTATGACACCTGGAAATTAAGTGGCTGTGATTTACAATGAATATTTTCACTAAAGCCTTTAAATTAAAGCTAAAACCCTGCACAGTTCTTGATTGTATCTTTTCAACTCTTTACGAAATTACGAAATGTGCCAATATCTCAATACTTATGGATCTGACTGTCACCTCCCACATTTCATTTTCATTTTTCATTTCATCTATATGACTACACTTTTTATTTTTGTGTCCTGTGAAACTGTTTTAGACCCTTTAATTTTGCACTGTATAATGTAAAGTGAATTGAGTTGAGATGAATATGTTATGTTGAAGAGCCTGTTGTTGTCAATCCCTGACCTCCTTCGTGCTGCATTTAGTGGCGAGGGTCAAACCCTTGAAGCGATTGGTTACTTTGTGCTGCGTTCTCAGAAATAATCAGATATTGGATGTGAATTGTTTGACTGAAATGCAAATGATGACTAAGTTAAATGCAGGTGTATACAAATGCCTCCATATTAGAGATGTTGAAGATGAGCTGAACATAGAAGACTTCACCTGCACCTGTCTTTTCTGTAATGTCCATGATATTTATTTAAAATGCAATGATTATTTTATGTAATATTATGCAATTTTTTTACTATTATCTGGTCTAAGCGAGTTCAGAAAATGAATGCATGTTACACCCCCTACACACACACACACACACACATCAGAAACCAATGTGCCACAGTGATAAAGTCATCATGAATCCACATGTGCAAACCCATCCCCGAACTTCATGTGCAAGCACCTGTATTTGCATTTGTGAGCAACTTAAGTCCATGAGACTGCAGCATTAGACTGGGATTCTGAATTATGATTCTGTCATTAATACCTTATACTGCTCACTGGTTCTTGTCTTTACAAATCTTGCATCTACATCCATTGCTTATAATTATAAGTAGTGCATTCGTATAAAAGCTTTAGTCCAAGAACTTTGACTGAAGGATTCCCAAAGATTTTACATAGATTTTGGCACATAATACAGCAAACTCCAAATGGAACAGCAGCGCCATGTAACTATTCAAAGATCGGAATGTCTGCTTCAGGTTCAGAACAAAAGAATTCCTGGCATCTACTAGAGTATGCTCCAAATTAATGCGTAAATCATGATTTTATATATTATATATGATTTTATATATATATATATATATATATATATATATATATATATATATATATATATATATATATATATATATATATATATATATATATATATATATATATATAAAAGAGCGCGAGAGAGAGAGAATTAGTCGTTAGAAATGTTTTCAATAAATAAAGTTAAATTTATATATGCATTATAATAGATTTAGTCTTATTTTATATTTTTAGATTTTCGTTGGTATTATTTAATTTTTTTAATAAACCGGCTCAAATAATTTGAAATCCAGGCTTTCCTTTATGTCACAAGATGCAGTTATATCAATTTACACAAAAAGCTGCCGTGTCAAAATAAAGTTTTTGTTTGTTTGTTTGTTTTTGTGTGTGTGTTTCGTTCAAATCATTTAGCAGAAACGCGGCTGGCACGTGGCGCACCTTGAATTAGACCACATCAAGGACGCGTAAATGAAATGTCAGTTTCCTGTGTCACCTCCTTAACTCGGGAGCTTCTAACACGTCGTTCCTCATCTTCGTTAAAGCCTGAAACGCTTTGCTTCAAACGTCTGTCATCATCCAAGTGTTTGTTGGAGGACCGCATTGGGAACCATCAGACGGAAGATTCTGGCCGCGCCGAGGTCGATGTTTGCGCCGAGCCTGGAGATGCTTTGCGCGGTCAGAGCGCTTGTTTGCCCAGTGCGGCCTGTAAACTGATGTTTGTCTTTGTGTTGTGCTGTGACAACAAACTCTGACCGACCGATGACCCCAGGGCTTCTTTTGAGGTGCAGGGCGTTCCTAATTCCTTCAAAGCGCACGCTGGGGGCCCACAGAGAGAATTTCAACATCTAAAAACCACCAAGGTTCTTTCGCCTCCCCCCACTCCCAAAATAAAAAAAAAAAAAATTACACTGTTTAAATTATTTAATACAAATTGCTAACTTCATTTTGGATGAATTCAATCATTTACATTATTTAAAACGCGCCAAACAAGTTGTAAAAATTAAGAATTGTTATGCAATTTATATTTCCTCAAAATACACAATGTCGTCGCAGATCAAATCTATACTGAAAAAAAATTATACTTTGGATCAACTTAAAAAAAATTATGTAATTTGTTACAGCTATTTTCTTTTCTTTTCTTTTTTTAGTTTTTCACGATGTATATTTATGATTTGGTAAAGTGATTCCAGCAGATTTAAACTGGAAACCACAATTTTCCATTAGACCAATGTAAATAAGTACTTTGAATGAAGTGCACTGATGTTTCATTTTTTTTCAATGTGGGCAAATAAGAAACAGTTTGACAGGTTTAAATTGATTACAGTCTGTTTTGTGAGGGAAATTTCGTATAGAATAATAATAAAAAAAAATTAAAAACAAAGGCATATTGCGAGGAAATATGAGACTTCAAACTGTGGAGAAAAGTTTTATACAAATTCACACTAGTTGTGAAAAATAAATATGAAGAACGAAAAATAGTGAATTTTCAGAGAAAGAAGAATATTTTTTTGACTAGCCTAATTGTGTAAATGTAATTGTGTAAATTAATATTTTGTTGAAATTTGCGCATTTCAAACGAATGCTTTATTTGATACGTCGATGCTTTTCATATTTGATTATGGCAGGTGTTAAAAGTGAATATAGGAATGTAACAATTTAACAATCTCTGAACCTGTTTTTATCCTATTAATATAGAACAAATGTTGAAAAAAGTTGTTAAAATTATTATTATTATCATTATTATACTGTTAATGACTTAAATTATTGCCATTTTAAAAGAAAATACAGCTTGTGTTTTCTTTTAAGAGGGATAGAATGTTTTCTAAGAATATTAATTTTAAACCATTCTTAAGTCATAATATAATCACTTTTGACTTGAAAGGAGCCAAAACAAACAGGCCCTTCAGCAACAAGCTGCACTTACCTATTTATTTATCCTGAAACAACTCCATTATCAGCTAAATGTGGGTATCTGTGTCTTGCCAACCTTAACACAGATGTCAACAAATGCCGTTTGTCCTGAAGCAGATAAGCCCCCATATTACAAGGTGTTTGTTTCTTTTTTCTTTTCTCCTTTTCTTCTTTTAAAATTTGTGTTTACGGGAGCTGAGATTAAAAGAAGAGCGACTGCTTTCAAAACGCACTCTCCTTTTCCATGTTTGTTGTTTCTAGAGGACTTGGATGACGATCAGATGATCTCTGCGGTTCCAATGGGTCGGCTCCTGCAGGTGGATCCAAAAGGTAAAGGTGAACGTCGCCATTAATCATTGCTCTTTACGCGCGGCATCAAAACAGCAAATGAACCAAGAAACCATCGTGGTTTGAAAACGGGACCGACTTGATAGTTTTTTTGTTTTGTTTTTTGTTTTTTGTTTTGTTTTTTATGTTTTGAATGTTGAGACTGCAGCTTAGACACACGTTTAAAATTTTATTAATGAACATTTAAAAATATGACAGCCACTCGATGCGTTAGTGTCACACTTTATCCAAACCGATTTTACGCATATTTCTGTAAGTTTTCTCGCGTCAGGTGGAGATGATGACACCGATGTGTAACTTGGGGGAACTGAGAGAATCTGACTCTGACAGAGGCCCACTGGGGGCCCCGCCAACCTTATCGATAGCCTTACCTCGATGTTTAAATCAATAGAGATTTTTTTCTTTTTTTGTGTGTCCCCTCAATAAGCCAACAGCTCGATAAGGTTGTCATCACAAATGACGCTGACATCCGTTCTCTCATCTTTTCCGTGGATAAACATGCCTTTATTATGCCAATATCCCCCCCCCCCCACACACACACCCCCAAAGGGACGGGAGCGCGCACGGCTGCATAAATTGAGAGATTCTGCTGCGCGTTAAAGAGACACGCGCGTGCAGCTGCTCAAACGGAGATAGTGTTGAAATGACAAAGAAACGGAACTTTGTGTCTTTTTTTAAAGAGATAAACAGACTTTAATATATAGATGATTCACCCGTAAATGTCTCTCTGGACAAAAGATGATCTGCTCCTTTGGATTAAATAGGTAACAGGAACGTACATGGATATATATATATGACCGGTCCCCCAACTGATAAAACTCAGCGCCCCACCGGTTGGACATGAAAGCAGTGCGCGTCACGCACACACACAAACACACACCCACACCGTGAGTTTGAACACTGATTCATCAGCATGATGCCTAATGGAAGACATCTAGTGCAATGAGGACTGGCCGCGGCCATGACGCACATCTTTGGTACATTTTGAGGTATTTCTTTGTGGAGCTTTGTGACGTTTCAGGTGAGCTGTTGCGCATTTACCACAGCGCATAAGTAACATCAAAACTCTAAATAAATCTGACACACGTTCAGCTACAGCCTCTATATCGCAGTCACACAAAAGACCCTATATATAAATAAATATATACCCCACGGTCCATATATGTTTTCCAATGTCCCAAATAGTGCATCGAGACTTAATATTCAGTCAGGACTGTGGGTTTGATATGCTGGGTGATCTTCAGACCTGTGGCCCTTAAAGAGGCAGTTGGAGTTTGTTTTTTTGTTTTTGTTTGTTTGTTTGTTTTTAGTTGGAGGGGTAGGGATCTGCACCCGTGGATGATCCCGTGGATTTCGGCGATGGGGTAGACGGGGCTGAGAGAGACTTCTCCGACGCAGCGTCGTCCATTTTCTCCTGAATGAGCTCACCGGGCTCAGAGGACGGAGCTTTGGCAGGAACCAGCCCCTCCTTCTCGCGCTTCTTCTGCTTCATCCTCCGGTTCTGGAACCAGATTTTCACTTGAGTCTCGTTGAGCTGAAGAGCGGCAGCAATTTCCACGCGCCGCGCGCGGGTCAGGTACTTGTTAAAGTGGAACTCCTTCTCCAGCTCCGTCAGCTGCTTGGTGGTGAAATTGGTCCGGACCGTGTTCGGCTGCCCGCCGTAACCGTACTCCCCAGATCTTCCTGCGGACAGAGGAAGAAGCCTTTGTGACCTCACAGAGAAGAGACGCTTTGTGGGGAAATGGCTTTTATGCAGCACAATCACAGTAAAAACAGACAGAAAACACAATCTGACAGCATGTATATGACTACAATCAAAAAAATTTGCCATATTTTTACAACTAAATTTGCCAGTATTGCGCACACCACTAAACTGAACTTGGGCTGTCAATTAGAATGCACGTGCTCACATACACGAGCGCACTCCAGGCACCTGTTTTCGGTGGGTTTCTCTTCACTTTCATCCAGTCGAAGGTTTGCGCAGAGGATGCACCCTCCGACAGAGGGGAGCAGCATGCCTCCAGGTGAGCTGCGTGCAGCGGTGACAGTGAGTTTGAGCAGCCTGCGAAAGCGGATGCTTGCTCGTGCCCGCCGCCATAGGCTGCTGGGGCATACTGCAGCTGGCCCAGTGGGGCGGCGGCACTGTAACCTTGGCGATGCTGCGAGACCACGGAGGAGGAAATGTTACCCGAATACATCAGGGGGCCGCACTGGGCAAATCCAGTGGATTCTACTTCCTGATTGAGCGCGTAATGGTTATAAGTGGCGCAGAAACTTTGTGCGCCATAGCTGGAGCTACAGGCCGGGTGGGCTCCGTATGTGAGACCCAGCGATCCCGCTGTGGGCTGGTATGACCCCGGCTGGTGGTGAATGCCGTCTGGGGAAGCTCTGCCTGTCATGAAACGGTCATCCGCCCCGCAGTTGCTGACCGTAACCGCGCAGGACTGGAAAGCTGTAATCCCGTGGTCCGAGTGGAAAGCCCTGACAGAGCATGAGCCACCTTCACCGCTCATCACCGAGTAGTCTAAGAAGCTGCTCATTGCAGCATTGTTGTGCCGCGAAAGAGGGACCATCAGCCTGTAACACCCCCTCTGATCTCTTCCCCCCTCTTACCCTGAGTGACCGTGCCAATCTGCACCTAAACTCTGTCCTTATCACGGGAGGGAGACAGGAGCGGAGGGGCGCACGGGCCGATATTGGTGATGTCACGTGGGCCCGGGTCAGCCAGTGAGGGACTTGTCGTTATCCTTTAGCCGGTGACAGATTGGTGTTTGAGTGGCTATTTAAATTCCAGGAGCTCGTCGATCAAGGTGACGCGCGCCCGCACTAATGTATGAGCCGAGCAAACAATGAGCTGGGTGGCAAACGGCGGCTGGACAGCTCACGGGTCGCATGAGAAAGAGACGGGGGACACGAAGCCCCACCGCGCGCTGAAAGATGAACGCTTCACTCTCTCAGACCTCTCCGTGAGGACGACCTCGCACTCTGACCCCAAGGTAACTGTATTTTTGGAACAGCGAGGTGTGTGCGCCCTCCGTGCCTGTGTTATGATGTCATGCATGAGAGGATGGATTTCTGGGTTTGTGCGCGCAGCCACGGGCGATATCAGCGTGAGACACGAAGCCAGACGCGCGCCGTGATCAATGTTCAGAATTAGACTATTCGTTACTATTATTATTTCACATTTTCCCACAGAGGTCGCATTAGGAATGTGTGTGTGTGCGTGCGTGCTCTGGAGGTCAAAGGTGACGCAATGACGAAAAAAAAGCCTATTAAACCTTTAAGATGATGAGGTATTATTTTTTCCTCTCCCAGGGTCGCCGTGTCTCCTCTGATCCCACTCCCACGCCTATTCATTACGCGCGTGTACAGTGATCAAATGATTTGATAACGCGCCCGTATGGCCCGAGGTGGGAGTGTGGGCTGATGATCTGGTTAAGTTCATCAAATAAAGCTGTTGGAGAAATAAATGACCGCGGAATGCATCGTGGAAAAGACGGAGATAGAGCGAGTGCGCGCGCGTGATACAGTTGCACTCACTGAACGAGCCAACCTACTCACGGGGGGGGGGGGGGGGGGGGGGGGGGTGAAAAGGGAGAAGGGGGGGATGAGCGCCCCTACTGGTCATCTGTGTTGATAGATAGATAGATAGATAGATAGATAGATAGATAGATAGATAGATAGATAGATAGATAGATAGATAGATAGATAGATAGATAGATAGATAGATAGATAGATAGATAGATAGATAGATAGATAGATAGATAGATAGATAGATAGATAGATAGATAGATAGATAGATAGATAGATAGATAGATAGATAGATAGATTTCCCTTTTACTTTGATTTGTCACAGGGTTAAAGGTGAACTTCAGTTCTATAGTTACAGGTGAATTTCAAATTTATTTTTTTAGTCCCATTGAGATCAAGCTCTCTTTTGCAAGGAGACCTGGACAATTATAAAGTTTCCAATTCATCTGACTTGCATGTCTTTAAATGTGGGAGGAAACCCACTCATACACAGGGAGAACATGCAAACTCCACTGGTGGGAATCAATCCCACGACCTTCTCTGGTGTGAGGCAACAGTGCTAACCACTAATCCACCGTGCTGCCATGACTTATGTTGAATACAAGGTTTTTTTTTTAATGACTGTACTGTATTACACCTAAATAAATTTATTTTTTCTCAAAGTATATTCATAATATGTTGAAAGCTTAAATTGTTAACTTAATTTGACATAAAGGAATCAATTTAGGGTTAACAAATCTGAGTATTTTTAAGTTGGCCTAAGATTTAAATTTCTCATTGTTGAGCATAAACACTGTCACAGACTAAACAGCTGCACAATCTAATGGTAAGAGACAATTTGAAACCATCAAAGTAAAACTCTTCTTGATGCCATGGAATGGGTGAAAATGTCTTTAAAATGTGTTTGGCAGCATGGAGAGGATCACTGCGGACTTACAGAAGTACATGTTTACTTCAGTAAATGTAACGAAACTTTTAAAAATGAGTTATTATGCATTTAGTGTCTTACCTTAGCCTTTTTCTGTTGTGGCAAAGCTAGTGTCTACATCAATACAACTCATTTGTGATGAGGGATTTCTTTCTGTTGAAAGCAGAAGAATGAGTTCTTCACCAACTGACTTGTACTGAATTAATGTAATAGCATAAAAAAAGAAGAGGGTGCGGTAAGGCAATAACTGTACAATCAGTTGATTTAACCCCTTAATGCCTATTGTCGCATATATGCGACAATATTTGACTCAAATATGCAACATACCAAATGGACCAGTATGCCTGTTGTCACAAATTTGCAAAATACCATTATTATTATTATAACATTATAACATAAATTATTACCAAAATACCAAAATTACTATTTATTTTTTGTGCAATTTTGTGAAATTAATAATCTCAACATTATTTACCATCTTCTTAAAGGCAAAAACACACACAAAACATTTTTTTTATATACAGCTATATAAATTCAGGCGTTAAGGGGTTAAAACGCTTTTTTATACCAAATAAGGCAAACATCCACACACATATGTTTGTAGGGATCCTCTCCGTGCTTCCTGACACGTGTAATTTTCTGACACAGCTGGCAAATGTTTTTGCCAATTGAAGTAAAATGTCAAAATTAAATACAAACTGAAGTGCCACACTGTTCAAGCTTGTGCAGATGCCACATGAACTAAAAAGAGCTTCAAATATAAATCTGTATATATTCTCTATTGTATTTTGTAAGAAAATGAGGTTGTATTTATTTGTGTAGTAACAAATGTGTTATTACTGAATGATCGCCGCTAATGAACAGACAATGACAAATGATGAAAAGAATGGTTTTGTTTTGTTTGTTGGTCAGTCAGAAATATAAGTATTAGGGCCATAATTTTAAATATGTTTAAAATTTGTTTTAAAAATGTTTTCTGCAATAAATGTAAATGAAAACTATTTAATTTCATAAGAATATATAGTAAAATGTTCAAAAATATTTAATGAAAAAAACTGAAAAAATGCTATCACTTTCACAGGCAGTTTTTCAAAAGCCATGGGATAGATACTTGAACATTTTCATGTTACAAAATTACGTCAGTCATGAAGAAAAAAAATATAGTAATGCAAATTTGTCTGGAGTAGGCAGTTCTCAAAAACTGAGTGAAGAAGAATAGTGAGGGAAGCCACCCTGAGTTCTTTAGAGTTGTCATGGATGTGACTGGTGTCTGGGGTTGATTGCTGCAACTGCATAGTGGAACGATGAGCAGAGAGAGATTTTCTTAAAAAAACAAACAAACAAACAAACAAAAAAACCTTAAATTTCAGCTGGAGAGTGCTGGTTGGGACACGGGAACTTCACCCCTAGATTTGATCTGTTTTACAATAATAAAGTTCTTCGAAAGTCCACTGTATCCTTGAACATGTTACTGGTGATGCCACACACAAAAGTTGCATGAGGCATATTCTTAAAAAAAAAAAATCACAGCCACAGAAGCTTATAACTCCTTCAGAGTTGTCCTGGGTGTCCTGGTAGCTTTCCTCACTTGCCTCCTTCTTGCACAGTGCCATAATGTTTATATTTTGTATTGATTGATGTAAATTAAGTCTGACATGTTCAGTGACTTGTGAAATGTTCATGTATCCATCCCCTGACTTATCAAAAGAAAAGTGTAGCCTATTCTCATGAACAATTTAGTAAAATGTACAAAAAGTGCTATGTATGTATTTTGTTTTAGCTCAATTTGAACATATCCCACATGTTCCTCCACCAGGAGGCCATGATGTTAGACAATGATAATAACATGTAACGGGGGGAAAACATAACTTGTCTTACTATTGTTGTTATTCTAACCCTAACCCTGACCATAACTCTAATACACATTTCTGAACATTAAACGTGAAACGTGAAAGGTGAAACGTGCGTAGGCATGAAGATTTTGTAGGAATATGTTACAAATATCACCTTAGACTTTTAGTAAGACATCATACAAAATGCATCATGAGAATATGTGGAAAGGGGATCATTTGCAGCTAGTTACATAAGTATTTGGACAGTGACCGTTTTTGGAATTTTGATTCTGTACACTGCTGCAATGGCGCTGAAATTAAATAATGAAGATGCAATTGAAGTGTGAACTTTTAGATTTAAATCAAGGGGTTTAACAAAAAATATTGTACTGCAATTTAGGAATAACAGACATTTTGTAAATAATTCCTCCATTTTTAGAGACCACAAGTCATTGGACAAACTACATATAAGGATAATTGGTCATACAAAATATCATTTTTTCACCCAGTTTTCTTTTGTACACATCAGGGGTGGTGTGCAGGAATATTTAAAAGTCATTGAACACAACTTGGACTTCATTTACATCAATCATTATGAAATACACACTTTATGGTACTGCATGACAAATCGGTCTTCAGTAGCAAAAAGTGATTGACAGTGCAAGAAGGATATTAGTGAGGGAAGCAATCGATATACCAAAATCTGAAGATGTTAGCGGGATCTATGCCTGTGAATCTGAACATTTTGTCTATTGCATTACAGCTTCACAGAGGTTGGAGAGAAGGAGTTTCTTAAACAGAAGATGTGAAATTTCAGACTGTTGCACAAAATGCGCACTGGAGACTTGAGCCTAGATTTGCTATGTTTCCTTATGTGAAAATCCTTCTGTGTGCCACTCCACCTTGGCATGAGTGATGCAACAGACATACTTTGCACAATGGATGGTTTCTCCAGTCATAGCTACAGAACTCCTTTAGAATTGTCATACGTTTTGGTGGCTTCCCTCACTACTGTCCATCTTCCATATTCACACAGTATTTGAGAACTGTCCATTCCAGTTAATTTCCCTGTACAGGACCATTCATTCTGTATTTCTTAATGACTGATGTAAATTAAGTTCAAGACATATTCAGAGACTTGGAAATGTTTGTGTATCTATCCCCCTGCTTTTCTAAAGGAACCTTTATGATTTAATCCTTATGGTTAGAACCATGTTACCTTGTTCATAAATGGAGTCCAGTGCAGTCCATTTGTCCAATTACTTATGACTTCTGTCAATAAAACTGGGTGTAATTCTGTAACAGTTTATGCAAAGTTTTTGTTGAACCCATTGAATTAGGGTTGACACTATACAACCACATCATCTTTGACTTAAAGTGTTATGGTGGATCTCACAAGAAACTAGAAGAACTGTATTTTAAAATGAGGCATATTGCAATGCTGTGAGGCGTAAGATGTTATTTTTAGGAGCTTTGGCACTTGGGTAGGTCCAATTTTTGTGCACAAGCCGAAAATAGGTGGGTGTTAAAAGGTTAAAAGAAAATATGTCATAATTAAAAATAAATAAATAAAAAATACAGAGGAAATTTTCTTGACTGTTCTGGTATATTTTTTTTGGGGGGGGGGGGGGGGTAAATAATTGTTTACTTTGTCATGACTAAAGCAATCCATATTTTATCAGTAAATGTTTGTAAAAATAAATTGGCACCATAGCGCTAAAATGTCCAGACAGAATGCCATTGAAAATTAAAGAATTATTTAAGAATTTAATGAATGAACAAAAAAAAGAGCATGATTGAAATATCTCCCTCTATTTTTATGGAAAGGGCACATGACTGAAGACGTTTGCATTGCTCTATGATGTGACATGTATCAACCTTTCCTGTATTAGTTATATACATATATTTAATATAGTTCGTAAGTCACCTGTGTGTGATCTGACTCTCCCCTCCCCCACCCCGACAGTCACGTGACTTGAGAGCAGACACAATTCAGATTCAACAAGACCACATATACATGGTTCAAATCATTATCAAAAATTCAGATGTGGCATGTTGTGACCAAATGGAACAGTTCAGAATACATCATATCTCAAAATACATTCATATTTTGAGAGATCAAATTTGAATCATATCTAGGCCCAGCTCTGATTAAATAACAGGATGTTATTTAACATGTTTTTACTATGCAAATAGATCACATGTGTTATTTGTCTAAAAAAACACTGATTCAAATCACTTCACTTCCTAATGTGAATGCAACCTAACAGTATGTCATTTCTAACTGTAATCATTTCAAATCTGAATTTGAATTCTATATTGTACATAAATGGATTTAATGCTTAGCAAAGATGTGATACAAACATCCCACCAGACTTGCCATGTTCACCCCAAACTGAGAAGATGAAAATCACAGCATTCACATTGTCCATTGTAAGATTTGAATCAAAAATAAGCCTGAATGTGAAGAAAAAGTAGGATTTGTCACAGGTATACTGTACAAACAGATTTGTGTTATTTCTTTAAAAATTGATTCAGATAGCTTTAGTTGCTAATGTGAATGCAACCCAGCATGTAAGTTCTAAATGTAATATTTTAAAATTGTAATTTAATTTCTATGTTGTATGCACATATATTTAATCTAAATATTATTAAAAGTAAAAAAGGTGATTTACTTTAAAAAATCATAACATAAATATTCTCACAGTATTCACATAATCAGGAATCAACTGAAATGGAATCTATATGCCTCATCTGATTTTTGTTTTCTTAATCAGGTTAAAATCTAGGCCCAAATTTGATTTGAAAAAGATTGATTTGGCACATTTTCACAAGGGAAAAAAAAGGATATTTCATTTGGGGGAAATGTGACTGTGATTCACTTCAGCTGCTAATGTGAACACAGCCCTATAGGTTCAACCTAATTCCAGTTGTCCAAATGGGGATCTATGGGGTTACAGAAATACTATCAAAAAAGCAGCTGTGATACAATCTCCATCAGACTTGACATCATATTTCATCTTTGGGCTGGGAAAAAAAATACATTTGGCATGTTTTCACTGAACAAAGAAATGGCGTATATGCATTGTGTGCATAGAGGGAAAATATGATACAGTGAGAACGTGGCCCAATAGCTTGTCAATTCTATTTAATTTGAATTTGTAACCTAGTGAAGTTACCCTTAACAAAAATGTTGCAAAGAGAAGTTGTTATACAAACTTCCCACTAGTGGGGGGGAAAAAAATGAGGTCAGTATTCTCTCGTCTACCCCTCCTCCTCCTCCTCCTCCTCTCCCCCCTCCTCCTCCTCCTTCTCTCTTCCCAGCTGCTCCTGCAGCAGAGTGAGTGGGTGCAGTGGATCCTGCCAGTCCGTGGAAACTTCGCCAGGCTTTGCGCAGGTTTGTGGGTCTTTGTTGAGCTGAACACATGTGCGCAGAAAAGGCGCGCTGTCTCGGAATGATTTGGTTACGCACGGCGCTGCTTCATGCGTATGCGTGCCAAAGCGCACCATACCAACCCCCAGTTATCTCCTTCTTATTCTCCCCCTCCCGCCCCCTTCCTTTTTTAGCCTAAACTCCCACGCGCGCTCTCACACTCGCACTAGACTGCTCAGCGCGTCGATGAACTGATTAGGGTTTCCAGATTATTCGATAAACCGCATCTGAACGATGCAAGGTTATGAATTTCGCACGTGTTGATGAGTTACTAAATCAATCCGTGTGTGTGTTTTTTGTGCAAACTGATTAAAGTGGAATCCTACACTAACTGAGTCACATAAATCGACTCACATGCCACACAATAAAACAAAACCATTCATAATCCCCACATTGAAATCAAAGATTTCTGTATATTTGTGCTGCAATAACTGCTGTCCTATTGCTGTGTTTAAAAAATAATAAATAATAAATCTGAGTGAAACGAGCCAACATATTGCTTTGTGTCGTTTCTGCAGCAGGGGAGCTATTCTTAGTAAATACAAGTATGATAAATAGTTTAAGCGCAGTCTGTTTGGAGTTGAAGATAGTGTTAACGCACAGGGCGCAGCCTCATAACCTGAGCGAGCTGCTACTGTTGCCGCTGTCGCCGAGCCAGCAACGTGCTTAAACAAGCTATAAAAATGAATTATTGCCAAATGCATGCAGAGACCCGACTCTTCTTTTTTTAAAGCTTTGATTTGGGGCGTCCCGTATGAAAATGTAAGTGGGTTTTATTTGTGCACATTACGCCACAATTGGTCTCCTTAATGTCGGACTCATTCATGCCACCGAGTGATTTATGGGCTCCTGAAGGCAAACATGGCTCGGGTATTTGCCTGCAACATGCACACAGTGTTAAGAGCCCTGTCATGCAGGATTGTTTGCTCTTACACTGCAAAAAAGGGGAAAAAATGTATTGGAGTATGTGCAGGCATTCTGAAATGTGTTATTCAAAAATAATTTAATCCAAAAAAAAACTTCAAATAAATTAAAAATAATAATAATAAATTACAACTATAATTATTTTACTATTTTAGAATAATCCATTTTATTTTTAAATGTGCAATTATAATAAATCTCGACACTTCACTGACTATTTGTATTCATTTCCAACCTGTTGTTCAATTTGCATAATGTTCTATAATTATTTTATTTGGATTTTTTCTGCTCTCAGTTTTTGACTAAAATATATATGGGTTTTTTTAAGACAGAGAGAGAGAGAAACAAATAAGTCGAAACACCAGAAAAGAGGTTTGTAGCAAGTTAATTGTATTCTAACAAAAATATCCAAGACATTGGAAGCTATACAAAAATAAAAATGAGCAGGTTCCATAGGCCTAATACCGTTTACTTATTCACACACACACTCATAATTTCCATTCCAAGAGATCAGTTTGGTAATTACAAGCCACGCTGGACTAGATCTAGTTCAGTGATTTAATTTCATCCTTACCTTGAATTAATCGTCAAGTCAAATATGAACTGAATAAATGTGCCGAATATACAAACAACATCAGAGTTAACACCTTCATAGCCTGATCATTATTGTCCTGATTTTTTTTTAAAAGAAAAAGAAGTAAAGTTATAGATTGATTTCGATTAGTAGTTCAGATGTTGCAGGTCGATTGTAGTTAGGGACTCCGAGAAAAAATAGAAACTGTCCGTGGAAATGTCCACGGGGCTGTCCAGGGATTCTGACAAGCTCGGCGAGGCTGCGTCGGAGAGCTGCAGGCAGGAATCCGAGGAGAAAGCTTGAAAATCGTGTAAAGAAACATCCAATGCCGAGGGACTGTCGCCATTGTCCGGGCCAGATGCCGAGCCGGGGCCCATTGTTGACACGCAGGCCGGAACAGTGGGTGACGGGTTGGGAAAATGTTTCAGATTTTTGTCATTGCTGTTCAGCGGCGCAGCAGCAAAGCTCATGGTGTCTCCATTGTGAAGCTGCTGCGCGGGGCCCAGGGTGGTGTTCTGAAAGGGGTAGGTATCTCTCTCCAGGAGGGCCCCGTTCTGCTCGTACAGGGGGGCCTCGTCCTCGTCGTCGCTGTGCACGCCGTCCTCCGCTCCGAGTCCTTTCCCCTCGCCGTTGTGGTTCTCTTTGCTCTGCGTCTGCCGTTTATGCTTCATGCGCCGGTTTTGGAACCACACTTTGACTTGCCTCTCCGTCAGGTCCAGCAAGGCCGCTATTTCCACGCGCCTCGGCCGACACAGATACTTGTTGAAGTGGAACTCCTTCTCCAGCTCCAGAAGCTGCGTGTTGGTGTACGCTGTCCTCAACCGACGGGAGCCCGCACCTCCGGCTACTCCTCCTCCAGCTGCTGCGCCGCTCTCCGCGATATCAGGCGAGCCTGGAGCCGGAGAGAGAGAGAGATAGAGTGGAAATAAAAAAAAAAATAATAATGCACAAGCAACACCGGCGGTAGCGTGGGATTAAAATGCAGAGCATAAAAAAACCATCCGACCACGAATCTAACATGAGGCTTCCACGTTCAATGTGCTAAACCGCTGCGTAAAGATTCATTTTCCACCAAAAATAAAGCTGCTCCATGTGAGGCGCAGGCAGGCTGGTGTTAGATATATAATGAATGCTGCAGCTGCCCTCCTCGGCAACGGCACTCCATCACTCTTCATTACTGTCACACATCAAAACTGCGGTGCAGCGCGAGGAATAAATCATTTCCACCACCAAACTTTGACTAAACTTTTCTCCCTTTCTTTCCTTTAATATGTCGATAAAAATCCGGAATAGGGGGATGGTTTTCTAAAAGGCCTGTTACAGTTTGTAAGTACGGTTGCAATGACCCACCTTTCGGAGAGAAGCACACGGGTCCATTGGAGACGTTGCTGGTGGCGGTAGTGCTGGTGGACGTGGGCAGGTGGTTCCTCTTGGAGGCTTTCTTCTCCCGCATCCAGGGGTACTCCGGGGGTAAGGAGGCGGTGGGCAGCGGGCTGCATCCGTCGGGGCTGTGCCTGGGCCGGCCGTGCCGCGGATGGCTGCCCGGATTCAGGCTGGGAATGGTCTGCTCAAAGGGAGGAGGAATCAGTGTCGGGCGTGAAAGCGTCGAGCTCTTGATTGATGAACTTTGAAATGAATCAGCGACAGGGGGGAAAGATGTCAGGCACTCAGCAAGCGACGGCTGACTATTGATAAAACCGCTCTCTCGCTCGAATTCGTAATTCATCTCCGCTCCCTGAGAGCCGAGGAAAGTTTGCGCGCGTATTTTTATAAATGTTGCGGCTCAGTGAGGACGACGAGGAGAGAAAAAAATTATTACTCCCAAAAAAAAAAAAAAAAAAAAAAAAAAAAATCTCCTTGCTGGTGTTTTTTTTTTTTTTTTCTTCTTCTTTTTTTTTTCTTTCTTTTTTTTCTATTTCACTGATTACGGCCGTGTGGGGACCGAGCTGCTATTAAACTATTGAATTCATGGAGACAAGGTTGAAATTGGACCGAATTGCCTGTCACATGATTACCTCTGCCCAATGACAATTTGGGGTTTACTCAAAAGAAGCCAGTGTCTGTCTGCCTGATTGATCCAAAAAAAACTCTGGTGGAGGACGCGTCGCTCAGCTGGGGGACGACTGTTTTTATTTACATCTTTGTCGGCTCAGTTTATCCTCCTCTCGCGCTGCAGTCCCGCTCTGCTAAGTCACATTTTTTTACTTTTTTCTTCTTTTTTTTTTTTTTTTTAGAATGGCTGACGCTCACTATTACAGGGGAAGGAGCTCAGCCTGCGGTGTGCACGGATTCGTGCGCTCCTCTTTCTCGTATTGTTCTAACACGTCGGTGGAGAACGCCCACACCGCGCACGCACGCACGCGCGCACGCTTCATGCCAGTACTTCAGGCTTCGGATGTGGGGGGAGGAGGGTAGTGATTTAACCTCCCCCACTTCCCACCCCACCCTCCCCCCAAAAAATGTGATGCTAAGTCTAACAAATCACAGTAATGCCGGATTTAAGATGTGAGCTTCAGAGTCAATGCAATAAAAAGCTCATTCATCAAGTTAATATTGACAGATATGAAATAATACAGAAATCCGCGCGTTTATGTGGTCAAACAAATCCTTTTTGGAGTAATAAAATCATATATTTACCTTTAACCCCACCCCCTCCCCAAAAATGAACCTCGCGTTCTATATCCACAAGCACACTGCTGATTCCATCGAGAAATTGCTTATTTTTCGATAATAATAACACGATCAATGCCTTCTCTTAAAACGGATGCATATGTGCGTAATTGGTGCGTAAAGGCCTTCTGTGTCTCAAAAATGCATTTGAACTTAATCGCAATGAAGCAAAAACAAAACAAGATTATTGGAGCATTTTCAACGAATTCATTTGCAATACTAAAAATACAAATGGAGATTTCGTTTTGTGTTTGGTTTCACACTCCTCCCAGAATAATGTGTGCAAGTCACTTTTGGAATGTTTCCCGTCAATGCATCCATTACTTGTTTTAAGACAATAATAATATATGACTTGGTGAGTAAAAGAAGGGAAGGAGAGAAGTAGGTAGGCATCTCTCAGTTTTTGTTGCTTATATACCAAACAAAGAAGCCTGGAAGCCTGCGCGCGATCAATCTTACTCGCCAAAAGGTCTGACAGCTCGGTGCCCTCACAACACATTTAAGGCTTCTAACTCTCCCCCGGATCAAATGCAGCCAGGAAGCGCTGAGAAACACTGGCCACTCAGATTAGAACCAGTTTGGGCTCGCGGTTATAGTCCGGCTGTCGCTGGAGGGATGTTTTAAAAGATAAATAAGAACCCAAGATGTACACGATCAGACCGTTTCCGTTGTTGGAGCGGCCGATTACGCACCACCGGTGAGTATAGCGAGAAGCAGCTTCTCCGCCTGGATTTTCTTTTTATTTTTATTTTTTATATTTTTTTATTTTTTTGGAAAATGTGATTTACTCAGTTGTATTTCTTTTCTTTGTTTTTCCGTTTCAGACTGTGTGACAGAGATGCTGGGGGAAGAGATGGATGGGCATTTTGGAATTACACACAGGCTTTGTGCGCGAGGACAGGAGTGGGTGGCAGCGTTTATGTGGACTTCAGCCTCTCCTACACACTTCTCTTTGCACAAGGATTGATTTAAGACTATTTTCCCACGGATGGACACGCAGTGAAAAAAATACACATCGTGTGTTTCAGCAAAAAAACGTTTACTTATGCGTTACCTGTGTATGGCGCATATGGGTCACATCAGCCTCTTCCTGTGTGTGCGTGCGCGTTTATGTGTGTTGGATGCAGAAATACTTTTTTTTTCTGACACACCATGGTTCAATTGTTCTAGCTTTCCCCTGCTAACCATATGTCAGGGCCACTACTGTTCGTGGCCCCTGATATCAATCATCAAGGGTTGAAAATGATGTTGCGCAAAATTAGTGAGATCAAATAATTGAGCAAATACACTGAGCACCAAAATAACCATAAGGAACGTGTAGAACAATGTGAATTTGATGTGGAAAAGATTTTGGATTATTTGCTGCACATAAAAAAAGCCAAAAATGAAATAAGAGTGGAAGCACCTTAGCTCTATTTTTCCGGAAAAAAATGCGCCAGTTAAAATAAATCGAACAATTCCAACACGAACCTTTCATTTCAACAAAAGCACACAGAAGTATACATTTCTATTTCAGTCACAATTTATCGTGATCATAAACGTCGTTGATTTATATTAATGTTCACAATTTTTAAATAATGAGCTAAATAAGCGCTGTGTATCCTCTCTGGTTGCTTTTTTTTAACTTGACTGCACATATCAGGAAATTATTTTTTGAAGTGATTTCTCATTTGGCGAGTTGTTTTTCTTGCAGAAACTCCAGAAGGGTCCAGGTGACATTTTTATTATTATGGATGTACCCACGCAGATAAAGAAGGGAGAAGGACGCCCGAATTTATTTTACGTCTATTAAAGAAGAAGGAATGGAATTAAAAAAAAAAGAAAAAAAAAAAAAAGAAGCGTGTTTGTGATTGCAACCGTTTTTGGAAAAAAAATGTTTTTGAATTCTCATTACAGCCATTTGTTAATAAAGTTGCCAATTAAAAATAAAAATGTATTTTTTTAATGTCCAAATGTGTTTTATATTGTTTCTTTAAAAAAAAAAAAGTTATGTTAATTTGTGATGTTTCTGCTGTGTGTAGACATTAAAACTGAAGAATATGCTGCAATTATATTTTAATTATTTTTATTTATTTCTGGAGCAGCTTGGAATGTATGGGAAAAGTAATTTTTTTTTTTTCAATAAAGAAACTGCAAACAAACTGTCCTTTCTTTCACCCTTATTGCATGACTGATTGATTTTACATTCGTTTTCAAAATAAAATACCTCCTCAAACAAAGAAAAAAATAATCATAGCAGTAACATTGTGTGCTGTGTATGTGTGTATATGAACGGGAAATGGCCGATACGCTAATTTCTACCAACATTCTCCCCACGCAAACATTGCAGGGGTGTCAAATAATACTAAAGGAACTGCTTATCTTACACCGAGAAAAAAAATATAATAAATAACATTAAAAGTCCAAGAACACAAGAAAAGAAAGGTTGTTTACAAGCTCGAGACCCTTGTTTTTAAAAATGTATTTCACTCATAATCCTAATTTTTTTGAGGATCCTTTCACAAGTGCAACAAAATGCAAAACAATTCTTCACCTGCGGATAAATTAAAAACGGACAAAATCACATTAAAAAATAATAGCATATGTTCATAATACCCTGTTTGAGATTTAAAACAAGATTTTAAAAAAAGATTGAATATGCATATACTGCCCCCCCGCTCTACGTCCTTTTGGGCAGAGAGAAAGGTGTTTGTGAGAACAATGACACGAGCAAAAATTCAAGCAAGTGTTGATTATTTGTCCTACACTACTTCACACATCAAATTAATCAGAAACAAAAGCAGAGAGAGAGAGAGAGAGAGAGAGAGAGAGAGACAGAGTGGAAGCCGTGAGGACGCGCAGATAAACGGTAAATGTGTCTGGAGGAGGGTAAGACAATGGGGGCGGAGTGATCTCCAGGCTGCGCCGTCGCTACAGATGCGTCAGTTTTGGCGCTTCCTGGATTCTTCCCTGAGAGTAGTGCGGCGTTAGGTCTGTGTACGTCGGTGTCGGATCACACACTCCGTGATGCTGACTGTTGCCCATTGTGATTGCTCCGTTGTAGTCCATGTTTGCGGACGGCGGGTGCGGGAGGTGGGTCAGACCGAAAACGGAGGAGCCAGAATTGGACATGGAGTCGATGTAGCCTCCGCCGACATAAACAGGGCTGCCCTGCATGTGCGTCCCGTAGTTGCCGTTGCCTTGGAGAGGATGCGCGTCATACTCGGGCGTGGCCGAGTCGGCGCCGGGATACCTCTTCTGGGAGGGCGCGCAGTTATTCAAAGGAGCGGGGTATGACGTGGCCATTCCATATGCGTTTTGATGAGGTTTATTGTAAGACGTGGGCGACTGGGATTCATAAGGGACACTGTTTACAAGAGAATGCATAGAGCTGAGATATCCTCCGCTACCCCCGCCTCCACCACTGCCGCCACCACCGGAAACAGGACCCCCGGGACTCCGTGGGGACTGCCCACCGGGGGAAGGCATCATTCCAACGCCTTTCTGATCCTTCTTATACTTCATCCTGCGGTTCTGGAACCAAATTTTGATCTGTCTCTCGGTGAGGTTGAGCAGGTTAGCCATCTCCACCCTCCTGGGTCGACAGAGGTACCGGTTAAAGTGGAACTCCTTCTCCAGCTCCACGAGCTGCGCGCTGGTGTAAGCTGTCCGGGCCCTCTTCGATGCTGCTGACCCCGGAGGGCTCTTGTCTCCGGGACAGCTCTCCACTGTCAGGGGAGGAGGACAGGAGGATGTCAATCAGTAACTCAGTTCAGAGAGAGAAATTATGTGACAACACAGCTATTAACAAAACTCCGCCATCAGGAAAGGGGCGGAACAGCACAGCGAGGGCACGGTTTGCTCACTGCTGGCTTCATATATATATATATATATATATATATATATATATATATATATATATATATAAATCAACCCCTCCCCCCCCCTCTCTCTCTAATTCACTACAACCAAGAGTCCGATAAACTTGTTCCCTACTACAAAGCGCAAAGGTTATCATCAGGGTCCATGAAACGTTTAAAAAAGTAATCACTGTATGCAGAATGTGCTTTATTTAACAGGGGGTGTGGGGGGAGCACGGGGATAGTCGATCCATATTGCACCCCAGATTTCCTATTAAAATATTTTGACCCTTCATCTGCGTCCACTGTCATACAAGAAACACACGCGTAATGCAAACACACGCGCTATGCCCTCAGCGATAAGCCTCCCCTTTTTAAGAGGCTGGAGCTTGGCTGAAAAGTAGCAAGGTGTTGGTCTACTTACCGCTGTGGCAGGCAGCCAACACAATAAATTTCGCTACCTGTTGTCCAAACCTGAAGCAAAAGAATGTCGCATGACATAGACTGACCATTATGTTTTCCCAAAGAGGAAAAAAAGAAGTTAATACAAGGATGAATCCACATTAACATCCGATTATTATTTTTATTATTTATTATCATTATTTTTGAAGACTCTAAAATCATCTTTTTCTTGAGGGGGTATAAAAGACGAGGTGTGCCTTGATTTTCGTACGTGCGTAAAACGTGCGTAAAAAGTGATTCCATGAGATATTTACGTCTTTCTTTAGCGCGCCCACTGCTGGGACGAAACCACTTTTGACAAACTGCAACAACTGCTTTGCGTGTTTGTTTGTGGTGTCGGCATTGTGTGATCAGTTGTTGGGACAGGGGTCAGCTGCAGGTCGTGTGGACACTAAGGAAAACATCATTTAAATGGTAACCAATTACAAGTTGTGAAAAACTGTAACATCTTGAAATGTGAACATTTTCTAGACACAGACATCAACTTTAATTATGACAATCAAATGGAATTTTCCTCATAAGTTTGGGAAAAACATTTTTTAGAGAACTGATCATTTTTCTACAATCAGGATCGAGAGCAAAATACAGAATGTCTTCCAATATAATGTTATACAATAGGCTGTTGTTTTGACGTTATTAACATGACACGTTTTGCAATAAAAACTGAAAATATAATCAGGTCCATAAGTGTTTTGACAGTGACTCTGTTCACTACTGCAATGGAGCTGAACTGAAACAAGATGTGCTTGTAGTGTACTCTGCTTTAATCCAGTGCGACTCACAAAAATATTACATTAACCATAGAGAAAGTACAACCATTATCCTACACTGCATCTCCATTTTTAGAGTCCACAAGCAATTGGACAAAGTAAAATATAAGGATTAGTGTTCATACAAATTGTCACTTTTGCAGCCAGATTTCCTTGCACGAGTCAGAGGATGGATACATGAATGTTTCCATGTGAACATGTCCTGGACTTCATTTACACCAATACACAAAGTAACAGTAAAAGAAGGCATCTCATGAAGGAAGCCACTAAGATTCTCATAAAAACTAAGAAGCAATTGCGGGCTTCTGTGGAGAAACTGTGCGTAAAGCAACTTTTGTCTGTTGCATCACCGGTCACAGCTTCATGGTGACTTGTACAAAATGACTTACAAAAAGTTCCTATGTATACGCTAAGAAATAAAACATTGAATTTAATTGATAGAGTTAAGGTAACTTTTTCCACATGACATTGTCAATTAAGCGCAAAACAATATTGTAGTTGAAATTAATTAAATCAAATGAAACATTGTTACTTAAATCCCTAAAATTAACAAATGCAATATTGAAAATAATAGTATTAATTACATTTAAAATCCCATTTCTTAGAGTGTAGACTTGTGCCTTCTGGTGAACTGTACAACCCATAGCAATTTTCTATCAACACAGAGGAAGCATACTTTAAATGTACTGAAATTATAAGGCATCTTTGAGTAACTCATTGCCCAGTCGAGTGTCCTGGTTTTTCGGTAGTCAAAATGTAGTCACCCTACCTTTAATGATCAAGTCAACCATTTGGATAGAGCACATTGATATCTATATATTCGACTGAAAAATGTGAGGATTAATGGGTTAAGAAAATCCTTTTCTGTGCCTCTCTACCATGACAGGCAAAAGTTGCACTGTAAACAGTTTCTCCAATCACAGCCACAGAAGCTTATACCTCCTTCCAACCCAGTCTCATGCTTTTTTTTTATTTGTGACGCCATCACAAACTGGCGTGAGAGTGGGTTGCATGGGTGTCTTGGTGGCTTCCCTCGGTCACCTCTTCAAAGTTTACTCAAAGATACCTTATAATTTCAGTACATTTGCTTCCTCTGTGTTGATAGAAAATTGTTCAACACAGTCTCATGCTTTTTTATTTGTGATGCCATCACAAACTGGTGTGAGATCGGGTTGCATGGGTGTCTTGGTGGCTTCCCTCGGTCACCTCTTCAAAGTTTACTCAAAGATACCTTATAATTTCAGTACATTTGCTTCCTCTGTGTTGATAGAAAATTGTTCAACACAGTCTCATGCTTTTTTATTTGTGATGCCATCACAAACTGGTGTGAGATCGGGTTGCATGGGTGTCTTGGTGGCTTCCCTCGGTCACCTCTTCAAAGTTTACTCAAAGATACCTTATAATTTCAGTACATTTGCTTCCTCTGTGTTGATAGAAAATTGTTCAACACAGTCTCATGCTTTTTTATTTGTGATACCATCACAAACTGGTGTGAGATCGGGTTGCATGGGTGTCTTGGTGGCTTCCCTCGGTCACCTCTTCAAAGTTTACTCAAAGATACCTTATAATTTCAGTACATTTGCTTCCTCTGTGTTGATAGAAAATTGTTCAACACAGTCTCATGCTTTTTTATTTGTGATGCCATCACAAACTGGTGTGAGATCGGGTTGCATGGGTGTCTTGGTGGCTTCCCTCGGTCACCTCTTCAAAGTTTACTCAAAGATACCTTATAATTTCAGTACATTTGCTTCCTCTGTGTTGATAGAAAATTGTTCAACACAGTCTCATGCTTTTTTATTTGTGATGCCATCACAAACCGGCGTGAGAGTGGGTTGCATGGGTGTCTTGGTGGCTTCCCTCGGTCACCTCTTCAAAATTTACTCAAAGATACCTTATAATTTCAGTACATTTGCTTCCTCTGTGTTGATAGAAAATTGCTCAACACAGTCTCATGCTTTTTTATTTGTGATGCCATCACAAACTGGCGTGAGAGTGGGTTGCATGGGTGTCTTGGTGGCTTCCCTCAGTCACCTCTTTTTGAGAACTGCCTACTCCAGATTACATTTACAATACAATACCAATGTATCTATAGTTTTTAAAGGGCATCCAAAACATAATCACCAACTTGGAAATGTTCATGTATGCACCTTCTGACTGCTGTAAAAGTGATGCTGTGTATCATCAATCATCTTTATGTTGAGTTTCTCCACTTACTTATTGCTTTTGTTTTCTAAACGTTTATTGTGATATTTTTTTGGTTAAACCTCTTGAATTAATGCTAAAAGTTGACAAAGATTACAAACAAATGTGTCAATGTCCTAATACCTTTGGACCTGACCATGCATTTCTTTCTGCAATAGTTATGTAAGTTATACTGATCAGAATGGTCGACTGTGTTTAGGTTGTTATACCTGAAGTACTGGTGGGTTTCTGCTTGGTGTTTTGACGGGATTCCTTCATCCAGGGGAAAATCTGTTTGCCCCGAGCCGCTGAGGTCGGGGAGCCGGTCTTGGCATTAGGCTGGTTGGACCGGTTGCTTATGTTTTGGTTGATAACACCGGGCGACTGTGGCGGAGGCGGAGGAGGAGGAGGTGGAGGAGGTGGAGGAGGGGGTGGGACTGACACCGACACCTGCGGTTGATTGCTTTCGGGATGGACCTTGGACTGCGCCGCCTGAATGGCTGCGCTCCTGTCGCAGCTCTCCGCCATCTCCCCAGGCTTTTGCAGAGCCACAGAGCCGTCAGGAGACTGCAGGGAGCAGGCAGGTCGATGGTACTCACTTTCCACATGAGAGGCCCGGGGATATTGGACCTGATTGGCATCATAACTGAAGCCATTTGCGCTTTGATATGGGTAGCCACTGTAAATTGCAGAGCTGTCGTAGAAGGTTGCCTTTTGCATCTCGCCGTTTCCCAATATTTATTTCAGAAACTGACAGGGTCTTGACACCCTTGTAGAATAACATTGGCACCCCGTGGTCACGTGACGCCTCTCCGCCAATGGCCTCCTCGGGTGAACCTAGGGTTACAAGAAGCACTGTGAGGAGAAGAAATGGTGGCGATCCATCTTACTTTTCAATGCAGGCGTGACACTGGAGACTGTGGAGCCAAGATAGGGCCAACAGTTCTGCAGACTATTACCGTTTACCTTATGGCTTACACGGGCCACAGAGGCGTGCGCTAACCTTGTATTACCATCTGTGCCAAATGACATCAAAACAAAAAAACGTTTTCAAAAGCATTTTCACAATGCCGAGTCAATTTGGGAATATAACAAGAAGCTATGTGACGTTTTAAGTCTCTCAGCTTATTAACCATTAAACTCGAGGAATACAGAGTTCCAGTGCGGCTGACAGAGAGCAGGCTGGAGGTAATATGAGATTGGTTTACCACAGCGGTAATATATTTCTGTTACACTTATTCTCTCACCAGGACTGTCAGCAGAATTATCTTATTTCCTATTGAAAATAGCGATATTGCGCACATGCTCTTACCCTATTTTGTTTGTACACTATTAGTCAAAAATCTGAAACATTAGACTTAAATGCTTCCCCATCACCTGGAGAAAAGCATAAACAAGCGCATTTTCTCTCTCTCTCTCTCTGTTTCATTGTTGCTGTTTTTTTTAACATAATGCAAGATAAATGGAAGAGCCAGACGGAAACCGGAAAAACCGGGCGCGCATTTGTGCAGTTCCATGACGGTGTGAACTTTTCCTTGCAGGCCCATAGTAATGACTGCTGTCGGTGCTGTCTGCGCGGTGGGCCGTCGCCGTGATATATGGAGGTCAGTGGGCCGGGACGGCCTGTGCACAATGAACGGCCCGGTGAACAGCCAAGCCCGGCGGTCAGGCGGATAGAAAGCGCTAAACCTTCACCTTAATTCACTCAGGTAACCACGGGGATCGAGACAGATCCACAGGTCATTTTAGGAAAATCTTAAATATCGATATCCTGCGGAGGGAGAAAAAAAAATGATTGTTTCAAAATAAAATCCTGTTAATTTCTCAAATCATGCAAGCAATGTGTATTAAAACCGCATAAAATGTGAGTAAAGTCCAAATTAAATCTAAATGATTTGTTTTAAATTTAAATTGCTGTCAAAGATAAAGCTGCAGCTATTGTGTGGATTGTTGTACAATTGTGAATGATTTGCTTGCAGTCAAATAGCTTTATCTGGCGTGCGTTATCTTAAAATGAAAAGGTAGATATGAAAGGAAAAATGTTGCACAGTTCCGCCTTTGTGCAGTCGCGCATAACAAGAGACAAACGTGTACAAAATGCGCCCTCGGCTTGCCCTTAACTAAACCAAAAAAAAAAAACAAAAAAAAAAATCAAAGAAAGCCTCTTCCTTTCATGACGACCTGGAAGACATGTCAGAAACCGCTTCACGTTGCATTTCCAGCCGAGGTATGGCGACAGTCATAAATGGAAAAGAAGGTGAGAGATAAAAGGCGCGCTGGAGCTTTTGCGCACAGCCCTCTGCTCCGCGTTAAAGAAATCGGGCTGCCTGACTGTGTGTGTGAACTCTTCCTGAACCGAGATCTAAGTCATACGGTGATAAATCACCGCTCGACAACACAAACTCCGCCATTTACAACCGAGGGAGACTATTTCTGGCCTGCTTACCTTATCCTCTGACGACGAATGCAGAGCACCGAGCAATATTTTCTCATTCAGCGACGAAATCGATCAAAGCAGTAATCCAGAGAAAAGTTTTAGAGGCAGAGCCGGCTGCAGCAGCAGACTGCGCCCAGCCATATACAGCAGGCATTAGCAGCCACAACACAAAAGGGAAGAGCCGAGATAAACCCCCTTTCTTTTTTTTTTTCTCCCTTCCTTACTCGACGTGGATGGGTAAACCGAGATTACGAAAGCAGGCGTGAGCAGTCGGGTCAGCGAGATAACACTTATCTGGCCCCAAGACTGAATTTCTCGTCATGCTGTATACAGAGCGACGGCCAGCACTTCATAGCAATATTCAAAGAGGTGGACTGTGTGATCCTTCACAAGTACCAAGCAGACACCAGTGAACTGCCCCGAACCAAAGCGTCACCATAGACAAGAAAAATTATGCAAATGAAGTAGCGCCTTGGAAAGCCCGTTCAAATCAAGTGGCTTCCCCCCCCCCCCCCACCCCCCTTTTCAAGCAAACGAGGCAGAGTGCCGAGAAAAAAAAATACATCGTTCAAAATAACATGCAAGTCCACCCCAAAGTGTTCTAAATCATTTTTTGTACCCGGTTTCCTGAGTGGAATTATGACTCTGGTGGATGCGTTGTTGGAGAGGGTCGCGCACAATGGGATCATCAGCCGGCTGACCGTAGCGCATTTCCATTTCGAAAGGGCTTCTATCACCCGGTTTAATCATTAACCAGCTTTTTTTTTTTTTTTTTTTTGCGTAAAATTCGCAATCATTTAGCGCCAAGGCGCGCATGCAGTGCGTTTTCATTTCAAGACTTTTGGGGCGTCAGTGAAGATCAAAGCAAACTGCGTCCTTATTATTATCATTAATTTATTTTTTATTTTATCTGAAAACAAAACTACTTCAGATCAAAGACAAAACCCCCACTAGGAGCAGGCTGTGAAAAATTGGGAGACGTTTCATCAGCAAAAGGCGAGCGAAGGACATGCAGCGTGGAACCGGCAGGGGAATCCCTCTACATGGTAATATTGTCTTTTGCAGCCAGAAAAATTAGATTTATGTCCTCTCACTTCCCCCCAGAGCAGATTCTCTGCACAACTAAAGCTCTGGGACAAAAATGCATTCACACAATTTAAAAAAAAAAAAAAAAAAGATAGAACACACGGACGGCGTGGGAGGTTGTTTGGAACAAAAATCCACGCGCAAGGATTTTTCTTTTAGTCAACTCTGCTTTTTTCCAGCCTGAGCAGGGTAGAGGCGCTTTGTGTAATTATTTACTTCGTTGTGCTAAAATGCTGATTCGTCTCTCTCTTTAATTTGGCCCTGGGCAGAGGGTTAAATGTCAGCGAGGAGGTGGTGTTGCCGCGCGTAAAAACGTGTGAAAATCGCTAAAAATGGCAATGAAATAAATCCAAAGTGGTCAGCGGCAATAAACTATAACACAGACGGTTACAAGCAGATGGCTTTCACAGAACGCAGTTTTTGAAAGGAGTGAGGCAGTGCTCCAAGAGCTGCGATTCCTCTCGTCACTTTTATAGTGACAAATTACACCACAAAGACAAGTGGAAAAGAAGGAATTATTGCTCTCGGGCTGCTCGTGGTGCTGCTACAAGGAAATGTACAAGCTACACACTCCTCTGTCCCTGCGAGTGTTCCAGTGGGCGTGCGTGCTACTTATTAGGAATTGAATAAGGATATGAACAGCAAGCATTCATAATACAAATCAATAAAGATATATGGACTTACCGAAGGCGAGAGCGTGAGATGGCTCGAATTTACTTAGCTGGAATTCTGTAAGGAGGAGAGGAGTAAATATTTCAAATCTCTTATAAATAGCAGCAATATTTTAAAGCCTTTTTAGATGCAATTTTAAAAAATGAGTGGCCTTTACACATAAAAATAACTACAGTTGCGCTTATTATTATTATTATTATGTTCTGTATATTTTAGGATTTTTGTTTAAATGGTGCCAAAACACTAATTCTAATCAAAGTTAAAAAAAATGTATGTCAATATTTTGTCGTATTTGTTTTATTATTTAGACGTAGAATTAACAGCGTTTTACAACTGCTAATATGTTTGTAGCTTCCTAAAAAATTCTCATATTTTCTAACAAGGCAACTCAAGTGCGAGCTTGATGTTAGAGCAAAATACAAGACGAAATAACCATTCTGATGTTCTCAAAGAAATTCTGAAGTAAATATTTAGATGCCTCTTCGTGTAATTTCTTATATAAATAGAATAAATCAGGACCGATGTAAATAAGGTGCTTGTTGGATAGTGCATTTTTATTTTTAAACAAACGAATCGAATAGTCATTAGCTTTGGCGCACCGTCCTCCCCAAGTCCCCATGCCCATAAATCAAGCAGGAGCACCGTGACCTCAGCACGGCCACGCAGTCCTGGATGACACTCCGTCTTCCATTATATCCTCGTTTCCCTGGCGGAGCGACACAAGTCTTTCCCCCCTACTTTTACGGCTCTTATCCTCATATAATTTTTACGCCCACAACCGAAAAAGAAATGTGTTTTCTGTGCGTAAGACGGCTGGTTTTGCGTCTTGCACCAACAACGCGCTCTGTTTCTGGTTTTTCGTTTTTAGCTGCTATTTAAATGGACACCTGGTAAATAGAAATATGACATTTTTCCCCAGATAATATATTGAAATATTAAGGATATTAAGCATATTCCGGACAAAAATTTAAATCTTACATGTTTGTTTTATTTCGAGCTCTGGTTTTGTTTTGTTTTTTCCGCTTCAGTATAAATGTGACTTATTTGCAGACATTGTCTTTCTTGTTACCTGTCTGTTTTCTCACCTCACAAAAAGCAGAAGAAGAGAGAGAGGGGAAAAAAAGATTGGCTTCTTTGTTCTGACCTCTGCCTCGCTTAGCCATAACTCACGACAGTAATGAACAATCGGCGGAAATACCTCAAAATAAAATCCATCCTCCCAAAGCATGGGCTCTAGCTCCGCGTGGAAAAACATATCCGTCCGTGACAGCAGTGTAATATATCCACACAACCGGGATCCTCTCTTTCAGTGCGTCGCTCTTTCTTTTTTCTTCTCCTCGATAAACAAACTACAAAGCCCGTACTCCCCTCGCGAAAAGTGGGGGTAACCCGCATCTAATCAGCATCATATGGCCAGACCGGGGCTCCGGTTTTCTTCCCAGTGCCATAACATCGCGCAGTATTATGCGCTCAGCTCACGTGACGCAACGTCAACTTAAATCCCTTTTATTTGAGCCCGTGAATCATTAATGGAGGCAGTCATTGCCCCTCAGGAAAAACGGAGGGAAAAAGAGGTGCATGTGACACTGGAATATATCTGGCACAAGTCTCTCGCAGCTTTTCCACGTGTCGCCCATTCATGTGTCAGATTTAAAGTGCCATATATTTAGCGCCTAAAAAGAGCCATAAGGCTGTGTGTGCTGCTGCTGCGCTCTGCGCCGCGCTCCAACCAGAATGTTTTGCACTTCAACGTGACAATTCGCACTATGTGAGCAGAAGAGGGCTTTATGATTACTCAAACAGCTCAAATAAACCTTTAATTTTTTTTGTGTGTGGAAGATTTACAGAGCAGCCGCTGGTGTGAACTAACTCAATCTCGCCCCCATCCTCGATCCCCGAGTTGTTGTTTGACCGCTGAGTCAGCTTTTTTTGCTCCATCAGCAAAACCACGCGCGCTGTTGGCTAAATAGAAACAAAACATCACACGCCTAACCTGGAGGCTGTGCGTCCTGGCGCTCGTGAGAGGTGCGCGTCACTCAGCAGTGGTCATGAGGCAACCAAAGTGTGGCTCCTCGACCCCGCTGATCTGTACACGGACCCCCATTCGACCTACATGTGTTTATGCGTTTCCTGTGACCAGTGATGTTGAAAAGTGCAGGTTTGTGCCAAGATAAAAAAAAAGAGAATTAAAATGAAAAATAGTTTAAAGTAGAAAAAAAAATCTGGTGGTTTTGGGGAATGCTGAGGTCAAATGAACCAATTTCACAAATTACGCACAAGCTAAATATAAAAAATAAAAATAAAAAAATGCGATAATAAATTTAAAATGTTGATTTGCCATTCCAAAGATCTGGCTTCTGCTACCCTAAGCTTGCCAGAAGTTCTGTCCGGAAGAGCTGATCTCTTCTCGACACCGTTTGGCGCTTGTTTTCAGTCAACACCGAGAAAGCGGGCGTGGAAAAAATCCCCAAACTATTAATCACTCAGGGCGGACATGGACAAAATCCCACTCCCACTCCAGCCTTTTGTCTTCTCAAGCTACAACTTGAGCGGTCAAGTTTTAAACACACACAAGAGGCAGAAATCTCCCTGCTGTGGATTCAGGCTTGACTTTTACGCGCGGATTTAAGACGCATATATGCAAAAGCGTGTGTTTTTGTTGATGCTTAACTGTTATTTCTGTCTATATTTACAGATGCTACCAGGATATGGCTGCAGAGCTGCGTAGAAGTTTCCTTTCGCCACCTCACCTGAACTTTTCTCTGGCCCAGACGCACAAAGGGTCGAGTGGGTTAAGTTATTTGCGTTTCAAAAACAAGAAGAACACGGAAACCAAGGAGCCACGCTGACGACAGTTGCTTATAACTCCTCTGATGGACCTTTCCAGATATATTTTTGTGGGGCAAATGATTATCTTTCACATTTCAAGTAGAAAGCAAACGCTTTAAAGTTATTCACACAAATCACGGCCCTTATCGCTGTCAGCGAAGAGAAGTTAGAGGAGCAGAACTCTGGACGTTGGCCAGACAGCGGTCCATATCTTCCCACACTGTTGACACTCGGAGCTCTTAACAGCCTGGTTTGGGTTACCAACACACTCAGACAAAGATAACTCTTTCTGCGAGCTGTACACCGGCCAACATCAAGGCTAATGTGAAATTCAACGCCTTAAAGCTGACTCGGAACCATTCTTCATGAATGCAGCACACATCCTGACTGTGGAATTGTTTATTTATAATGACTGTAATAAAGTTGAATGCTGAACTCACTGATTGTTTTCTCTTATTGAAAATGCTATTATCACACACAATGAGTAAATTTGTTTAAATTTAAGAAAAGATGACAATAATAATTAAGAGAGCAGTGACTGTTTAAATGTTGCAAATGTTGGAATTTAATCATCTAAACTTACCCTTGAATATTTAGAAAATGTGTCCTTTAAACCCACTCCTGTTTCTCCCTCCTCCTTCTTCTTCTTCCCACTAAGTGTATTTAAGTAGCTCAACCTGGTAAATTTATGTTACTATGATCTGGATATGTTATATAAGACCTGTGCCCAGATTCTAACTTAACAATAATAATTCTCGTGGCTAATAAATTGTGTGTCTAATAGATAGACAGATAAGACTTTTGTGTTTTGAAAGTACCAAAGATGAAAATCATTTTAATGCATTTTAAACACATTTTATTTTATATGTTGAAATACAAATCACACACACACACACACACACACACACATATATGTATATACAAAGATGAAAATAATTTTTAATGTATGTTAAACACGTTTTATTTATATGTCGAAAAGTACTAATGGAAATACTGGAAACAACATGTTGATGAAAATACAAAAAATAATCAAATCCTGTATCAGATATACTGTGATAGTCTGCATCTTACATCCACAGTTATTATTATTATTATTATGTTATTTGTATGTATTCTATCCTAATGCATTGGGATTTGGATGTAAAGGTTTACAATTTTTTACATAATCAGCCACATATGTGATTTATTTTAAACAAAGTTTTGAAGCATTTAGTTGCACACAACCTTTTTCAACTGTTTTTGATAGCATGTCAACATGTTAAAACACGTTGCACACCCTGCAGGCTACAGGTTACAAAAGTGTTTTCATCACAAACTGATGAATCTCAGTTTGATCATGAGAGAAATATGGCATATGTCCTCACGTTTTAGCTGGAAATATTTATATTTGGTCAAATATTACTATACCAAGCTAAAAGAAAAACAGACAAATACTCACATGTCATGACGGTCTGTGTGTGTGCAACAGGACAGTTTTTCACGAGACAAGAAGAGAAGTGACTTGCACCCTGCAGAGGAGCTCTTCAAATGAAAATAAGGCAGATTTTCACATCTATTTCTGACCCTGGGGCATTCATTATTCAGCAAGTCACGTGGATGGGCAAATTAAAGTTTCAGTACTTTGGAAGTGACCTCTATTCATGTATGAAATGAGTTAAAAATCTATAATATGACTAGCTGGACTTGCTGGAGTGTGTGCAAAGTCAGTGTCAGTCAGTACCATTGCTACCTTCTGCACACAACTTTCATGACTGAGTAGAGCAAAAAGCCTTTGTTGTAATGTCTGTGCAGTAATTTGAAACATTTTCTGAACAACGTTTCCTTTAAAGAACATTAAGAAAATTTGTTAGAAGAAATAAAATAAGCATGGAAGTGAAACAATGTTTTTTTTTTTTCTTGTATGTGCATGAATGCAGTGTTTTTTGTTTTTTTTCTCTGTTGGAAGTATGATGAATGCAACTTTTAATTCAATTAAATGCTTTTACAAACTGTTTTATTGCGCTGCTATCAGCATGCCAATTGAGTAGAGCAGACCAGTGCCAAGCAAAATGCCATTTGCGATCATATCTGCCATCTCTGTGCCTGCCAGAGATGATCTCAGAATAATCTGAAGAAATTAATCCGAAATGACACTGAAACAGTGTTTGTGATTTGTCTGTGGGTCACTCTTGAATGAAAAGGAAAAGAAAAAAAAAGTTCGCAGAGGTCTTAGCACTGATGTATGGTCTGAACATTGTGTGTGTCGATAGGTCAGGGGTCAGAAGAAGTGCTCTGAGAAGGTGATTGGTCAGAGTCCTGTGTCCCCTGGCTGAACTTTCCATTGTTTGGATGTAGCAGGTAGTGACCAATGCTGGTGCACTAAGGTTGGTGCTCGCTCATAACTGAAAGTGGGAACAAAATATATGAATTTTGCTTTGGTCTAATTCTGGTGTCAAACAACACAGACAGCGGATGAAGCGTGCGTAAAAAGCGCATAACGACCGCGACCATTTTATGGATAATGCAAAAATGTCATTAGAACTTTTTAGGAGAACAAACCATCCTATCTGCGCCAAAAATGTTTACATTTGAGGAGTAATAAGCGTTTATGGCACCACGCTTTATTAAAAAAAAGTCTCACATCTTTCCATTTGTGTTAATCATAATGATAATTTTAAAAAAAAGTATTTATTGAAGACTTCAAGTTGCCCTCATCATACTGCATTAAAATATAAATGCACAACTTTTGGTTACCCTCATTGCACAAATAACTCTCCAGCATAGCAAAATGGTTTACATCGCATCGCGTGTGGCGCATGCAGGAAGACATCACAATTTTACGCACGCATTTTGCAAACATACAAATAAATAAATATTTCTGACAAATACTAAAACAGCATAAAGAAATCTTTCCAAATGGTCAAAACAAAAATGATTTCTGCGTGCACGTTTCGCGCACAACACTGCTGCGCGCTTCTCGTCGGCATGATGACAGAATATCCAAAGCCACGTCCGCCGTATAGGTGAACATATTTATTTCACAGGGACATCTCGACTCTATAGCACATCACAACGGGCTTCACTTAGACAACAAACACACACAAATATTCACAGTTTGGAAACACACCAGAGCACAACACGGGGACGCACTACAGCACAAATTAAAACTATACGACACCGACAAACAGAATTCTACTTGACGAAATGCTTTTTTTTTTTTTTTTTCTTATTGTGCCTTCATAATCTGTCTATGTACATTAAATGTCAACGTCACCTGGACTACATTCAACAGTAAACCGACCCACTCAAACACACAAACTACATTGTTACTCTGAATGATGCCGTACACAGCCCCCCCCCCCCCACCCCACCCCTAAAACATTCTAACAGGCATCTAGAAATATCTTTCAAGTATAATAGAGCTTTCCATGAGGATTCAAAACTGAAAATATTCATCAGAGGACATACAAAATGCTTTCAGAGTTTTTTTTAACTGTAACGATACATCAATCCTACGTGTGAATGTGCGTTATCCTTCTTTTATAATAATAAACAAATATATACACACTTCACTTGCCACTTTGGCAATTAAAGGTGAATTTCAAGCTTATATGAAGAGGAAAGAAGGACAAATGGGTCCAATGGCAGAAACAGAGATATCACCATGTTTAAAACACTGAGAATCGGTCCATCAAATTCCACTCGCCATCTCAGTCTGGATTGTGTGAGAGTGTGTTCTAATAGGGGTGTGGTTCGTGCACTATAGCCCGGCATTGCACGGCGTGGGGACGAGCTGCTGGCCTGTTTTGATCTGCTGCTGCTGCTGCTGTTGCTGTTGCTGGGCCCCCGAGGCTGAGGACGAGGCCGAGCTGGACGAGCGGATCTTGGTGTTGGGAAGCTTGTGCTCCTTCTTCCACTTCATCCTCCGGTTCTGAAACCAGATCTTGACCTGGCGCTCGGACAGGCACATGGTGTGTGCGATCTCCACCCGTCTGCGCCGGGTCAGGTACCGGTTGAAGTGAAACTCCTTCTCCAGCTCCAGAGCCTGCTGGCGGGTGTAGGCAGTGCGGGACCTCTTGGGCACTCCTCCATTGTAACTGGCATTGACTGAGGGAAGGAGGGGAAGCCACACATGCATGCAAGCAGGTGTTACACGCAGGGTGATAGTCACTGGACACATATAGCAAGATTTTTTTGTACGTTAAACATGTTTTTTTTTGACGTGAACCACAGCCGCACTCTCCGCCTCGGTTCACTTCGCGGGTGTGAGCCTAATGTGGAGGTGCCGAGCGCACAAACACTCACATCCAGGGACAGATCAAGCTTAGGAATGATTAACAAAACAGCGGGGTTGGATATTACAGTTTGGCTCGGCACCAGTGGTGGAGGTAGTTTGGGTTAAAAAACAACAAAGGCGCATGGCCCCGACAGACGAACACAGGCAATAAAATTTACGAGGGTCCTTAATTACCGACCCCGCTGCTCAATAATCGTAAATTGCTGTTGTAAAGGCGGCTACTAGTGCTGCTTCAATAGGCGCGCGTGTGTTCCGTCGGTTGTTTCACAGTGGTTCTGCTACTTAACCGTAACGATAACTCACCGGTGCTAACGTGGACCTTTTTCATCCAAGGATAAACCACCGGCTCCTTGCCCTTCGCTACGCCGGGATATACCTCACCGGCAAGGCTGCAGTCTTTGCTGGCATTTGCCCCTGCGCCACCATCCGGGGCTGCGCTGAGGCGGGGACCGTGGCTCTGTGGAACCGGCTGCGGCTGTGCGTGGTGTCCGTCGACGAAATCATCGATCCCCGTGGCGGGAACGTTACCGTAATCGTAGCCCGTTTCGGTGTAGTTTGACCTCGGATAGGATGGCTCTTCGTGGTGGGGGAAGCCGGTATCTTTTTGCCGCTCGTAGTAGTCACCGGGGTTTGGAATGTATCCGCCCTGCTGATATTCGTCGCATGGAGGAAAAGAAGGCTCGATATAGTTGGAGTTTATCAAGTAGGAACTCATGGTCATTAATTTGTGAAGTGCAACAATACTAATTTTTATCGCGCTGTCGTTTTTCTGATCTCCACAAAACCCTCCTACTCCCTGTCAAATGTACAAAGTTGCCTGGTCACGTGTGAAGCGCCACCAATCACCGCGTGTCCTATGGGCATCATGTAAACACGAACCAATGGAAAGCATGGCACTGGTATCAGCAGCCCTGCTGAACGGGCTTACATTGATGTTTTCCTTATTAAATCACAGTATATAAAGCAAAAAAAGAAATCAGCTCACTTGGAGTCAAACTTATATGGGCGAGGCATCTCTTATAAAACTATAAACACACCAACGTCCTAAAAACGCCATGTTAAATGCACCTGAAGGTGAAAAAGCAAAATAAACCACTATTTCCAACCCAGTCTCGCGTTTTTTGGGTTGTATATTGTGAGTTTTTTGGAGTTTAAAACGAGCTGTGTGAAAGGTAAAGAAATGCAACATGTGCAAATCCTGCTGTGGTGCACTGACAATAAAAATAAATAAATAAAAAGAAAGAAAGAAAAGTCCACAAGCTGTCTCAGTTCAACGCTGAGAAGCTGCTCTGGACAGATTCAACCCTGCATATAAAATGTTTAAGTTACGCATTGATAAAACCTACATTCATCAGCCTTAAAGACCTGCATCTCTCCTATGTGCATGGCTGTGCGCATGCACAAAGGATTTCATCATTCTTAGCAAACTATGTTTAAAAAATTTTTTTCTTTAATTTGCATGCTCAAAACAATTTCTTATCTTAGTTGGGGTTTAGTTTTTCTTTTGCATATTTCTTCCCTCATCCTAATAGTACTGGACAAACACAGGCGCACACATTTGTGTTGCATTATCTATCCAGATGGCTACAGTATAAGACACGTGCAGGACAAATTTCTGCACAACACAAACCAGAATGCATGAGTCATTTTATTTATTTATTTTTGAATAGAATAAATGTGGAATCAAAATAACTTTACGCACAAAAGATGCCAGTGCATGAAGCGTTACAAAGTACAACAAACAGCGGATGCTACACTCAGTGTGTTGGATTACAGTATATGAGATTATGGTTTGAAGAGTGGAAAAACAGAAGAAATCAGAGTAAAAATATAGAAAGGAAGAAAGAAATACTAACAATAGCAATGGAGATATATTCGAAAATAAAATGTCTTAACACCTCTTCATCCAAATTTAAGAACAAATACTCAAAAGTATAATATCTGACCGTGTTCCTCGTCTTCTTCAGCCATCAGGTCCACGTCCTGCTTCTTCTCCATGTCCGAAGTGAGACACTGTATGTGTCCCTCGAAGGTGCAGCAGCTCTATCCACACTGTCCACGTCAACGAGGCCCCTGCGTGGTGAAACAAGAGGCTAAACTTCGGAAATATTGAAAGCTTTCTGTCCTCTCTCCCATTCTTTTTTCCCCTTTTTTTAGGCCCCCCATTCTCCCCTAAACAGAGATAACTTCTGCCTGACCCCGAAGTGACACCGTTTCCATTTTGTTTCTGATTAATCTTGTCCATTGACAGTCTTTGTTAAACAACAAGGCGTGCCCTTTTTCCAAAGAGGCGACATTTTCATATCTGTTAGACGCGGTGACCTGGGGTTCACCCCGGACTTGGACTTCAGTTTGTGCAGCTTTAAGGGAGAAAGGTGAACTAGGATTTTCAACAGAAATTGTAAGAAAATTTCTATGGTGCGCACTGGACTGTGATACCCTCCAGATGGATTGATACATTCATTTTTTGTGTTTTTACTATCTCCATGTGGGTTTTGCGCGCTGGTGCATCTCTCTCTCTCATTCCTCCACCACAGAGAGGCCTTTCGTGGATTCTTTTTTTTTTTTTTTTTTTGTCCAGGTAGCCTTTATCTTCCGTCCTATGTGTTCCTAAGTCATTATAACTGGCAGTTGATGTTCCGTGTGGCCAACAAATCACCTAAGAGGCGATAAATCAGAATAATGTCAGTGGTAAGACGTTCTCACGTGATATTTAAAATGTACTCCACAGCCGTTTTTATGATTTAGACACGTGGGTCAAATCAGTTTGGCTGTTTGAACGCTATAAAGCTGTTTTCAACTTGTTGCTATACGCGTGCTTCCTACTGTGCACAACTTCATTGAAACACGAGGTTATATATTCGAGAAAAGTCTTTGCACCTGCAGATCCGCAGCGCGCAAAATGCAAAAAGACGTTTAGAAAAAAAGGAACATTGGAATATCAATCATCCAAGCAGCCTTTGCAATTTTTAAAGCATTTGAAAAGAAGAATATTCAGCTTTATTTTCCACAATCTGTGTTCGCGTTGCGTGAGATTTTTCTAAGACGTTTTCACAGTCGATTCACAGGTTGTGCGGTGAAGGTCTATTTAACTTATATACATCACTGTGACACTTTACTGTAAATTTAGATTATCAGAGAAGTGCTGTGACACTGGTGACAGATTGCAGATGACTCTCACAAGGTCTCTTGTCTTTCCAGCGCACTGACGGCGGAATAAAAAATTTCTTCTGCTCTCGACATGTGGCGAGAATTCGGCTTTAAAAAATGCTGCTGTGAATATAACAAACAAAATCCTTTTGTTTTATCTCTCTATCTGTCAATCTCTTCACACCTGCTCCTCCCAAGGTGTGACGTTTAAAAACAAACAAACAAAAACGTCACAATTAATTCATCTGTAAAATAATATTTAAGACAGATGTGAGGGAGGAAACAGCACTTTTACTAAAATGTTGACATTATCATTTTTTTCAGAATATTTTCGACTTGGAATACAAAATTGCTGGGAAAAAGGTTAATCAGACTGAATGACAATTCAAACAATTACTGACAGAAAAACAACAATAATAAAAAAAATTAAATAGTAAAAATTGTGCATTTTATGATCATACTGTGGAGAAAAAACAACAAAATTAATTTTAAACTTATCTATCTCTCTCTCTCTCTCTCTCTCTCTCTCTCTCTCTCTCTCTCTCTCTCTCTCTCTATATATATATATATATACGGCTAAAAATATCAAAATCTATATAGATATATCTGTATAGATATACATATACATATATACATATATAGATATATGCATATATCTATATCTATATATGTATATCAATTACTGACAGAAAAATAAAAAAAAATTGACTAGTAAAATTGTGCAGTTTCTGATCATACAGTGGCGGAAAAAGCAAAACAAAACAAAAAAGCAACAAAATCAGTTTATACTTATATCTATCTATCTCTCTATATATCAACATCTATGTAGATATATCTATATAGATATATAGAAATATGTTGATTGGGTATTTATAAGCCTCAGAAGTCAACAGTTTCGTCATGGATGCGCACTGAGATTCAAAAAACGAAATAGTTGATTTACTGCGTAATTTTGCAGGAGTTTCCATTTATTTTTTATATGATCACAATCATAACAATATGCCCATCCGTCAACAACGAATTTATCCTTATGTTCTTGCTCTAATTTTAAAAATACGTAATACGTAAAATGCAAAATACTCACTGCAAACTAAAAATAAAATAAAACAAAACAAAAAAGTTCCCAAGACGTGCTCCGGCCTTCCGCGCACAATGTCAATAACGACGCGGTTGTATGGATTCTTTTTTTTTTTTCTTTTTTTTTCTTTTTTTTTTTGTGTTATGGTGATAGAAACATGAAATGTATTTTGATTTCAAATCTACATCTTGAAGTTAAAATACAATAATAATAATAATAATAATAATAATAATGTGATTAAAAATGCGCATTAATTGAGCAACAAAACAAAGTTTTTGCCCCATTTGTTAAACTACATCTGTGCCATTTCATCTTTCCATAAAAGTCTTCTTTTCAGCAGGTCGGGAAGACAGGAGCTAAATGTTTTTTAAGGGGTCCGGGGGCTCAATTTGGGGGGCTGCGGGCCTCACCATTACCCTGTGACCGGGTCGAGAGTATCAATCCTCAAAATGCAAATGTCGCCCTCGTCCTTAAACATATCAAATGCAATTTATTCAAAGGAAATTCACCAATCAACTGCCCTAATAAAACGCCAGACACTCAATCTTGTTGCCGGGGACGGGTAGGGGGTCCCCTCCCCCGGTCCCTAACGCGAGGTCACCGCGCTTCCAGGGTTCACCTGGAGTGCATCGTGCAACATATGTAATTCAAAGCTATTCTGTCTTTTGTGCGAAGAGTCAAGATCGCTATTATAAGGCTGGCATCAGGCTCCAAGGGAACAGATGACGGAGACTTGTTCAGCGCGTAAACTTTTGACCCCAATTTCTCCTCCTCTTCTGCAGCTATCTCGACCTCATCAGCCGCAGCCCGGTGCCGTATCTGTCCTCGCGAAACGAAAAATTGATTAGAACAATGCGTATCTCTTTCCATTGCAATCATCACTTTCACAAATTTTGTAATTAATGGAAGGTGCCAACCTGGGGGCGAAATGCAAACGGAACTTTATGATGTATATACAAAAAAAGGTAGTGAAAAGATACATTTAAAATGCACAAATTGTTTTTTCGCGTTCGAAGTCTTTGCTGGAGGCTGGACTTTTAGTTCGAACCGCCTGGACGTTGTCGCGGGCCTTCTGTCCGTCACCAAGTTCATTAATGCGCGTTGTGCTTATAGACAAAAGTGTCATTAACGCAAACGGGCGGACGCGCGGTTCCGTGCATGTGTGCGCGGCTTTCCTCTCTCCATACGCGCAGAGTGACAGTGAACTTGGCCTAAAGCGAGCTCTGCTGGTGGCTCTGAGAGGATGCAGATTTATCTTGGTGCCGTGGCTGACCTCCAGATGAACCTCTCGCTCTCTGTCTCCCTCTCTTTCTCCTTCTCTGTCTCTCTCTCCTTCTCTGCCTCTGTCTTTCTGCTTGGATGGATGCCGCACATGAGGCCCTGTCGACTTTTCTCCTTCACAAATGTTGGCAAAGGTCTTATCTCCCAAATGTGCGCTTCTCCTGCAAATTTTATCTTATCCAATGCATTAAAAAAATATAGCAGAAATCCATATTTTTCCACACTTTCTTGCATCAGAATGAGGGAAATTTCTTAGGCAACAAACCAGCAGAAATTAAGAAGACATATTTACAATAGTTTGCAATCAATGCAAGCACCACAAACAAGATTTTTTTTGGAAATTCTACCATGTCTTCGCAGCTTTTAATTCTTAAAACCGAAATCAAATTTCTCACCAAGACACATCAAGTTGAGGCATTTTTGAAAATATAATCCATTTGAACATCTAATTAAGACACCTCGGCCTGAGCAAATGCAGGAAGCACAGTAAAGGTGGACAGGTTTTTAAGGTTGTTTCTACAAATCTTTCGTTTTACAAAATCATTTACAGATTTCTATTTATTTTTTTCCACATCACATTAGAATCCAAACATCCCAACAAGCAGTTCTCATAGAAACTGACCCAACATGGCAAAAAAAAAAAAAAAAAAGAAGAAAGAGGGAAGCCATCCCTGAGTTTCCTCCATTATTTCAGAAATATTGTCCACTTGGTGACCGCTTTCGCCTCGGCTCTGACCGGACAAGAGGTCACCACAAAGCGAGAGTGACTTTTTTTTAAAAGGGGTCATCTGAACTTTTCAACCCAATGCACAAAACAGAATTCCTTCTCAAACCAAACGTTTGCCTGCTGCTGTTTGTTCCCTCGTGCCGCGTTGACTCCACAGACTTTGGAGCCAAAACGCCCAACTGGAACTTTTCAGGAACGGATCCACAGCTTCAAAAAAAAAAAAAGAAAAAGAAAAAAAAAAGTGCTGATCCCGAACAAAATCCAATCAAAGCGGAGCAGCTGTGCGTCTGTAAAGGCCCGCATTAGCTGATCATCTTCACGTCCCCACCCCGCGCACGGAAACTTTGCTTTGCTCGTGCCGGTCTGCGAATCCTCCAGTGCAATAAAACGACAAGTTTGTGTGGGTGGAAATGGACGCGGAGATAATTATCCGACATGTAAAAACTGATTATGACTTACACCACAGATGGAGGGAAACAAGTTACACTGGGAAGGAAGCAATTAAATAGCCATGAGCCCGGACCCAACCCTGCGCAACATCTGCCCAGACCAGCATTCACCACACAACTGACAAATTATCTCAATAGACTAATAGGGACGGAAAGAGATAAAATACAATAATAAGACTGTTTAACGCAGACTGGATGCTCTCCAGTCCAACGGCTATTGTGCGTAAACTTACCCACAAACGCGTTCCTCCTCCTGGAGTGCGTCCGGTCCATTCTGCGCAAAAGACACCGGTCAAGTAACACTTACAGGCTGCAAAGAGAGAGTCAGACGGAGCCTCGCCGTCAGCGCGATTATATGTTATGTGCAATATACTGTCAACTCCCCAAAACCATAAAACTTACTTTAATGGCCACCACGTGACCGTTTATGGCCAGTGAGCCTATCTGGCCGCGCTCCGGATGATTTTTACGATCTAATTCATAGACAAAACCCCCCATTCATTTAGGACCCAAATGTCAGAGAGCCAGAAACGGCCCAAATAAAGTTTTCAGGGATAACCTGTGCGCGTAAGGACGTAGGAGCGCGTTTAAGAGCAACAACCTCGGTGAGTAAAAGAAGAAAATTCACGCAGGGAGACCTGTTGAAACCACTCAGATTTATTTAATTTTAATTATGTTTTTTTTTTTTCTTTTTTCTTTTCGGGATCACTCAGTTTGGGTCTAACATTCAGGCGAGGAAAAAAATGCATCAGATTGCACTAAAATGTGACAAAAACGCACACAAAAAGATTACCGTTCCAGTAGAAAGTTTATTATAATGGCCATCATCGTCATCATATTAATTACTGTTATTATTTTTATAATATATTCTCGACTTCCAGTCATGAAAAACATTTACAAAAAAAAAGCATATCCCGATGGAGTTATTATAGAATGTGTGAGTCCACAAAAGACAAAATACATTTTTTTTTTCAAAGATAAAACGTCCAGGTGGACAATAAACAATAAAGCTCCTGCAAAGCAAACAAAAAATAACAATTAATAAAAAAAAAACTATGATACAAGGCACAGCTACTTTACATACGAGTTTAAATCCGCACCGTTTTCCAAAATGTGTTCACAGCGCACACAAAAACACACACAAAGCTTACAGAAGCAAGTTAATACATCAGACAAATAAATACATACACAGTACATACATTGAAAACGAAGGTTCAACACAAATGCAGCTCATCCCCAACCCTTTATTTATTTTTATTTATTCACGGGCTGTTTTTCTGCATGGATTTATTTGCGTTAAAAGATTTCAAGCTTTATTTTTTTTCTGTTTGAACAAGAAATAATTTAAACAAACATTTATTAGTGTGTTTCTTCTCCCCTAAATCTAGACAGAACTGTACACGATGTGATTTTTTTAATCTTTTTTTTTAACTCGCATAAGCATTACCACGGTGGGAAATGAAAAGGAAATAATATGAACGGACAGTTTGTTAGATATACAGGCGATGTTTGGGTGTCCCCTGTCCCCCACACACCCTCAGAGAGTCTTTTGAAATGAGAGGAGGTGAAGTCGGGGTGATGTTGGACTTTAATGGTGCTCCTTGTGACGGGCGCAGGGGGGTGAATATCAAGGCCTGTAGCCTCCACCAGCGGCCGCCATGCTCATGCTCTTCAGCTTGTTGTCTTTCTTCCACTTCATCCTGCGGTTCTGAAACCAGATTTTGATCTGTCTCTCTGAGAGGCAGAGCGCATGGGCGATCTCGATCCTCCGCCTACGGGTCAGGTAGCGGTTGAAATGGAACTCCTTCTCCAGCTCCAGGGTCTGGTACCGGGTGTAGGCAGTCCTGGCTCTCTTTCCCTCTGGTCCTGATAAATCTTACGTAGAAAGAAGAAGAGATAAGGGGGTTTTGATTTGTATTTATTTATACATTTTGTTGCATAGTTGGTGCGTAAATGGTGCGTAAAAATAGCTCCAAACATTAAAAAATAGGGAACAAAGTGAGTTTACGATGCCAAAATTGCTAATAATAAATGAATCAAATTAAAGCATTTTTCTGGCATGTTTGTTCTCAAATTTTTGGAAGGAAATAACAAAAATTAAAACAAGCTTGTGCAAATTTTTGACTCAACACACCAAACAGGTGCTTGGTAATTACTTTTTAAAACATATTTTTACTATATTTAGGGTGGCCACATTACGTCAAACTGTCTGTTTTTGCTTAAATAACACATTAAACAATCACGCAGTGTCAGCTGTCGAAAACCAGAAGAGTGGGAAAACAGTTTTACCGTGACTTATGTGCAGTTTTCTCATCCACGGATATATCTGAGGCTGCGTCGAGTCAGAGACATTTTGAGGAGTCGTGGGGGCGCTTCCAGCAGGCTTCTCCTCCTCGAGGGTGGAACCTTTGGACCCACAGTCCCGGCTGAGCAGCAGTGAACCTCCGTTGGAGCTCGAACACGGGCTGCTTATGGAGTTTTTCACGGCTCGGTGTTGAGATTGTTGGGACTCCGGTGCCGGAGACGCGCTGGCCACCGAGGAGCACGGCAGCGGGTCAGGAGGAGGGGACAGAGAAGTGGTCCCGGTGCTGCTGGTAGACTGCGTGTACCTGACCGGCTCCACGGAGGGTGTCGCCGCCGCGGAGTGACTCGGGGAGTAGCCCGGCGTTTGGTCGTTGCTCACAAAGTGTCCGGTACCGGTCCGCCCAACAGTCAGGTCCATCCCGTTGTAGCCATAGCCGTACCTGCTGGAATGCATGGCTGTGGAGTCTCTGTATTGCTCGTTTGCCGAACTATGGTCTCCATAATTATGTAACTGGAAGTCCGCGCCATTGGGATAGCGACCGCAGAATGAGTTCACAAAATAGGAGCTCATTTGTTGACAATTCCACCGTTTGTCGGCTATTGTTTGTGTTATTTTTACGAGCTAAACCAGAATGTGTGCTTGATTTGTAGCTCTTATGGTTTCGCGCGTCCTATAGCACCCTTGCACAATTTATGATGAATTATGGAAATGAGTGGGACATGGACTTGATTCTCTCTTACGTAGGCACCCAAATATGGGGTACGGCGGAGAATCACGTGCTTTTGTTGACCAGTCGTAAATCCTGCTTGGTGACCTCCAGAGGTAAACTCGAGCACAGAGGAAATACTGGGAGGGATGTGGAGTATGCGCGCTCCCGCGCGCCCTCGGCTCAGGCATCGTCTTCAGCAGGCTTTGGTGGCTTTAGGTTGTCCTGGTGCGCCATCGTCTGGCTCAACCGCCGCACTGCAGCTCTGCGGCGCTGTCGAAGGCGTGGGCTGCAAAACGGGGTCATCCGGAGGTTAACGACCATTGCGGCAAAAAAACAACGGGCTCCTAAACAATACAACAAGTAACACGCTGAGCGCGCAATCTCCGCCAATGTTCAGAAATAATTCTATCAGAAGCGGTTTTGCATGTTATGACTGGAGATGAGGCTAAATAGTCTGTGCAGATAATAGAATAGAAGCACACTGGAAGTGCACTGCGCTTTTTTGCTTTTCCTCATCATCATAAAATAAACAGTCATATGGTGGGAAAACATCGAGTAAATAAATGTTTTAGGAAAGAATTTCCACAAAGACAAGTTCGAAAAATCAAATAAAGCTTCTTCGAGGTGCTACTTTTAAAATTTTATAACTTCCGACGCTGACAGGATGATTACAATTTAACAACGACAGACAATAAGTGCTTAGATTTTATTACAGTCCACAAAACCCGACGTTATTTTGGCGAATTATCTCTCATATTGACTTTTGATCAGTCAATATTTTACGAGTTTAGTATTTTTGTTTCTGTTGCAAATCAAAGGTCTCGGATGGTGTGAAATGTCTTTTTATGCGTTGAGATGCAATTTCCAGAGCTAAAGATATTAAAATGAAACAAACAAAAAAGCACAGAGTTTAAAAGGAGCAAAAGTATTTGTTATGTTGAGTATAAAATAAGCGCAATATTCTTATCTTTTTTTTGCTTTTGACTATATCTCATAGAAAATACATATGGACAAATTTAAGAATGACCAAAATAAATAAATTCGTTTATTTCTAAGATAAAACTGAAAATTTATTACGCAAAACCCTGCAGATTTTGCTTTACACCATGAGAGGAAAAGACGAACTGTGTGCGTAATTTGGATAAATGTCTTATTGGAAAATAGTTACATGTGAAATTTGTGCAAAATAAGAACAAAACAGTAATCCCGCAGAGCCTGGAGTCTAAGCAGAGGCACGACTCCTCCGTTTTGTTTTCTCCTTGTGGAATTTTTATTGCACGTCTCCTCACTGACTTGTCCTCTGCTCTCTCCCTCTCTCTTTCTCTCCCTCCTCTCCCCCCACACGTGGTATTTTCATAAAACTGCAGCGTTCGTGCAGCACAAGCCCAATCCTGACAACAACAACGAGATGGATAAGAGACTCAGGTATGGGGCCGTCTGCGCTCACAAACCCCCAGAAGGCACGATACGAGGAAGGGTGCACATGCACCTGGCATCTACATCTTTGCGCATGCGGTGGGCCTAAAATGAGACCTGCCCTGAGTGTGCGTACGTGTCAGTTAAACAGTCCATCTGCTGATTTATGACGGGCCAATGGCAACAAAGTGAAAATGACTTCTCCAAGAGGAGCCACGAAGACACCCAGGAGCTAAAATAAGGACATACAAAAATAGCAACTGCGCACCAGCGTCCTGCGCAAATAAAATAGTTCACACTATTTCACACCAACATATTATTTATGCACGGCTGTAGCGCGGGCGGCCCAAAACAGACACAGTTCTGACATTGGTGCAGAACTGCAAATAATTTAATAAAAAAGTGTAAACTCAAATTCATAGAAATCAAACAAAGAATCATTTAACATAAGTTCACAAAATTAAACAATTTCAACATTCCATTCACTAAAAATAAACGACAAATAATGGTGCATAAAGAAGCATCCGTGAACACTTAAAAAGGAAAATCAACAATAAACCAAACAACCTGCTTTTGCAGTACATTTAATGGGAATATTTCAAAGCCATTCTTACGAATTACTTTTTATATCTCAGTGTCTGATTCTATTCTCTAGGACATTTATCTCCATATTTCAAGGTGTTAAATAACTGCATTTTCTTTGATCATTAATTACAGACGGTATTTTAAAAGCCTTGACCAGCAATATTCGTTATGCGTCATTACGCATGGCACACACACACACACACACACACACACACACACACACACACACACACACACACACACACACACACACACACACACACACACACACACACACACACACACACACACACACACACACAGTAAGAGGGTCTCTGGTCGAAGGTGTACCGCAGACATCTGCAGTCAAATAGCCACGACTTGCAGCAACAATAGCCCCTGACTGTCCACAGGAGGGCGTCAAAGAGCGCACCATTTGGCCACAACATTGAATTTCGCATCCGATAAAACGTCCCACAAACTGTACAGCATGCAAATTCCAACGTGGAGACGAAGGCAGAATGTGTGCACAAAGTGCTATCCGGAACACGGAACAGGATTTTACATGCTATTCAAAACATTCGAAGAAGCTGCTTGAAATTGGAATGCGCATTTGCGCAAACGAGCCCGTCAGCTGTCCTTACCTTTTGGATGTGTCTGTGAGTCTCGTGAGGTGGAGTAACGTGGCAGGTGCAGCCGTGGAAAGTCTCCAGCTGGGACCCCTGGACAGACCCAAGGGGCTCCTGGAGGTCAGTGACGCACCGAGGAGCTGCTCATCAGGGGACCGACAGCAGTTCATCCTAACACATCCAGTCATGTCCAAAAATAAAAAAGAGCCGAAAGCGCTCGCCGTCTGCGCCTCAAAGAAATAACAAGCCCACGAATATCAAGGCAGGTCGACGGTGAACACATCCGCGTGGAAGAACGTTAAATGAGCTCTATGCCGGTATTGGAAATTATATATATAAAAAAGTTCATGTTCACGGCTCCCTGCCACGTGACGAGCTCTGGCCAATGGGAAGCCGAGGCGCCTCGTAAAGTTGCATTGCTATGTTGTAAATTTTCATAAACAACGCGGATTTATGGCCCCGCGCGCTGGAGGGAGAGATGTGACGCAGATGGGAGGGGGGAGAGGCAGGAGGAGAGATGGGGGGGGGGGGGGGGGGTCACCGTCAGGCGCCATCTTACCGAGAGAAGAGAAAACGAGAGTTCAACAACAATTTTGTTCTTTCATCTGCAGCCTGCACTGCCTCACATCGTCACAGCTCCATAGCTCACATTACCGAGTGATGCGCGGCAGCACGTGACCTCACGGCGCGCAGCAAATCCAAAGAAAGAAAAAACAACAAATATGCATTCGCAAGTTATTTGTTTCTTCATTATCTTGAAAATAAACATTTGCATTTGCACAGTAAAAACATCAGATATTTACTTTAAAAATCCATAGCTAAATTAAAACCAGTTGAGTCAATATAATTAGAATGTTAATAGCGCATTGTTTTGTTGCGTTAAAAAAAAAAACCCTAAAAATTGTTCCATTAAATAAGAAAAGGATAGATAATAATTTGAATTTTTAAATACCCTAAAGCCAAAGTCTTTCACGTAAAAATTATTATTATTATTATTATTATTATTATTATTATATTGAAGTGTACAGAAGGGAAATATACTAAAATAATTAATATATTAATCAAAAATATAAATTTAAACTGTTGTGCGTTTTAAAGGCAAAATAGAAAAAATAATTGTTTTTGTTTTTTGCGTAAATCATCAGCATTTATGTAGAAACAGATTTTATATATGTTTTATAGGATTTATTTATTTGTTTATTTATTGCACAATTGCTTCCAGTTCCCTTAATCACACTGAAAAAAAAAATTAAAAATTAAATCTGAATTAACAGTCTTTCTTGGTCTTTATTTCGCAGCTGTTCCTGACGTCACACCGGCGCACCGCTTGCGTGCAGCCGCCGCCTCCACGTCTTGCCTCGGTTCAGCGTCTTGCTCCCCGGCGGAGCCCACCGGTTCCACCTTGTGTTCTCTTTTCCACTTCATCCTGCGGTTCTGAAACCAGATTTTAATCTGCATCTCTGAGAGGCACAGCGCACGGGCCACCTCGACCCTCCGTCTGCGCGTCAGGTACCGGTTGAAATGGAACTCCTTCTCCAGCTCCAGGGTCTGGTACTGGGTGTAGGTCTGCCGTCCGCGCTTTCGGTTCGGATCTGAAGAAAATGAAGAACGTCACACTGCAGCAGCAACATCTGGGTTTTTTAAAAAATGCGTTTGGCATTTTTAAAAACATTGTTATATATATTTTTTGTTTGTTTTGTTTGTTACTGGACATAATTATAAGCGGTCAGTGCATATTAGCAGTGAGTGAGACAAAACCTGCAGTTTTGCTCTCATTATTTTTAAGTTACACGTCATAATTAATTTTGATTGCTTCTCATATTTTCACACTTTTACACGCACCCTCCCACACCACCTGCGGTCACACGCACTAATCAGAAGAGAAAGCTGTTGAAGCTCGTGCGTCTCCTCTGGATGCTTTACTAATTAAAACCCTGCCAGTGCCACCTCGCTCAGCTGTAATCCCAAACTTTTACAAATGCTGAGCTGTTACACTCTTTGAATATTTAATTCACTCGTTTTTGTTTTGTTTTTTTTTTCCTTTTAACTTTGCCTGTAATCGAGTATTGATCCTGAAATGTGTACTGTGGAAAGCGCGGCTGCTGTGCAAACCCAATTATAACAGAAAAGAGTTGCAGAGCTCAGGAGGGCAGATTTACGCAACAGGCCGGCTTTTTTTTTTTTTTTTTTTTTTTTAACAGCCACAAAGAGGAGAAGAGAGTCTAAGAGTAATAGGAGTGCACAGAAAACCCCCAGCGGCAAGGCCTGTGCGCACTGAGCGCACAGGAGTGCCGGCCAAATGAATTTATGGCCACAGAACTCATTAGTTGCGCAATAAAAGTTTTACGATTCTTCCCTTGCAACACCAGTGGCTTCACGAAATTAATTCAACCACTCAGGCCAGTGTGTCCCTGTGCTTTTTTTTTTTTTTTTTGGAAAAGCCTTTGAAATAAAACCAACACATACCCTGCGCTCTCATCCAGGGGTATATGTTATGGTGTTGGTCCGCAGGCGAGGTGAGAGTTTCCGGATGGCTGTCGCTGAGACGTCGGTTCTGGTGGTGGTGTCCTGGGGTGCACGTGGCGAGGCTGCCGTTGAGAAACACCGCGTTATTGACGCTATAACCTCCGCGCAGCGACGGCGCGCAGGCGCTGGCCGCCACGGAATCCTCTCCACTGGGTGTAATCCGACAGGAAGCCCGGTCTCCGTTCGACAACAGAGAACGACCCGCCGTATATTTGCGAAGAAGCGCTTCCGCATAATAAAAACTCATCTTTTTTTCTCCCCTCTCTGATTTGTTGGCCCAGAATCCTCAGTGTCGTTTTTACGAGGTAACGTGATATATAACAGCAATACACCCGAGATTTACACCAAAGCCCATTTTGACTCTGGACCGAGGAAGTCAGCCACGTGACTTAGGCCTGGCGGCTCCCCTCCAATCAGCAAACAGATATGGATTTCAGATTTGGCCCAGACTACAAAGGGAGACTAACGCCTCTCTCACGCACACAAATACGCACGCAACTCGTGCAGTTGCAGTGATGTAGAGGCCATTTACACGCTGTAAGGTCATGACTCTTGATCAGGTTTTTAAAATCGATTACCATCATCACTTTAAGATTTTAAAAAAATCCTTTGCAAAAAAATTCTGCAGGCCTAGTTACTATCAGAATCAGAAGAAGTTTATTGCCATTGCCAGTGAACAGGATTCACAGACTACGAATTTGCTTTGGTACAATGGTGCAACATTAAGAAGAGATCAAATGCTAGGATAAAATATAACATATGTGTCAAAATAAGATAAAATATAAGATAAAAAAAACAAGAAATATGAAATATGAAAGGCTGTGTGCAACAGAAAAACAGAGAAACAGAAAAAACAGTGCAGTGGGAGGAGTGCAATTAAAAACCAAAGTATATTGTCTAAAGTGACCCGTGATAAAATGATAAAGTGACAGAGTTAAGCTTAAGGTGACTGAGTTAGGAGGTGTTCATGAGTCTAACGGCAGAGGGGAAGAAACTGTTCTTATGGCGGGAGGTTCTGGTCCGGATGGACCGTAGCCTCCTGTCCGAGGGGAGTGGTTTGAATAGACCGTGTGCAGGGTGAGAAGGGTCAGCTATGATCCGACCTGCTCGACCCAGAGTCCTGGAGACGTGCAGGTCGTGGAGAGGTGGAAGGCTACAGCCAATCACCTTCTCAGCAGAGGCCACAATCCGCTTCAGTCTGTGTCTCTCCCTGGCTGTGGCCCCGGCGTACCACACCGTGATGGAGGAGCAGAGGATGGACTCGATGATGGCCGTGTAGAACTGCACCATCTAATTTCTACATGATCAAACACAATTATTTCTAGTTTCAAAAATCCGTTATTCAGAAAGCCTTTAGGGATTTCAACCCCACCCAGTCACACCAACTTACACTCTAAACCCCAACGTTAAAATTAATTAAAAGATTAAGTAAGGTTTTACGAAAACCTTTGACTTACTTACATTTTTCAAGTTTATGTAACATGGTTTTGCTTTTTGAGTAAATTAAACTCAGAATTTTTTGATTGAGTTGAACTAATTGCATATTAAGTAAGTAAAACTTCAAAGTATAACTTAAAAGAATTAAGTAATTATATATGAAGATATTTGAGTTGACTTAGTGAACACTTGAGCAGAGCTTGCGGCCAAGTGGTTACACTGAAAAAAAAAAGAATGAACTAACTTTAAAAAGTGTTACAGTTTGTAAAACCTGAATGAATTAAGTTGTTTGAACTTAAGTTTGTAAGTTAGAGTTGATTCAACTTTCAAACTTAAGTTCAAACAACTTAATTCATTCAGGTTTTACAAATTGTAACACTTTTTTAAGTTGGTTCAAACATTCTCTTTTTTCAGTGTAGTGTACTTGGTTCTGGTGCAGAAGGTTCCTGGTTCAAACTCCACCCCTGCCACATTTCTCCATGTAATGTGAAGTTGTGTCAGGAAGGCATCCGGTGTAAAACTTGTGTCAGCTCAACATGCAGCTCCACCTCAGATCTGCTGCGGTGACCCTGAGTGAAAAGCAAGGGAGCAGCTGAAGGGACTTACTTTTACTTAATGAACACTTTAATTTAATTGTACTCGTGAGGTACAAGTAGCATATAATCAAAACTTTTAAGTTCTTGGAACAATTGACTTTAAATTTATGAACTCAAAAATATTGTGGCAACTGATTACCTCAGTATTTTTGAGTTCTGCTAACTTGTTTAGGTTTACAGTGCAGAAAGTGTCAACAATTCCTTTTTAATTATAATTACACAAAAAAACAATTCATGCACTGTTTGATTTGATAAAAGGAATTGTGTTAACATAATGTCTGTGCTCTGTGCTTATGTTTGTTAAATGAGTCAGAAATATGTGGTGTTCTCATAATCAAGACAAACTGTAATTAGATGCTGTGTGACACAATTAAATTGCATTCTTTCAACTAATTGCCTTTTTCGAAATTGCCTTTTTGAGTGTGTTATGGATGGAGACACATTTTAATTTTTGTAACTCTACTTTTAAATGAACTATTATTATTATTGTAATTGATTCTTGGGTGCACCTAAAATGTTTATTATCTTTATTGTAATGGGACAATAATTGTGAATATATGAGAAAACATCCATTAAGTAGTTCATAAAAAGTGATTATTTATTCAATTAACGCTCAGACTAATAGGAGTACTGTACAACAACAACTACCACTACTACTACTATTACTACTACTAGCAATAACCAGCCCAATAACTTTGACATTGTTATTCTGCTGAGTTCCATTTTCTCTGCTGCCAACCAGTGTGATTCATTTAGTGTTAAACAGATCCATTTCATCATTGATTCATATTCACCAGATGCTGTTGATTAAAAGTGTCTTAACATGAAAAGCCTGCATACCCTCGACTCCTGTGATCAAATTAAATTAAAAAAGCTATTGCAATTTATTATGTTCAGGGTCTTTGTTATTTACTAGCCCACTGACACTCATCAGTACATGATGGAAAACTGCACTGTGATTAAATTAACATGGACAAAACAGCATTAAGTTTGAGTCTACACCTGGTTTTTAGAGCTGTTCCATGTGCCGGGCTTTAGAAAAACATGAAAGGGCAACTTCAAAAACAAATATAGCTGATCTTGGCAATAGATCTTGTGTGGCTATGAGGCAGAAAATGTCCATTTAATGGCATAAAAACACTGTGTACCGTCACAATATTGAGAGCAAAGTGTACAGTGGGGACTTTTATTGATATTTAACACTTTAGTGATTAAAATGGAACTCTTAGAATGGCAAAAGTCTACAAGCCTTCTCTCATGTCTTCCTTCAGCCGCTTTCAAAAGGTTGAATTGGAATCAATTGTGCAAATTTTAAGTGTGTAAAAAATCTGGTTGCACAAACACGCTTCAAATCATTACACACATTGTAAATTTTGGTTTAAATGACGACTTTATCCTGATTTGGCCAGTTGTATTGTGTAAAAATCCCTCTCTTTACAAGGTTACACCTGGTGATCCAAAAGACAAAATTTGCACTATGCATAGTGTGTCTCTAGTCACAGAAACAGAAACTTACAACTCTCCAGAATTACAAAGGGTGTCTTGGTGGCTTTCCTCACTTGTCTCATTCTTGCAAGTCAGTCTTTAAGAACTGCTTACTGTAGACAGCTTTACAATATTTTCTATATTTCTTTGAGACTGATGTAAATGAAGTCCAAGATGTACTCAGTGACTTTTTATCACGTGTCTTTCGAAAACTGACTGAAAAGCAATGATTTCATGCTCATATTTTGAATTATGTTCCTGTGTTTCATTAATTGTGGCCTCTGAAAGTGCTGCATTGCTGTAATTCATCAATGGTTACTATGTTTTTGTTAAACCTCTGAATTAAAGCTGTATGTCTACTTTACCACACTGTGATTATTTTGTTTCCCTTCCATTGTGGCGGTGTACAGAGGCAAACCTACAGGCATGATGCCACTGTCCAAATACTTATGGACCTCACTGTATGACCAATGCTATTTTCTTTTTGTTGTTTGATTCCAGAATATACATCACTGAGTCTTCTTTAGTAGCTTATTAAAAAGTAACATTCAAGCCTGTGTTTGTCAGACATTTTGACTCAAAGGGAAGACAAGATCCATAGTACAAGTTGTAGAACAGGAATATCCATGGCAGTTGGTTGAGCAAGTTCTTCACAAACTGAAGGTCAACGGGTTCCAACACTGCTTCTGTGTGTCACACTGAAAAATTCTTAAAACGTTTAAAGTGTTACAGTTCGGTACAGTTCAGTTTTCTGCTACCTGGTGGATTCTTGTATGGAGTGGAGACGTTTATGGAGTTGTACTTTGTCATCACAGGAAACTGGAATTAGGAAGTCTGTGTGTATGTTTAGAAGTAGTCCACTGTTCAGACATGTTGTTCAGTGGTTGCACCCTCCTCAGGCTGCAGTCATTGGCCACATACATTATATGTTGCATGCCAAGGCTGTCCCACTTCAAAGGCAACATGGAATGTTGCCGACGTCTGTAGCCTTATCTCCCCTGAAAAGAATGGATACAAGAGTCCAAACAGCCCCATTTATTAAACTAGTTATTTTTTAAAAGGACAATTTCAGGCTCCATACATGTACAATTATAAACAAGAGCAATCAGAGATTTCTGATGTCTGCCAATCTGGATCTGGATCACCTCCAAAATTTAATGGAGTCTTCCATGGCCTAATATCTATTTGTGGTGTAAATTTGATGAGAATCCATAAAGTAGTTTTGAAGAAATCCTTCAAAGCCTATATAAAGGGAAATCTGGATCTAGAACCTCCATCTGGATTACCTCCAAAATTCAGTGGAGTCTTCCATGCCCTAATATGTATCTGGGTTGAAAATTTGTTGAGAATCCGTGAAGCAGTTTTGACGTAATCCTTCAAAGCCTATATAAAATGAATCTTGATTCAGAATCCGGATCCGGATCTGGATCACCTCCTAAATTTAATGGAGTATTCCATGCCCTAATACATATCTGTGGGCAAATTTGGTGAGAATCCGTGAAGCAGTTTTGACGTAATCCTTCAAAACCTATATAAAGAGAAATTTGATCCAGAATCTGGATTCAGATTTGGATCACCTCCAAAATTCAGCAGAGTCTTCTGTGGCCTAATATGTATCTATGGTGAAAATTTAGTGAGAATCCATGAAGCAGTTTTGACGTAATCCTTCAAAGCCTATATAAAATGAATCTTGAGCCAGAATCCAGCTCCAGATCCAGATCACCTCCAAAATTTAATGGATTCTTCCATGGCCAAATATGTATCTGTGTTGAAAATGTTGTTAAAAATCCGTGCAATAGTTTTGATGTAATCCTGCTAACAGTAATCCTTCAAAGCCTATATGAAGTGAAACTTGATCTAGAATCCAGATCTGGATCACCTCCAAAATTTAATGGGTTCTTGCATGGCTTAATATTTATCTGTGGTGAAAATTTTGTCAAAATCCATTCAATAGTTTTCATGTAATCCAGCTAACAGACAGACAGACAGACAAATAAATAAATGCCGATGTTTTATTACATCCTTGTCGGATATAATAAGTAATGTTTGTAAGTAAATTAGAAATAAGTATTGAAAATGATTGCTAAACTAACTAAACACTAGCCTAGCCCTCTAGGCTAGCTTGTTATGTGTGACCAGATTTGTTGTGTCTTTACTCCAACATAATAAATGATCCAATTCGGAGGTAGCATGAACAACGACTTTTACTTGGCTTCACTGCAAGTCTCTATTACATATCACTGCGCTGGCAGATAACCTATATGTAAACATGGTAGCTAGGGGAGTGGTTCCGCTGAAGTAAATAGATCCACTTATATACTACACTCCTCCCCTTTTAGATTAATGCAACATAACTAAGGTAAAATATCCAGAACATTGCCAATGCATTTAACACGATGTGGTATTCAGTTGACATACAGTATATTGAAACTTTTTTTTTTAAGTCCATAAAGGAACTCATAAATCCAATCTTTTTGGTGGTGCCCTGAGTCGTTCAGGGTTACCCCTGGGAACTTGTGGAGTGCTCTCTTTAAGGGGCACTTCTTCTGTAACTGTGGGTGTCACTGTACTGTGGTCAGAGTTGGTTCCAGGATCAGGTGGACATGCTGGTTGCTCCGGGGTCTTTGGTTGAGCATTCAGCAGGTGATCCACATGATGTCTCCAGGTGTGCTCGCCAGTGTCCACTTCGTACATCAGAGGGCTGCTCCTGGTGACAATCTTTCCAGGTGTCCACTTGTCCCCTCGGTAGTCGCGTGCCAGTACCTGCTGTCCCACATCGAAGCTTCTTGCTGTTTCACTTGAAAAGCTGCTGAACTGTTTGTTTTGCACTTCTCTCCTCAGGTTTGGCTTCAGGAGGTCAATGCAAGATCTCAGCTGTCTGTTCATAAACAGCATTGCAGGTGTCTGATTGGTTGTTGCATGTACAGAATTGCGGTACACCAGAAGGAAATTGTCAATTTTGTGTTGAAGAGAGATGTCTTCTTTTGTCATTGCTTTGATGGACTTTTTGAATGTTTGTACGAACCGTTCTGCTAATCCATTTGTTGCTGGATGGTGAGGTGCTGACTTGAAATGTTTGATACCATTCTTTTTCAAAAAATCTTGAAATTCTTCGGAAGTATACTGTGGGCTGTTGTCACTCACAATTTGCTCAGACAGACCATTCCTGGTGAAGATGGTTCTCAGAACAGAATAAGTCTTTTCTGATGTTGTGGACTTCATTGGGACTACTTCTGACCATTTTGAGTGAGCGTCCACAGCTATGAGAAACATAGAGTTCATGAATGGACCAGCAAAATCAATGTGCACTCTCTGCCAGGGTGCAGACGGCCATTCCCATGGATGTAGGGGAGCCTGTGGGGGTGCGTTTCGAATGCTCTGGCATCCTGGGCAGGTTTTGGTTATGTCCTCGATTTGTTTATCTACCCCTGGCCACCATACGTAGCTACGGGCCAGGCTTTTCATCTTGACCGTACCTACGTGACCCTCATGTAGACTGTCCAACACTCTGGTGCAAAGCTTAGAGGGCACTACCACACGTGATCCACATATCAAGGTTTCCTGGCAAACTGACAGCTGATCACGTCTTGCCGAAAACTCAGGAAAACAGGGATTCCCATGGGCAGGCCAACCTTTTACGGTGATGTCATACACCTTGGAAAGTGTTGGGTCATTCCGCGTTTCCTTTTGTATCATGGCATTCGTAACTGGCAGCTGGTCCACCAGTGTCGTGTGGAACATTTCAGCTGGGTCGTCTTTTGATGGCATTTCTTCCACAGATGTTGACAGTGGGAGGCGTGACAAACCGTCAGCATTGCAGTGTTGTTTAGTCCCCTTGAACTCAATGTCATACGAGTGTGCTCCTAAGAACAGGGCCCATCGTTGTAGTCACGCGGTCGACATCACTGAAACTCCTTTCCGTGGATTGAATATTGACACAAGGGGCTGATGATCAGTCACTAAGGTAAACCTTCGGCCATAGAGGTAATGGTGGAACTTTTTGATATCCCATACTAGGCTAAGGGCCTCCCTGTCTATCTGCGCATAATTGCGTTTGGCACTTGAAGGGGACCTTGAAGCAAATGCAATTGGGCGTTCCAATCCATTGTCCATCGTGTGTGATAAGACTGCACCAATGCCATATGGGGATGCGTCACATGCTAGTCGAATGGGTCTGGATGGATCATAGCGGGTAAGTAGCTCGTCAGATGTTATTAGTCTTTTTGTTTCTGCAAATGCCTTTTCACATTTTTCTGACCAATGCCATGTCGCTCCTGTCTGTAGTAGCTCATTCAGTGGATACAGCACTGAAGCAAGGTTTTGGAGAAACTTGTGGTAATAGTTTACGAGACCCAGGTACAATCTCAGTTGTGACACATTTTCAGGTTTAGGTGCTTTCAGCACTGCCTCAATTTTCTCTTGTGACTTATGTAAGCCATGCTTGTCGATGACATGTCCGCAGTATGAGATTTCGGTTTTGAAAAACTCACATTTCTCTTTCTTTGCCCGTAGGCCATACTCATTCAGCCTGGTGAGTACCTTGCTCAGGTTCTGGAAGTGATCATCATCATCTTTTCCTGTTATGATGATATCATCGAGGTAGCATTGTGTTCCAGGTATGTCCTGGAGCACCTGATCCATTGCTCTTTGCCAGATGGCTGGAGCCGAAGCAACACCAAACACAAGACAATTGAATTGGTAAAGTCCCTTACGAGGACTGTGTGTTGATGGTTAGGAACTTTTTGCTTGACTCCTCCACTTCCATCTGGAGATAGGCCTGTGACAAGTCAATCTTTGAAAACTTCTCCCCACCAGCCAAGGATGAGAAGATGTCTTCAATTCGTGGAAGGGGGTACTGCACCGTACGCAGCACCGGGTTAATGCTCACTTTGAAGTCACCACATATACGCACTTCTCCACTTTTTCCTTTCTTCATCACAGGAACAATGGGCGTAGCCCAGTCACTCCAGTCGACTTTTGAGAGAATGCTGGATGTCTCCAAGTTCTGCAGTTTGGCGTCTATCCTGGGACGTAGTGCATACGGCACTGGGCGCGCTTTTTGGAATCTTGGGGTGGCATTTTTGTCAAGTTCAATTTTTGCCTTTAGGTGTTTAAGTTTACCAATGCCTTTCTCAAACACATGTTCATTAGCCTCCAACAACTGTGGCAGTCTCTGGTCAGGGCTGCAGGTGGGGCTCTTGACGCTTGTTGAGATATTCAGGGCTTTAATCGCATGTCAGTCAAGCTGAATTCTCCTCAGCCATTCACGCCCCAGTAGAGCTGGGCCTGTGGTTTTCAGTACATAGAGCTCTAACTTGTGTGTGTGGTCACCATAGGCCACATCCACTTTACGTTTCCCTTTTGGTGACACTTTTTCACCTGTGTACGTTTTTAACATCACCAATGTTAAAAACTTCTCTCACTTACCACTTTTTCAGTGGTAAGTGAGAGAACAGCCTGTCGTAGTCGGTCACAGAGATTACTGACAAAGCTGAACCTGTGTCCAGTTCCATTTTTAGTTTCACACCAGACACTGTTGGGCAATTCTATGGTAGTGGAATTACAACAGCAGCAAAATCTGGACATATGGCATCTAACCACGACAGATTAGCTCAGATTGTAATTCCGTTACCGTAGAATTGCCCTGTTGTCGTTATCCATATTATTTTCTGGTCTTCTTCAATTATGCTATGCAGCTCTAAGCATGACAAGTCATCCTCCTCACTGCTGTTTGTGTTGTCTGAATGTTCTGTTACTTTGTGCATTTCGTTTGCTTTGGCCTTTGCTTTGGGTTTAAAACCTTTGTTCTTTCCAGGTTTTTCTTTTTGGGTGTTGGTTTGGTCTGTTTTGCATGCTCTTTCTATGTGGCCTTGTTTGTGGCATTTCCTACGTCTTTTCTTTGAACCAGCAGTCGTTTGCATTGTGAGAGGATTTACCACACCTGTAGCATTTTTGCTTTTTCCCATTTAAGGACATTTGATGCACTTTGTTTTCTAGGGTTTTCTTCTGTAGCTCTGATGCACCCTTAGCTGCTGTTTCCATTGAGATAGCTAGTTCGAGTGCTTTTTTCAAATCAGGTCTTTTTCTGACAGTAGCCTTTTCTGTGTGCTTGTACAGTGAATGCCACATACCAACCGATCTCTTAAGGCATCAGAAAGTCTGTCTTTGAAATCACAATGCTGCGAGAGTTTGCGCAGTTCAGCCATATACTTGGATATGCTTTCTTCCTTTGTTTGATTCCTTTTATGAAATCTGAATCTTTCCGCTGTCACTAGTGGTGCGGGGTTTAAGTGCTTCTGCAACGTCTCAACAATGTCTTTGTATGACTTGCTCGATGGTTTGGCAGGGCTCAGGAGATTACGCAGGAGACTGTAAGTTTTCGCTCCCATTAGACTGAGGAGGACAGCACTTTTTTTCTCATCCTCGATATCATTAGCGTCGCAGTATAACTCCACTCGCTCTATGTATGAATCCCAGTCTTCACTTGAGCTATCAAACTCCTCTACTTTCCCAACGTAAGCCATTTCGGACTTGAAATCCAGAATCTTATCCGTTTATCTGAGTTATTTCACTGTGTGCTATGCACTGTTATTCACGGATCCTTTGCTAGTTTTCATTTCGCCTCTTGCTTTCGTTTCGCCTCCTGCTTTGTTTCATCGTTTCTCCTCCCCTCCGGTTTAACTTTTCATTTTGTGCAGTTGTTTAGGGTCCAAATCACTCGTCGCCAATTTGTTGTGTCTTTACTCCAACATAATAAATGATCCAACTCGGAGGTCGCATAAACAATGACTTTTACTTGGCTTCACTGCAAGTCTCTATTACTTATCACTGCGCTGGCAGATAACCTATATGTAAACATGGTAGCTAGGGGAGTGGTTCCGCTGAAGTAAATAGATCCACTTATACGAGGTCTGTGATGAAAAAAGCGGTCCTTTTTATTTTTTTCAAAAAATAAATGGATTTGATTCATATGTTTTTACGTCAGACAAGCTTGAACCCTCGTGCACATGCGTGAGTTTTTTCACGCGTGTCGGTGACGTCATTCGCCTGTGGGCAGGCCTTGAGTGAGGAGTGCTCCACCCCGCCCGTCGGAATCTCTTTGTCTGAATAGCCGCTGCGGATGGCGCGCGTTGCTTTATCAAACTTTTTTCTGGACCTGTGAGGAATATCCGAGTGGACACTATTCGAGAAATTAAGCTGGTTTTCGGTGAAAAGTTTAACGGATAATGAGAGATTATGGGGTGTTTCTGTCGCTGTAAGGACTTCCCACGGAGCACGACGTCGCGCAGCGCTTCCAGGCGCCGTCGTCGGCCTGTTTCGAGCTGAAAACATTCTAATTTAAGGCTTAATTCACCCAGGACATCGTGAGAGAACAGAGAAGATTCAGAAGAGGCCGGCATGAGGACTTTATGCGGACATTCCACTGTTTAAGGACATTTTGTAATGAAAGACGTGCGCGCAGATTCGCCGAGTCGTCACGGAAACGAAAACCATTTGTAAAATTCAGGCAGCTTTTGATGACTTTCAACAAGTGAGTAACTGAGAAATTGTTTAACAGCTTGGGCATGTTCCAACTTGCCCGTTAAGGTTTCCAACGGAGGTGTTTTTCCTGTCGCGACCCCCCGCGGTCAGGTCCAGCCCGACATGCGACTCTGCCCGCAGGTTCTTTCATTACAAAATGTCCATTAACAATGGAATGTCCGAATAAACTCCTCATGCCGACTTCTTCTGAAAGTTCTCTGTTCTCTGACGATGACCTGGGTCAACAGAGCCTGAAATGTGGAAGTTTTCAACTTAAAACGACGAGACGCTGCCGCCTCGAAGCGCAGATCGCCGTCAGGCGCCGTGGACCATCCTTAAAGCGACACTACCAGACCAAAATCTCTCATCAGCCATTAAAATTTTTACCAAAAACCAGCTGAATTTATCGAATGGTGTCCACTCAGTTGTGCCTTACAGTTTTTGAAAAAATTTTGATCAAACAAAGCAGCAGTCTCTGAGCCATTCCTAAACAATGAAAAAACAAGGAGAGGGTGGGCCACTCCTCACTCAAAGACTGCCCACAGGCGAATGACGTAACCGACAGGTGTGAAAAAACTCTTGCATGCCCACGAGGGTTCAAGCATGTCTGATGTAATCACACGTGATTCAAATCCATATGGTTTTTGAAAAAAATAATAAGGTCCGTTACTTTTATCACAGACCTCGTATACTACAAGATTACAACCCCTGGCAAAAATTATGGAATCACCGGCCTCGGAGGATGTTCATTCAGTTGTTTAATTTTGTGGAAAAAAAACCAGATCACAGACATGACACAAAACTAAAGTCATTTCAAATGGCAACTTTCTGGCTTTAAGAAACACTATAAGAAATCAAGAAAAAAAGATTGTGACAGTCAGTAACGGTTACTTTTTTAGACCAAGCAGAGGAAAAAAATATGGAATCACTCAATTCTGAGGAATAAATTATGGAATCACCCTGTAAATTTCCATCCCCCAAACTAAAACCTGCATCAAATCAGATCTGCTCATTGACATTGACCCTATGCCATGACATTGATCCTATGTGTCTTTTTGCAAGGAACGTTTTCACAGTTTTTGCTCTATGGCAAGATGCATTATCTTCTTGAAAAATGATTTCATCATCCTTAAACATCAGAAAAGTGTCCAAAATATCAACATAAACTTGTGCATTTATTAATGATGTAATGACAGCCATCTCCCCAGTGCCTTTACCTGACATGCAGCCCCATATCATCAATGACTGTGGAAATTTAGATGTTCTCTTTAGGCAATCATCTTTATAAATCTCATTGGAACGGCACCAAACAAAAGTTCCAGCATCATCACCTTGCCCAATGCAGATTTGAGATTCATCACTGAATATCACTTTCATCCAGTCATCCACAGTCCACAATTGCTTTTCCTTAGCCCATTGTAACCTTGTTTATTCTGTTTAGGTGTTAATGATGGCTTTCCTTTAGCTTTTCTGTATGTAAATCCCATTTCCTTTAGGCGGTTTCTTACAGTTCAGTCATAGACGTTGACTCCAGTTTCCTCCCATTCGTTCCTCATTTGTTTTGTTGTGCATTTTTGGATTTTTGAGACCTATTGCTTTACGTTTTCTGTCTTGATACTTTGATATCGTCCTTGGTCTACCAGTATGTTTGCCTTTAACGACCTTCCCATGTTTTTTGTACTTGGTCCTGAGTTTAGACACAGCTGACTGTGAACAACCAACATCCTTTGCAACATTGCATGATGATTTACTCTCTTTTAAGAGTTTGATAATCCTCTCCTTTGTTTCAACTGACATCTCTCATGTTGGAGCCATGATTCATGTCAGTCCACTTGGTGCAACAGCTCTCCAAGGTGTGATCACTCCTTTTTAGATGCAGACTAATGAGCAGATCTGATATGATGCAGGTGTTAGTTTTGGGAATGAAAATTTACAGGGTGATTCCATAATTTTTTCCTCAGAATTGAGTGATTACATATTTTTTTCCTCTGCTTGGTCTAAAAAAGTAACCGTTACTGACTGCCACAATCTTTTTTTCTTGATTTCTTATAGTGTTTCTTAAAGCCAGAAAGTTGCCATTTGAAATGACTTTAGTTTTGTGTCATGTGTGTGATCTGCTTTTTTTCTACAAAATTAAACAACTGAATGAACATCCTCCGAGGCCGGTGATTCCATAATTTTTGCCAGGGGTTGTAGCTACAAGTGACCCCAAGCTACAGAGACAAAGTGATAAATTATTTATTTTCAGTCATAGTGGATGTTTAGCAGTGACAAGAGACAACAGTCGCTATGCCACTAGTAAGTCTACATTAGGTGACACTGCCAATCAAATTGATGGCAGCATGATGTCAACCCAGTCTCGCGGCAGTTTGTGGCGGCATTACAAAAAGTACATTAATCTATGAGTTTGTGACGGGGGTCTGGGGGGTTACAGTTAGAGGAGGGTAGACACTTATGCTATGGTTATGGTTAGAGTTAGGAGAAGGGGAGGATTATAAATAGCATAATAAAAAAAATGTGTCATGAAAATTGGGCGCTTTTTGTGATAGGGGCATGAAAAAAATATGAGACTGGACCCAATCTCATGCCAAGTTCCTGATGCTGTCAGGAAAAGTGATTTCATCTAATTAGTTCATGATGCCGCCATGATATGTGTTATATTTTCATGACGGTATCACAAAATAAATTCATGAAGATTTCAAAAAATTTGGGGTGACACGTGTTTGGGCGGGCATTGGGGTTAGGGTAAAAATAGTGAGCTAAACTTGACTGTCACAAAAGACCATGAGACTCATGGTCACTCAAACAAAATATTCCAAGATGGCGGAATACTCTGTGAAACAGCTGCATTTCTGTATTAATCTAATATGTTTGACTCCCCCCCCCCCCGCCACCACCAAATATTTCGTAAAAGTTAGTGAGCTACAAACACTTTTAAATGTAAAGTGCTCTTTTTGTAACTAGGTAATCCCTGTGAAGTGATTTATCACATATCATATGGAGATGTTAGCATGCTAACTGCCGATAAAGAAACATCACTGTGAAAAATATGGGACTGAAACAAATCAAGTGTACATTGGTTCCGTTAAGCAGTCGGCATGTAAGAAAAAAAACAATCACAGTGACAGTGTCAGGTTTTCTCAAAGTTTATAATCTGTCACGTAATAAGGAAGATGAAGCGACAAACTCCAAACCGCCTGTCGCCCTCATTTGTAGCTAATCTGACTGTAGGGTCAAGGTTGCTAGGCAACAAGGAGATAGAGATCTGAAAAACTAATGCCGCAATCTCAAAATGCTTTGTGGGCTAGACCGTCTCATTTTGGAGTAGTTTGTTGTGGCTTCCGTTGTCTCAGGAGACCAGATCTTCATGGGACACAGCCTTCAAAGTATGTAGCCCCTGAACTGGAAGATGGTCATTGTTGATCTTGACACCAGTCCGTGACATCTGTTGTATCTGTAAGCATATTTTCATTTCAATACTTACCTTAATTTATAATAAGACATTTGTGGGTCTTTTACCATTTGGTTGACGTGTTTCTAAATGGAACAGAAATCACATTTGTGCTGTGTTATAGCCCAGTTATTATTACTGTACACTGCTTGTGTTAAGGTAATCAATGGATTAGATTAGATTAGATTAGAACTTCATTGATCCCTTGGGAAGACTCCCTCAGGCAAATTGAGGTTCCAACTGCACTGTATAGCAGCATACAGGGTAAGAAGCACACAGAGTATCCAAAGTGAAAGTAAAAAAACTCCTCCCCTGAGTTATTTAACACTGCAGTGAAAATGCAATAATGTGTGAAAGATGAGATTTGATCAATGGACATTTATTTGCAGTTCCATAACTTCCAGCATCATGAAGCCTTTGGACAACATCAAACATCTTCAGAGTCACGATGGGAGACATGAGCTGTCACCAGCTGCCACTGCACCTACAAGTAGTACAATGACATTATTATGCTTATTTAAGTTGATTTAACTCAAATTAACAGTATATTAATGCACAACAAATACATAAAAAAAAATACTCCAAACAAACAAACAAAGGCTGCCATGCACCAACAGAATGACAAAAATTTGAATTTCAATAAATTAAAGGTTATATTAAATATTTAAATAGGTTTGCAAAGACTAAGCTCAGCAAACATAAGGTTAAACAAGTTTTAAAGATGAATTTGTGTCACTTTTTATAGCAACAGCAAAGTTAGATCTTTTATTCATGATTATAGTAATAAAATATTTGGGGGTATCTTATTGAAACCAGCTGCAATCTGTTTTTGCTAAGAGACAAGTTTATTCTGCAGCCTGCAAGCCGTGGCTCATCTTGACTGATCAGCACCCTATATTTTACAGATATGGGATGCAAATGCATATCTGCATGAGCAGTGCTAAACATCAAGGTCTTTATTAAACAGACAAGGTGTACAATATTAAAGAAATTATTTGCATTTATTGGGACGTTCAATCTAAAATTCACTTGTGATAAATTTCCATTTTGTCATATATGGTTTTTAAAATTTAACATAAGATTCATATCATCATGAGGCATGTTTTGGTAATTGCACATGAAATGTGATGTAGGTGTCAATAAGTCATTTTGTTAAAGGTAAATGTGATAAATTTACACAAATTAACACATGCATGTTTTTTTGTTTTGTTTTTTGTTTTGTTTTTTAAATCATATAGAGTTGATTGTGCACTGTAAAAAATGTGAAAAAAAAACCCTAAAAAGTCAAGGCATCGTGTGATTTATTGATTATTCATTCTTTCTTTTTCTATACCTGTTTCCAACAATTAAGGGTTTTTTCATGCTCCCGTCACAAAATGAGTCATATTTACATGATGTGGTTTGTTTTTTTAAATTTTAGGTCATTCCCTTAACTCTAACTGGTAACTGGAGACCTCGGAACCAAACAACCTATAATAGCGGTACTGCCACTACATTGTCGGAACCGCTACAATCTCGGAACCAGTATAATCTCGGGAACCGCTGCTGTCCTGGGGTCGCGTAGGTCTCTAACACATCAAGTAATTTCATGTGTTTCATACGCATTCATCTTGCTTAATATTTGTCCTATCATGCTAAATGTATTTATTAATGTGGTGTTCCTCACATAAAAACCCTTCAGTGTTAGTCTCTATGAGTTCAAAAAAGTATGACAATGAAAACATATGACATTGATATATGTAGTACCGGGACCGTAGACTCTTAGAAATGAAACATACACTCTTAGGCATAAAATGTTGAATTTAACTGATAAAGGTAAGGTAACTTTTTGTCATTGACATTAATTACATCAAATGAAACATTATTACTTAAATCCTAATATTGTGTTGCACTTAATTGACAAAGTTATGTGGAAAAAGTTACCTTAACTTTATCAATTAAATTCAACATTTTATTTCTTAGAGATAGCGGTTCCAAGATCTCAGTTGATTAATAAATGTGTTACCAAGATCGTACTGGGTCCAAGATTGTAGTGGTTCTGAGATCCCTGTTCCCAAGACCTAGTGGGAAACAATCCCAGGACCTTCTTGATGTGCTAACCACTAAGTCGCCATGCCACCTTATTAAGTAAAACAAATTTAAAACCCTAATATCCGTCTAAGGTTTTTAAACATGGTTTGAACTAGAGGGGGTACTGGGGGTGTGACTCCCTGAAATAAGACTTTGATTTGGTTTCTATGATGGAAGTCATATTTCTTCCAGGGCAGTTCATTACTCAATGCAACAACTGCATTAGAGTCTCTGTTAAGGGATGAACTGCTAATGACCATCAACACTCAACTGATGAATCTGTGTGACAAAGGAAAAGATGAAAGTAACCTGTGATTGCAGACAGTATATGGTCCTTGAGTGGGACGCAGCATCATCAGTCTTGGACAGGTTTCATCGTTTCCTTGACATATTAGTCAAAAATTTTCATTGCACCTTCATTAAAAAGCAAAGCATGTTAAAATGACCTCTTTGTGCCTGAACATCAGAAAAAATAATTATCTCCTTGTGGCATGGCCAAGTCAAGTTCACTGAAAACCAGGACTGGAAAACCAGGATGAAAAAATGTGAAGGTCACTATTCTGGCTTCCAAAATGAGATGTTCAGATGTGAACATTACTTTAGAATTATGAAAGCACTCGTATAAATGCAAAATGTGTTAACAATTTTACCTATATTGCAATATATGTCAGTTTTTGAATATTTATCAGCTGAGGGTGAAGCTGCAGGAATCTGTTGCGTAAGGGCTGAGCTTCTTCAGGCATGTGGAGACCATACTGTCTTGGCATTGCAAACCATCTTTGTTTTCATTTCGGTGACAGGTGTCCTCCCAACAGACTGGAAGAAAGGAGTTGTTGTCCAAATCTGGAAAGGAAAAAGTCAGATTGCGTGCATTGCAACAGGCTTGCTAAAATGCTCTCTGTGCCAAGCAAGGTACTTGTAAATGTCATTCCCAACAGTATTTAGCACCAGTCAGTTACTGCTCAGTGACCAGTTGTCATTCATTGCAGCATACGTGTTCCATGCAGAGTCTTCCATGGTGAAAATTTTGTTAAAATCCATGCAGTAGTTTTGACATAATTCTACTAACAGACAGACAAATAAATAAACTCTGATGATTTTATTACATCCTTGGTGGACATAATAAGTTGCTGGACATCAAAGTCAGGCTTGCAGAAAGAAAATAGCAGTTAGTACAACCCCTGGCAAAAATTATGGAATCACCGGCCTCAGAGGATGTTCATTCAGTTGTTTAAGTTTGTAGAAAAAAAGCAGATCACAGACATGACACAAAACTAAAGTCATTGCAAATGGCAACTTTCTGGCTTTAAGAAACACTATAAGAAATCAAGAAAAAAAGATTGTGGCAGTCAGTAACGGTTACTTTTTTAGACCAAGCAGAGGAAAAAAATATGGAATCACTCAATTCTGAGGAAAAAATTATGGAATCACCCTGTAAATTTTCATCCCCAAAACTAACACCTGCATCATATCAGATCTGCTCGTTAGTCTGCATCTAAAAAGGAGTGATCACACCTTGGAGAGCTGTTGCACCAAGTGGACTGACATGAATCATGGCTCCAACACGAGAGATGTCAATTGAAACAAAGGAGAGGATTATCAAACTCTTAAAAGAGAGTAAATCATCACGCAATGTTGCAAAAGATGTTGGTTGTTCACAGTCAGCTGTGTCTAAACTCTGGACCAAATACAAACAACATGGGAAGGTTGTTAAAGGCAAACATACTGGTAGACCAAGGAAGACATCAAAGCGTCAAGACAGAAAACTTAAAGCAATATGTCTCAAAAATCGAAAAATGTACAACAAAACAAATGAGGAACAAATGGGAGGAAACTGGAGTCAACGTCTGTGACCGAACTGTAAGAAACCGCCTAAAGGAAATGGGATTTACATACAGAAAAGCTAAACGAAAGGCATCATTAACACCTAAACAGAAAAAAACAAGGTTACAATGGGCTAAGGAAAAGCAATTGTGGACTGTGGATGACTGGATGAAAGTCATATTCAGTGATGAATCTCGAATCTGCATTGAGCAAGGTGATGATGCTGGAACTTTTGTTTGGTGCCGTTCCAATGAGATTTATGAAGATGACTGCCTGAAGAGAACATGTAAATTTCCACAGTCATTGATGATATGGGGCTGCATGTCAGGTAAAGGCACTGGGGAGATGGCTGTCATTACATCATCAATAAATGCACAAGTTTATGTTGATATTTTGAACAATTGAAAGGATGTTTGGGGATGATGAAATCATTTTCAAGATGATAATGCATCTTGCCATAGAGCAAAAACTGCAAAAACATTCCTTGCAAAAAGACACATAGGGTCAGTGTCAATGAGCAGATCTGATTTGATGCAGGTGTTAATTTGGGGGATGAAAATTTACAGGGTGATTCCATAATTTTTTCCTCAGAATTGAGTGATTCCATATTTTTTTCCTCTGCTTGGTCTAAAAAAGTAACCCTTACTGACTGCCACAATCTTTTTTTCTTGATTTCTTATAGTGTTTCTTAAAGCCAGAAAGTTGCCATTTGAAATGACTTTAGTTTTGTGTCATGTCTGTGATCTGCTTTTTTTCTACAAAATTAAACAACTGAATGAACATCCTCCGAGGCCGGTGATTCCATAATTTTAGTTAGAGATAGCTTCAGCTAAATATTTTAGCAGTTTATTAGTTTATCACAGTTAACTTTTCAATTAGTTGATATCAAGGTTAACTATTATTAGGGTGACCATATTTTGACTATCAAAAAACCAGGACACTCGACTGGCAATAGCTTTACTCAAAGATGCTTTATAATTTCAATACATTTAAAGTATGTTTCCTCTGTATGGATAGAAAATTGTTATATTACAAAATACTATCTATAACCAAAGTCACAAGTTCAGATAGGCTTCTCAGAGAAACCAAGACATGTCCTGGGAAAACAGGACGTTTGGTCACCCAATATTAGATTAACTGTGCTCACCACTGCTTTGGCAAGGTTTCCACACTCCCCCAGTAACTTGTACGTACATAGAATTGTTTGAACTGATAATCTTTGAGTCTGCAGTTGATTAGAAATGGCTCCAAGAAACATTCCATGGGTAACTTGGATAAATCTGTGACCTACTAAACTGTGGTTCTTGCATTTACTTTGGCTTCTGTTTCATTGCAGGCCATATGAATGCAAGATATTTCCTGCTTTGTGTGGTCAACATAATTTCATTTGTTAATATACTTTAATTCCTGCATTTCAGCCCTGCAACATCTTCCAAAAAAAAATTTAGGATGCTAAAATGGTGACATTCCTTCTCACAACACTTAAAAGACATTTTGGCTTTCAAGATACCAAGTGATGGGGCATGAGTGTTATTTTGTCTCATTCTTCCTGCAAACATGTGCAACAGTAGAGGGTTGCCATCTGTGCATTTTTCAATGTAAATCTCTACACCCATTCCCTATTGCAAAAAGGTCACAACTGCAGTCACGTTCATCCAGTATCCGTCACGCCTTCTTCCACAGCCATGTTTTTGCAGTGTGTGCAGAATTTGATTTTTCATTGCCTTGTTGAAAACTGCATGGGCATCTTGAAGACAGCATACGCTGGTCTGAGATCTCACTCGACTTTTGTGCATTAATTGTGCCGTCACAGAATTGCAAATTACCTTTGCCAAACACACTGACGCAAAACATGGAATATCTTGGGTCCAATCACTGCTGATTTGTTATTGTATATTTGTGACCCTATATGTTCAATTTTGACATTGTTTTGATTCAAGAAAACCCCTAAATAAATTAAAACGTGCACAAAACTCTTATATTTTTTTTATTATATTCCTCTAAAAGATAATTTCTCCTTGAATTGCTGGCTGTCTGAGTGGTGTCCAAAAAATGAGGTGGGCTTCATTGATAATTGGCAAAGCTTCTGGGGAAAACCTGGTCTTGTTAGGAGAGACGGCATCCATCCCACTTTAGAGGGAGCAGCTCTCATTTCTAGAAATCTGGCCAATTTTTTGGGATCCTCCAAACTGTGACTGTCCAGCGTTGGGACCAGGAGGCAGAGCTGTGGTCTTATACACCTCTCTGCAGCTTCTCTCCCCCTGCCATCCCCTCATTACCCCATCCCCGTAGAGACGGTGCCTGCTCCCAGACCACCAATAACCAGCAAAAATCTATTTAAGCATAAAAATTCAAAAAGAAAAAATAATATAGCACCTTCAATTGCACCACAGACTAAAACAGTTAAATGTGGTCTATTAAACATTAGGTCTCTTTCTTCTAAGTCCCTGTTGGTAAATGATATAATAATTGATCAACGTATTGATTTATTCTGCCTAACAGAAACTTGGTTACAGCAGGATGAATATGTTAGTTTAAATGAGTCAACACCCCCGAGTCACACTAACTGTCAGAATGCTCGTAGCACGGGCCGGGGCGGAGGATTAGCAGCAATCTTCCATTCCAGCTTATTAATTAATCAAAAACCTAGACAGAGCTTTAATTCATTTGAAAGCTTGTATCTTAGTCTTGTCCATCCAAATTGGAAGTCCCAAAAACCAGTTTTATTTGTTATTATCTATCGTCCACCTGGTCGTTACTGTGAGTTTCTCTGTGAATTTTCAGACCTTTTGTCTGACTTAGTGCTTAGCTCAGATAAGATAATTATAGTGGGCGATTTTAACATCCACACAGATGCTGAGAATGACAGCCTCAACACTTCATTTAATCTATTATTAGACTCTATCGGCTTTGCTCAAATTTAAATGAGTCCACCCACCACTTTAATCATATTTTAGATCTTGTTCTGACTTATGGTATGGAAATAGAAGACTTAACAGTATTCCCTGAAAACTCCCTTTTGTCTGATCATTTTTTAATAACATTTACATTTACCCTGATGGACTACCCTGCAGTGGGGAATAAGTTTCATTACACTAGAAGTCTTTCAGAAAGCGCTGTAACTAGGTTTAAGGATATGATTCCTTCTTTATGTTCTCTAATGTCATATACCAACACAGAGCAGAGTAGCTACCTAAACTCTGTAAGGGAGTTAGAGTATCTTGTCAATAGTTTTACATCCTCATTGAAGACAACTTTGGATGCTGTAGCTCCTCTGAAAAAGAGAGCTTTAAATCAGAAGTGTCTGACTCCGTGGTATAACTCACAAACTCGTAGCTTAAAGCAGATAACCCGTAAATTGGAGAGGAAATGGCGTCTCACTAATTTAGAAGATCTTCACTTAGCCTGGAAAAAGAGTCTGTTGCTCTATAAAAAAGCCCTCCGTAAAGCTAGGACATCTTTCTACTCATCACTAATTGAAGAAAATAAGAACAATCCCAGGTTTCTTTTCAGCACTGTAGCCAGGCTGACAAAGAGTCAGAGCTCTATTGAGCTGAGTATTCCATTAACTTTAACTAGTAATGACTTCATGACTTTCTTTGCTAACAAAATTTTGACTATTAGAGAAAAAATTACTCATAACCATCCCAAAGATGTATCGTTATCTTTGGCTGCTTTCAGTGATGCCGGTATTTGGTTAGACTCTTTCTCTCCGATTGTTCTGTCTGAGTTATTTTCATTAGTTACTTCATCCAAACCATCAACATGCTTATTAGACCCCATTCCTGCCAGGCTGCTCAAGGAAGTCCTACCATTATTTAATGCTTCAATCTTAAATATGATCAATCTATCTTTGTTAGTTGGTTATGTACCACAGGCCTTTAAGGTGGCAGTAATTAAACCATTACTTAAAAAGCCATCACTTGACCCAGCTATCTTAGCTAATTATAGGCCAATCTCCAACCTTCCTTTTCTCTCAAAGATTCTTGAGAGGGTAGTTGTAAAACAGCTAACTGATCACCTGCAGAGGAATGGTCTATTTGAAGAGTTTCAGTCAGGTTTTAGAATTCATCATAGTACAGAAACAGCATTAGTGAAGGTTACAAATGATCTTCTTATGGCTTCGGACAGTGGACTTATCTCTGTGCTTGTTCTGTTGGACCTCAGTGCTGTTTTTGATACTGTTGACCATAAAATTTTATTACAGAGATTAGAGCATGTCATAGGTATTAAAGGCATTGCGCTGCGGTGGTTTGAATCATATTTGTCTAATAGATTACAGTTTGTTCATGTAAATGGGGAATCTTCTTCACAGACTAAAGTTAATTATGGAGTTCCACAAGGTTCTGTGCTAGGACCAATTTTATTAACTTTATACATGCTTCCCTTGGGCAGTATTATTAGACGGTATTGCTTAAATTTTCATTGTTACGCAGATGATACCCAGCTTTATCTATCCATGAAGCCAGAGGATACGCACCAATTAGCTAAACTGCAGGATTGTCTTACAGACATAAAGACATGGATGACCTCTAATTTCCTGCTTTTAAACTCAGATAAAACTGAAGTTATTGTACTTGGCCCCACAAATCTTAGAAGCATGGTGTCTAACCAGATCGTTACTCTGGATGGCATTTCCCTGATCTCTAGTAATACTGTGAGAAATCTTGGAGTTATTTTTGATGAGGATATGTCATTCAAAGCGCATATTAAACAAATATGTAGGACTGCCTTTTTGCATTTACGCAATATCTCTAAAATCAGAAAGGTCTTGTCTCAGAGTGATGCTGAAAAACTAATTCATGCATTTGTTTCCTCTAGGCTGGACTATTGTAATTCATTATTATCAGGTTGTCCTAAAAGTTCCCTAAAAAGCCTTCAGTTGGTTCAGAATGCTGCAGCTAGAGTACTGACGGGGACTAGCAGGAGAGAGCATATCTCACCCGTGTTGGCCTCCCTTCATTGGCTTCCTGTTAATGCTAGAATAGAATTTAAAATTCTTCTTCTTACTTATAAGGTTTTGAATAATCAGGTCCCATCTTATCTTAGGGACCTCATAGTACCATATTACCCCATTAGAGCGCTTCGCTCTCAGACTGCGGGCTTACTTGTAGTTCCTAGGGTTTGTAAGAGTAGAATGGGAGGCAGAGCCTTCAGCTTTCAGGCTCCTCTCCTGTGGAACCAGCTCCCAATTCAGATCAGGGAGACAGATACCCTCTCTACTTTTAAGATTAGGCTTAAAACTTTCCTTTTCGCTAAGGCTTATAGTTAGGGCTGGATCGGGTGACCCTGGACCATCCCTTGGTTATGTTGCTTTAGACGTAGACTGTGTTTCATAATTATTGTATGGCCTTGCCTTGCAATGTGGAGCGCCTTGGGGCAACTGTTTGTTGTGATTTGGCGCTATACAAGAAAAAAGTTGATTGATTGATTGATAAGCATTCAGAGGAATCCCATTATAGCCATGATAGGCTGTATGGTAAATGGGCTGCATTTATATAGCACTTTTCCATCTACATCAGATGCTCAAAGCACTTTACAATGATGCCTCACATTTGTCCCAATGTCAGGGTGCTGCCGTACAAGGCGCTCACTACACACTGGGAGCAACTAGAGGATTAAGGACGTTGCCCAAGGGCCCTTCGTTCATTCTCTGGTCTCAAACCCAACACTTAATCACTAGACCACCACTTCCCCAAAACTTCTGTAAACTTCTGTTCACATCTTTAAGTCTAACTCTGTGCTAATTAATGTGCATTTTCCTGGAGATTAAGGGCCATATCTTGAAGGTCTAAAATACATGACACATGATGCGGTGCAGGTGGAACTGGGGCATGTCCTACTCATTTTAGCTGTTGAGAGGGCATGTAAGCTCAGCACAATATTGGGCACTCATCACACTTGATTATGGACATGTAGGCATAAAACAAAATCCACTGCTTTTCAGATACAAATGCACAAAATACTTGTGACATTGCTATTCAGCAATCACACTGCAATGTGAGAGGTTTTCTGGCAAAAAATAAATGAGTAAATAAACAGAGTGTGTGTGCGCATGTACAGAATCTACAAGAGACATAGCACTGGTCGTGTAGTGACCATAGGCTGAATATGTACTGGACAAAACCTGCATGATGTCACCCATAGGGTTTCTATAGAGACCTGAAACAGCTGATATGAAGTTGGTGTCTGGGTGTTGCCATCTTGGCAGCAGCTGTCGCACTGATTCAAGATTAACTCATTAATGCATAAAGAGGTGGAGCATGGGGGTGCTCAGTGTACGACCTGAACCTGAATACGCCCTTTTCTTCAAGTCCAACCACCTATCCTAACAAGCTAACCTTGGTTTGAGTGTTTATTAAATTATACTTTTGGGGACTGCGTTGCGGTTCTAACTATTTGCTTTAGTAATATTAAAGTTAGGAGCCGCTTATTTTCTCACTAATCATGCATTAAGTGGACCTAATTGATGAAGCTACCATCAGCTGCTAAAAGTGCTAAAGTCAGCCTGCTACATTAAACCCGATATGAATTTTATTCCGTGCAACTATTGCAGCAGAGAGGTCTTATATGATCTATTAGACGTTTCACCACACAACAAGCCATATTATTCCAGATGTTGGTAATAAAATACTCCAAACGAAATAGACACAGCCTCCACAACAGCTAGCAGCTGCATGGACTAGACTCTGAGTTACGGTCACACTGAGAAGAGGAGATGTTCAGCTCAGCTGCTGTCACTCAAAGCGACCACGCCCACAATTATGCAGCACTTTGTGGCTTAAAAGGTCTTAAACTAAGAAGTTGGGGGGAAAAAATTAATATCCGTTCAGTCATGGAGGAGGAAACTGTCTATAGAGACCAGGCTGTAAATATGTTTATTTCTGCTCTAAAGTTGAATGAATGGAAGCACTGCTACCCGTTACCGGCCATACCTTTAAGGTACACTGTAAACCCTAATGTTCAAATTAATAATGAGTGAGTGAGGGGTGCAAACTCAAAGTTTTAACAAAGCATTCTACTTACTTAAATATATCAAGCTTGTGTAACATGGTCTTACTTTTCAGTAAATTAATTTCATAATTTTTGATTGACTTGAACTAATTGTATATTAAGTAAGCAAAACTTCAAAGCATAACTTAAGCACAACTTAAAAGAATTAAGTAATTATATATGTAAATATTTGAGCTAACTTAATGAATCCTTTAGCAGGGGTGATAGCCAAGTGGTTAGTGTGCATGGCTTCAATGCAGAAGGTTCCCTGTTCAAATCCCATCCCTGCTCTATTTGTCCATGTAATGTGGAGTTACGTCACGAAAGGTATCTGTCCTAAAATTTGTATCACGTCAACATACAGATTGAACTTAGATCGGCTGTGGCGACTATGACTGAAATTAAGGGAGCAGCTTAGTTTTAGGGTCTTAGTTTTACTTAATGAACACTTTAATTTAATTGGAATCATGAGGTACAAGTAGCATATAATCAAAACTTTTAAGTTCTGAGAACAACTGACTTTTAGGTTTATGAACTCAAAAATATTATGGCAATTGATTGCCTCAATATTTTTGAGTTCTGCTAACTTGTTCTGGTTTACAGTGATAAGTTTTAAAGCCCTTTGATCTGTCTTTACTGCCATGCCCTCGGTCATGTGAGCTGTCGTGCACTTTGGAGAAAATGATTTAATGCACTTTTTCTGTCAAGGTTGGAATGTGTGGTTATAGTTTGTAATGTGTTTTTGGGTCAAAGCACACAAGCTGTTATACAAAATCAAAACAGCGGTATCATCTGTCAGCTGTCTTGTTTGAAGTGCTTCACTTACATTTGGCAGTGATGTTTGAAGGACACCGCTCACTACAATGTTCTCCCCCTTTTAATACTGGAAAAAAAGTCTTTTGAATTTACACAATTTAAATATGTAATCATCAGAATGATCAGAATGTTTGCAACGAAAGTGAATTTTTTTCTGTTTAGAAATGATAATCAGAAGAAAATTATGTTAGTTGGACACATTCTGATCATGTGGAAATGTAAGTCATGTTTCCCTTTATCTCAGTGAAATATTTTCCCCTGCCTTGATGAGAATATTTCATTTGAAAGAGTTTTTGGATCTTAGTACTATAGAATTTTTTTCTTACTTAATTATCTTATTCTGTTTTAATATGAAGCATTTTCTGAAGCAATTGCTTGAAGCAAATACCTTGAACATTTCAAAATAACAGTTTTGAAGCAGAAGGTTTATTTGGTTTTTAAGGCATTTTTTAATCATTTTCTGCATCAATTAGCCCTGACTGTCCACTCAAACTTGACATAATCACGTTTTGTGCATTTTGAAATAAAGAATAATTTGGAAGCAATTATTTAATACAATTTTACAAGCATTTTGCAAGAATGAATCATATTCTGACACAATTGTTGCAAATAGTGTTCAGAACAATTCTAAACATTACTTTCCAAAAAAGTAATTGTTTCATTTAATGAATTAATTATTTCAAAATTGATAATTTTATGGAACAATTGTTTCATCTGGTATTTTGTTCTTTACAAAACAGGAAATTTTATTTTGTGGTTCTGGAGTTCTTAAACAAAGGTTCATAGAAGTCATTATTTCTTTAAATTTTTTATTCATTTTGCACATCAGAGCAGTTATGCTTTTATACATTTTCAAACAGTGAATATTTTCTGAAACAACTGCTTCATATAGTGTTTGGGGCATTTTCTAAGCAGTTGTATCATTTCATGCATTGACTATATAAAAATGATTAATAATTTTATGAAAAAAAATATTCATTTAGTATTTTGTTCCTTTCGAAATGGCCAGTCATTTTCTTAAGCATTTTATTTAATTGGTATGTTTGATGCTTTCAAAACAGTAAATCATTTCCTGACACATTTTCTTTTTCAGTTTGTGTTTCAAGCCTTTCTAGAAGCAGTTTTATTCACACGTTGTGTTTCACTCTGTCACTCTGTCTGACACCCACACACACACACACACACACACACAGAGTACTTTCACAAGAATATGTTGCATCTTGACATTTTGAAAGAGATTAAATAGATACTGTCATTCATAATTTGATCTTGCAGACTTTGTGTTACTGGCCATATCTCCAGGCTTGATCTTATCCAGAATGCGGGCTGGTTTATCCATGAGTTAAATCACTGCACTGGTAAAATACAGAATAGATTACAAAAATTCTCCTGATTGATTGTCATTAACGTGCTTAATGGTGTGACTCCATCATATATTACTGACCTGTTCAATGGTTATCATCCGGTCAGCCCTCTCCGGGCTTCCGGCAGTCCTCTTTTAATCCCACAGAGAATAAGATCCAGATCAGGCTGTCTGGGAAAAAAACGCCACATGACCTGAAATCTCTCCCTGTCATGTCGTTGAGGACAAATCTTAAAACATTATTTTCTCAGTCTGTTCTGTCTCTGCATCCATGGGAATGTGTGTGTTGTTGGGCTGCACATATCGAGGCAATGAAGACTTTTGTGTTGTTTCTGTTGCTGTTTTATTTCGAATCAACAAAAAGGGAGAAGCCTAAAAAACCTATTATTCTAAACCATACAGTATTCATATGGTATTGCTTTAACCCTACTTATTTCAAAGGTGAGCATGTTGAACTGACTGAAACACGTGACACAAATATATTATTTTTCATCAAAATTATAAATTGACTAATTCTAATTAAATACATCCTTAAACTATATAGAATTATTAACACTACTACACTATTCACAATTTTATAATTATAATTATTTATATTACTATATTATCCAAATTTATAACGGATCAAATATTTACATTTTTTAAATATTCACTATAATGATAACAATAATAATAATAATGATAATAATAATAATAATAATAATAATAATAATAATAATAATAATAATAATAATATATGATCGCTATTATTCTAAAACCTATATCTATAATTATATATGCCAGAAGTGTGAAAGCGAATATATATATTTTTTTTTTCATTGTTCATATTGTTGGCTGTGCGCGTTGTAGTAATTTGGTGAAAACATAATTTAACTGGCCCTTTAAATTACATGAAAATACGATTAAGGGAACTGCGATCATTCCTGTTAGTGTTGATAAACAAAATATTAAGCAGATTAATTGTGTTCAAACACTTGCGCACACAAAATTGAAAATTGTTGCACTATGACAAAGAAAGAAGTGCATAATAAATGGAACAATTACGGAAGAGTGTCGCCACCTTCTGGTTGCTTATATGTTCTGCTTGTTGGGGTGGAAACGTGCTTTGTTTCGTCCTTTTTTTTTTTCTTTTTTTTTTTTTGCTGTGTTCTAAACTTACAATTAAACCAAACAAAAAAGCGCAGTGATTTTCTGACGGTGAGTTGTTTTTTTTTTGTTGTTGTTGTTGTTTTGTTTTTTTTATCTACTTGCCTGGATGTATTTCTGAGCTGATGATTGACACATGTGCGGAACTTGCTGTGGCCTTTATTGCTCCTTCTCCTTTTAGGAGCGTCCAGGGCAAGGAGCAAGAGGGCGGAAGGTTCCCAGGTAGAAACAAAGGCCTTTCTCCAAATGACCGTGAGTTCTGTGCGTATGCGTCGGGGAGGATCCAATAAAGCCGATCATTTCCGCTGAGCCTTTTGTCCGGCGCGCAGTCCCACAACAAGAGCAAAACAACAAAAACAAATGGGTGCCATTCTTGAAAAGGGGGGCCTAATTGTGTCTGGACGGCCATAAAACCATTAAAACTGGAATGCCAGACAGTATAGCACAGACCGGACGTTTTATTGCAACCCAGTCTCACGGCTTTGAAGTTTGGGTCCATCTGCGTCCCCCGACGCGTCACAACAGCAGCCCAGTTGGACTATAGAGTCCAATTTAGTGTCCAAAGTGCAGAAACTGAAGAACAGCGGACAGGGCTGTGACAGTGAGCCACAGTTTGTAGATCGCACTGGATTTCTCCCGTTTTCGTCTTTGCGCCAAATATTTTTCCCTGCAACATGCAGAGACTTGAACAGAGACTTGAACCGGCTCCACACAGGGAATCTCTTTTTTAAAAGTAGGCGTACACGCAGCCTGTTTTTAAAAATATCTCAGGCTGCTTTTTGTTTAGAATGGATGCAAAACAGTCTGCGCTCCTCGTCTTGTCATATCACATCGGCTGCATTATTTTTGGGCTTCAGTTGCCGGAACCCCCGATGTCTTTTTTTTTTTTTTTTTTTGGGTCCTCTCGCCTCGCAGCGCTTTGCACCCCATAAAAGGTTATAGCAGTAATTGTCTTTTATGACTGTATACAGCTAACAGCATCCTCTGCCAAGAGGCAGTCCCAAATCCAGATACGCGCGCACTCACATTCGGGAGGCGTGCGCACATGAATTAATGTGTTTGTGCGCGCACGATGACCTGAAAAATTAATTGATGGGAAAAACCCTGAGAAATATCACCAAGTATGAGAATAATGTGTTAATGACAACTTGAACTATATGTGCGTAAAAATCACATTTAAATTGACATTCCCCTTAGAAGCATTTATTCCAGGAGCAAATGAAATAATGAAATAAAAAGGTAGCGCGCATGCATTCGCAGATATAATTTGTTTTATTTAATAAATAAAGTACAAATTACATTTGTGAACCAACATTCAGACGGTCGGCAGACCGTGAGGTATTTAAGTAGCCTACAGTGTTTAATTTCCTTTTTCTTTCGCTAACAAATATGTTCTTTCAAAATGTTACTCCCTGAAATTCATATAGCTCCAATGCAAACAATTCTGCTAGAATCCGGAGGGGGTGGGAAGGAGGAGGAGGAGGAATAGGTTATTGTAGGTAGTTGAGAGACATCTAGGTAGTCAATTGTTATAGCATCTCATAATTTAATGCGCCTTTCGAGAGCTTGTTTAGACTTTTATAATACTTCGACTGTTTTGCTACGGTTCCAAAGCTGGATTTAAACTAGCTTTAAGGGAGAAACAACAAGAAAAAATATACATTTTACAAACGCTCAATTGAAAACAAATAACTACCAACCACAGCTAAAAACATCCACGCACACAAATAAGCACAAAGACCAGGCAAACTAATACACATGACCGACTTTAACGAGGTATTAATTAAAATTAACGTTAAAAAAATGAGAGGGCACTGTTAATTGTGCAATATAATAATAATAAGGTAATCAAACTGAAGCCCAACATGCTTTCTTTTTACAAGACATATAAGCTTCTGTTATATGGAGCAATAAGACAATGGATTAAAAAATAAAATAAAATTTAAAACTCCATAGATCGATATAACGGTTCAGTCACTCATCTTTCTGTGCGCCGTCTTTGTTAAACTTCTTCATCTTCATCCTGCGATTCTGGAACCAGATTTTAACCTGTCTCTCGGTGAGGTTTAGTAGCCTCGCCACCTCATACCTACGGTCTCTGGTCAGGTATGTGTTAAAGAGGAATTCTTTCTCCAGCTCCAGGATCTGGTGCTTGGTGTACGGACAGCGCTTTTTTCTCGTCGCACTCGCGTGGAGCCAGTTGGACACTGGGTTATCTGGAAAGAGTGGGGGTGCGACAACATGGTGTGAGGCCGGCAGCTAAAAGACACTGAAAAAAGAAATACACACCCAAATACGCACGACGCCTCAGTTCATCTCGTTTTAGAATCTAATAAAGATATTGGAGCTTGGCGCGTAATTGGCATGGCACGCTCAGAATGGCATCTTCAACGCATGTGGGGTGGAGAGGAGAGAGGGGGAAAAACACAAAATAAGGAAGCAGCAGTGACTTACTTGGATCGAGGCCCGGTTTCTCTTCACCCTCCACGCTCATGTCTCCTGCCTGACCGCTCAGCGCGTCCTTTTCCGCCGGTGTTGCCGTCGCCACCGTCCCGTTGGCGTAATCGGAAAGTAGAAGCGCCGTGTGGGAGCCCGGCAACGCGCCGTCAGCACGCAGCCCCTCCGGTTTGATCCCGTAGTGGTGGCTCGGCGGTAATCCGGTCACGGGCAAGGAACCAGACATGGGCTCCAGTAGCCATGACTGATAGCGGCCATCCGTATCTCCGACGACCTGGCCTTGGGGGTGCCCGTAGTGGTGATGATAGACAGAGGAGACGGCGCCTGGGAACTGAGCCGGGACGTGGCTCCATGACGCACCGAATACCGGCGGTTTGGCTGGAAAATTGCAAGTCCCGAGTTCGCTGTGGTCGCCGATGGGGGCAGGCTGTCTGGCGTGCTGGAGCCCCGGAGTGGGGGGGTACCTCGATACGGAGAGCTCCTCGCTTTCGGACAGAATCAGAGAATCTACGTAGTAACTAGACAGCGTTCCGGAAGTCGACATGGCAAATAAATGATATTATGGCATGTACGCAGTCGTACCGCAGATACATGCAAAAGTAAAAGCGCGCGCACACCACGCACACATTAACACGCAGTAAACCTAGCCTCACAAAATAACAATGTGAAGAAATCAAGTAGCAACTTGGCCCCTCGGAGAACTACAGCGGGTTAGTAATGGGGAGAGAAGCTGCCATGCCATTGGGCAGAGGGCGCACGTGATCATAAAGGCTGAACAATATAGGATAAATCAATCCCTTTGGTCATTAAATACCCTCTCTACTACAACAATATCTAGTTTTAAAGCATGATCCACGCATAACCAAGATCAGCGTGAGATGAAAAAGTTGAAAAATATTTCAATGCCAAACGTCGTTGATAAAATCCATGCTTAATGTCCAAAACGGCGTTTTTGGAAGGCTTATTTTTTATGAGGTATTTTATAGGCCACGTAAGCGCCGCACACCATTGCTGCTCACCAAAACTCACTTTAACTACCCTCATATTAAAGAAAAGCAGTGCAGAGCTCTCACACTGATGCGGAATTAAATCTGCACAATGGCTTTGATATTTATGTATTTAGGCCTCGTAGGTGTTGGTTTATGGTCAGAGTTTTGTGCTGCAAAAATAAAACACGTGCAGAACTTACAGCCATGCACATAAATATCTATGCGAAATTTAAATTATTTGCACGTCACGCTTTAATTATATTTGCAGCCCAGCACGATTTGCACATGAAAAGTTAACATAAGTTTGGCATATAAATACATTTTCATGTACGATAAACAATTTAGATAGATAGATAGATAGATAGATAGATAGATAGATAGATAGATAGATAGATAGATAGATAGATAGATAGATAGATAGATAGATAGATAGATAGATAGATAGATAGATAGATAGATAGATAGATAGATAGATAGATAGATAGATAGATAGATAGATAGATAGATAGATAGATAGATAGATAGATAGATAGATAGATAGATAGATAGATAGATAGATAGATAGATAGATAGATAGATAGATAGATAGATAGATAGATAGATAGATAGATAGATAGATAGATAGATAGATAGATAGATAGATAGATAGATAGATAGATAGATATTTAAAAACCCAATCTATACATACACATTTTATTGCTTTTTCTGTCTTTTTTGGGTGGGGTTAAGGAATTGATGCTATTTCCTATACAGTCCTCATAACAGGTTATCAAATGATTATTTTTTATTCTGCCCAGTAAAAACACGAGAAATCAGTGAGGGCTTTCTCACACAAAAAAAACAAATCATAAAATAACTATTTTAAATAAAAAACCGGATATATATACACGTGACCATTTCATTTTTCTCGATTATAAATTGTAAAAACATTTGTGCATTTCATTTTATGCCGTACATGCTGCACTGAACATATTTTGTACTTAAAAATACTGCGTAAGACAACAATAAAATATAAAATAAACCAATAAACAAATAAAAAGTGTCCAGACGGGAACTGCGAATGAAGACGGTGCGCATTTGTGAGGTATTTTTTAAAGTATAGTGTTATAACTTACCCGTTAATCTACCGGTTATTCTGTTTATTTTTTGCAGCGCCATTATCACTTGCACGGGCCGCGTGCGTTCCACCATTAACAAATTAACCGAAATGCCTGGCAGGAGCCGCAGCTTCGGTCTAACGTTACATTTACAGAGATAAACATGTGCGTAACGTGGTGATTGTGGTTTCCTCTTTTTAACAGGGAATCGTGCCCGCTGTGATCAAAACAAGAAGATAGAATAAATTAAAACTAAATAAATATTTGTAGTATTGACCGTCATTATAGGCTATCATTACAATAAAACAAATAAATTCCATGCGTAAAAGCGATTTGTGCCGTAGTGTAAAGCTTTTATCGTTCAGATTTTACGCACAAACTGAATTAAACAAACGCTATTTCACTATTTACTGAAAAGTAAAAAGCAATAAGAGCAAAATATTATAAAGGTCACACTGTTTGCACCGCTTTGAAACGAACGGTTTTGTCTGTAAACTTTGACTGTGCCGCGCCTTTGCTTATCAGATGCACAGCTCAGCAACCTTGCGATTTTGCGTGTTTGGTTTATTACCAGCAAATAAACGGAAACGCTTGGCCAACACCCCACAAGGCCACAAGCAATCCAACAACAGAAAAGAAATCTGTGCGTCGTAATGCGACAATTTGGAGCGTTAGAACTCAGCGACACAAAAAGGTGCAATGTGTGCGTAATGTGCAGTGTAGTTTTAGTTTATCACACATTATTTGGACGAGGACATCAAACAAGAGGAGGGAGGAGGTGCTTTTTTGTGCACTAAAAGTTAGAATAGGCAAACACCTTCAGAGTAAGGAAGAAAAAAAAACGCCGCTGTGCCAATGGGTGTCGGGCTGTAAACCTAATTCAGCCTGTTTTTTTCAGCCGGTTTACCGCAGGGGCTATTCACATCTTTTGCTTCTGCTGATAACAGCCTGTCTGGCGGATCTAAATATCGCCATAAAGCCCTTCCCCTCCTTTTGTCTGAGCCACTATTGCGCAGCGGATGCATCCGGTCTCATTGCCCGCGGAGGTCGCTGTTGCCCCATTCACCTTCCCCTTCCACTCCACTGCAGTGGTCGTAACCGAGGCCTTGTCTGGCGTGTCTGCGTCACCATAACCAGTGACGAGGGCGGAAAAAGAGGCTCGAATTGATCCTTTTAATCCAAAATCGACAACGCGCACTGCAGATCATGCTTTGATTCATCCAGTGCGCCAGCTCGGGGCGCAGGCGTGGCGACGGAGAACAAGCGGAAAGAGATCCAACTACTGGACATTTTACAGCAAAGAAACCACAGCGAGGATATATAGCCTGAAACATGCTTCCAAAACAAAGCTCAGCTCACACAAAACAACCCCCCGTCATGCTTGTGCGCCTGATCTCCTTCGTCGTGCGTAACTGTGGCAATTAAGACAGTTTCATGTTGCAGAGTTATAAATGGACCCCAACAACATGAAACTACCTAAACCACTCGACAGTCAAAGCGGGCCTCAAACACACACAGTCAGCCACATTAATAAAGCAGGGGTTCCGTCATCAAGTGTCCAGAGATCGGAAACAATAAGGCAGTCTGGACTGTTTAAAAGTAAACCTGGTGAGGTGATGAAGCGCGACAAATTCTCAATGATGAATGGACTTACCCGATCCTCGATTTATTAATCCAATCGTATATTTTTTTCCCCAGTAAGGTTTTATCCTGATAGTATACACATCGGATTTGTAAAGCTGTGAGCCGGGCCTCCTCTCCGTCTGAAAGGCTCTCCCACGACTGAAGCAGCTCTTAGAGGAGAGGGAGAAAACCTCATATAGCAGCCAGTCATAAAACTCTACAATAGCCGGCTGGGCATGCAGCTAGACGGCTTATAGACGTTATAGCCTAATATCCTAATTATTTCCGATGGCCACTGCATTAGCCTCCATAAACATTTCTGAGCTGAAAAACAACTCCAGTCCTTAGAAATATACAAACACATATTTCCCTCCCTCCCATCCCCTATTCCTTATGACTTTCACACACATATACGCACAAAAACAGCCCAAATAAAAGCAGCTACTCCTTAATGCGGTCTGATAATTTATTAAGCATTACACAAAAACACATATATACACAGAAATGTACAACAGCAAAAAAAAATCATGACTCCTTCAGTCGTATCATTTGGTGTGTGCGTCCTCTGGATGCTGAATTTACACATTTATTAATCTTATACACAGAATACATAACGGCCATGTATGCATGAATTATTCTTCCAGGGTGTTTCTTTGCAAAATGTAGTGCATGCAATCCAAATGATAAAAAATAATCATTTGTTTGTTTGATTATTCAGATGAATTTGTTAAATGTAAGAATATAATGTCAGTCACGCTGCTGGGGGTATTCCTCCCTTTTTTGTATGTGTGTAGTTGCGTTACTTAAACTCCACTGATGACAACCACAAAGGTGACATAAACTGAACAACACAAAAACACAACAACAAAAACATTAATATATATATATTCTCTTTTAACTTTTTGTCAGTAGCTCACAGAGGACGACGCACTGCAGCTTTTTGGAAAGTTGTGCCTCAACCATGAGTCACTATGTGGACAACCTGCCTCATTCTTTTTATTTTATTTTATTAAGATAATTTTCTTTCATCATGAAAATCCGTAGTTGGACGTGAGCTCCCGGATCCTGTTTTCTCGCGTCATCTTTTTCAGTTTCATTCTGCGGTTCTGGAACCAGATTTTAACCTGTCTGTCTGTCAGGTGGACGCTTTTACTGATCTCTAGGCGGCGCTCTCGGGTCAGGTACATGTTGAAGAGGAACTCCTTCTCCAGCTCGAGGGTTTGGTGCTTGGTATATGGGCAGCGTTTCTTCCTCCCGCTTTTTGCTGTCAGCCAGTTGGCCGTGTTTTCACTTTTAGAGTCTCCTAAAGAAAAATGGCAGATAAGTGCATGTTTGTTTGTTTATTTTCAGGAAAACACACGCTGTAACATGATGGGTGAATGGGTGACACTAGAGAGCATCTGGAGTGTGACTGTGTTCATGTGTAAATTCTGTGATATGCATAGCGCGTGTTTGCGTTGTGCGTAAAATCATGAATTTCTTTGTTGAACGCACCATAGCTGAAGTTTTTAAGTAACATTTGGAAAATACAATTATTAAAATAAAATCCACATATCATTTTCCACTGGTGTTCCACTGGGGAAAAATATTTCAGTGTTATAAAAAGACTAGGAAGAGTGGCACGGAAACACGTAGCCTGTTTTACGCACCGGTCTAAACATGCTCAGATTGCAGATGCAGGATATATGTAACAATATTTAAATTTTTATAACATATTTATAATTTCAAAGACTTTATCAAAAGAAATTAATTCAATAATTAAAACAAAAAAGTTGCCTTATTATCTTTTCACTCCTCGTCTCAGTTTTACGCACATCAATTTGCGCATTCATTGCGCAAACCAATGTGTTGGAGGAGATATTACTATACATGGTAAATTTCGAAAATTAACATTGACTTGTTTATGTGGAGCTTAACTAGTTAGAAAATCTTGACATTCCTTAAAAAAATAAACACATAAACACACCATGAGTAACTGCGCCGCTTCCGAACGGGACCGCACACTGATGTGATTACCTTTTGTTTCTTTAGCCGGTCTCTCTTTGTCAGCCTCGTCTGTCTCATCAGCAGAGAACACCTCTGTATCCGAGGACTCGTGCACGTCCTCGGTCCCCGCTGCAGCTTCGGGCTGCAGCTCGTTTCCTGAGGACACGGGTTCCTCGGCGTTCCTCACTTTCTGCGCCGTGGCTGGAGCAGAAGTCGGTGCTGTTGTTGGCGTGTGGAAGCGAGCAGGAGCAGTGGGGTGTAGGCCAAAATGGGAATGGGAAGGGTTCGGCTGGGGGCCGTTGGTGTTGTAAAGTTTATGAGAATGTGCGTGCGTCTGAGACAAGCGGAAGTAGCCCGGCACAGGCACAGAGCCCCCGCCGCCTCCGCCGCCATCGGTAACTGTGCAAGAAGTGGAGCCCATACCGCCTGTAGTTAACCGTGAATACGTCAGATCTTCGGCGGTCGAAGCTTTAGGGCACTTCGGTTGCTCATACAGGCAGTAGGTGCTCTCTTCCTTAATGTTCTGTGGAAACGAGCAGGGCGCGACCTGCGGACCTACCGAGTGATCTTGGTCCATTCGACACGACCTCTGCGCGTCCATCCACATCTCCATGCTGGACATGTACGCGCCTGAGGTGGAAACCATGTTTTGGGGTGCCACCTCGCCCCGCTTACCCACATCTGGGAAGTATCCGTAGTTGTGTAGTCCATAAGGCACTTCTGCAGCGGTGCTGTGCGGGACGCACACCGCGCTCCCTGTGTAGTGACCTCCGCTGCTCTCAGTGCGACCACTGATCAGAGAATCCACTAAAAACGCATTTCCTGACGGACTGTCCGAACATGACATTATTGTGGGATATTTTGGCGAAGGCAGTAGATAGCCCGTTCTGGCTGACATTTCTTGTGCAAAACATGCTGGATATGATTAGCGGCGCCCCCCTCTCCACCGTGCAGGCTGTAAAAACCAATGGAAAAGCTAGGAGAAGGGCAGTCCCCTCCCACTCTGAGGCTACGTAGCAGCTGAAGCGATATCCATCATGCGGTTGAGGCAGAGAAAGGAGACAGTGCAGCAATCAGTGCGTTCTCTTACCTCGTTTTAATGCAGCGGATATATACAGAGTGAGGTCCGACAAGCTACAAAGTTACAAAATGTATTTTAAAAAAAGAAATAAAAAGAAACAGACAGCACTGCATGGATGCATTCTGTAAACAAGCAACTAATTTGCATCATTGCACCAAAATATCACCACAAAGCTGAACAAAAGGTGCAGCAGCTGCAGTAGCATGCTTATTAAACCTCTAATCTCTTACTGTTATAAAGACATCACACGCCTAGAAGTATTTTTATAAAGAATTTTAAAATATATTTGTTTGCATTGTGGCCTCAAGGTGGAAAATCAAGTTTAAAAGTGCTGCTGAGCCCCCTGACAAAGACATAAAATAACAAAGGCATGGGACTCAGTGGTAATAAAATGTTTTTAACTGTAGGTATAGAATTTGCCTTTGGCAAGTGACTTGGTTTATATGGTGCATCCTTTAGCCCGGAGACAAGCACTAAAACTAAAAGGTGTTAAGACTGATGATGACTGCAGATACACAAAGCAAGTTGACATACGGGTTTATTTCGTTTATTTATTAATTTTTTACATCATTATTTTAAGGACAGTGTCTCAAATAATCTTGTAATTATAAATAAACGTCAAACATACATGCATTTTAAAATATGAGTTTGAGCTGTTGGTGATTTGTGCGCAATTCATTGTGATAGAGCCGTGAGTAAACACCTGTAAACATTCCTATTAGGTTTAAATCCAATAATCATGAATATCCTACTAGTTATCGTACGTTTTCATTTTAATTTCCAGATTTTTTTTTAAGGTCATATGCGTAAGGATATTTTAGAAATTATACACTGGCTTTCTCTTAATTATATGCGTACCAGATGACCACACTGGAAATAAGTGTATTTTGTACATTGTGTGTTATAATCGGTGATTATGCTTGTATTTTACATGTATTATATTTTTACCAAAAATTAAAACCAAACCGAATTGTACAATAATCTATTTGACATCAAACTATGAAAATAATTTTAATTTGATCATTTACATATTTAAATATATTTGTTTTGTCCTTTTGCTATATGGAAATTAATTGTAATGTATTTCAGTTGCCATTACGCACAGTAAATATTTTTTTATTTATTATGCATTATGTGTTTTTTTTTTGTTTGTTTGTTTGTTTTTATTTTTTTATTTTTTTATTTAAAACATTGTGCAATTTGAAATTTGCTTGAGCGTTAAAATATGAATCACGGTTTGTGAAAGCCAAGCTTACATACAGGTCACCCTGTTGGTCCAATTTTTGGCAATAAGAGCCACAATAAAACTCTCCCTCCATTTTGCGGTGTCCTTGGCATGTGTTCTCTATTGCTTTCTCTCCAGGTTGAAGTTAATCTCTGCCAGGTTTGCTATTACCAGACCCAGGTGGCTCAGCAGCCCCCCGGGTTTGTTTGTAGCCTGAAATTTGGAGGAAATTCATAAAACGGGGGCCTATTTAGATTTTTTTTTCTTCTTCCTTATTTCTTTCCTAAAACGCTGACAGCTTATTTATGACCCTCAAACTACACTGCCGTGGAAATTTGTCAATCAATTCTGTTCAAAACGCAAATATTTCAAAGTGCTTAAATGACTGGAAGTTGGTTGCGGGTTATTTATATGCACACGACTGTGGAACAATAACCAATTTCTGAGGGGAAAACGTGATTAAGTATTTGTGCACTAAGGAGCGGTTTCTACAGACAAAGGCCGTGTGCGCGCAGCTTTTTTTTTTCTTTCTTTTTGGTTCTTTTTAGTAAATTACCAAATGCCATAAAATTATGTTTCTGGCCTGCTAAATTAGCTAAAAGCAGTAGGTACGAAATCTGTGCGCATTATCCAACAGTGGCTTGGTCCTTGTGGGACATGTGATCCAATGAGGAAACTAAATCTATCAATTAATTACGTGTGGCCGATGATTAAATTGTTTTGGCCCGCGCGCTTTGCGGTGTTGTCTTGGCAAAGGGGGGTGCTATCGGTATCTTTGCGCTGCAGTTATTAATTGTAGCTATTAAATCTTCATTTTCACAGCTGCCCGTCTATTATAGCTTTAAAAGTGTTTACTCTGACCACTGGCTTTGATCAGGCCTGTATAATCGTGGCCGAAGCGGCCGTTTGAGTCGTATCATGTTCGTCCAGAGTGCAGTTATGAACAATAATGCCGCGTTTTATTACATCCAGCGGAAGCGTTTATTTTTCACGGGAGACAAATGAGAATGGGGTTCGGTTCACGCGCATTGGGGTCAAAAATAGCCACTTGCTCTGACACCGAATATCCTCTCCGGAGAGGGAAAAGGAAGAAATCTGAGACGCGATTTCTGCCTTATCAGACTCAAATCGACTCCTCTAATTGCACTTTGGCACGCATGGAGAGAAAAATGTGTTCTGGAAGGATTCCGTGACGAAGAAACGTGAGAATGAGCACGCATGGAAAAGTTGATTCAGGATGAGCCGTGTTAGTATGCAGGCCATGTGAAGAATTTTATCCTGAGACACTAATTGCATCCCCCTTTTATACGGTTTGAGTTATCCAAAACCAAAAAGGGCAGACTGGACTGGACTGCAGATCTCTGGAAGTACAAGCTGTACCTCAACCAATAAAAGGCTTAAGCTCAGCAAAATGAATAGCACATGCAGCACGAAGGTTTGGCACACATGTGTTGCCTTATTAGGGCCCCCAGCAAGAGTTTCTCCACCGCACGGCCCAGTGAGCAGCAGAATGAACTGTGGAAACAAAATGTTCTCATCATAGTGGCGAGTCGCATGCACGAGAGGAGGGCCGAGGGTTTTGTTTTTTTTTAACCCATCAATTCAGGCTGTGCTGAAAAACAACTTTTACCTTCACTCATTTGAGGTGAGCTTGGAGATGACAAGATCCACGGCCGTGACATTGGTCCCAATAGCGCCGCCCGGTGGTAGAGGGAAGTCTGCTCCTGAGTCCAGCCCTTTTCACCAAACTGATTCGAGGTGGATAAACCGCGCGAGAGGAAAAGCTTCGCAAATAAAGTACAAGAAGCAGAATCTTTCTCCGTCCCTCCTCTCCCTGTCGTTGCTGTCGCCTCCTTGGTAACACAGTCAATAACCTTGGGTCTCAGACGGTTTATTGCACTGCACTCCAATTGTACAAATGCTCCAGACTCTCAGACAGCTTTTATGGCCGCGTTGCCGCGGCAACGGGGAGGATGTCCCGTAATTAGAGACGGAATTCCAGCGCGCAGTAAAGGATGCGCAAGGCAAGGCCGGACTATGGCAGAGAGAAGCAACCATAAACTTCAGCCTCTCTGCCTGCGTTTATGGCCCTTTTGACTGTCATATATGAACGCCAATGCGCCGCGGCTAGCTCCTATAAACGCACAGATAACAACTGCAAATATGGCAACCCTGGCCAAAGGAGAAGGCTGTTGGAAACGCGGTTCCAAAGCCAAACATGACAGCTTGTATGCCACAGCACGTTGGTTGGCTGTGCAACATCAAAGCGCACGCGAACACGCACACACATGCTGGAAGAAAAAGGCAGAAAACTGTGTAGAGGCCGCTCGTTTGTGAAATGGTGTGGAGAGAGAAAAAAGGGTACATTCATGCAACACTGAATGCTGCAAAAGAGCCTGTAGCTCAAAATGCTGTGGTGCAATGTTCAGATCACAGTCACATATTTAATTCAACATCTAATGATTTAAAACTATTTGTTTAGAATTATGTTCAAATTTTAAAAACAGATTAATGACGTGTTTCATTTGCTTGAGGCAGTTTGCGCCTCTATTAACCCCAAAACGTGCTCAGATCACCAGCGCTCAAATATATTTTGCGTATTTCCTCAAAAATCCCAAGTTAGGTCTCAATTCTTGGTGTGGGGTTTGAATATATATAATGTTTCCCGTTTGCGTAAGTGCTTTAAATTCTGATCATTCTAACGCAAGTGTTACACATCGATGTTGCGTGCATAAAATCTCTGAGTGAATCCATAAAATTATTTGCCAAAAACCACCACGCACAAATATTTTGCGTATGTATCAACTTGTATAGTTATGCACATATTTTTACGTGTTTCTTTTATGCTTCAATACATAATTGTGCTAAATCTAACGCAAACCTTTGAGGTTTACGCATTGGTTTTACGTGCGTAAAATGTTTCGCGTGTGCGTAAATGTATAAAAATGCAGAACAAAACATTTGCACGACAAAATACAACAATCACCACGCACAGATCGATTTATTTCAATATTCATTTGTGTTTTATTTGGAAATATAGTATAATACAGAATACTTTTGGGCATACCAAGCAGTTTATGCAGTGCGGTGAAACTTACCGGCCTTGCCCTGATAGCACACGTGTTGCTTTTTATTTTAATTATACAACAAGATATCAAAAGTCAAGAAAAAACTGTAATATCAACAGCCGACCGATGCGTGAATATGTTGGGCCGTACCTCAGTGCAACTCCACAAGAGTCCAGTGGACGAGCTTATCTCTCTGGTTTGGCCTTCATTCACACATTGATAGTCTTCAAAAATCAAAACAACAATTTGGTTATTGATATTTGCGCAAAAATATTGCTACTTAGCCCTCTGTGGACAGAAATACAACAAAGCACGTTTTGAGGTCAGCGCGAACTGAATAAATGGAGTTTGACTTGGTAAGCCGGCAACAAAGGAAAACAGTAAACAAGTGGCTACAAAATAAATAAGCACACGAAACTGAAACACAATACATTCTGATCCATTCGGACTCATTATTTGGTCACACCAAAGTTCCACATGATTCAATTATTAAAGTCACGTATTCGCCACCAAATATCAATCAACAATTTTCTGATTTACAACAGAAAAAAGTAAAATACATCTTTTGATTACAAAATACACTGGGTCAGTCAATTAATGACTGTTAATTTTGAACGTGAAAAGAGAATAAGCAAAGGCGCCTGTGAATCACAATAATAGTCACGGTTTTTTTTTTTTTTCTTTTCTTTTTTCATCTTTTTTGGCGTCCTTTACGCGTAAAGTTTATTGAGTCCAAAACGCGTCTGGGGAGCAAAATCGAAATCCACAGACTGGTGTCAGGTCGTGATCTGACATTAGATAATTCTGGCCACCAAATCCGGTCATCCTCGAACTTGAAACGAAACCACCCGGCTGTTATTATTGTTGTTGCTGCTGCTGCCACTGTTCCTGCATGACGCAGCCATTGTGGCGCACTGGAGAGTCTGTAAAAGCAGTCAAGTCCCAGTGCTGCTGGAGTGCTGCTTGGACACCTAAAGCAGAGGATTGGACGTGTAATACTGTAATCTATCTCTGTTCAGTTTCTTCTCCTTCATGCGGCGGTTCTGAAACCAAATCTTTACTTGCCGATCGGTGAGGTTGAGCATTCGGGAGAGCTGCAGCCGTTTCTCCTTGTTGATATACACACTAAAAAAGAATTCTCTTTCAAGTTCTCTGATCTGATATTTGGAATAAGGGCACCTTTTCTTGCGCGTCCTCTGTCCATCTGTGAAGCCCCCCCAAAAAAAGAGAGAGAGAAAGAGAAAGAAAGAAAATATGAACATTTCAAATTGCCCATGAAAAGATTTACACGCTTTTGAATGCTTACACGGAACACACGTGAGCAGATTTCCCCGACATAAACCAGCAATGATATATTTCTTATTTCAACATTTCATGTGTCATATGTGATATTATATTACAGTGAAAAGATTATCGGGACATTTTCTGCTGGTTGTGTTGACAAGACACTTGGGGGGGGGGGGTTTGACCTTTTCAACAACGACCTTTCAATTTTGGAAGGTGAATATGAGAATAAACTGCGTTACACGGTGAAAATGAAAATACTGGTTTGAAATAAAGAAAAAGGGAGTTTTATTATTATTTTTTAAACATTAACAGCTTTAGCAAAATTGTTGAGCTTTAAATCAGACATCACCGTCTCTGCGTGTAACTCTTTTAAGGATAAGAAACCGTGAAACAGGCACATTTGGACAAATGCGTAAAATCCGTCCTTGTTGGAATTTATATTTTTAGTGCTCTTTTGGAAATATGAGTGGTTCTTAGAGAAAAATCACCGGACCGATGTCTTTCACGGCCAATTTCAATTCCAAACACGTGATCCTGCAGTTTATAACAAAGTTTTGTTGGGGGTGGGGGTGGTGGTGAGGGGGGTACAGGCCCTCTATAAACCTTATATGCTTATAAAACAGCATATAAAAGTTTTAATAGCATCACGCTAGATTGCAAACTTTCTCTCCTAACCAAAAGGCTCTGACTTTTAATACATACGGCCGCCGTTGCTGGATTTCTCCTCATTGTTTCCGGAAGATAACTCGGGGCTGCTCGTGTCCTCCCGCGGCTCCTTCGCTTCGGCGTCACGGCACGACTGCGCGTCCTCCGGCGCAGAGCTCGGCTGCTTCGACGTCGTTTTTTCCCCTGAAAAGCCGTTTGTGGATGAGCTCTCGGTCGCGTTTCCGTACGCAGTCTCGTAAAACTGGTCGAAGGCTTGTGGCAGGACGCCATTTCTGCCCACGTTCCCGTAGAAATTGGAGGCGGCGGAGCCGGAGCTCGTGTGGTGGTGGTGATGGTGATGATGGTGGTGGTACGCTGCAGCGGCGGCGGCTGCGGGGCTGTTTTTACCGAACACGTCTCCTACTACGGCCGTCTGCGCCGAAAGACAGTCCCGGTGCACCATATCCTCCGTGCTGTTGTAGCACTGGGGCAAGTTTCCCCGGTGCGGCCATTTACCGGACGCGTCAATGGCGGCATAGTCCCTGAACGTCACCTCTCTGACGGGCTGGACCTGCGGCAGGTTAGAGGAGTAGGAGTATGTCATGGGACGGGAGGACGGGGTCTGGGATAAAAAAGATGGGAGACCGGAGAAATCAGCCCCCGCCGACACGTAATAAGTGCAACTGGGCAAATACATGTTCGATCCGACGGGGACCCTTTCGTCAAAATCCATCATCGTCGTTCAGCGTCTGCTATAAGTGTATGGTTGTGGTTTGATTCCTCTATAACCGCCCTGAACATGGCTCTGAGGCGCCGTGGCTGTTGCCTCTTTGAAGCAGGTTCGCTCGGTAGAAATTTGGAGGCGTAAGATGACGTGGAGAGCCATCTCTATCCACTCCACTGAGGAGGAGATCACGTGACCGCGTGGCAGAAATTGACAGATTTTTCAGGCTCTGTGTGTGTGTGTGTGTGTGTGTGTGTGTGTGTGTGTGTGTGTGTGTGTGTGTGTGTGTGTGTGTGTGTGTGTGTGTGTGTGTGTGTGTGTGTGTGTGTGTGTGTGTGTGTGTGTGTGGCTGCATGCAACGGTGTAGGAAAGAGAAAGTGCGTTTTTAAAGTCATGCTGTGCGTCCATTCCTTAATATGTGACAAAGTCAAAAAAAGAAAACAACACCGTGGTGGCGCCTTTAAATCGAAGCTTTAGGAAAATATTAGCACCAGTTTCCCAGATGTTCTGTGCGCCTACATACCCAGATATGGAAACAAATCTGTGCGTAAGCGTAATTCTTTTTACATTTCTTTGCTTATCTTATCATTATTATTATACTATTATTATTATGCAAGACTATATATATATATATATATATATATATATATATATATATATATGTGTGTGTGTGTGTGTGTGTGTGTGTGTGTGTGTGTGTGTGTGTAATATGTGTGGGATTCAGTGTAACTCATCATTGAAGCCTTGAGTGACAATAAAATTAAATAATCCAGAGTTACTGGGTTTAAATGTGAAACTGGAGCACCTATAGAAAGCCACCCACTCTTTAATGTCCGCTTTTAGAAATGTGTCGTCTTCATTTGGAGCTTTACAACACACCATTTGGCTGAGTGGACATTTGGTTATCAGGGTCATGTTCAAAGTAGCGGCTAATGTTTCAACTGGCTGCAGTCATGCGTTACATACATCTGTAGAACAGTCCAAACTACGCTCTTACAAAACTCATTGAAGCGGTATATAAAATAATTCTGGAGTAAGCAATTTTTAACTTAAATAATTACAGTTTTATTGTCTTTTATCCTACGAAACAAATTAATGAATAAACGGATCATATTTTGTCCTTGATCACAATAATAAACAAAACCAGAGCACCACAAAATAGCGCATGAGCTAAAATCGTCTGAAACTCACTTTTGCAAAAATCCGACTGTTAAATATTGTTTTTTTAATTTAAATTAATCCAATTTAGCCTCTAAATAATAAGCTCGTAACTGTTTTTCTTTATCTTTACATTGAATGGATTACGCCAATTCCAAAACATGTAGGATCCAAACTTTTACCATTTTACGCACGATTTTAGGCGCAAATATACACATTTTAACAAGCAGCGCTTGCTCAGCTTTATATATATATATATATATATATATATATATAGTACACAACAAACATTTTCCAGTAATCTCTTCGTATGAATATAGTGAACAATGTGTAGCTACTGTGATCAAGTATTTAAGCAAAAATATGAAAAATATGTGGGAAAAAAATAATGTAAAGGCCACTCTGCCTTGCTTCTTGACTTTCAAAATGATTTTCCTTTTCTTTTCTTTTTTTATGTCTCAGTGCCTCTCAAAGATGAGGCCATCTTTAAAGGAGTTTTGGCGAGGCTGCAACCTGACTCTAATGTGCTGTGAATGAAGGTCTTCAGCTCGTATTAAGAAACATATCGCTGCGGCCCCAGAGTTGGACATAGACTTGTGCATACAAGGGGCCCTGGGCGGTAAATCTGAAACAAAACTTTAAAATATCACATGCATCTTTTACGCATGGATGTATAAAAACAAGGGAAACAAACCTCGGACCAGGACTATGTTATAGAGCATTTTATTTGGATAAAATGCAGGGCGCACAAACAGCTCTACTGCCTTTGCAACCACACGCTCCGCCTCTAGTCAATCCAGACAAATTCTACGAGTTGTGCTGAAGCTTTTAAGCTGTAATTGAGCACAGGATGCCCAGGAAAGCCAAACCCGGCAGTGCATAGACCTGGGTTTTTATAGCTGCCATCGTATTTTGCTGTGCTCCCCCCCACCCCCATCGGCCAGACAGACATCACAAAACTGGCCAAGCGTGATAGGAAGTCGCCACCTACAAGGACTCAAAGTCAGCAACGGTGGATTTCCAAGACCAAGGAAAAGATCACATTGTGCGCACGGCTAAGGTAACAAAGAGACTGTTTAATTACTAGATCAGCTTGTCTTACCGATGCTTAATTGTAAACATGATTATCCGAAAGCAGGCACATGCAGTAAGGTGTATTTCAAAGGTGTATTTCACTTTTAATGTTTTGTTTTAAAAGAGCATGTTCTGATTCTCTGATCGTGATTTTGGTGATCCAGACTGCAGACTGCGTCTAAGCGGAAAAGCTTTCAAAGCCAAAGCTTTGTCTGAACGGTCGACTTCAAGTTCGGGGGAGGGATAAGAGCCCTTCACAGAGAGCAAGGCCCCATTGTGCCCCGGATGGAGTTACTTTGATTGCTTTCGCATTTACGCTGCAGCTTGAGGTCAAAAGACTGACTGAAACGTGAGTCTAAATACAAATCTACGTAACTAAACTCTCCATAGTTTAGATTTATTGAATGCGTTACCAATTGGGATTTGACCATGTAGTGTTTTTTGTGATTTTGCGCATTTACGCGCTGCTATATGTGTTCTACGTATGAGCTATGTGTGTTCAAACGACCAGATTTTGAGAATATAATGTTTTTTAAGAGACAAAATAAGGGAAACTACACCACCGTTGTTTATATAGCCAATGCGAATTAGGTTTTACGCGTAAAAGATATGTGATTGAATTAAATGCCGGTTTCAAACTCGATGTGGCACACAATACTTTAAGAAGGAACTATTCTTGGCAGACAGATAATGTGATATGTAGACATTTAAATCTGTACACGCTGTAAAAGCTTGTCAGACAACAAGTCAAAGTTGTGAAAATACAGTTTAACGCCAAAGCAGGTAGGCCTAAAGGCTTTAAAAGGCGCATTCAGTGTCTTACAAAGAAACCTCCTGTACTTTAAACAAAATAAAACCCACAGCTTTAGGGTGTCGGTTTTGTTTTCATTTTATGACGTAGGAAAAAAAACAGCACCACACCTGCGCCACAAATCCTATATTGTGTATATTCTTTTAATGTGAAAATAAAAACAGCCTTTTAGCGCGGTTTGTTGAGCGAATAGACACCCCGCAGCCCGACGCGCAAAAAAAGAAGGAGACGGGCGCCAACCGTTCACTCATTAATGTGCAACTGTAATAGATTAAACACAACAATGCACATCAATAAAGATCACAGAAGAATTAAAATAGTTTGTCTAAACATGACGGCCGTTTTGCAGTTTGCAGTCACAAGTGCACAACTGAAAGGAAAATGAGCTGCATTAAAGGTTTACAGCTTCCAAACCACGGAAACAGACATCCACGTTTCATTTGTGTGTTTCTTTTTGGCGTTCAACTCCTGATTTATCCACAGGTGACAGAAATGTGGGCCGATGACGATGGCGACGACAGAGGGGCCAGTAAGACCACACGGGGACCAAATCCACGGTCAACGGGAGCGCCACTGAACCACAGTACTGGATTAAACTGCAGAGGCCGCTGGAAAAGGAGGCGTCAGGATAACTGAACGTGAACAAAGGGACACAGTGGAGGGAAGAAAGAAAGAAAGAAAGAAAGAAAGAAAGAAAGAAAGAAAGAAAGAAAGAAAGAAAGAAAGAAAGAAAGAAAGAAAGAAAGAAAGAAAGAAAGAAGGTTACGTCACGCGCCACTTTCGCATTTCAGCTGAAGCGCAAAAACACACGACTAATTTAATTTACAAATTTAAGAATGTGTATTTGTATAGATGACGGTGTGGTTTGCCGAGGAGATGCAATTCTATTTAAATATTAAGTTTTTTTAAACATTGTTGCACTTTGACTTAATTTGCTCACCAGTAACAGAATAATATTTATAATTCGGTTAAAATACCCGAGTTTTCCTCTTTTTTTTTCCAAATTCGACGTCTTATAACGCAGTTTTTTTGTACTTTTGAACATTTTAATGTTGATGCATTGCTGAATCTCCTTTTTTTAATTTCCTATTTGTAGTCTGATAAATGGATAAACACCGTCTTGTTTTGGTTGAACGTGGTAATTTGACGAATTCTTTCAAAGTTTAGTATATTTGGGTCCACGCAGGACAGGATAAATCGTGTTTGGTCTCGTGCTGAAATTGAATACAGACAAATTATATGACCTTTACGCACAGAGGTTATTCTATTTGGCGCAATAACGACGCGATATTTTAATTATAAATTCTGCATCATATGTTCCAGAATAGGAATCTGAACATTGCGTGGCGTTCATATTAAGATAGCAAAAACAGAAGAGCTTTTTTTTTTTTTTTTTTTTAAGAGCTTTTTCCTGTGGCGGAAAAATATAAGCACTGTAAGATAATAATGCATTGTTCTTTTTCAAGATTTGCATGGTATTTATTTTCATTATCACCATTTTATTCTTTTGCACGCAAATAATAACAGTGAAGGCAAAACACACACACACACACACAATAGACACAAAGAACACTGGAAAACGCAATCTAACACGTGGCTGCAGGATGTCACATATATAGCATGAATATCCACAGTAAATAAAATATAGAAATGCACACAGTGAGGTTTTATGACGGAACAGCGGCGGCAGATCGCGAAGAGAAAGTGGTTTGACACAGAGGAAGATTTTAGTTAATTTCGGTCAATACTGTCGTTTGATTGTTGTCATCGTTTTGGATCAGTTTTTACTTACTTCATGCTTTTCTTGCTCGGTTTTTGGTTGGAAGGGTGCAGGTCTCCGTTACGCACTGCGAAGGTCAATGTGTCTGTCTGATCACTCATCTGAAAAGCTTTTTGTCACTAAAGTTCCTATTGCATCAATTTTGGAATGTTGTTTTCTGATTATGCACTTTAAAAAATTAAGATGTTTCAGCTCAGCGAGCAAACAGAACCTGTTTTCATTACACACTCAAAAAATGACTCACTAGATGAATTCAATTCAATTATGAGCAGGATTTCCATCTAATAAATAAATGTAGCCCCAACTCAAACAAATCACATTCATGCAAGAGAATTTAATGGAAATCCAATGAGTCAGGGCTTGAGTGCATATTAAGTAAGAGCTGAAGATATTTTTAAAAAATTGACAGCTTTTCCTATTAATATCTGTAATATATAAACATTTAGATTATAATTTTCTTCACCTGTCATTTGTGAATTTGGTCAAAGGACAATGTGCAGCTTTTTTTTTTTAAATGTTTATTTATTCATTTTAAGAAGACCGTTAAACCTTTTAAACCTCTTCAGGAAAAATTCACACTTTCGCCTGAGTGTGGCAGCAAAGTTTAAATCTTTCACAGTGAGGCAAAGTCCGTCCGGCCCCCACAGTCGGGTGGGCGGAGCATTCTGCTGGGTGCTTTGGCTTAACGTCACTCATGAAGGCGGGAGTTTCAGATTTGTTTTGGTCCTTTCAGAGCCAATGAAATGCAGAGGTTCTCCCCAATGAACCAATGAGCACGTGAACCTGTGACGTCATTACTGTCGCAAATAAATCTACTGTGTGTGTGTGTGTGTGTGTGTGTGTGTGTGTGTGTGTGTGTGTGTGTGTGTGTGTGTGTGTGTGTGTGTGTGTGTGTGTGTGTGTGTGTGTGTGTGTGTGTGTGTGTTTGCGCCGGAATGTCCTGGGAAGCCACACAGCACGCTCCTCTCTCGTTCCAGAGTCCTTATGTGACACACATGAGCGCCGCTGTGTGTGACGTCACAGGACGTGGGAGTGCTTTGACACCGCAGGTGAGCTCGTGTCCGTGCAGAAGGCTGCCATGTGGTGAATGAAAGTAACCCTCTACATTTAATCATGCACATATTCTTGATTGTAGCTGTTTTCAAAGCATATTTCCTATTATTATTATTATTATTATTATTATTATTATTATTATTATTGCTACAAGCAGTAGAATATTAATGTAAGAAAAAGGGTAGCGGAATATCAGTTGTAGCCTTTATATATTTATATTATTGTATGCTTTGTTACATTGTGGGCTGTTACAAATATAATAGTTGAGCATATTATTTTAATCCAGGGATATTTAAATTAATGTGGTTAAACATTTTAAAACATATATATTGTGTAATTATCTGAAATAGCGATTAGCTGAAATAATAAATGTCATAATAATAATAATAAGAAGAAGACGAATAGGAATAGAGCTCAGTGACCACTGGGATGGGCTCCAACTCCCTGTGACCCATGAGTGGAATATGCGGCTTTATAAGATGGGAGGACAATAATAATAATAATAATAATAATGATGATAATAATAATAATAATAATAATAATAATACCTTTCCAAGTAGGCCGAGTACAGATTTGACAGAACAAAAGTGATCCAAACCGGTGGCAGCGATCAAACGGCAGCACGTGCCCCCCCCCCCCCCCCCCCTTCCTCGTGACTACAAGTAACTTTGGATAAAAGCATCAGCTAAATGACTAATAAAATCACTGATGTAAGAATAAAAAAGAGAGAAATGTATTTTGAGCTGGAATATTTTTGACCTCCCTGAGACCCTGCGTTCACATGCGGGGAGTTTTATTCACTCATTCATTCATTCCAAAACTACATTTCCAGTTCACATTCAAGTCTTAAAAGGATATACGTAAACTATAAAATACATATGTATTATTTATTGAATGATGTATTTATTCATTCATTCATTCATTCAACAACTTCATTTCCATTTCAAATTCAAGTCTTAAGAGGATATAACATATATATATATATATATAGATAGATAGATAGATAGATAGATAGATAGATAGATAGATAGATAGATAGATAGATAGATAGATAGATAGATAGATAGATAGATAGATAGATAGATAGATAGATAGATAGATAGATAGATAGATAGATAGATAGATAGATAGATAGATAGATAGATAGATAGATTATTGATTCATTCATTCATTCATTCAAAACTACATTTCCAGTTCAAATAATTATTATTGATTTGTTCATTCATTCAGCAACTTTATTTCCTTTTCAAATTCAAGTCTTAAGGGGATATAAACTATAAAATAAATATATATTATTTACTGTTTGATTGATTTATTCATTCATTCAACAACTACATTTCCAGTTCAAATTCAAGTCTTAAGATGATATAAACTATAAAATAAATATATATTATTCATTCATTCATTCATTCAAAAATTACATTTCTAGCTCAATTTGAGGTCTTAAAGCATATAAACTATACAATAAATATATATTATTTATTTAATTATTTATTTATTTATTCATTCATTCATTCATTCAAAAACTACATTTGCAGTTCAAATCCAGGTCTCAAGATGATATATATATATATATATATATATATATATATATATATATATATATATATATATATATATATATATATATATATATATATATATATATATATATATATATATATATGTATATATATATATATATGTATATATATCATTCTTTCTTTTATTATTTTTGTCTGTTTATTTCGACTAAATTAGAGTATATTTATGTTGTTGTTCTGCAATTATTTTTTTAAAATATTTTTAAACACTCAGCTTTTTAAAAGCCTAAAGCCAGAGAGCCACTGCACTCAACATTGCAGCCTTGTTTAGTTTTGTCCACTTGCTACCTCTCTTTAATATAAAGAGCTCTTACAAGTTTTGGAGGTTGAACTCAACTTTACAGCTCAACTCAACTTGTAAAGTTGAGTTCAACGTCCAAAAGTTGTAAGAGCTCTTTGTATTAAAGAGAGGTAGCAAGTGGACAAAACTAAACAAGGCTGCAATGTTTGTCTGCAGTGTGGATATCTGTTTTCACCGCCCGTTTGACGAGTGGTACGTTATCATGTAACGTGTTTCGTGTCCGGAAGGGGAGAAAACAAATGTGGCTATAAGGTGTAAATACAAGCATGTAAAATACAGTAAGGAGACATTCCAGTTCATAAAGGTGACACACGTCAAATTAAATAGTTTTTGTCAAATATTGTGAACGTTTTTGTGCCACGCGGCCGCAGGTGGGACACTGAACGCATCAGCCGTTTGCTGCACGAGAACACGTGAACACAACGATGCGCTCGACTTTAGCAAATAAGCAGACACACATACAGAAATAAATATTGTTATATTTGATGTAAATTCTGGCCTCAAATGCGTTTCATTGCTCTATGTGCAACCGTACAAAGAAAAGAAGGAAAAATATTTAGTGCTCACGTTTAAATGTCAGTTTTGTAAATTTTTTTTGTTTGTTTTATTTATTTATTTATTTATTTATTTATTTATTTATTTATTTATTTTGCACCATGGATCTGTGATGTGATCAGTGAACGATACATTGAAATTAATGTCCGGTTTCAAATGAAAACCCTGAATAAAATAATTTCTCACAGTTGCCAATGTTTATCTATCTATCTATCTATCTATCTATCTATCTATCTATCTATCTATCTATCTATCTATCTATCTATCTATCTATCTATCTATCTATCTATCTATCTATCTATCTATCTATCTATCTATCTATCTATCTATCTATTAGCATATATGTTTTGTGTTTTCTTAATTCTAATAAATGAATTATATAACCACGCAAGAATTCAGAAAATCTACCAGGTTTGTTTCACAAGCAGACTAAAGTGTACTAAGTGTTTAAATCCTAAATTATAATTTCCAATCAAAGAAATTCACGATTATAAGAATTTGTGTTTTTGCTTTTTGGGCTATTTAGCCTAAACAATCAGCATAAAATATATGCAACAACTACAATAACAACATTATTATTATTATTATTATTATTATTATTATTATTATTATTATTATTATTATTATCAGCAACAATAATAATAACAACAATGCGGATCTTATTAGAAAATTGAGGCAAAGTGACGCTGCTCGCTTTGTCAGATTTCTAAGTTATAATGTTACTTCTATACGTAGGGTAACTGCACTTCCCAGCATGTGCTGAAATAATTTATTAAATAAGAAAATTTGTCAAAATTTCAAAGTTTAAATATCTTTTGCTCTGTCGACGTTTAAGGCGTTGTACAGAAATTCAAAACAACGTTATAGAAGAAAAAATATAGCCTACGTAGTCAAACGTGCACAAAATTGAACGGTCGTACTATAATTTTGAATTAATAATTATAGTTCTACTGTACTGCAACGGGAAGTAAAATACAGAGTATTAATAACGGAGTTTAAAAACATGTTTGGCTATTTTAAAGTTTTATAATATATTTTTATTCGTTTGTTTAATGCGGCTTAAGTCCAACCCAAGTTGTTGTTGTTGTTGTTATTATTATTATTATTATTATTAAAATTGAACGATCGTACTATAATTTTGAATTAATAATTATAGTTCTACTGTACTGCAACGGGAAGTAAAATACATAGTATTAATAACGGATTTTAAAAACATGTTTGGCTATTTGAAAGTTTTATAATATATTTTTATTCGTGTTGGTTTAATGCGGCTTAAGTCCAACCCAAGTTGTTGTTGTTGATATTATTATTATTATTATTATTATTATTATTATTATTATTATTGTCATTTGTGGACACTGATAATCTATTCGGGAATATCTCGAAACCATCGCTAGAGGGCGATACGACCATACATTTCTGCCAAGATTGGCGTCAACTAACTTCTGGTGTTTTCAAACATTGCAATTTAATTATAGAATTGTGTCGATTTTTTGCAGTCAAATTGGTTTTCTGTGGGAAAAACATAAAGAAAACATACAAAAGTCACATAAATCTAATATTATGACATTTTGATCGTCTTAAATTCGATCTTTAAGTTGACATGTCAATGTAAAAGCAAAAAGATGTGGTCTCTCATTGTGATGGGACTGAAACGGTTAATTTGCCAAGATAAAATTCAACCAAGTCCATATTTTTTATTGGGACGGACTTTAACACCGACACACAGACAAAATATCCTGAATATCATGCCGGAATTGACTTTACATACAACCTCATGATGAATACGCACACGTTATAAAAGCGATGGTGGATATGAACAAATATCCCGGGTGATTATCTTAGCATTATAATAAGAACTGCACCATGAATTGGATATCAATGAGAGCACATAAAAGCAAAGCGTGTGAGCGGGGTGGATTAATATTTAACATGTCCAAGGTACAAATCCATGTCAGTTCCTGTGAACCTCCGCATTTCGCACTCTCAATAAAACTGCAGATAAAGGTGTAGCTCGGTGGCACATAATAGGAGTCACATTTCCTTGAGTGAACATGCCAAAAAAAAAAAAAAAAAAAAAACAAGCCACACATTCTGCAGATTATATATATATATATATATATATATATATATATATATATATATATATATATATATATATATATATATATAATTTTCTCCCCACTTGACTCGGTATTTTACAAGACATTTTGGACATAAATGGTCCAGTTTTCTTCCAGAATCTCCGGAAAATCATCTGGCAACATACAAATGGATCGTGTTGAGTCAGGAAGCGATTGAAATGTTCCAATCCGGGTGTCCAAGTGAGTGCGCATTGCGCAGCGCGCGCACGCGCTTTTACAGTTAGTCTCCACGCTGTCCATCACGTCACGGAGAGACTAGCTGATGGTTTTCAATTTGTTCACAATTTTCTTCTCCTTTACGCGTCTATTTTGAAACCATATCGTCACCTGTCTCTCGGACAGGTTGGTCTGCGCTGATATCCTCCTCCGTTTGTCCTTCGTGATAAATTTATTGGCGGCGTACTCGCGCTCGAGTTCCTTCAGTTGCACCTTGGTGTATGGCACGCGCTTCTTTCGTCCACGTCGGTACGAGCCCGAGTCTCCTCCGGTGTGGGACACCGCGTCTGGAAAACACAAGCAGATCGATCAAAATGATTCACGTGATTCCGTTTGTGTTCATGCAAAAAAATAAAGTGTGTGGTCAAAAATATGACTTTTTAAAGACCCATTCTATGACTTGTTCAATCAAGCAGACATCCGCGTAAATATAATGACCTGATCAACATGTCAAGAAAGAATAAAATTGGCGCAATTTGCCACTAAATAACAATAATTAATTTAACAATAATATATAAATTAATCTGGTGCTGTTCTGCACGCCCCACTGCGTGTCCTTTTGTTGGCCAACAACTCAGTCCGGTGCCCTGACGGGTGTAGCCTACCTGGAAGAGGTTTCCAGATGTGTCCAGGCTGGGGCTGCTCCTTGGCGCAGTAAACCTGGCTGTTCCACCCGTTCGCAGCCAGAGTCCACGGTTGGTAGCTCTCCATAGGCAGCAGGGACTCGTGCCTGGCCTCCGAAGGCGCACTGATCGTTGGTACCACGGGAACGTCCAGGTAACTGGGCACAGGTTGGTACGGACCTGTAGGGTAAGACGGATAGAAAGCGAATTCCTTCGCCCGAGAGGTGAAATCTTCACCGGAGGCGGACGTGTCCATGTATTTCTCCCCGTACGCGGAGGGGGGCTGCGCTCCGCACGACTTTATGCTGCTGTGATGTGACATCCTGCACGGGTAATATCCGCTACCGAAGTACCCGTACGGCAGCGAGGCGCTGGAGGAGTTCTGAGCCGCGGAACACGGGCTGCACTGCTTCACCGGTTCGCCCATGCCGGAGGTGGGGACGTCGCTGGACGAGTAAGACGAGCTTGGTGCCAGGGACGCGGGGTGTGCCATCAGATTCCTGCACTGGTTTGCAGCAAAGTTGCCACCAGCGAAACCCTCCATGTTCTTACTCACTTCATCGGAACCGCCGCCGTTGTCGTAGAGGAACATCACCGAGGGGTCGACCCAGCGAGGACGGAGGAGCAGTGACGTTGTCATAGCACGGCATCCAACATTGAAGCTTCTGGCTCTTTTTTAAAAAGCCTACAGACTGAAAAAAGGGAGATACTGGTTCCCGGAGAGTAAAGGCGCTCTGACGCGTTCAAGAGCGCGGAGGTCGCGCTGTCATTGGCTCAAACGTTACCACGTGACCAAGCTATGCAAAGAGGACGGTAAACATCCCCGAGTGGAGATAATTAAATGGAGAAAAATGCGGCGGAGTAAGGTACTTTTGAATTAGGTGGTTGCAGCAGAACCATGCTTTTTTAAGGGAAAAAATGTGCACATCTCTGTTAGATATGAGGTCAAATTACAGATTATCAAATGAATGATAAATTTGGTTAGTGGTGACTAATATTTATGTAAGATTGGAAAGAAAGTCGATTCCTGAAAAGTAGCTGATGATTACAAATTACAGCAGCGAGCGAGCTGTCTGTGCGTAATAGGACATTTTACGCATGAACGCCAAGCGTCCGTTTCTGTCTGCGTCGCCTTAGCAGCTGAGTGTAACATACTAAACACGCATTACTATATGTTACTATAACGTTACAGCGTATAATACTCTAGAATCCACAAGGAGCTAATATTTTTCTAACCTCAGTGCGTAAGCGTCAGTGCGTAAATCTCACTTTTACATACACATGCAACTATTTGTAAATAACTTTTTTTATTTTCACTTTGTGGTTTTAGGTGCAATGAAGAGAAATATGTTTTCGCTTTTGTTTAAAAATCAATCTGTGAAGACAAATCTGTTGTGGTAGCTTCGTGCGCGTATGTGTGTTTTAAACATAGGACACAGACGCCGCTGGAGGCCAAGGTCAAGTTGAAAGTTACCGTCTCGCCGTCCAGCCTGTCGGGCTATTCAGACTTTGAAGGAACCGTTTGAGAGGAAGTGGGGTGAGAATTCCTGTCCCAATGAATCGGTGGACATTAACATTTACTATCATTCCCACTATCTACACGTTCTACTCGAACATGCACGCAACGTCGCCTCCGCATTGAAAAACCAAAAAAGAATCTTGCTTGTAATTTGCAGATGTTTTCGGAATCTTTTTTTTTGTTTTTGTTTTTTTTTTAGCAAATACGTGTGAAACTGTTGTGATCTCTGAAAAGAAAGCACTGGTGGACGTGACTGCTAGTTTACGATCAGTAGCCCTCCGTCTTTGTTAGATAGGGAGCTTTCACGCGGTTTGTCACCAGAGTTTGAAAATGTAAATGTAGGTCGAGTGCTGACGTGTTTGGGAGAATATATTTGCAAGGTTATTTTATGTTACAACATTGAAACAGACACTCCAACTACTTAAAACAGTGTGTGGCTTCCGACAGGCTTTATATATATATGTGTGTGTGTGTGTGTGTGTGTGTGTGTGTGTGTGTGTGTGTGTGTGTGTGTGTGTGTGTATGTATATATATATATATATATATATATATATATATATATATATATATATATATATATATATATATATATATATACACACACACACACATATATATATATACATACACACACACATACACACATATACAACGTAGTATTTGTATTATGCATACTTGAGTCATGTTTCCTTTTTTCTTTTTTCTAGTGAAAGTGCAGCTCTTCTGATGACACTGGTACAGTGTATCAAAGAAAACATTTAATTTATACTTTTTTTTTTTTTTTTACAAAATCTGTTTTGTTGCAATACAAGGCTGACCTGTAGATTGTTTGGGTCTACACGCTTGTTCCATTTTTTAGCTTTTTATAAGCAAGGTATATCTCTCCTGATGGCACTATTACTATCAAAGAAATTTAAAAAAAAATGTGTAAAGGTCAATATAGAAATATAGAAATAGAATAGAATAGAATATAGAAAGATGAATCTCAAATGCGGCAAATGTGAGGATCGTGCTTATTAAATGGTTATGAGATATGTTAATGTGTAAAAGTGATAAGAAATGGTAACGTTTGTTGTTTTGGTTTATTTATTTTTTTTTATACAAGCGAATTCCTCATCCAGCACGTTCGGCTGGTTGAGGAATGTCACATGTGAAACCATTGATCACAACCGACTGGACGCGCTGAATGAACACTGAACACTTACAGCATGACTCACGGGACTACAAGGCCGAACCTGTTACAGCAGCCACCCGGCCCTTCCCTTGCAACCCTGAAAATAAACACACGTCGTGTTTTGTTTTACTCCCTTTGTCATTTTGCGCAGTCAACGCTATACACGCTTGGATCACTGTGCAGACTGTGGCTTGCAAATGCTGCAGTGGTAACAATGCGCCATCGCCATGCAGCGCGCACATCCTTGTCAGCTCAGACCCAAGACATCCCGAAGCGCACGCACCGCTCCAACAAAACCACGCGCGTTTCACCCAGACATCCAAAATCTTACACATAGTTTCAATGAAGGATGAAATATGGGCAATTTGCAGACAAATTGCTTTTGTTTTTGATGTTCGCCTTTGAACCGTTTGAAGGACCCCGGAGATTCTTTGGAATCCACTCTGAGCGCCACTGCAGGGTTTTTACTGGTCATGAATCAAAACTCATTCATCTGTTTTCAGCCTCTCAGCCCCAAGCATGGAGGAAAAATTATGTCGCACAAATTCTGACATAAAATTTGTCCCTCAGACGGTTTACAAATTTCCAAGTTGTTTATGGCACGTGGTGGAAATGTGTTTTTTATATATAACATAACGGCTAATATGATTAATATGATTTTGTGGTCAAAGCAGTGCGCCACAGGGCGGCGACTTTTCCCTGGACGTAGCGGATGATGAGATGAGGAAAGACGACATGAAAAGGAATTGTCATACATAAAGCCACTTGAACGCCGCCGCTGCTCTTACGTGGAAACCTTTAATCATAAGGTGACCTTGACCTGTGTTTTAGATGTGTTTCCCTTGTTTCGGCGTTTCGGTTCCTCCAGCAGCGCTCTTAAATGTTGAATTTACAGTCTGCTAAAGCTGCATGCTCGATATTTTGTACAACCCCTGGCAAAAATTATGGAATCACCGGCCTCGGAGGATGTTCATTCAGTTGTATAATTTTGTAGAAAAAAAGCAGATCACATGACACAAAACTAAAGTCATTTCAAATGGCAACTTTCTGGCTTTAAGAAACACTATAAGAAATCAGGGAAAAAATTGTGGCAGTCAGTAACAGTTACTTTTTTAGACCAAGCAGAGGGAAAAAAATATGGAATCACTCAATTCTGAGGAAAAAATGATGGAATCATGAAAAACAAAAGAACGCTCCAACACATCACTAGTATTTTGTTGCACCACCTCTGGCTTTTATAACAGCTTGCAGTCTCTGAGGCATGGACTTAATGAGTGACAAACAGTACTCTTCATCAATCTGGCTCCAACTTTCTCTAATTGCTGTTGCCAGATCAGCTTTGCAGGTTGGAGCCTTGTCATGGACCATTTTCTTCAACTTCCACCAAAGATTTTCAACTGGATTAAGATCCGGACTATTTGCAGGCCATGACATTGACCCTATGTGTCTTTTTGCAAGGAATGTTTTCACAGTTTTTGCTCTATGGCAAGATGCATGATCATCTTGAAAAATGATTTCATCATCCCCAAACATCCTTTCAATTGATGGGATAAGAAAAGTGTCCAAAATATCAATGTAAACTTGTGCATTTATTGATGATGTAATGACAGCCATCTCCCCAGTGCCTTTACCTGACATGCAGCCCCATATCATCAATGACTGTGGAAATTTACATGTTCTCTTCAGGCAGTCATCTTTATAAATCTCATTGGAACGGCACCAAACAAAAGTTCCAGCATCATCACCTTGCCCAATGCAGATTCAAGATTCATCACTGAATATGACTTTCATCCAGTCATCCACAGTCCATGATTGCTTTTCCTTAGCCCATTGTAACCTTGTTTTTTTCTGTTTAGGTGCTAATGATGGCTTTCTTTTAGCTTTTCTGTATGTAAATCCCATTTCCTTTAGGCGGTTTCTTACAGTTCGGTCACAGACGTTGACTCCAGTTTCCTCCCATTCATTCCTCATTTGTTTTGTTGTGCATTTTCGATTTTTGAGACATATTGCTTTAAGTTTTCTGTCTTGACGCTTTGATGTCTTCCTTGGTCTACCAGTATTTTTGCCTTTAACAACCTTCCCATGTTGTTTGTATTTGGTCCAGAGTTTAGACACAGCTGACTGTGAACAACCAACATCTTTTGCAACATTGCGTGATGATTTACCCTCTTTTAAGAGTTTGATAATCCTTTCCTTTGTTTCAATTGACATCTGTCGTGTTGGAGCCATGATTCATGTCAGTCCACTTGGTGCAACAGCTCTCCAAGGTGTGATCACTCCTTTTTAGATGCAGACTAACGAGCAGATCTGATTTGATGCAGGTGTTAGTTTTGGGGATGAAAATTTACAGGGTGATTCCATATTTTTTTCCTCAGAATTGAGTGATTCCATATTTTTTTTCCCTCTGCTTGGTCTAAAAAAGTAATCGTTACTGACTGCCACAATTTTTTTTCCTGATTTCTTATAGTGTTTCTTAAAGCCAGAAAGTTGCCATTTGAAATGACTTTAGTTTTGTGTCATGTCTGTGATCTGATTTTTTTCTACAAAATTAAACAACTGAATGAACATCCTCCGAGGCCGGTGAATCCATAATTATTGCCAGAGGTTGTAGGCACATGCAGGAATATCAGAATAAATAGTTTATTTTCAGGGAAAGCTTCATCACATATACGCACGAAGAGGAGCAGTGTTCGTGGTTGCAGTGGCTGGACAGAGATTTTAAGATGAATGTTCATAAATGGCACATATATATGCACCTTTAAGAAAGAAATAACCAGATGTTGCTAAATAAACCCATGTGGACATTGAGAAATTTCTGTGTCATATGGAGTTGACCCCCCCCCCCCCCCCCCCCCCCCCCCCGTATGTGCTATTATCAAGGAAAATGAGATAGGCCCAAGTACACACATACAAGGTGAAACAAGAACACTTTTTTGGGCAAATATTACCAGTGTAAAAAAAAACAGTCTCTTCACAGATAAGCATTAATGTCAACTACATTGACGCTGCTTAAATGTAAATGAAGATGCTTGTTTAATTTTTCCATTCTTTGGGTGCTGAAGCAAAAACAGAAAGTATGGTCGATAAAGTGTTAAACACCAAATATCGACATATTTAAATTAAACAACAGTAGATGTTAAAACACTTCATTTATCTATTCGCTCATACAGTCATTTATTTTTTTGAAAGCCTTATTTAAGCCTTTTGAAATAAGGTTTACATGCGGGGGAAAAGTGAATTATACATTAATTATTATAAATATAAATTATATATATATTGGTTTTTTGTTTTTGTTTTTGTGTTTTTGTTGTTGTTTGTTTGTTTGTTTTTACTGCAGTAAAATGCATCCTGGTCATTGCTGTTTTTTATCCTTACAAGCAGGCCTTTAGGCCAAACGCAGCATTGGTTCTTTGCAGTAACTTTTGAAATACATACAAACATATATATATATATATATATATATATATATATATATATATATATATATATATATATATATACTCGTATTTATATATATTTATATATAAGTGAAGGCCTGGATGATCATAACACAAATTTAAATTGACAATGCCCAAAAATAAATCGAAAATCCGCCTAAATGAGTAATATTAAATGACACGCGCGTATCTCTCTGTGTGTGTGTGTGTGTGTGTGTGTGTGTGTGTGTGTGTGTGTGTGTGTGTGTGTGTGTGTGTGTGTGTGTGTGTGTGTGTGTGTGTGTGTGTGTGTTAGTAGGTGAACGTATGGAACGTCACTTAAACACACGGCCCGGTCGTGTTGAAGCCATCTGCACCACACCTTGTAAATTTAAGGAGGAAAAATGTCGTCATCTGACCACAACGTTTCAAAAAAAAAAAAAAAAAGATATATACATACTCGTATAACCAAAATTTTACAAATGTGGTCTCATTTAAAAGAATCAGACACCCCGCATCTCTTTAAGTACAATCCATTTGCAACCAGAGGAACTTCAGTTTTCCTAAAAGATGCCACTGGAAAGACTTTCAGGCGCGCACGCTCGTGAACCGTGGAGGCTTTGCACCTGGCGCGCTGCCGCGCTGCTGCTGAATTGGTGGTAAGCCATCCTCCCATCCTCCATGATGTTCTGTGTTTTAATGGGGAAACGCGGGCCTGATCTCACAGACTCGCTAAGTCCTTTGTGGGGTTTGCAGGAAAGGAGAAAGGATTAAAAAAATAAATAAATAAAAAAACTGCTCTTACAGCACAGAACTTCCAGCTGCACCGTCACCAGAACATGTTTCACTCCAAGATCAGACAGTTAACTCCCTGGTAGCTGCGTCATCCACTTTCAAGGCCAAGTTGAAGCAAAGGAGAGGGGAGGGGCCACAGGATGAAGATATCCAGGCTTTCTCTCTTCTTTCTCAAATTATTTTATTTATTTACTTTATTGGCGTTTCAGCCTCCTTGTCTACAGACCACACTGAACCTCGCAGTTTTTTTTTATTTTGTGTTTTATTTTATTTATTTTTCCTTGATGCCTGTTGGGTTTGATGGCGTGCATACTGCGCAGACTCCATGGTCAAGTTCAAGTTGGGCTCCGCTTGTAAAACTGAGGGGCGCGTTCTGCAGTGTCTGCCGCGGGGGGCGCACTCCCCCTCCGCCCCCCACCCCTCCCAACTTTGATCTTTCACACGCTTAAACACTGATTAAAGTCCAGTTTCCCCACTTCCGTTCCCGCCACCTTCGACATGTCTGCGAGGCAAATTTAAAGATTAACCACAACGGGTGCATGCACAGTCACACGCTCGCATCCCAACCCGCATTTACAATCTAAAACACACACAGTATAAGTGATGACTACTGTAAACCATCAAGGTCAATCGACTGTTGCGCAAAAAAACTCTTTCTTATCTCCCGGTTGATCTCTTGCGTCCAATCTGCAAATTGCATAACTGCTGCTCTAGAAATAGTCACTAAAAAAGAAAAAAAAAACTGCTTCTGCATAAGCAAACACTCAGCTCGGCTGGTTATTTAAAATTAATATACTTTTTCTTCTTTTTTTTTCTTATTTATTTATTTTTGCACATATAAATGTGGAAGAAAAAGGCACAAAATGAACATATAATCTGCAGCGAGGATACAATTTTAGCCCCAGATTCTCCTTGTTTTGACCCACCGTGGCAATGAACAAGCTCTCTGCAAATAAATTACAGTTAAGAAGTTTTTTTTTTTATTATTATTTTTACTTTATTTTAGATTTCGAATGTTCATTTTCTCTATATTGTGATATATTTGTTTGTAATGTAATTCACACCCCAACATTTTTACTTTTGGCTCGTGGCCCTCCATCCAGATAAATTTATGGCCATTCAAAGAAAAGAACATGGGCACCTCGGGTTTACATGATTAAATATAACGTGTTATCTATACTTCATGTGGGCGTGCGTTTTGAATCCGCAGGTCGTAATAAAAGTGTGCCTCAGACTCTGACACACACACACACACACACACACACAACAAATATTTTCTCTGTTCCTTTCTGCCATTTGTACTTGTGAGTGATGTGAATTCACATTCAGCTTCAGGCATTTTCATTAGTGTGTCGTGTTTTCAGTTCCGATCGAGATATAACTGCAGGCAGCAGGATGAACAAATGGAGAGAGATGCAGCCAAATAGATTAAATATGTCTAAAACCTTTGGATACAAGATAAAAGTTGCTAAGTACTCGTATATACAATTTCTAATAGAAATATATACATGAGTAAATTGTGTGACAGGTTTTCACATTCAGTATTTTTTATTTTGGCATTAAAACATCTTATCTATGTTTATAGTTATACAAACAGTATTTTATATATATATTTAAAGTTTTAAAAACACAGAAAACTGCAAATATTTTACAAACTAGAAATAAATGTATAATTTATAAAATATTTGCAGTTTTCCATGTTTAAAAACAGAAAACTGCAAATATTTTTATTATTTATTTTAATAATATTTATTTATACATTTATTTTATTACATTTACTTACACGTATTTACATTTATTACACTTAATAAAATACCATTTATTTTAATATTTTTCCCATAATATTTCTTATTTATACATTTACACGTCACATGTATATACATTTATACATTCTGGGCGTTTTCACACCTTAAATACATTTATTTAGTGTTCAGACATCATGCGTATTACTTTTCACCTGTGATTGTGTCTAACAGAGAGGAGCGTTGCTTCACAAGTATTGCAGGTGTTCTGTGTAAACAAGGACATAAAATAGGCCTTAAGCTCGTTTTTAAAGCCTCTGTTTGATTTTTATAAATCTGTGTACCCTAACTTCTCTTTTGGTGGTCACAAGTAATCCATGTGTGGCTTTTCTGACCCTGCTTGAATGCTCCGTTGCAATTGCTAAGAAAATATATTGTATTTAATGATGTTTTAAGAAGAATCATTTTAAATATTCTTGTGCAATCATGTGCCTATACCAGACATATGAAGAGTTCAGGTGCAAAACCCAGTATCTTCAAAACCAAAAATTTTTATTTGAGGCCAACATGTACTTGGCTGTCAAGGGGACTGTCAGTATGCAAAACATGAAAGAATTTGAACAAATTGTTTTCATTTTATTGATGAAAGTTTGTGCATTTCCGCATATGGTTTCCTTTAAATTTCCATTTTCAACTGCATTTTTCTCCATTTAAAAAAAAAAAACTGGGTTTTGCATCTGAACTCTTCATACACTCAAAAACTGATGCACTGTATCAAGGGCGTAGGTTTGGTCTCAGCTTTGGTAGGGACAATACCACACACCCCACCCGGCCCCCCTGCTCACCACCATCACCCCCTAACCCACTCATACCATTAGACGCACAAGTACAGCATAATACATAACATATGACGACATAATGCTGAATAATTTAACACTTTATTTACAATATTAAGTGTGTAGGCAAACAAACAAATAGCTTAAATAACAAAATTGCACCCAAAATCACGAATCTATTCTATAGGCCTACACCTGAGAGAACAAGACAACAAAAAAAAAAAATACTTGTGGAGCTAACAAAAAAAAAAGTTTTTGCAAACAAGATGTATAATCTATTCTCTTCATCAATAATGCAGTTGTAGGTATCTGGCAACCTAATTTGCAAAAAAAAAAAAAAAAAGCCTGTGATGTCATAACGCAGAGGAAAAACACGGAAGTTTCACACTAGTGCGCCGCTGATTCTCATTACCGTAAGTTCTCACTCTGAAAAATTTCAACACTGACAGCAAGCCAAGAACCCGTGCTTTCCAATATGTTGCATATATTACGGTAAAGCGCGTTCGGTGACTTTTGAAACGAGGGAAAAGTATGAAAAAGAGCGCAAAAGTGACAGAAAAGTACAGAGACAGACAGCAAACATAAATGTAGTATTTTTTGAGGAAAAGGCAGGATGTTAGTGTCATTTGTGAAGGTGTGTGTGCGTGTTTGTGTGGGTGTGCAGTTTATTTTAAGTGTGGCGCACAGCATTGTTCGCAACCCCTACCGCCCCCCCGCCCTTCTTGTTTTTCTGCACTGGAGCAGTGTTGCCAGATATGAAATATGAAACTATCGTACCAAAACCTCAAAATTATCGTATTTTGGGAGAAATTATCGTACACAAACAAAACGCATACAACGTAGCTATTTTTGCGTTTTTTTTGTTTTTTTTAATTTACAAAGAATTTTGTCACATTTTTAAACAGTAATTATAGTAATGGGGAAACTATGGCACAAAAAGAACGCAAATGCACAAGCAAGACTGTGAAGTAACACAAACATGTTAATTACCAGACTAGAAAGAGTCGAATTCAACCTCGAGGTCGCTGTCGTCATCCGATGCCATGGCCACTTGTGCAGATTTTGTTGAACACAGAAAAAATGTTGACACCTCCATAAGGAACTTGAACTTTTTTTTTTTTTTCTTGTATATCTCTTTGCTCTTGTATTTTGTTCGTTTGTTATTGCATTTGTTGAAATACAGTTTTGAAAAAAAAAAAATGTTGTTGGTTGGGGAATCTTCCTGTCCTGTCCTGCAGAGATTGGATGGGAACTCATTCAAATGACTGTCCCGGCAGCCCAAAGCCAGCAGCAGCCCTGTGTGTGTTGTGTCTTTGATGCCGCCTGAGTGCAACGCCTGCAAAATGATTCTTGGGTGTCAGAGAGAGATGCGTGTTTGGGCAACCAACAGAAATTATCGTACATATTTGGGTTTTTTCCCATTATTGATCGTACATCGTACAGAGGGCAAAACTATCGTACAAATACGATAATTATCGTACATCTGGCAACACTGCACCGGAGCCACCCATCCTCTGCGCTCCGGGACCTCCCACTTTACAAATGAAGCACTGCCTGCCACGAGATGCTCTTTGTTTACGTCCATGTGAGAAGAACGTGAGCCAATGAAATTGCAACATGGGTAACCCTGTCATTCTGGCACGTCGAAAACACAAAACGTGACGACTAAAATTATAGTATCGAGTTCGAAAAAAAATAGCGAATGATTTTGTTATATAAACAAAAATGCTAAATATTGGTAGGGACTATTTTCCAACCCAAAATATTGGTTGTGACTTGTCCCTATGGTCCATATGCAAACCTACGCCCCTGCACTGTATAAAGTGCATCCATGCAAGATAATGTAATTTAATTTAGTTGGGACAACATATATTTATTACATGGAAAGTCTGCCCATAATTGAATTAACTGACTCATTGGATTGGATTCCACCTAATAAATATATGTAGTCACAACTAAATTAAATTACATTATCTTGCATGGATGTGCTTTATTTTGAGTTGGGGATACATAAATTTATTAGATGGAAATCTTACACATAAATGAATTGAGTTAATCCAAAGAGCCATTTTTTTGAGTGTACAAAGAGATCAAATTTTCTTCTTTATTATTTCTTTCTTTCACAAAAGTGGAGTTTGTAACTTCTTAATTGATTATCTTGTTTAATAAATGTGGAAAAAATACTCACACATTATACTGTATTTGTTTGATTATTTCCACATTTAAATTCGTTTTTGTTGTTGCTGTTGTTATTGTTGACAACGAAAACAAACACCAAACTATTTTTAATTATTATTATTATTATTTTTTACATCTCAAGTGATTTTTTTCTGCACAATATCTCATCATGTCCTCTAAATGTTGTTTCTCCTTGTGTGGTTCTAACTTTTGGTGCCATTAACTGACTGCTACTTCAGGCTCTAAGAGGCCTGCTGGCTTTGTAATGTAAGAGAATGCCAGAATTGTAATATGGCTCAGGAACACTGACTGACTGACCTCTACATCAGAAGCAACACTTTAGAAGCTGTTCTGCCACCAACACAGAGCCATGTGTACAAATAACAACAAGGGTAATGTGTTCACATGTCCTGGTTCCTGTTAGAACTCTTTCTAAAAGAGCTGTATTTGTTTTACAGTCATTTGGTGGAAGACCGGAGATGCCTACAATAATACCTCCTGCTAGAATAACCTGAGCCCACAGAACAAACTTTGTCTCATTCATGTTGAAATGACAAAAATAGCACCACACCTAGTTGTTAGGGTTCTCTAAGAGTGTTGACACACTGTAGGTCTTTAATCATTTTGTAAAAGAACCAAATAAAACAGAGTGTCATCAGCATGATATGCACTCTTGCCATCTAGCAGGATTTAGCCCCCAGGGACAGGAACAGGTTGACTAACAGAGGCTCTGGAATTGTTCTCAAGCAAATTCCACTTCATAGCCACACACTCAGACGCAGAATTACCGGTGTCACCAACATCTACCTTCTACACAACTGGAGGACTCTCCCACACTCAAACAGCCTATACCCCCTTAGTGAATTAAGCTATCCAGTGCCACGATTATTTGAACGGATGTTCATTTCCCCAGCACCATATCAGTTCATATAACAGTTAAGCAAAGAAGGATGGAGTTGGTCTAAGGTCCATCACACTATGAATGTACAGTAAACGGACTGTATTTATAGCATTTTTCCATTTGATGCATACTCTTGTGTTTTCATGACAGATTTGTGCAAAGGTTATGCAATATTTTATTTTCAAAATGTTGACAAAACACGTTAGCAAAATGACAGCATTTACACTGAATGATGGAATGCAACAGAATCAGAATCGCCTTTATTGTCATTGTAATTTACATTGCAATGAGATTTGAGTGCAAATCCAAAAGGTGCTTTTCCAAGGTGCAAGTAGTTTTTAACCAAATTAACAGATAATAAAAATTAACAAAATGAATGATTTAAATATATGTGCAACTAAAAATAAAATGTAGACAAAATGTAGACTGCTGGGTTTTGTCTTCTCACACTAACCGTCACTCCAGCGATGCACTCGCAAAAACTCAGCTTTTAATAGTCATGGTGACAGATGGGTAAATTCTGCCATTATAAGATTCTGCCATATAAATTGTGTCATTATATGACCAATCTGTTTTTATTATGTTTATGTTTTTTTTATTTTTTCCAAATCCAGTATTGCTGTAACATTGTCTCTTCTAAGGTTTGACAAACTGTCTGTTCCCACACACTAAACCATGTATTTTAGAATGTCATGTTAGATTAGATTAGATTAGATTAGATTAGATTAGATACGTCACGAAAAACAGCCCATTTTTGTGACTAACTCTAACCATAACCATAACCATAACGTAAGTGTCTACCATCCCCAAACTCTAACCACAATCCCCCCAGACCCCCCTTACCTCACATTTCCTTCTTCTGTTACAAAATTAATCTGTGCCCCCCCCTCACGAAAAGTGCCCCATTTTTGTGCCCCTGCCACGAACCCATAGAGTAATGTACTTTTCGTAACCCAGTCTCCTGAACTGCCTTGAGACACGGTTGAAATACACAAGATAAATACCAGACATATTAATTAATACTGGTTTACTGGCTACTACTCTTCCTCTCATTCCTGACCTCTGTCTTCCTGTTACTCCTCCTCCCCCTGAGTGAGGAGTTGTACAGGGACTGTGACTTTTTCTGCATGCCATGTAACCTATAATAATGGAAAAACGTGGCTTTATTAAGTCACCTGAAAACCACATCAGGAGAGTGTAAAAATTTTATTCTAAATACACGTGTTTCCATTCAGTGTATTTTCAATTCGGTACTTCAAATTGTGCAATTTTGGAGGGTGGGTTATATTCAGCCATTCACACATCTTCCCTTCCTGTTTCTGATTGTTGTATCAGAAGTCAAGACACATCAGATCTGGCAACATTTTTTCCAATGTTCCTTGTCTTTGAGGTTGTGACAAACCTGGGGAGAGCTTTTGGAGTCTTGGGGTTCCTGGATATGTGTCTGGTGATTGTGACACTAATGCAGGAGAACAAAAGTCCAAATCTTTACGGCCCTGGTGCTTCCTGTCTTACTGTATGGTTGCGAGCCTTGGAGGCCTGGATATCTTTGGTACTTGATCGATTCATAGGGTCCTTGGGCACTACTGGAATGATTCAAATGAAATGCTACTTAATGAGACTCAGATAAGGTGTACCACTTGCATTATGAAGGGAATATCAACTATGACATTTTGGCTATATGGAGGCTTCTCTGGGTGTGATCCAGCTCACAGGTACTTCTGTGTTGAGGTCCCTAGCAACTGGAAAAGGCCAATGAGATACCCATGTTTAACCTAGCTGGTGAAGATAGGTGGTACTTTCAAGATGTGGAGATGAACATGTTGTCCTCCTGGGTGGTTGCAGTTCTGTACTTTGGTGGATGTAGCAACACGAGGCACTGGCACATGCTTCCAGTCCTGACCTAAGCATTGTCCAATTTTGGTGAGCCTGTGCAATTCAGTTTCCTGCTTTTACTTGACAGGAGTGGTGCCCGGTGTTGTTTTCTCCTGCTGTAGCCAATTTACTTCAAGGTTTAAGATGTTGTGCATTCAGAGTTGGTGTTCCACATATGTTGGTGGTAAGAAGTGGTTATTTGAGTTATCTGTGCCTTTCTGTCAGCTTGAAACAGTGTAGTCTTTTTTCTGACCATTCTATAGTCCCTAGTGATAGCTGGAAAATTCCAGTAGATCAACAGTTTCTAGAACATGGAAACCATGTGTTCAAAGTCACTTTGATCCCCATTCTGATACTTGGATTAATCTTCAGCAGATCTTCCTAAATATGTCTACAAATCCATGTTGACACAATCATGGCATGATCCTTTCATGGTCCTCACCTCTCATCAAATGAAACTATACCAACTCACACTTCAATTCAAGTGACCTCTGCTGACCAATGAATGATTTTTATTACCTCTCTGTGACATCACTCACCCTACAGAAGATAAATATTTCAGTCTCTCATTACTCCAACTACAACAGATGATGAAGCTTTTCTGGATGATGAGCAAAGCATCTCAAGGAATGGAAAAGTTCAATTCACCTGACTCATGACTTGAGATGAGTGTGACTCTCCACAGACGTCATGACGTGAGCTTCTGTCACATGATTGGGAGATAAGAAATTTATATTATAATAGCTATAACGAGCTATCCACTTACTGAACATGCCAACCAGTGACAGTGATGCAGGGTGGGCTTGCATATATACACGACAGCTGATTGACGAAAGCCCTGCGATAGACTGCAAAGGGTGTAACTCACCTCATGACCTATGTCTGCTGGGACAGGCTCCAGCGCCCTGACCTTTAACTGGAGTACAAGAGTATAGAAAATGAATGAATGAATGGTTGATAAAAGCTGCTGCATGCACAATTACAGAATTCCAGTGTGTAAAATAAAAATTGTGTATTAAAAATGACATATTTAGCTTCCCAGATTGCTTTAGAATGCAGGAAAAACACTATGTTTTAAAGTTTCTGGGGCACAACCCCCCAACTCCCTCACCTGAAGCTAGCCCAGCCCCCCAAACCTTTCACTATTGGCTTTTACTGAAGCGTAGGGCTAGTGGCCGGAGATCACCTTAGTATTTAGTATTACTCTTTTTCTTGTTGCTTAATGCTGACAATTTATACCGTATTTGTTGTCTTTCTGCCACCTAATTCTGTTTTTTTTTCCTCTCTGTTTGAGATATGGCTCCATCCGGTGGGAGTGGGCATCTTCTTCTGCAGGCCTGCTGTCCTGGACGCCGCCATGGACTCCAAAACTTTCCTGTATATTTGTATTGTCAAGTGTGTTGGTAGTATGGTCCAAGCACAGGGTCACCTCTTTGAGTCTGGTCTGCTTGAGGTTTCTTCCTCAAATCATCAAAGGGAGTTTTTCCTTACCGCTGTCGCCTGTGTGCTTGCTCTGGGGGTTGGTAAGGTTTGACCTTACTTGTGTGAAGCACCCTGAGGCAGCTTTGCTGCAATTTTGTGCTATATAAATTAAATAAATTGAATTGAAATTGTCTGATAATTAGGGCTGAACAATATCTGGCTTCACACATTTTTCATGCTTTTTCTTCTGTTACGCAATTCCCATCATACATTGCAACCCAATATGTCTGCACCATTATGATGCAAACATGCAGGATCTCTCTTCACCAGCATGCAACACAAACATAAGTTATGACCAACAGTGAGCTTCACCAAACTCGTGCGAGCCATTTGTTGGAGTTATCTGAGAATATGCAGGTTCTCCTGCACTGTATATCTCCGGCAAGTCAAAGCTCCGTCAGTCTCCCGTGAGCAGTGCAGCTCTCACTGGATTTGCTGCACTTGCACAGCGATTTGTTGGACTTGGTGAAGATTTCTTCCACTGCAGTGGGTTACTGCTTGTGTGCTTTAATGAGAAGTTGCACAGGCATGCCTAATAATGTGGCCAAACAGTCTGCATATACATATAGATCCATGCATGCAGAGCAGACATATGCTGAAACATCGTGACTTTTATGAGCACAATGTATAACACAGAAAGATCAAATTGCATGTTAGAAAACTAGACTCTGAAATGTTTCACAGCAGTTTGTCTAAAGTGTTAAAATGAGCCACGTGAGGGAGAGAAAGAGAAGGACACACAGGGAGGGAGGGAGGGGGGGAGTGTGTTTGCTCCCCCCTCACAACATCCTTTACAGGCCAGATGAAAGAGTTGGTGGAGAGAAACCAGAGGAATTTTGGGGAGAGGGAGAGGGGGAGGGGGCGCGTCGCCTCCGGGGTCTTTACCCACATTCGGACAGGCGAGGGCGCACGAGGACAGCGAAGTCTGCAGGAGCTCCCACCGCCTGCAGGCTGCCTCCCCCCTCACCTCCCCTCCCTCTCCTCTTTAGGACCACATGACCCCACCTCTCTGGGCAGCGTCATCCATGTGCCACGTGACCCCGCGTGATGCACATCTAGAGTCAGTTTAAAAACGTAGAAATAGATTCTGTCATCACGTCATCATGGCGGCGCCACCCTGTGTGAAAATCACGTGGCACGTCAAGACAGAAACGTCCCATCGAACCACTCAAAGCTCAGACTGTTTTATATATGCACACATATATATGATTTATATAAAATTCATAGATGATGTAGACAAACAGCACCGTTTTTATTAATGGAAAGTTACTCATTATTTAATATTTTAAATGTATGCAAATGAGCATAATGTTTGAACACTTTTCATCCTGAGCAATATGTATTTTTCATGTTGTATTTTACAAGAAAATCGACCTGCATTTAATCAGATGATTACAATCATTCTTCAGTTGTCTTAATGATGTCATGCTGCGGGCATTACACTTGCAAAGAAACCTTTTATTTCTTTAATAATTTATAATTTATTTTTGATTGCTTTCTTAAAATGTGATTTTCCATTACATTAACAACTAAAGAATAAATCAAAATAGAAATGTTTTAATTTGCAGAAACACTTTTCAGTTGAGATTTGTGTGTGTGTGTGTGTGTGTGTGTGTGTGTGTGTGTGTGTGTGTGTGTGTGTGTGTGTGTGTGTGTGTGTGTGTGTGTGTGAGTATACAACGCATCACTTTTACTATTTTACTACATTTTATGTTACAACCTTATTCAAAAATGGAGTAAATTCATCTTTTCCCTCAAAATTCTACTCACAACACCCCATAATGACAACATTAATTTTTGCAAATTTATTAAAAAAACAAACAAAAAAAAACAAACAAAGTGTTGCTCAATACTTGGTTGATGCACATTTGGCAGCAATTACAGCCTCAAGTCTTCTTGAATATGATGCCACAAGCTTGGTGCACCTATCTTTGGGTAGTTTTATCCAATCCTCTTTGCAGCACCTCTCGAGCTCATCAAGTTGGATGGGGAGCATCAGTGCTCACTGCTCAGCCATTTTCAGATCTCTTCAGAGATGTTCAATCAGATTCAGGCCTGTGCTCTGGCTGGGCCACTCAAGGACATTCACAGAGTTGTCCTGAAGCCACTCCTTTAATATCTTGGCTGTATGCCCAAGGCCATTGTCCTGCTGAAAGATGAACTTTCACCCCAGTCTGAGGTCAAGAGCGCTCTGGAACAGGTTTTCATCCAGGACGTCTCTATACATTGCTGCATTCATTTTTCCCTCAATCCTGACTAGTCTCCCAGTTCCCACCACTTAAAAACCCCACAGCATGATGCTGCCACCACGTTTCACTGTAGGGATGGTGCCTGGTGTCCTCTAAGCATGATGTCTGGCATTCACACCAAAGAGTTCAATCTTGTCTCATCAGATCAGAGAATTTTGTTTCTCCTTCAGGTGCCTTTTACCAAACTCCAGGTGGGCTGCCATGTGCCTTTTACTAAGGAGTGGCTTCCATCTGGCCATAGGTCTGATTGGTGGATTGCTGCAGAAATGATTGTCCTTCTGACAGGTTCTCCTCTCTCCACAGAGGAATGCTGGAGCTCTGACAGAGTGAGAATCGGGTTCTTGGTCACCTCCCTGACTAAGGCACTTCTCCCCCGATTGCTCAGTTTAGATGGGTGGCCAGCTCTAGGAAGAGTCCTGGTAGATCCTAACTTCTTCCATTTACAGATGATGAAGGCCACTGTGCTCACTGGAACCTTCAAAGATCGAGAAATGTTTCTGTACCCTTCCCCAGATTTGTGCCTCGAGGCAATCCTGTCTTGGAGGTCTACAAACAATTCCTTTGACTTCATGCTTGGTTTGTGCTCTGACATGCACTGTCAAATGTGAGACCTTATATGTAGACAGCTGTGTGTCTTTCCAAATCATGTCCAGTCAGCTGTAGTTTCCCAGGTGGACTCCAATTAAGCTGTAAAAACATCTCAAGGATGATCAGTTGAAACAGGATGCAGCTGAGCTCAGTTTTGAGCTTCATGGCAAAGGTTGTGAATACTTATAGGCATGTGACTTCTTAGTTTTTTTTTTAATAACTTTGCAAAAATCTAAAAAAAAAAAAAAGTAAAAAAATAAACTTTTTTTCACATTGCCATTATTGGGTAGTATGAGTAGAATTTTGAGGGAAAAAATTAATTTCATCAATTTTGGAACAAAACTGTAAAAAAATGTGAAAAAATGAAGTGCTGTGAGTACTTTCCAGATGCATTGTATGTTGTGTGTATATATATATATATCATGTTTGGTACAAATGCAGAATCCACAAAAGGACCAGTCTTTGAGGAACAAAGATGGGGAGAGAATCTCCAGTTTGTCAACATATGTGTGAGAAAATTATTGAAATGTTTAAAAATAGTTTTCCTATTATTATTGGAAGTGTATAATATCATGAAACCATTCAAGGAATCTGGAGGAATTTCAGTGAGAAAAGATGCAAGCCAAAGATGAACACCTGTAATCTCTGAACTCTCAGATGACACTGTATCAAGAACCATCATTCATCAATAGCTGATATAATCACATGGGCAAGGGCTTACTTTGGGAAACCATTGTTAACCACGACAATACAGACTTACATTCACAAATGCTTACAATACAAAAAAAAGAAATCTGATGTTCAGCAACACTTTTTTTATATAAATTTGCAAAAATTAATGTTGTCATTATGGAGTGTTGTGAGTAGAATTTTGAGGGGGAAAGATGAATTTACTCCATTCCAGACGTGGCATCAACTTCTTTGGGCTTGGTGGCATCTGGGTTGGACCATCACACAGTGGAAATGTGTATTGTGGTCACACAAAGCAGTAGTCTAGATCTTTTTTTTTTTTTTTTTTTTTTTTTGGAAGAAATGAATGGTGTGTGATCCGGGCTAAGACAAAAACAACCACACAGATGTTACCAGCAACAAGTCCAACAGCCAAGGTGTATTTTGGTATGGGGTTGTGACATTGCCATTGACAAAGGTGATTTACACGTCTGTGGTGGAAAAATTGATGCAGAAAACAACACTGAGATTTTAGAGCCTTAAAGATGACACCTTTTCCAGGGACATCCATGCATCTTTAAACAAGACAATACAAAACCACATTCTACACACATTATTCAAAGGCATAGCTGTTGAAGAAGAGACACTGAACTCTTCTTCATCACATCCCTATGTGTGGAGAAGTTTGAAATAATAAAAAAAAAAATCCATCAATATTACCACATTGCACACCTTTGCAGGAAGAATGGGACAAAATAACACCTGACAATCATCATTGTTTGGTATCCTCAAGTCTTTCAAATGTGAGAAGGAATGGTAACATTACAAAGTAGTAAATGCTTCTGTTTCTTTCTTCTTCTTTTTTTTTTTTTTTTTTTTTTTTTTTTTTTTTGGAACGTGTTGCAGGCTTTAAAATGCAGGAATTGATGTATAATAACAAATTAAATGAAGTTGCCTATAAGACATGAATGATGTTGGGTACTTTACACCGTCTGCAGGGAAATAAAAGTAAAAATAAAAGTAAGAATCATTGCATTCATTTGCATTTGCATTTTATATACCAGCTCACCTTTTTGTGAATGGATTTTTAATGATTGTGTGTGTGTGTGTGTGGGGGGGGGGGGGGGTAGATAGATAGATAGATAGATAGATAGATAGATAGATAGATAGATAGATAGATAGATAGATAGATAGATAGATAGATAGATAGATAGATAGATAGATAGATAGATAGATAGATAGATACTGTTGGGGCACCTCTTCTCCTCCTCCTCCTCCATTGCTCCTTCTGTTTACTCTTACCCAATCAATTCGTGTCGTCATCGGGGGGACCATTATGACGACTGGCCTGTTAAGAATGACAGCTGTGGAGGAAGAGAGAGAGGGTAAATGGTGATCCCTCGCAGAGCTCCTTCTCCGCAGTCGGTAGTACTCTCCTGTCGGGGTCAGACCGGATCGCATCCTTTCTTTTTCCACAAGCCTCTCCTTCTATTCGGGACTCAACGCCCCCCGCCCTCCCCCCACTTTCTATCCACACATACACGCCCGCGCACACGCACACACCCCTCCAGCCTGACAACCGGTCGCCTCCTTTTTTGACAGCTTGCTCTCTCTCCCGCGAAGTGGAGGCTTCTTGAATTCGGGTTCTTCATGGAGAGCAGAGTGGAGCTGGTGATGCTGGCGGAGGGAGGTCAGCTCGGCAAGACCGGCTCCAGTTTGTCGGAAACGATCGGAAACCCCGCGCGAGATCCGCAGGGGAAGCAGGGACACAGGAGCTGCCTGAGCCCCGGCGCTGCGCCCTACACGCGGGACAGGACGGAGGCTGCGGAGGAGAGCGCACGGAGGAGTATGTGCGCCGATATGAGGCCGGTCGGCGCGTCCTCCGGAGAGAGACACCGGACTGATCACCCCCACAAAGACGGCAGCAGCTCAGACACCGAGTCGGACTTCTACGAGGAAATAGATGTCAGCTGCACGCCTGAAAGCATGGACTACCCAACGGCTAAAGGTGGGTTTGGCAGCTGCGTGCTTTATGGTGCAAATTGAAAAATAAAAAAGAAGAAGAAAACTAAACGTGTCAGAATCGGGCTTTCTTCTTAATAAAAGGGAGAAATGTTGCTGCAGGGACAGCAGTTGTGCCCAATGACAGCGTGGCTGCAAACTGCAAGCACGCTGAGGTGACAGCCACAATCAAAACCACCGACTCTGACAATAAGATCAGCCTGAATGTTCATTTACAGCACGAGCAAGAAAGCACGACTTTAACAAAAACTGAGAGCGTGCCCACTTCCGCTGGACTTATTTTTTAAGACCTCGTGGAATAAATTAACGTGCTGCGTGAAAACATAAGATATTTGCATTAATATTTACGCAGAGCGCACAGCACAACGAATAAGAAAACTGCTGCATAAATCTGTTTATTCCACTCGAAATATTATCGCAATATGATGCACCTGCAAATTCCAGAGAATTTCATTGTGCACGTTAAATATTGGCACCTTGAAATTGTAAAAATAGTCACAAAAATGATCAAATTATTGACGCTGCATCATTCAATCAAAAGAGCAGCAAAAATGCCAGCAGATGTTCAACTATAATCACCATTACATTTTTTATTATAGATGTTTGCAAAAAAAAAAAAAAAAAAAAAAAGGAACGTCGCTAAGAAGATGTTTTGATGGATCTTTCCAATCTGAAGGCCTTCCTGTGCAAGGCCTGTCATAATTACATGCAAAACACCGCGTGAATAAAATCATACCAAAAGATGGCCCTTAATTCAAAATATGAAATTAAATCTGAAAGTAGGAAAATGTTAAAATGCTGCTACTTTTATTATTCTTAAAATATTGATTATATGCTGCATTGTATGTAAATATCCTAAGAGCTTTAATTGTTCTGTGTGTTGCTGCAGGTCAAAATGGGGATTCTTCGGGTGAGAGTGGTTCTGATCCGGTTAAGGCTATCCCGGGTCAGGGTTCGTTGTCTTTTTCAGCCGATCAGATCCGCCGGTACCGGACAGCGTTCACCCGGGAGCAGATCGCGCGGCTGGAGAAGGAGTTTTACCGGGAGAACTACGTGTCCAGGCCGCGGAGATGCGAACTGGCGGCCGCCTTAAATCTCCCAGAAACCACCATCAAGGTAAGCAAACGTGATGTCATAAAGGGTGGCGCGTCATAAGGCCTCCGTGATTGACAGCTCTGGAAAATAAATCGCTTCTATAAGCGCTGGTTTTGTATATGTTTAAATGACGCATTACATTTAAATATGTAACATTTCTAAACTAAAATCGCAATTTCATACATGTGCACGATTTAGAAATGCATTTTCAGCTGAATAGCTGTTTCTTCCAATTGGTTATGTTGGTTCAATTGGTTATGTTGGTTGATTGCAGCTGAATTAATTTTTACTTAATTGCTTTGTAAGTATTTCATGATATCCTGCACTGATTTCGTGCGTAAAATTACGCACATGTGTTGGGCTTGTGGGATGGCTCCAAATTTCGTCTTTTTTTTTTTTTTTTTTTTGAGTTGTTTTAATGCCCGCTCCGATGTGTCTCCGTCCTAGGTGTGGTTTCAGAACCGCAGGATGAAGGATAAGCGGCAGCGTCTCGCCATGACGTGGCCTCACCCCGCCGACCCAGCCTTCTACACCTACATGATGAGCCACGCGGCGGCCACGGGGAACCTGCCTTACCCCTTCCCCTCCCACCTGCCTTTGCCCTACTACTCCCACCTGGGTGTCGGGGCGGGATCGGCTGCGGCCGCCGCCCCCTTTTCCAGTCCCCTGCGGTCTCTCGACAGTTTCCGGATGCTGTCCCATCCTTACCAGAGACCCGAGCTCCTCTGCGCCTTCAGACACCCCTCTTTGTACCCGGGTCCGACCCACGGCCTCGGTCCCGGTGGGAGTCCTTGCTCCTGTCTAGCCTGTCACTCCAGTCAATCCAACGGGCTTTCATCCAGGCCCTCTGGTTCGGACTTCGCTTGCTCCCCGACAAGCAGGACTGACGGTTTTGTCACGTTCACGCCCTCAGTGCTCAGCAAGTCTCCATCGCTGACATTAGACCAGAGGGAAGAACTGCCTCTGACCAGATAAAACCGTTGGCTCTTATTATAAAAGAGAATTTCCCATTAAAAAAAAAAAAAATCAAATTATAGAATCAGAACAACTGAAGCAGCATGTAAAGTCAGCTCAACATGAGGCAGAATAATTTTCACAACATGGAAATATAATCATCCGTAGAGTCAGAAACAGTGACTTGAATAATGACTGCGAGGACGCAATACCACATATGATTTTTTTTTTCTTTTCCGAAGATTAATTTGTTGAAAGGAGGAAGGGGGGGATCCGGAGAAACATTTAGTCCTCAGTGATGGATGACGTTAAGGTTTTTTTTTTATCATTATTTGTAGTCTCTTTATCGACCTACATGTATTGTTAGTTACACGAGAATGATGTTTTCCATCTCTCTTTTTAACAAGGGGATTTGTTAACAGACTGGCCACGTCTCATTAGAAGCAGCTCTCCGCCGGGGCCCTCGTGGCGGCCCCGGGCCCGAATGTGCAGATGCTAGTAAAATTAGTAGAAGTGATGTATATGTACGACCGGGTGAATTTTGAGTATTGAATTAATGATAATACTACGAAGGGATCGCTGCTGCCAAAAGGTAACAAGGCGCCAGGGGAGCGGATTACAACAAGGTTTGAGGAGGAGGAGCGGGGAGGGAGTAAACCCAGAAGAGGAAGGATGGAAAGAGAGGGGAAGAAAATCGGAAATTGCTTATTTTGTCTGTTTTAGTTTGGACACTGAGACTATACGTTTAAACGAATCCATTTTTAAATACTTTCCTCGCTTTGCAGAAAATCATGAAGGAATCAGACTATATAACACAATTGATTGTATGATTTTCCCCCCCTGGATTGTCCTCTAATTTGCAATAAACACTGTCAAAGCATCACTGGAGTCTTTCTTACCGAACACCTCTTTAAAAGCAAACAAGCAAACTTAAACGAACGGTCTCTCTTACACATTTGAGAAAACTATATGAAATGTATTTTTGCGCAATTACGCATAAAAGGATGAAGCATCCTCTTATACGTGCACCTCCCCTCTCCTCCTCTCCCCTCCTCCTCCTCCTCGTTCCTCCGGTAATAACACTAATTTTGTTCTCAAGTGGTCGGTGTCAAAACAAGAGGGTGCCCTCATATGTCCTGATGGGACCGTTACATTGACCGTGACAGTTAAGTGGTCCCCGGGCTCCGTTAACGCCTCTCATATTTTTTTTGTCCCCTCCCTCCCCAAACACTTAATAGGCACGACAGAATTAGCTGTCTGAAGATATTGGAGATGGAAACGAGATCGATGATTTGGAGGAGGTGAGGGTCGCCAATCAGCGCCACCTTGTAATTGCTCGCGTATTAAATTGGAGTTTTTCCGCGCGTAATAGGATTGGCGAGGCCCGTGGAAACACAACCAAATTGCATTAAAAACAAAACAAACAAAAAAAACACGTTTTTACGTCGTCGGTGGTATAAAAAAATAATTTTTGCGCTCGTGTGGAAAAATGTCTGGCGTTCAGTGTGAGCCTCGATGTCACACCTGGAAAAAAAAATTACACAGCCTATGATTTAACCATCTTAAATGCTGCGTGAAATGCTTTCAAACAAACTGCTGTCACCCGGGTTAAGAAAATTAGAACTTTATTTTTCGCAGGTTATCTGCTCGTTCAAAACGAATTCTCTGCGCCAAAATGCGCAGGATGCCTTCTGAGGTGCAGAGGTTCATCCTAATCAGACACCGCGCACAAGCGCCCCCCCACCTCCTCCTCCTCCTCCTCCTCCTCCTCCTCCAGCTCCCTCCTTTGATTGATGGCCTTATTAACTGCAGTTCTTGTAAGTGTGACCGAGTTGATTAAAATGCATATGTTTGGAATAATACACCGTTTAAGGCGCCCGGATCGAGGCGAACCACAAGGCAGATTTATGCAAACTATTAACCGCTGATGGGAACACGAGGGTCACGCAAGAAAACGACTTTTGGTTTGCGCGTAATAAAAAATCGTAGCCCGATATAAAATAAAGACGGATGAATCGTGCGCTCGGATATAACCTCTCCGAAATCTTCATCCTCGAAGCTGCGCGTTTCCGTTTGGTTGCGCGATCATCTCTCCAACCCTGCGTAACGCTGCGTCAAAATGACACATTAAAGCGAGGCGAATTACGGCCACATTTACGCAGCCACGCATATGGATCTCCATTTCTCCACACTACATAAACGGCGCAATCCTCAGCGGTCCAATCGTGCGCCAACAGCGCCGTTTAACCGCCGGAACAAGCGCGTGTGACTGAGCTTCAAGATATGATGGCCTCACGGCTATATGCGCACATAACAGCAATTACACCAGGCTTATAAGATCTATTAGTGCGAATTGGCTCAGGACTCCCAGGCTCCCTCAACAAGCACAAAACGTTTTGATGGAGGCGGAACGATGCAGCTGTCCACCAGCAGAAAAAAAGAGAAAAAAATGGATGTGTGGCTGCTGCTGTTTAAATTGGATTACATTACTAATTTGCAGGCTGTTGCCGTAACGCAAGGGGCTGGCGAAGGCGTGGACGGACCAATCACACAGTAATGATGATGAATGGGAGATTAATGCGCATACAAGCAAGACAATTTAAGCCTTCATCTGTTTAAATAGGCTCCCGGTATCATTTGGAAACGGAGGTCACGTTAAATCAATCGAGGGAACGCGTGAAAGTCGTTTTCGGCGGCGTCTTTATCAACATTATTTACGGTGCACTGGAGACAGTTAGTGCGCAGGAGGAAAATGGGACGAATGGAAGCGCAGAGCCAAAACAGAAGGATGGAGTCTGGACAGAAACAGGGCTTGTGTGCTTGCAGATTGTTTAAAATAAGAAGAAAATGCAGTTTTTTTCCTGTTCAAAGTAATACTGTAATATTGCTCTTTAATAATAATAATATTATTATTAATATACTTCAATTTCAGCCGGAAAACAACTTTTGGTTTCAAACCCATATTCCTTTTTAAATTCACATACACAATTTTCAGTGTTACTTCAGCTTTTGTAGAGCAAAATAATCTCTGCCAGGACTACATTTGGTCCCACTCCAAAACAGAGTTAAATAAACTCTATCACAGTGTAAAATCAACTCTATCATGCTATGAATGACTCTTATTGCGGTTGAAAAACTTGATTTAACAAGATGATAGAGCTGATTTCACACTATAATTGAGTTTATTTAACTGTATTAGGAGTATGACCAAATGTCCATGTAGACTGAATTTTACTCTGCAAAATTTGTTATTTTTATTATGCAATTGTAACTGGTTATAAATTATAGTTACACTTTTAACAGCATAAAAATAGCTTTCTGGCACTGGCAATCTTAGTTTATGATATATGAAAGTGTACTATACTTTAACAGTGTTTTGGGATTTTAAAAAGTGTACACTCAAAAAAACTCATTGGATTGGATTTCCATCTAATAACTATATGTAGTCCCAACTATCTTTCATGGATGTGCTTTTTTGAGTTGGGGATACTTATATTTATTAGATGGAAATCCTGCACATAATTGGATTGAGTTCATCCAATGAGTTATTTTTTTTTAGTGTAGTTGTTTGGGTATTGTATATCAGAACAGCACTCAACAAAACTGACTCATTGGATTGAATTCCATCTAATAAATATATGTAGTCCCAACTGTCTTGCACGGATGTGCTTTCTTTGAGTTGGGGATTTATTAGATGGAAATCCTGGACATAATTGGATTGAGTTCATCCAATGAGTTATTTTTTTTTAGTGTAGTTGTTTGGGTATTGTATATCAGAACAGCACTCAACAAAACTGACTCATTGGATTGGATTCCATCTAATAAATATATGTAGTCCCAACTAAATTAAATTAATTCATCTTGCATGCATGTACTTTATTTGAGTTGGGGCTACATATATTAATCAGATGGAAATTCTGCTCATAATTGAATTGAGTTCATCCAATGAGTCACTTGTTTGAGTGAGGTTAGGTTTGAACCACAACCTTAAGGCTCATATTGTTAAATCAAGTTGAGTGACTCAATAAAATTTATCCAAGGATTGATCTAATTTTACAATATTTTGGAGTGGGACAAAATGTTGTCACTGGAGAGTCAGTTAAACTCTGCAAAATTTACTGTGTTGTTGCCACAGAACAGAAAGTGGCAGGTTCAAATCCCACCTGTTTCATGGTGTTCTGATAACAATAATATATTTCACTTATGGTAGACTAGCACAATAGAGTTTAACACTGTTTAGAGTGAGACTGTTTGTTCTCATTCGAGTTAATTTAACTCTGCTAAATTTGAGACAGTGTTGGTGGAAGGCTGTGGGTTCAAATCAATAAGACTATGGTGTTCTGATAGCACAAATATACTTTATTTATACTACAGTGTTAATTTAACAATTAATAGAACTGATTTAACACTATTGGGAATGGGATCCTATGTATTCACTGCATTTTCAATATGCTACATTTACTGCGTATAGCCCCAACTCATGTCACAAGAACTCCTCAGAGAGTTCAATCAACACTGATATGATCAACTCTGATAAACAACTCCAACACTGTGCAAGGTTTAACACTAAGAGTCTCAAAATAACAGTTTGAGAGGCAGAAATCAACTCTGAAATATTGGATGCTGATATTTTAATTCACCAATTTTTGCTGTTTATGGAGATCCAGAGAAATTCTTCACATCTCATCAAACATCAAGTAGAGTTTCAACACATTTGAAGAATGAGTTCATGATGATTTATTGCATTGATAAAACATGAATTCAGACAAAAGCCACAATATTCACATGAAAGGAAAATGTAAAATATTTTTTATTATAAAAACTCTGAATTCAAATATATAGCAACCAATAAGATCACACTGGCTATAATGCTAATAATACTAATTATAAAAATAACTTGTTTGTTGTTATTTTTATACCACTTTCAGACAAAGCTTGCAATTGCTCTGTATGGTCTGATTTAAACTTTCAAACTGTCTGCTCTGCTTCAACAGCTGGCTTGAACCCGAAATGTAGGCAACATTAGAAAAATGCAGGAAAAATGTTTTTATTTCCTATTCCAAAACAGTAAAATGCTCCACATTTGTGACTTGTGAAGTAGCTTTGCTAAGATGCAAACATTTGTCACAATGAGGTGCAGGAACATCTGCTCTCCAGAGAGATCAGTGGCTCCACCAAACACAAGCAGTTCCACATTAACATATTTCAGTATCAAGACATGGCACAAGGGACGCTCAATTTAATGCTTAAAATAATGGGGAAAAAAAGCCTTATAATTAGAGGTACAAAATTAATCATACAGTAATGTTTTGCTGATTGGATGCTGTTTCTTGAAGAAGTGATAGTTGTTTTCCTCCGATCTCTACCAACCCGTCAGATGTTTAGGCAAGGAGAAAGAAGATTCTGGGGTCACCATATGAGCGAATGTGGCATGATTATACAGTTCTAAACTGTAAACCAGAAAAAGTTAGCAGAACTCAAAATATTGAGGCAATCAACTGAGAACAAAAAATTTGAGTTCATGAACTTAAGTCAATTGTTCCCAGAACTTAAAAAAATTGATTATAGGCTACTTTTACCTCATAATTATAATTAAATTAAAGTGTTCATTAAGTAAAAGGAAGACCTTTCAGCTGTTCCCTTGTTTTTCATTTAGGGTCATCACAGCAGATCTGAAGTGGATCTTGCATGATTTACGCCGGATGCCCTTCCTGACACAACTCCACATTACACAGAAAAATGTGGTAGGTGTGGGGTTTGAAGCAAGAACCTTTTGTATTGAAACCAAGCACACTAACCACTTGGCCACCACCCCTGCTAAAAGTGTTCATTGAGTCAACTAAAATTTTTTACGTACATAATTACTTAATTATTTTAAGTTGTGCTTTAGTTATGCTTTGAAGTTTTGCTTACTTAATACAACTAACTGATGAAGAAAACAGAGTCAAAATGCTGATAGTACAAAAATCAGGTACTAGCGCATTGCCCGTAGGGATCCATGGGATCTGGATTGGGTAGTGTTTATAAAATAGGTAGCTGACATTTTTCAAGGGTGGTAACAAATTAAGCAAAGCTTGTATAATGAGTTGGAATGATGTGTGAGTCCATAATGCTTTTAGAACCTTAGATCTCAACAATATTTAGACGAGGAACTCAACCCTTTTATTTCCTGTTAATTATGTAATTTTTTATGTTAATTTACTGTCTTAATGCATTTATAAACTGTTTAGCTTCTTGTTATCATATACACACATATTTTTTTTTTTAATGGACCACAATGGAAATAAGTTTTTTCACTTTCTTGTGTCATCCATGTATTTTTAACATATTTACAATTATATTATGTACTTACATTGAACTTAATAAAATCACTCACGTCCTCACGCTTTTAATATATAGATGATTTACTGCCCCCTGCTGGAATAGCATGTGAGTCCAGAATGTAATTAGCAACATCCATTGTTCAGTGTTGTTAGCTAATATTCAAATAATGAATGTTTATGAGTTCAATGATATGAATATTTCATGAGGTGAAAGATGGAACATTCCATCTTTCACCAAATTAAATATTTGTTCCATTGAAAGAATGAAAAATCATTAATTATTTGTTTTAGATAATGCCTAAAATAGATGTTTGTCATTTGATATTTTATTCATTTATAAACAACAGAAAAGGGACTTACATTTTGGTTTTCCACTGGTGCTTAACAGTCCAACACGAACTTTAAATTGGAGTTCAAAATTGGAACTTGCAAAAACAGTTAGCTAGTTCAAAAATAATTATGACGATGTAGTCCGTGATGCCGTGCACTTCGTGTACTTAAAAAAAAAAAGTCAGTCCAGCAAAAAATCACATCAGAAATGTATCCAGCTTTTCAGCCTAACAGCTCTTCATGCCTCCAGAGCTACAGCGTAGTGGATCTGTTTTTGTTTTTTGTATGTGTGTGTTAGAAGACTTAGTAGCATCAGTTACCTCCTTCAAATTGTCATCTGCCAGCAAAACAAACTCCGCCACATTTAGCTAAATGTCGCCCCTGGTAGTGTGAGCGTGCGCGGTGGTCAGGGCGTGCAATAGCACATTTCATATAGCACCAAAATTGCACGGCAAAAAGAACTACCACAATAAAACACAATGGCAAATTGTATGAATAATCCATGTCATGTGACATACAACCCACACTTAGCTGTTATACAACATCCGTAACTTCTCTAAAAAAAAAAAAAAATTGTCCTTTCAACATTCCATTTTGGCAGCATTCATCCTTGACCCAAAATAGATAAGCATACCAAATCTAAGTTACACACAGATACACGTATGCACGCATGCACTCCATTTTGTCTTTCCCGCATTCTGCCGCAAGCAAAGGGCTTCTAATTTTAGACAGGCAGAAACAGAGAGGGTGGTGGAAAACATCAAACACACTACAGTTTTCACTCATGGTACCGGTGTAACAGTATATCTTCCCCCTAGGATATCTTCTCTCCTGGAAATCTTCCCCCCACCCCTGAAAGGCAACATTCCTACAGGGCAGCACTGATTAAAGCTTACCTAAACCTTGATAAGGCCCAATCAGGATAGAGCAACCTTTAAATTCTATATTTCATGGATGTTTTATGGTCCTAGATGAAGCACAGTTTGATTGACGGTGAACAATATTGGAATTCTTTATGTATCTATAGCTTTCTACATATTTCCTATTCTGAAGTATCTTTAAGTCCCCCTTCTAAATATACTCTACAAATATGTGGACCTGACTGTCAACCTGAAATATGATAGAACATCTGTCCATGATGGGGTGGGAGGTAAGAGAGAATTTACATAAAAAAGGGGTCAGACATTTCAGAATGGAGAACGCAAATGTTGTTTTCCACTGTTTCAGCTATGTAAATCTGGGTAGGATGAAAAGGGTGATAATGGTACAGGGGTGCAGGGGTGGGGGGAACATATCCAGGTCAGGATATCTTATCCCATACCCAATCATAAGTGGGGAGGTCAAATAATACATGAGCAGGGAAGAAATTATAGATGTGAATTGAGTGAAGTGACACAAGCAAGGGGTCAAACTCTTCAGAATGGAGGATGAAAAGTGTGATAATACTCCAGCAGACTTGCTATGCAGGGGGTGGGGGAAAGATATCCAGGGTGGGGGGTAAGATATCCTAGTACAAAGAAGATGCGGAACATATAGTGTTACACCGGCAACATGAAACTTAACTCACTCATGGTAACAGTAACATGAGACTTAACTAAACTGAATAAGCCAATTCAGCTACAAAAACACAATAAATCAATAACACTAAAAACACTGTTAAATTAACATCAGCCACAATAACAGCATTTAAAACCCCAAAACCCCGAACTCCCATGGTGCCTTGCAGCACAATGTCCATTGTTTACTGGTTAGCTAAAATTTCTAATTTCTCCAAAAATATTTGTCCTATCAACTTTCTGTTTTTGCAACATTCACCCTTGACCCAAAATACTGTACATAAGTACACCTAATGGCAAATGCCAGCTCTCCCCGGTTTTTGTGCGATGGAAGCCATACACTCACACAGAAGCTACTTGGCTGTTATAATATAGATACACCAACAGTGACTGTCCATCTTATTAATTGTAAAAGTGAATAAATATCAGTATAAAACTATCTGAGACACAATCTGAGTTGTAGCCCATATGGATTAAATATGGTGGAAGGTTTGTGTGTACGTGAAGATCCAACTATGGGCAGAAGAGATCAAATGTCAAGCCCTTGGAGATTTATAGTGTATTGTCAGCAGCAGGCACAGACAACCTAAAAGTTAGCTTCCATAATCAGCAAACAGAAAAGTTAATTGTTATAATGCTAAATCAATAAACCCTTAAAACATTTAGATGAAGCTACCGCTAACTGCTGGTATGAATTCAGCTTTGGCTTGGGGTTTTGGCTCTAAAACTATGAAAAACAAACCTAAGGAGCTGAAATTTTAATATATTGTAGTGTAAACATGGAGGTTTCTAAAAAGGTTTAGCATGCCAAGTTTAGATGATGATCATCCACCTCCTTGAGGTGATGATTGTTGCCTTCACTTGATGTGTCAGTTTCACTTGTTGGTTTAGCGTTTAAGCTGCAACAGGAACAAATATATGATTTTTAAATGTTTTCGACTGTTAAACTCAGATCAAAAAACATTAGCTGACTTAAAGCTCGCACTTCTAAAATTAGTGTAAGCTAACTGGTCTGCTAATGGTTTTCAAAGTTAGCCAAAAAGCTAACCAACAAACAAAAAAGTTAACTTTGCTAATTAGCTGACCTGTGGCCACCACTGTTTTTAATCAACCCAGTCTCACGGCAGTTCGGGGGACTGGGTTACGAAAAGTACATTAGTCTATGGATTCGTGATGGGGTACGAAAATGGGACAGTTTTCGTAACAGGGTTACAAATTCATTTTGTGACGGGGGGCACTAGATGGGAGGTGAAAGGTGGGTCTGGGGGGTCATGGTTAACTGATAAGTAGCAAAATAAAAAAACATGCCACGAAACGCGGGTGCTTTTCGTGATGGGGCATGAAAAAAAGTGACCACCAAACAAGGTCAAATGTAATTTTCAAAAGAGAAAGGGACACATCTGAGTGCAATAATTGAGTCTCTTAGCAATATAAATTCTAGTATCAGTCATTCATGTGATATTTCATTTATTTTTGATCAAATTTGCAAAAAAATGTCATTCTGATCTCACTTTGTCGCTGCTGCATGCTGCTTGATGAGGGTTGAAATTAGACATTCATAGCATAATGCTGCAAAAAAGCAATGTAGTTTCTTGTACAGATACGACTCGTATACCTATAAGCACAGACAATTTTTTGACATGAGGTGCTTGACTCACATGGTTTGTCCCTTAAAAATGCAGTTTCCTACTTTTAAACTCTGATGAGACTGAAATGATGGTTCTTGATCCAGTGAGACATCGGCATCAATTTGACCAGCTAATGCTTAACCTAGGCTCGTGTGTCATACATCACACTGACAAAGTGAGGAACCTTGGGGTAATTTTTGATCCTACTTTGTCCTTTGACCTCTACATCAGAGATATTACGAGGACTGCATTCTTCCACTTGCGAAATATAGCAAAGATTCATCCAATCCTGTCTATGGCTGATGCTGAGACCCTGATTCATGCATTTTTTCTTCTAGATTGGACTACTGCAATGTTCTATTTTCTGGTTTACCGCAGTCCAGCATTAAGACTCTCCAGTTGGTTCAAAATGCTGCTGCCAGACTTTTGATAGGAAGTTGAAAGTTTGACCACATGGCACCCATTTTGGCATTTTTTCACTTGCTTCCTGTCCCATGGACTGGCACCTCCCTACTTAGCTGACCTACTTAAACCCTACGTACCGGCCCAGGCTTTGCGTTCTCAGGGCGCAGGACTGCTTTGTGTTCCTAGGGTGAATAAAAAGTCTGTGGGTCACAGAGCTTTCTCTTATTGTGCCCCTGTTTTGTGGAATGATCTCCCTCCATCAATAAAACAGGCAGAGTCTGTAGAGACTTTCAAATCCAGACTTAAGACGCACTTATTTTCCCTTTTGTATGGCTACCATACTGGCATAGTATGTTACTACGCTTTTTACCCTTTTAAATTCATTCATTAGTAAAGCGAGCGTGCCGCGGCCTCAACTTTATCTAACATCTGGGTCTTGTAGTGAAGCTTAGCGCTAGTGGCCGGCGATCACATTAGTATTTCTTCTGTTTTTCTTGTTGCTTAATGCTGACAAATTATACTGTATTTGTTGTTTTTCTGACGCCTGATTCTGTTTTTTTCTCTCTGTTTGAGGTGCAGCTCCATCCAGAAGTGGGAGTGGGTGTTTTCTTCTGCAGGCCTCCTGCCGTGTGTACCGGCATGGATGCCCAAAATTTCCTGTATATTTGTACTGTCTAGTGTGTCGGTAGCATGGCCCAAGCAGAGCGTCACCCCTTTGAGTCTGGTCTGCTTGAGGTTTCTTCCTCAAATCATCAGAGGGAGATTTTCCTTACCGCTGTTGCCTGTGTACTGGCTCTAGGGGTTGGTAAGGTTAGACCTCACTTGTGTGAAGCTACGTGAGGCAGCTTTGTTGTGATTTGGCGCTATATAAATGAAAATAAATTGAAGATGGAAATGCAAAAATAATAGATGCATAATGCTCTAGTGATGGGATTATTGTGCATTGAGCCCACTGCTCTCCCCAAAGGTCCGACTCACTGTTGTAATGATAATGATGATGATGATAAAGTCATTAAGTTTATTTAAGTTTAGTATATTTAAGTTTAAGTTTGATTAAGATTTCAGCTGCTTTCCCCATGAGATCTTTAGTTTAAAATGATTTTCAAAGAAATTTGTTTTATGACGGAGGGTTATTATTTTACAACACTATCGACAGCCAGCAGCTTTGCAGGGCAGTCCGGTTCTCTCAATATCTCATTTTATTTTACTGCACATTGGCTGCTTTACTGGTTGATGCTGTCAGAAAAAGTTGCATCATTTCTTTTTTTTCTGGCCAGAGAATCACAATATTGGAAATCTCAAAGTGTAAGAAGGATTCTCATATCACAAAATGTGGCAGGTTATCGTTGACAGTGGGGCGATGACACAGTTAAGAGTTTTGGGGACATTTGGTGTTAGTCAGTGAAGTTTAGGTGTGTAAACTAATCTTGGCTATTGCTTCTTCTTTTTTTTTACATAGGTGCATGTGCATGGTTGTGCGTTTGTGTCCTCATGCCTGTGATAGAGCACCTCATTGCTGCAGTGATGTATCCTCATTATGCCCCCATCCTGTGGCCGTCACACCCAGCATCCCAGTTTTCTCCTGGGGTGGAATTCATGGTATCTGGGCTTCCCCTTTTCTGCACCCCTCCATTTCTCAACCCCACTCATCTGACTTCAAAATTCCCCTCCCCACAACCTGCATTCAATATGAAGTGCTGAGTCAAACTGCTGACCAATCGCTGCACATTTTGACATTAAGGGTCTATCCCGGCTCAAAGTGCAGCACAAGTGTCACTGCATGGTTCCACTTGACAGGGTTATCAGTTCTTACGTTGTACACCCAGCGCTCACATTCTTTAAATCACAAATATCTGTACACCCATGGGTGTGTTGGTTTACAAAATGACATGTGGTCAGGCGCAATGTTGGTGGATTGTTATCATAAAGCAGCGGAAAGTGACTGCAACATAGGCAACCAAAAAAAAAAAAACACAGTTCTAAAGTCAAATGCAGAATTTCTGCTCTTTACACAGCACGATCTGCGGATGCACCATACAGAGGCTGACTCGTGACACTGGATATGGAGAAGATCGAGCAGTCAGAGGAGGATGAGGAAGAAGACGTGTTAGCAGGAAGTGCTCAAATGCTTCACTTCAGGGAGCTTTGGGGGAGAACTGCTGTTCCTGCTCACCTGTTTTGATGCTTTGCTTTTTTCCTTGCCAGAAAACCTCTCACCTCTGAGTTTCCCATCTAGACAGCACTCCGTCAGTTGTTGCCTCTAAAAGTTAATGATTGGTGACATTCCTATTGGTTTATTTCATGGTTTGCCCAAAATATATCCATGAAAATTCAACAAGGTGTATCTTCTATTATACATTCCAAATCTAAGGTAGAACTCTACTAGTGTATATCTAAATATCTAAAAAAAACAAAAAAAAACAAAAAGAAGAGTAGAGCCAATTAGGTGCCTGGTCTTGAGAACTAGGGATGGTTGGTTTGCAGCGGGAGTGTCTTGTCCAAGGACTCAAACAGGTAGTGTGACTGGGAATCAATCCAAGGTCTACATATTGGTAGCCAAACACCTTTTTCCATTCAACTTAAACCAGTGTTAATTAGTGACATCACCTGATGGTTGTAATGAACACCTGCCCATCTCACCCCTTTATGGAATCAGATGGTCAAGTGGTTAAACCAGTGGGCTTGTGACCAAATGATCCTCTTCAAATCCCTGTCAGAGTGGACAATCATTGAGAGGTCTTGGGCAAGTTCCTTAAACCTGAAGTTGCTCCTGGTGTGCAGTTTAGTGCCTTGTTGAGATTGGTGTGTGAATGTAAGCACATCACTGTAAGGAACCTTAAGGAACTAAGATTCTGTTTGTGGGACAAAAGGTGCAAGAGAAGGATCGGAAAGTGGTGTCAGTTATGGTCTTGGCATTTTATTCCAAGACAGGGGTGACCTAAAGGTTAGAGATGGGCTTTGATCCAGAAGGTGCTAGATTGGATCCCTGAACAGTGCATGGGCACAAACAAACAACAGTATTTGTTTCCGCACATTTATTACCATCACCAAGGGTCCTTTGAGCAAGACCCTTATTCCCCAGTTGGTCAGTGGCAAACAGAGTTTGAATGTGAGTTTACCCCAAAAACAAAACCAGACTCATAAGTCATTAAAACATAATAAATGTGCGTGATTTTGCTTACTGCCCAGGGGAGAAAAAGAGGAATGATAAACTGTGACATTAACAAGTTGAAGGTAGCAGAGATTATATTTTTCTCTTGGTTTAATTTGACTTGAGGTAACATTTTTGACTGTCATTTGAATCCCGAAGACATAGAAATGACCTACTGTAGAACAATAGAATTAATGAGCTTGCTGTGTTGGGGCCACATATTAACAGCTTTGGAGCCAGACTGAGCCTGTGGGCCATTCTTTGTTCACCCTTAATGCAGACCAAAGTGTTTGTGTATTTTTGTGTGTGCATGTTAAGACAGGATGAGTTTTTGGGGAGGTAAATTTAAACCATGGGAAATGAAACACAGTAGATAGCGGGACCAGATAGTGAGAACATCAGAAGAGAAGCTATAAGAGCGTGTGCTTAGTGCCTTAATGGATGATGTGAAGGGAAAAGAAAAGAACATTCACTTTAGCTGGGAGCAGACCTCCCTAAACCTATAAAACTGTAGCAATGGAAAGATAGAGCGGGGCTCAGCTCTGTGCTCAGAGCACCAAATATCTCCACAGCCAAGTTTGTGAAGATGGATTCACAAACAAAAACGCCAGAGACAAAATAAGTTAATAATTAAAACTAATGATTTGAAAAGAAATTCATCCAACCACACAAATAAAAAGCAACTAAAACAATGAAACGAACAACAATAAACACACAAGGAAACAAACAACAAACTCCCTCTCTAGCGGCCACCTTATCGTGGTGGGGGAGTTTGCGTACCCAGATGATCCTAGGAGCTATGTTGTCGGGGGCTTTGTGCCCCTTGTAGGGTCTCCCAAGGCAAACAGGTCCAAGGTGACGGGTCAGACTAAGGGCAGTGCAGAACCTCCATGACCAGTAAAAAATCAAGGACCGAACGTCGCCCGGTATGGCGGAGCTGGGGCCCCACCCTGGAGCCAGGCCTGGGGTTGGGGCTCGCGCATAGCGCCTGGTGGTCGGGCCTTAGCCCATGGGGCCCGGCCAGGCTCAGCCCGAAAGAGCGACGTGGGCCCGCCCTCCTGTGGGTTCACCACCTGCAGAGGGGGCCATGGGGGTCGGGTGCAGAGAGGATTGGGTGGCGGTCAAGGGCGGGTGGCCTGGCAGCCCGGTCCATGCTCACAGCCCCTGGCTGTTGGGACGTGGAATGTCACCTCGCTGGGGGGGAAGGAGCCTGAGCTTGTGCGGGAGGTTGAGAGATACCGACTAGAGATAGCCGGGCTCACCTCCATGCACAGCTTGGGCTCTGGTACGCAACTCCTGGAGAGGGGCTGGACACTTCATTTTTCTGGCGTTGCCCACGGGGAGAGGCGGAGAGCTGTGGTCGCATTGCTTATTGCTCCCCAGCTCAGTCGCCATGTGTTGGAGTTCACTCCAGTGAACGAGACGGTCGCGTCCCTACACCTTCGGGTCGGGGACAGGTCTCTCACCGCTGTCTCGGCCTACGGGCCGAGCGGCAGTGCAGAGTACCCGACCTTCTTGGAGTCCCTGGGAGGGTTTACTAGATAGCGCTCCGACTGGGGACTCCATTGTTCTCCTGGGGGATTTCAATGCCCACATGGGCGGCGACAGTGACACCTGGAGGGGGATGATCGGGAAGCACGGCCTCCCCGATCTGAACCCGAGTGGTGTTCAGTTGTTGGACTTCTGTACTAGTCACAGTTTGTCCATCACGAACACCATGTTCGAGCACAAGGGTGCCCTTAAGTGCACGTGGCACCAGGACACCCTGAGCCGGAGGTCGATGATCGACTTTGTAGTCGTATCATCTGACCTATGGCCACGTGTCTCGGACACTCGGGTGAAGAGAGGGGCAGAGCTGTCGACCAATCACCACCTGGTGGTGAGTTGGATCCGCTGGGAGGGGAGGAAGCCAGTCAGACCAGACAGGCCCAAATGTATCGTGAGGGTCTGCTGGGAATGACTGGCGGAACCCTCTGTCAGCGAGGTCTTCAACTCCCACCTCCGGGAGAGCTTCTCCCAGATCCCCGGGGAGGTTGGAGACATGGAGTCCGAGTGGACCATGTTCTCCACCTCCATTGTCAATGCAGCCACTTATAGCTGTGGTCGCAAGGTCTCTGGTGTCTGTCGCGGCGGCAATCCCCGAACCCAGTGGTGGACACCGGAAGTAAGGGATGCCGTCAAGCTGAAGAAGGAGTCCTACTTATCTTTGTTGGTAGGTTGGACCCCAGAGGCAGCTGACAGGTACCGGCAGGCCAAGCGTGCCGCAGCCTGTGCAGTCGCAGAGGCAAAAACACGGGTCTGGGAGCAGTTCAGGGAGGCCATGGAGGAGGACTATCGGTCGGCCTCGAAGAGAATCTGGCAAACCGTCCGACGCCTTAGGAGGTGGAAGCAGCTCTCCACCGGCACTGTTTACGGTGTGGGTGGGGAGTTGTTGACCCTGACTGGGGATGTTGTCGGGCGGTGGAAGGAGTACTTCGAGGATCTCCTCAATCCCATCGTCGCGTCTTCCGAATAGGAAGCAGAGACTGGGGACTCAGAGGTGGACTCATCCATTACCCAGGCTGAAGTCACCGAGGTGGTTAGAAAGCTCCTCGGTGGCAAGGCTCCTGGGGTGGATGAAATCCGTCCTGAGTACCTTAAGTCTCTGGATGTTGTGGGACTGTCTTGGCTGACACGCCTCTGCAACATCGCGTGGCGATCGGGGACAGTGCCTCTGGATTGGCAGACCGGGGTGGTGGTCCCTCTGTTTAAGAAGGGGGACCGGAGGGTGTGTTCCAACTATAGGGGGATCAGACTCCTCAGCCTCCACGGTAAGGTCTATTCCAGAGTACTGGAGAGGAGAATTCGACTGATGGTTGAACCTCGGATTCAGGAGGAGCAGTGTGGTTTTCATCCTGGTCGCGGCACACTGGACCAGCTCTACACGCTCCATCGGGTGCTCGAGGGTTCATGGGAGTTCGCCCAACCAGTCCACATGTATTTTGTGGATCTGGAGAAGGCGTTCGACCGTGTCCCTCGGGGCACCCTGTGGGGGGTGCTCCGGGAGTACGGGGTCCAGGGTCCTTTGCTAAGAGCTATCCAGTCCCTGTACGACCGCAGCAGGAGCTTGGTTCGCATTGCCGGTAGGAAGTCAAACCTGTTTCCAGTGCACGTTGGCCTCCGCCAGGGCTGCCCTTTGTCACCGGTTCTGTTCATTATTTTTATGGACAGAATTTCTAGGTGCAGCCAGGGTGTAGAGGGGGTCTGGTTTGGGAACCACAGAATCTGGTCTCTGCTGTTTGCGGACGATGTGGTTCTGTTGGCTTCATCAAATCAGGACCTTCAGCGTGCACTGGGGCGGTTTGCAGCCGAGTGTGAAGCGTCCAGGATGAAAATCAGCACCTCCAAATCCGAGGCCATGGTTCTCGACCGGAAAAAGGTGCTTTGCCCTCTTCAGGTCGGTGGAGTGTCCTTGCCTCAAGTGGAGGAGTTTAAGTATCTCGGGGTCTTGTTCACGAGTGAGGGACGGATGGAGCGTGAGATCGACAGACGGATCGGTGCAGCATTTGCAGTGATGCGGTCGCTGTATTGGCCCATCGTGGTGAAGAGAGAGCTGAGTAGGGGGGCAAAGCTCTCGATTTACCGATCGATCTACGTTCTGATCCTCACCTATGGTCATGAGATTTGGCTCATGACCGAAAGAACGAGATCGCGAGTACAAGCGGCCGAGATGAGTTTCCTCCGCAGGGTGGCTGGGCGCTCCCTTAGAAATAGGGTGAGGAGCTCGGTCACTCGGGAGGAGCTCGGAGTCGAGCTGCTGCACCTCCACGTCGAAAGGAGTCAGTTGAGGTGGCTCGGGCATCTTTTCCGGATGCCCCCTGGACGCCTCGCTGGAGAGGTGTTCCCGGGCACGTCCCATTGGGAGGAGGCCCTGGGGAAGACCCAGGACACGCTGGAGGGACTACATCTCTCAGCTGGCTTGGGAACGCCTTGGGGTTCCCCCGGTGGAGCTGGGGGAGGTGTGTGTGGATCGGGAGGTCTGGGCAGCTTTGCTTGAGCTGCTGCCCCCGCGACCCGACTCCGGATAAAGCGGAAGAAAATGGATGGATGGATGGATGGATGGATGGATGGAAACAAACAACACAACTGCAAATCAAATAAGTGTCCAAATAAAGATGCAAAGAACCAACCAACCAACAAACAAACAATAAGTTAACAATGAAGCAAACAACCCCAATGCAAACAAAGATGCAAAGAACCAACCAAACAAACAAATGAACAAACAATAAATAAACAATAAAACAAACAACTCAAATACAAACCAAATAAATCTCCAAACAAAAATGCAAAGAACCAACCAACCAAACAAATAAACAAATGAACAAACAATAAATAAACAATGAAACAAACAAGTCAAATGCAAACCAAATAAATCTCCAAACAAAGATGCAAAGAACCAACCAAACAAACAAATGAACAAACAATAAATAAACAATGAAACAAACAACTCAAATGCAAACCAAATACGTCCCCAAGCAAAAATGCAAATAACCAACCAACCAAACAAATGAACAAACAATAAATAAACAATGAAACAAACAACCCAAATGCAAACCAAATAAGTGTCCAAACAAAGACGCAACGAACCAACCAACCAGCAAACAAACCAACGATAAATTAACAATAAAGCAAACAACTCAAATGCAAACCAAACAAGTGTCCAAAGATGCAAAGAACCAACCAAACAAATGAACAAACAATAAATAAACAATGAAACAAACAACCCATCTGCAAACCAAATAAGTGTCCAAACAAAGATGCAAAGAACCAACCAACAATCTAACAAGCAACGAAACAAATTAACCAACAAACAAATGAACAACAAAATAAACAACCAGTCTAATTACTAACCAAATTAGTGTCCAAACAACCAAAGACGTAAAGAAGCAACCAAACAAACAAAATAAACAAACAAGCAACAAACAATTCAACTACTGCCCAAAGTGTCCAAATAAACAAAGATGCAAGCAAGCAAGCAACTAACAAATAACCAAACAAACAAGAATCACATCAATAAAAAAACAAATAAACAAATTCACTAAAAAGCAAGCAAGCAATAAACCTGTCAACAAAACATCTAAACAACTGACTAATTGACAGATGAAAAGAAACACATGGACAACAAAACAAACAAGCAAGAAAACTGCTAAACAAAAATACATCCAAACAAACAAATGCACATGTATAAAAGCATCCAACCTACTATCAAACATTCATTCATTCATTTATTCATTCATTTTCTGCCACTTATCTGCATCTGGATCATGGGTGCAGTAGACCAAACAACTCATCCCACATTTCGCTATCCTTGGCCAAGTCCTCTAAATCTTCCTGGGGGATCCCAAAGTGTTCCCAAGCCATCTGGGAAATATAATCCCTCCAGTTTGTCCTAGGTCTTCAGCGGGGCTTCCTAGTAGGATAGGCCTGGAAGACATCTCTAGGGAGACAACCAGGGGGCATCTTCAGCAGATGCCCAAATCACTTCAGCTGGCTCTTTTCAATGCGAAGACGCAGTGGCTCTACTCCGAGTGCCTTCCAGATAGCTTCCTACCCTGACCTGGAATGTAAGCCATGATATCCGGTGGAGAAATCTCATCTCTGTCACTTGTATCCACGACCTTGTTCTTTTGGTCATTACCCAAAGTTCATTCATATGTGAGGATAAGAGCAAATTCAGAGTTTTGTCTTCTCGTTCAGCTCTTTCTATACCACGATGGTCTGGTATAGTGTCCACAGAACATCAGACGCAACCCCAATCCATCTATCGATCTCACACTCCATCTTACCCCCAATTGTGGACAAGACCCCAAATACTTAAATTTTTCCACTTGTGGCAGTAATTCTCCCCTGACCCCAAGGGGACAATCCACCCTTTTCTGACATTGGACCACAGCCTAAGATTTGGAAGCGCTGACCCTCATCCCAGTCACTTCACACTCAGCTTCAAACTTGCCCAGTGTGCATCGGCAATACCATCAAACAACCAAGTAAATAAACAAACAACCCAACTACGAACCAAATAAGTGTTCAAGCAAACAAATGCAGCAAGGTGAAGTCCGGATTGAAAAGATGTTCCTGCCAGCTTCGCTAGTGGCGGGGAATTCCCCTTTGGGTGACCCGGTAGAGTCTTGGTCTCGAGTGTGAGCAATCCAGTGTTCGAATCCCACTGCCATCCCTGCCACAAAAATAAGTCATCCGGTCACAAACTGGCATTGTCGGCAGGATGTGGCAGTTGACTGGGTCATTGCAGAACATGCTTAAATACACCTGTGACTTCGGGACAAAGTAAAAATGGCGGGGAAATATGTAGCAAGGTGAAGTCCGGATTGAAAGGATGTTCCTGCTAGCTTGGCTAGCTGGGAGTGCCCCTTTGGCTGACCTGGTTGAGTCTTGGTCTCGAGTGCAAGCGATCTGGTGTTCGAATCCCACTGTCATCCCTGCCACAAAAAGAAGTCATCTGGTCACACAAAGATGCAAAGAAGCAAGTGCCAACAAACAAACAAATAAACTAACACATGAGCAACAAAATTAACAACAGTGGTTAAGGCACTGGGCTTGAGACCAGAAGATCCTCGGTTCAAATCCCAGCCTGACTGGAAAATCACTGAGGGCCCTTGGTCTTTAAGGGCTCCCGGTGTGTAGTGAGCACCTTGTATGACAGCACCCTCACATCGGGGTGAATGTGAGGCATTATTGTAAAGCGCTTTGAGCGTCTGATGCAGATGGAAAAGCTCTATATAAATGCAGTCCATTTACCATATAACAAAAAATTAAACAATTAACCAAATAAGCAACCAAACAAACAAAAATGCACACAAGGAAGCTATCAACCAACCAACCAACAAACAAACAAACAATGAAACAAACTACCAATGACCTTGAAAACTGAATCAGTTCTTGCCTATCAGGATATGAATCTTCAGTAAAAATTTCATAATGTTATATGAAATGTTAAAAAGTAAAATAAAAGCATTACATTTTCTGCATGTAGGGGGATTCGGTTTCTTTGTTTTTGTTAGTCAAATGTGCATTTTTCTGCGTGCGGTAGTAATATTTTGTGTAAAGTTCTGTTTAAAGGTGTTTGAGCAACATGAAAGCACTTAGTGAATGGACCTGAAAGGGGGTGAGCTGCTTTATATAGACAGACACAGTGACGCTGACAGACAGACCTGCGGCGTCTTCACATTGTGACTCACAAATCAGGAACCCAGATGAAAGAGGAGAAGGCATAATGAGGAGGTACTGTTCTGGTCATCTGAGCAGCGGCGAAAAACGGGACGGAGTTGCAGGAGGGAATCTGTGCTCTCTCCCATTTGTAACGTCTGCTCATTCAGGGGGAAAAAGTGAGGAAAGGAAAGGAAACATACTGAAAAGTAGATAAGAAAAGAAAGCGGAAGAAGGGATGGATGCAGGAGATTTTTTTTGACAAGAGAGGCTTGGGGTGAGAGCTCCAGAGATGAGGGGAAAGATGGAGGGAGGATAGGGTTTATGGTGATGCTCTGTTTGTGACGGCTGTCTGCTGGATGAAAACAGGGCCTCTTTAACTCCTCGTGGGTTAATGGAACTTTTATGAGTTTGTCCTGCAATCATGTAACCCCTGGCGTCTCCTTTCCTCTTGCTCTCTCTGCCTCTTTCTTTCCTCTATCGCGGGGCAGATCAGAGGTGAGCCGCTCCTGTGTTTCTGTAAACACGGCCCTCTCTCTGTACAAGGTTTATGAGGACGGGACCAGCCAGTTAGGAGGAGGTCTAGGACTGCGGCTGACTTACCGGTCTGGCTTAGTTTACATTGGGTAAAGACTTGTTTGGATCATGCTTAGGATGGTCCGGAGGACAGTGTGGACAGCAGCTTTGCTTAATGCAAAACCTTCAGGGTGAGCGAAACCGTCCGGAGATTTATTTTGTCCCTCTCCAGCATGAGAAATAATTCATGATGATTTTCAGTTGCTGGCAATGACCGGCCAGTTAAAAGTAAAAACTTCTTGCATGATCTACGGTGGACCAACTGAATCAGTTTTCCGGATCAAAATGTACATCTGGTTCACAATTTTTAAATAATTTCATACTGGTACCTAGCAGGAAAAATAGATAAGATTAGATAAAAGTTTATTAATCCCTTGGGAAAACTCCCTCAGGGAAACTGAGGTTCCAGTGGTGGTTGGCTCTCACTGCGGTATTGTATCACTTCCTGTTCCGGAGCACAGTGGTGTTTTTCTGTATCTGTTAGCTGTTTAATCTGCGCAGTTAGATTGATCTAGTTATCTAGATTACGATTTGTTTCCCAGTGTAATCTTTACGTGCCTTAACTAAAGCACTCCTTCTGCTGAATCACCTCTAAATTATTTACACATTATTCACTTTGCGTGTTTTTAGGAATCCGCTAGCTTAGCGTAGCTACTAGCTCTTAGCCGGTTTAGCATGACGGCTTCTCCTGTCTCTCCCGCACTTTTCTGCTCTGGGTGTGAAATGTTTAGTTATTCCTCGGCCTCCTTTAGCAGTAACGGTACTTGTAATAAGTGTAGCTTATTCATAGCTTTGGAGGCCAGGCTGGGCGAATTGGAGACTCGGCTCCACACCGCACCGCACTAAGGTAGCTTAGCCGCCGTTAGTTACCCCCTGGCAGATCCCGAGCAGCCAGGAAAGCAGGCCGACTGGGTGACTGTGAGGAGGAAGCGTAGTTCTAAACAGAAGCCCCGTGTACACCGCCAACCCATTCACATTTCTAACCGTTTTTCCCCACTCGACGACACACCCGCCGAGGATCAAACTCTGGTTATTGGCGACTCTGTTTTGAGAAATGTGAAGTTAGCGACACCAGCAACCATAGTCAATTGTCTTCCGGGGGCCAGAGCAGGCGACATTGAAGGAAATTTGAAACTGCTGGCTAAGGCTAAGCGTAAATTTGGTAAGATTGTAATTCACGTCGGCAGTAATGACACCCGGTTACGCCAATCGGAGGTCACTAAAATTAACATTAAATCGGTGTGTAACTTTGCAAAAACAATGTCGGACTCTGTAGTTTTCTCTGGGCCCCTCCCCAATCGGACCGGGAGTGACATGTTTAGCCGCATGTTCTCCTTGAATTGCTGGCTGTCTGAGTGGTGTCCAAAAAATGAGGTGGGCTTCATAGATAATTGGCAAAGCTTCTGGGGAAAACCTGGTCTTGTTAGGAGAGACGGCATCCATCCCACTTTGTATGGAGCAGCTCTCATTTCTAGAAATCTGGCCAATTTTCTTAAATCCTCCAAACCGTGACTATCCAGGGTTGGGACCAGGAAGCAGAGTTGTAGTCTTACACACCTCTCTGCAGCTTCTCTCCCCCTGCCATCCCCTCATTACCCCATCCCCGTAGAGACGGTGCCTGCTCCCAGACCACCAATAATCAGCACAAATCTATTTAAACATAAAAATTCAAAAAGAAAAAATAATATAGCACCTTCAACTGCACCACAGACTAAAACAGTTAAATGTGGTCTATTAAACATTAGGTCTCTCTCTTCTAAGTCCCTGTTGGTAAATGATATAATAATTGATCAACATATTGATTTATTCTGCCTTACAGAAACCTGGTTACAGCAAGATGAATATGTTAGTTTAAATGAGTCAACACCCCCGAGTCACACTAACTGTCAGAATGCTCGTAGCACGGGCCGAGGCGGAGGATTAGCAGCAATCTTCCATTCCAGCTTATTAATTAATCAAAAACCCAGACAGAGCTTTAATTCATTTGAAAGCTTGACTCTTAGTCTTGTCCATCCAAATTGGAAGTCCCAAAAACCAGTTTTATTTGTTATTGTCTATCGTCCACCTGGTCGTTACTGTGAGTTTCTCTGTGAATTTTCAGACCTTTTGTCTGACTTAGTGCTTAGCTCAGATAAGATAATTATAGTGGGCGATTTTAACATCCACACAGATGCTGAGAATGACAGCCTCAACACTGCATTTAATCTATTATTAGACTCTACTGGCTTTGCTCAAAAAGTAAATGAGTCCACCCACCACTTTAATCATATCTTAGATCTTGTTCTGACTTATGGTATGGAAATAGAAGACTTAACAGTATTCCCTGAAAACTCCCTTCTGTCTGATCATTTCTTAATAACATTTACATTTACTCTGATGGACTACCCAGCAGTGGGGAATAAGTTTCATTACACTAGAAGTCTTTCAGAAAGCGCTGTAACTAGGTTTAAGGATATGATTCCTTCTTTATGTTCTCTAATGCCATATACCAACACAGTGCAGAGTAGCTACCTAAACTCTGTAAGTGAGATAGAGTATCTCGTCAATAGTTTTACATCCTCATTAAAGACAACTTTGGATGCTGTAGCTCCTCTGAAAAAGAGAGCTTTAAATCAGAAGTGCCTGACTCCGTGGTATAACTCACAAACTCGTAGCTTAAAGCAGATAACCCGTAAGTTGGAGAGGAAATGGCGTCTCACTAATTTAGAAGATCTTCACTTAGCCTGGAAAAAGAGTCTGTTGCTCTATAAAAAAAGCCCTCCGTAAAGCTAGGACATCTTTCTACTCATCACTAATTGAAGAAAATAAGAACAACCCCAGGTTTCTTTTCAGCACTGTAGCCAGGCTGACAAAGAGTCAGAGCTCTATTGAGCTGAGTATTCCATTAACTTTAACTAGTAATGACTTCATGACTTTCTTTGCTAACAAAATTTTAACTATTAGAGAAAAAATTACTCATAACCATCCCAAAGACGTATCGTTGTCTTTGGCTGCTTTCAGTGATGCCGGTGTTTGGTTGGACTCTTTCTCTCCGATTGTTCTGTCTGAGTTATTTTCATTAGTTACTTCATCCAAACCATCAACATGTTTATTAGACCCCATTCCTACCAGGCTGCTTTATGTCTTACAGACATAAAGACATGGATGACCTCTAATTTCCTGCTTTTAAACTCAGGTAAAACTGAAGTTATTGTACTTGGCCCCACAAATCTTAGAAACATGGTGTCTAACCAGATCCTTACTCTGGATGGCATTACCCTGACCTCTAGTAATACTGTGAGAAATCTTGGAGTCATTTTCGATCAGGATATGTCATTCAAAGCGCATATTAAACAAATATGTAGGACTGCTTTTTTGCATTTACACAATATCTCTAAAATCAGAAAGGTCTTGTCTCAGAGTGATGCTGAAAAACTAATTCATGCATTTATTTCCTCTAGGCTGGACTATTGTAATTCATTATTATCAGGTTGTCCTAAAAGTTCCCTAAAAAGCCTTCAGTTAATTCAAAATGCTGCAACTAGAGTACTAACGGGGACTAGAAGGAGAGAGCATATCTCACCCATATTGGCCTCTCTTCATTGGCTTCCTGTTAATTCTAGAATAGAATTTAAAATTCTTCTTCTTACTTATAAGGTTTTGAATAATCAGGTCCCATCTTATCTTAGGGACCTCGTAGTACCATATCACCCCAATAGAGCGCTTCGCTCTCAGACTGCAGGCTTACTTGTAGTTCCTAGGGTTTGTAAGAGTAGAATGGGAGGCAGAGCCTTCAGCTTTCAGGCTCCTCTCCTGTGGAACCAGCTCCCAATTCAGATCAGGGAGACAGACACCCTCTCTACTTTTAAGATTAGGCTTAAAACTTTCCTTTTTGCTAAAGCTTATAGTTAGGGCTGGATCAGGTGACCCTGAACCATCCCTTAGTTATGCTGCTATAGACGTAGACTGCTGGGGGGTTCCCATGATGCACTGTTTCTTTCTCTTTTTGCTCTGTATGCACCACTCTGCATTTAATCATTAGTGATCGATCTCTGCTCCCCTCAACAGCATGTCTTTTTCCTGGTTCTCTCCCTCAGCCCCAACCAGTCCTAGCAGAAGACTGCCCCTCCTTGAGCCTGGTTCTGCTGGAGGTTTCTTCCTGTTAAAAGGGAGTTTTTCCTTCCCACTGTAGCCAAGTGCTTGCTCACAGGGGGTCGTTTTGACCGTTGGGGTTTTACATAATTATTGTATGGCCTTGCCTTACAATATAAAGCGCCTTGGGGCAACTGTTTGTTGTGATTTGGCGCTATATAAAAAATTGATTGATTGATTGATTGAAAACAAATATACAGGAAATGCTGTTAAAAAAGTAAAAAACAAAAAAACAAAAAACAATTTGTCCATATAAATATAAATACCAGACATACTGATCAATACTGGCTACTACTGTTCCTCTCATTCCTGCCCCCTGTCTTCCTGTTACTCCTCCCCCTGAGTGAGGAGTTGTACAGTCTGATGGCCTGAGGGACAAAGGAGTACCCAAGAACCTTCCAAAGAGACCTTCTACTAAAGACATCTAGTCATCTCCTTAGGTGACTGGTTAACATCTAAATCTCACAACCATACAGTAAGACAGGAAGCACCAGGAACTCAAAGACTTGAACTTTTGTTCTCCTAAGATATCGGTGTCACCAAACACCCTCTGTTCAGCAAACTCATGACTCCATACGGTCTTCCCAGGTGTCTCTCAGTCTCAAAGACTGAGGATGCAGAGACATGAATGTCACTGTTGCTCCACCTCACTGTCAGTAATCCCTGGGTCTAGAAAGTAGATTTTGTGCTTAAATTACTCAGAAGACCCCAAGTTTCTATTTGATTTTAGTGAACATATTTTCCAGAAAATTAAGAAAAATTAGTTTTACCTCTTCACTGTATTTCAGGAGATCTGCAGTTGCTTTCACACATATATTTTAATAGATAAACTTAAAAAAAAAAGGTTTACAGTTGAATTCATCGATTTCAAATTATGGTGCTCTAACAGAAAAGGATTGTTTTTTTTAAATTGGGGAATAATTTGACACTAGAATCAAGACTAAAGTGAATCATGCATCATTAATAAATGTTGTTGAGCTGATTTTTATTGATGCAACTGCATTCGCAACTCAAGACACGAATACAAGTTCGATGACCCACTTACCCAAATCCCCAGTCTCTTTCCAGCCCACACATACAAAGGGTCCAAGAACACAAGGTGCATTGAGTAAAGGGGAGGGAGGTGATGCAGGATGAGCAGGGGCCTCTGTAGTCTGGATTGATGGTGACTGGTGCCGAGAAGCGTTAGAAACCCGACCAAGTCTTGCGTCATAAAGCACCCCATGAGGGATGAATATCTGTGGGCCAAGCACAAGTTTTAATGCTCGGTCATGACTCACGATGACTGTCAGTAATGAGTTTTATTCACTTCCATCATTTGAGTGTCGATGGCGATCATGGGGCTATCTGAGAGCCGTGATTGACGGGGTGGAGTCGGAGGCGTGGGGTGGATGTGTGAGATAAAGAGGGACAGGAGGAAGCTGGAACCTGGCGCCGGTGCTGCTAAGTACACAACTACATGACAAAAACTTGCCACAGATCAGTTCAGAGTCATTCAGAGTAAACACATTTAAAGTAGTCATGAATGTTTTCAGAGTTAAAAAGGTCACCAGTAAATAGATATTAAATTTATACCTACTGTATTATCATCACTACGCGTTTTGTTTACGATGCAAAAAATTAAGCCCAATATTTTGTGCATTTTCCTACAAATTCCTCTGCAGATAGCAATAAAAACATAGACATTGTATATGTAGACGCCTCATGGACTGCCACTGCCTATTGGAGCTGATGTATCAGCGTGGCGGCCATCTTGGATTTGTCCCTATTGCGCCCCCAGTGGATTTATTTGTACTGCGGAAGGTGTATCCCCAACTACAATAATCCATAACTCCCCGAATTTTTACCCGATTCTTCCACGGGTTGGTTTGTTAGAAACAGCAGAAATTCAGTTACAATACAGGATACTGTCACATATTAAAAAGGCCGTGGCTATTCGCACGGCAGCCGTGTCCATAACTCTCATTTGGCTATTCGCACGGCAAGACTCGGGTGGCAAAACTTTGAACTACTTGTATAAACAAACATACTGCATTCAAGATGTCATAACTCTAATATTTTTCAATTTTGATGATTTTTTTTTATTCAGCCGTGTCCACATTTCACTATTCGCACGGCAAGACTCTGGTGGCAAAACTTTGAACTACTTGTATAAACAAACCTACTGCATTCAAGATGTCTTAACTCTAATATTTTTCGATTTTGATGATTTTTTTTATTTTTTATTATTCGGCCGAGTCTGTAACTCTCATTTCAGTATTTGCGCGGCAAGAATGTTGGCAAAAGGCCGACCCTATTCGAACGGGGGCCGCGTCCATAACTCTCATTTAATGCAGTATGTTTGTTTATACAAGTAGTTCCAAGTTTTACCACCAGAGTCTTGCCGTGTGAATATCCAAATGAGCGTTATGGACATGGTGGCGTGCGAATAGCCACTTCCTGTTAAAAATACGTGCTTTCATGCTGACCTTGTCTTATGCTCTTTAACAAAGACATATGGTATGGCATATAGATAAATGTATAAATTAATTAATTTTATAATTTAATAAAGAAACAAGTGTGGATTGTTCATTTGAATTTATTTCTCTCTCTCTCTCACACACACACACACACACACACACACACACACACACACACACACACACACACACACACACACACACACACACACACACACACACACACACACACAGGACATCACTCTGCTTCACTCACCAGGTTTTGTTACAAAGACGAACATTTTTTTCAAGACCAGGAAAAAGTTTCAGGTCATTCCAGGGTCTTAAACTACGTTGTTAGACTTGTAACTGGGGCTGGGGAGCTAAAAACCTATGAAAAAGAACTGTTTTGCACAGCTTCGTGCATGTGCTGGCACTCTGTAACTCCAGTGTAGTTAATTTTGTAATGTGGTGCAGCCTCACTTTGTGAAATACAGACACCACAAATGACTGAAGCATAAAATGATGGTTCTCATTTGTTGCGCTTATTAAAGTCTTTGCGTGCACCAACGAGCACTGTCTTCTTCTGCAGAGGTATTGGCAATGGGCTCGAGAATTAGCAACACCTAACGGCACCTACAGCTTATCCCGTGAAACAAAAGCACATAAGTGGATGAAAATGCACACAAATGCACTCTTCCTTTTGCCGCATTAACGAAGTTACGAGTTACGATACCAGTTGGATGGAAACACAAGTAATGACAGAAAGTACCAGTTCCTGCTGTAATATTGTTGCACATAAGTAACATTTGTTACAATGACATAGTATTACAAATGGCAAAATAACCAAAATTATTGTTCAGTCTTACTTATGAAAGGTAATCACATATGATCTGGTTATTGCAACCATAAGCAGCACAAAATACCGGCATATTTGCTCACTATCCATTGACTCCGGTTGACTCTGGGGCGAACCTATTGTGAAGAGACCCATACAATATGGCGGCGACGCTGGATTATGTTGCAGCAAGTCATGAGGTGTCTACATATATAATGTCTATGAATAAAAATTAGTGTCAATTAGCCCGTCATGACTTGAATCTCTACTCAATCCCAGAAATTATTTGCGCACAGTCAAAGCTATATGGCTCGAAATGTTGTACTTACTGTAGACTTCATCTGTTTCCTCGCACAGACAACTGATAAAATGAAACATTGCAAAGGTCTCAATGCTCATATTCTCTTTTCATATCTTTGTTAGAATTTGCTGACCTAACTCGAACTCTAGATTAGGTTTACATGGTTAACTCAACTGTTCTAGAATAATATGATCCCAATGACCAACTTGGGATATGTGCCAAAATCACTATCTGGGACAAAAAGCCCGAAAATGACCACACCCTTTTTCATACCAAGTGTTACTTCAAATACAGCTGTATTTCCTAAACTGCAGTGGCTACAGATTTTCCAAGGTACTCAAAATGTTCAGTATCATTTCTGCCTCTTTTTAACATCAAAAAAAGTTATTTCACTGATGGCATGAAGTAGAGTTGTACTTAGTATCACCTTGACCACAATATGACGCCACCATCGAACTTGCTGACTGACCCCAATCCCTGAGGCAGAAATGAGGTCTTACTTATATTTATGCACTTTCCAAATTTAGTTCAACTTAAATTGGCTTTTCTTGCCGTGATTTGCCATGCTTGCTTCTCACCATGGAGTGCATCTCAATAATGTGCACCAGCGGAACAAACCAAACAAATAATAGTTCCTACCTATTTTCAAAATAAAAGTCATACTGCCATGTAAAATATGCATAATGCAAAATAAAGTACATAAACCGAAATTATGGCAGTAAAATTCAGAATGATCAATACATGTTTAGGAGGGTCATAGAAGAGTGTAAAAATGTTTTTATTTTGATATTTTAATTAAAAAAAATGGCTAAAATAAGTGGGTCAACTTATTACCAAATGACTATTTGGCAAATATAATGAAATGTTATTTTCAGTCATACTGTTATCAATGGAATATTGATTTAAAATGAAAAATACAAAACAGAACTTGTTTCTTCATCAGACAGCAGTATCTAGAGATCTTAAATGTTTTAAAGATTATCAGGGAAATTTCCCAACAGCAAGTGGCGATTCTGGACTGTATGTAGGTCATTTGACCTAATGTTTTCTAGTGGAATTCTCTTAAAATATCAAAATTAGAAATTTTACACTCCTCTATGAGCCTCATAAACATGTACTGGTCATTCTGAACATATCGAGCACCTTAGAAAATCTGTAGCTGCTGCAGTTTAGAAAATACAGCTATATTTGAAGTAATACTCGGGACAAAAAAGGGCTCATTTCAGGCTGTTCATCCCAAATAGAGGTTTTTGCACATATCCCAAGTTGTTCATTGGGGTCATATTAGTCTAGAACAGTTGAGTTATCCTCTCCTACATGATGTGCATACATGTCTCCGCTCGGTCCTAGAATCTAGGACCTAGAGCCTACGTCCTAGACTACACCCCTGGACCATATCCACTCTAGGAAAAGGTCAGGTATGACTGCACACACCCTGATCAATGTCTTTTTGACACTGTCAAAAAGACATTTTTGTTGTTGTCTCTAATTCATGCATTTATTTCCTCTAGGCTGGACTATTGTAATTCATTATTATCAGGTTGTCCTAAAAGTTCCCTAAAAAGCCTTCAGTTAATTCAAAATGCTGCAGCTAGAGTACTGACGGGGACTAGAAGGAGAGAGCATATCTCACCCATATTGGCCTCTCTTCATTGGCTTCCTGTTAATTCTAGAATAGAATTTAAAATTCTTCTTCTTACTTATAAGGTTTTGAATAATCAGGTCCCATCTTATCTTAGGGACCTCGTATTACCATATCACCCTAATAGAGCGCTTCGCTCTCAGACTGCAGGCTTACTTGTAGTTCCTAGGGTTTGTAAGAGTAGAATGGGAGGCAGAGCCTTCAGCTTTCAGGCTCCTCTCCTGTGGAACCAGCTCCCAATTCAGATCAGGGAGACAGACACCCTCTCTACTTTTAAGATTAGGCTTAAAACTTTCCTTTTTGCTAAAGCTTATAGTTAGGGCTGGATCAGGTGACCCTGAACCATCCCTTAGTTATGCTGCTATAGACGTAGACTGCTGGGGGGTTCCCATGATGCACTGAGTGTTTCTTTCTTTTTGCTCTGTATGCACCACTCTGCATTTAATCATTAGTGATTGTTCTCTGCTCCCCTCCACAGCATGTCTTTTTCCTGGTTCTCTCCCTCAGCCCCAACCAGTCCCAGCAGAAGACTGCCCCTCCCTGAGCCTGGTTCTGCTGGAGGTTTCTTCCTGTTAAAAGGGAGTTTTTCCTTCCCACTGTAGCCAAGTGCTTGCTCACAGGGGGTCGTTTTGACCGTTGGGGTTTTTACATAATTATTGTATGGCCTTGCCTTACAATATAAAGCGCCTTGGGGCAACTGTTTGTTGTGATTTGGCGCTATATAAAAAAATTGATTGATTGATTGATTGACTGTCCCCTCTGGCAAGCTTAGAGTCATGAAGGCACGGACAGAAAGACTTAAAAACAGCTTCTTCCTCAGGGCTGTGAAAACGCTGCAGAAAGACTGAGCTGGACCTTTACGCCTTCACTCTGCACTTTATATTGAATGAACATTCTATGCTTTACATTCCAAATCACATTTTATTCTTATTACTTGACTTTTTATTCCTGCTGCTGTGAAAAGGACTGTAACTCAAGGAGAATTTCGTTGTTGAGCAACGTGCAATGACAATAAAGACTCTATCAATCTATCAATCAGAAGGAAGCGTCAAGAACAAAAATGAGTCCCACTCAAATGACCTGTATTCAAGCCCAAACAAGTTGATATCAACTCATTTTTGTTCCCAGTACCTTCAGGATATGAGCTCCTAAGAGCACACGGGGAAAGACAGGCAGCTTAAAGATGATAAGCAATATTGATTCCAATTATGGGATGAGTGTGGTTCGGGTCAAGGGGGACAGAGTCCTTACTCAGTCTGATTGTTAATAGGATCAATGAGCTTTAGAGGATGGAGAACGGACGGCTCCTCGTATCGGCTCTCAGGTAGTGATAAGGCCAGAGTGAAGACACAATCTGGGCAATATGCCGTCTCTTTATTTCTACCCTCTTCCTCTCTATTTGGCAAGAGACTTTCTGAATTTTAAGCTTACATTGAAACATGCTTGTATGTGTGTGTGTGTGTGGACACTGATGTGACTTATGATGATACATTGGTCTTATTTCTCACCCGCTGCAGGATATTGATTTGGAGGCGATGAGGGTAATCTGCTGGGCAGTTACATTAGGAAGACATGCACTTTGTCTCTTTGTTGAACTTTAGCAGTAAATCACACAGGGTGCAAATGCACTTAGAGGTAAACACTTGTGCACACAGAGACATAGGAGGTGTGACTTTAGATATTTCTACAAATCGGTGAGGACAACCTGTGGGACTTTAGGCTATCGAGGTAAAGATCTTACAGCAGCAGTCAATCATGCTGACCTTCTGACAGTTCATTCTAACTAGGCACTAGTACCTGTGGACATGAAGACAGACTGACATTTGACCACAATTACACTGACCTTCACCTAAATAACTCACCTCTGGCTGACCTTCTGTGACATACTTGGTCAAAATCGGGCTGAAAATCAAATTCCTTGACTTTGGCCTTTGCCGAAATGAATTTTTTAAGTGCAGTTTAGTTGACAACCTCTCCTGTGACTGACCTTTGAGAAATTAAGACCTCCGCTGGGCAATTCCAAAACCCACCTCCATATGTGTGCCATATTTGTACAAATAGGAGTGAACATTTTTAATTTTGACCTTTGACCCAATGAGCTTGACCGTGGTGATTGACACTTGGTAAACTTGATTTCACTTGGGCAGCTCCAGAGCACTCCTCCATATGTGTGTCAAAGTTTGGTGGACATCACACTGGAAAATACGATTAATCTAAGATTTCTGACATCCACCAAGGGCTGATGAAGATTTAAAATAAAAGATATGTGATTCACATCGTGACCTGGACTTTACCTGGATCCGGATTCCTGCATATTGATCCGGATCACCCCCAACATCCAACACAATCAGGGTCTTCCTTTGTACAATAGCCTCATGTGATCTAAATTTTGTCAAGATCCATCTAGCAGATTTGAGATGATCCTCAAAATGGAAAAAAATGTAAGAAATGATCCACAATCAGGATCTTGATCTGGATCACCTCCAAAATTCAATGGAGTCTTCCATGCCCTAATATCTATCTGTGGCTTCTGTGTAGGCTCTCAGTTGTCCAGGTGGTTTCCATAGTAGAGAAGCTTGAATCTTCAACTGGACTGGGTTGCTTGACGCGAGGACGTTTGGCTTCTAATCGCAGAAGCTTCCTCAGCTAAAATTCTTGCTCTGGTAGTTTGACTTTTGTCTTGACTCTTGTAGAGAAGAATTCAATTCTTCTCTACAAGAGCCTTCTCAATTAAATTACATTATCTTGCATGGATGTGTTTAATTTGAGTTTGGGCTACATATATGTATTAGATGGAAATCCTGCACATAACTGAATTGAGTTCATCCAATGAGTCATTTGTTTGAATGATACACTCAAAAACTGACTCATTGGATTGGATTCATCTAATAAATATATGTAGTCCCAACTCAGTTAAATTACATTATCTTGCATGGATGTGTTTTATTTGAGTTGGGGCTACATATCTTTATTAGATGGAAATCCTGCACATAACTGAATTGAGTTCATCCAATGAGTCAGTTGTTTTAGTGATACACTCAAACAACTGACTCATTGGATTGGATTCATCTAATAAATATATGTAGTCCCAACTAAATTAAATTATCTTGCAGGGATGTGTTTTATTTGAGTTGGGGCTACATATAATTATTAGATGAAAATCCTGCCCATGATTGAATTGAGTTCATCCAATGAGTCATTTCACTCCAAAAACTGACTCATAGGATTGGGTTCATCTAATAAATATATGTAGTCCCAACTAAATTAAATTAAGTAATCTTGCATGGATGTGTTTTATTTGAGTTGGGGCTACATATATTTATTACATGGAAATCCTGCTCATAACTGAACTGAGTTCATCCAATGAGTCAGTTGTTTGAGTTACTCTCAAAAACTGACTCATTGGATTGGATTCATCTAATAAATATATGTAGTCCCAACTAAATTAAATTATCTTGCATGGATGTGCTTTATTTGAGTTGGGGCTACATATATTTATTAGATGGAAATCCTGCACATAACTGAATTGAGTTCATCCAAAGAGCCACTTTTAAGTGTAATTAGTATGATCCTGTTCCGGTGGCACTGCACAGCTTTCCACATCCACCACTGACCCCAATATAGCTCCAAAGTTGCATTTTCTTTTATTAGAATGCCATAATAACTATGCATCAACTGAGCCAGCTAACCGACTCGCTACCTCCTGACGCCCACATCCAATCGGCTGCCTCGATATTTGAGAGCTGATTTGTCACAGTCAGCAGCGTCCCTTACATTCTGTCTCTCTCCAAAGTTATCGTCATCCTAAGTCTCAGAGGATGCTTTCATTCCCGCTTAGTACAGCAGTGGGACAGACTATGACAAGCACTCATAGGCATCTGTCCACCCACACGACCACTCGGCAGCAAAAAACGCGTGCAGTGCCGTTTACGAGCATTTAATTTTGCTCCTGTTCTTTTGATTCCTTGCACATATCCAGTGACGGTGTGGGCGAGCGCGCCGTTCCCCTCCGCTCTGGTCTAAATTAACCAATTATGGGTGTTTATGTTGCTTTAATGCATGTTAGCATCAGGATAGAAGCACCTAATCAATGAGGCCTTACATGCCGCGCCATGCACCTCTCTTCTCCTCTCTTCTCACATGTCCACCGTCGCATCACTCTTCCTCTTCTCCGTCCCCTTCATTTTCTCATCTTCACTTCTTCTTATCTGGTCAATTAGCAAGAGACAAGAATGAGGCATCAGTCCAACTGACCATGAAGAGAGCTTTAAACAGGCAAGTAGAAGCATTAGAAATCAGATAGACTCCAACTTAAAGCTACAGTGTGCAAGATTTATGGGCGTGTATGAGCAGAAATGGAATACAGCATTCATAACCATTTCTTCATTAGTGTTTAATTACCTGCAACAACAAATTGATGTGTTTTCATAAGCTTAAAATGAGCTATTCATTTTTACATGGGAGGGGCCCCTGCATGGAGGCCGCCATGTTGATACAGTAGCCCAAATGGGACATACTTAAATTGGATTTCACATTTTGCAGCATGGGCCAAAGACAGAAGGAAAAAAGATGAGGATCTAGCGTTTTCTCCCCGAGACACTGTCTACTGTTTTGTAGAGTGAGAAAACAAGCTCGACAAAACACATTTTGTGTGAAATGGAGGTTCATACATATTGCTTATTACAGGGGAAGGCAAGGGAGTACGAATCCCCACTGCAACTACTGCCACGGCATCACTAGATGAGTGGATCCTTGTCATTTGATTGGTGCTTTGTATGTCATGTGACATGGATTCTTCCTCCCATTTGTGTTGCGTTGCATTTAGCGTGCAAATATGGTTTCATTTAGCATGCAAATTTGGTTCCATGCATTTTGTACCACTGCAAACCCCGCCCATGCACACACTAGTGGGCGTGGCGTTTAACTAAACATGGCAGAGTTTGTTTTGCTGATGGATGATGATATGAACGAGGTAACTGACGGTGCTAATTCTTCTAACACACACACACACAAAACAAATTCACTCCGCTGTAGGTTGTCTGAAGGCATGAAGTGCTGTTAGGATGAAAACCTGGACAAATTTCTGACATGATTTTTCACTGGACTGAGGAAGTACACAAAGTCTTTTTTTGGGGGGGGGGGGGGGGGGGGGGAGTATCACGGACTACATCTGTTTTTCCAAGTTGACTGAGAACAATTCTGGACTCCGATTTAAAGTTAGTGTTGGACTGTTGATGTAAAAACACACCAAAATGTAAGTCCCTTTTCTGTTGTTTATGAATTAATATAATATCAAATGACAAGTATCTATTTTAGCCGTTATATAAAACAAATAATGAATGTTTTTACATTCTTTCAATGGAACGAATATTTAATTTGACTCTTGAATCTTTCACCTCATGAAATATTCGTACCATTGAACTCATAAACATTCATTATTTGTATACGAAAGCCTCGTTTCCACCGAGCGGTCCGGGTCAGTACAGCAAAGTACGGAACTCGTATTGTGAATTTCCACATTCAGATTTACCCACGGGTACCAAAATAACCGACCCGTACCGTACCACTTTTTGGCACCCTTCACTTGGGGCATCAAAAATAATGGAACTGTAACAAAAGGGAGGAGCTAACCCCCTGCTGTTCATTGATTGGCAACATTGAAATGCATCATCACCCTGCAACAGCTGCTGAAAATATATGCTTCATTTTAGATAGCCACACAACCAAGAATGTCAGCGAAAAGCAGCCAAGCTTGGTCAAACTAGGAGGCGCAGACTTTCCTGGCAATCATTGCGGAGGAGGAACAACATAACATCACGCTCATCTTCATGATGTGCATATTGGCATCTGCCTTACAAAGGGTATTGCTAGCGGAAACACAAGCCAAGGCATGCATAACCGTTCCGGACTGTACCATGTGCATCGCACATCGTGCAGCTCCCTTCCATTAGTTGTGTCTCAGAATGCACACAAGAATCCAGGTACAAGTTAAACGGTGTCATTGTGGAATGACACAGGGAAGGATTTTATCAAATAGAAGACATCACATTAGGCACACAGGAGGCTTCAGCCTAGATTTGATCTGTTTTGTTGTGCGAAATCCCTCTCTGTTTCGCTCCATCATGGATCTCTGTCACAGCTGATGCAACATAACAAAAGTTGCACAGTGTAGTTTCTCCAATCACAGCCACAGAACCCTATAACTGCTCCAGAGTGGTCATAGGTGTCTTGGTGGCTTCCTTCACTTATCTCATTCTTGCACATTATAATCTCCAGAAAAAAAAAAATACCATACAGTACCATCCTGCTTTTATTTCTTAATGATAGATTTAAAAAAAAGTCCAAGACATATTCACTGGCTTGGAAATGTTGATATGTCTATCCCTTGAATTTGTCCAAAGAAAACTGGCTGTAAAAGTGATTTGTATTAACAATAGTTCTTATATTGTTTGTCCAATTATTTATGACATGTGACAACTGAAGGATTTTGGATAAAAATGGCTGTCTAAATGATTTATACAGTGTTTGTTTTAAACCCCTTGAAATAAAAGTGAAAGTCAACACAACAAGCATTTTGAAGTACACTGTGGTTGTGGTGTGCAGAGACAAAAGTTACACCACTGTCCAAATACTTATGGAACCAAGTGTATATACTAGGCATATATATATATTAGCCTTGTACTTAATTTGTTTCAGAGAACAGAAATTTAACGGGATTTTACAGATGCCATTTTTCATTTGTACCCATTATTACCTCAAACACAAAAGGCCACAGATCCTCAAGCACTTTTCCAAAGTATGTTGTGAAGGAGAATATCATATTCCCTTGTGCCCACTGAGCCAGGACCAGGCTAACTTTGCAGTTCTGAAGCAGCACCACCAGCCACCACAGGCCTCGTAGCTGCCTCCTTCCAGAGCTGGTGGCAGAGATGAAGAAGGTTCAGTGGGATCTTGTGGCCCCCTGGGTATTTAGGGCCCACCCTGGTGGGTCCAAAGAGGAACAACAGGGCTGGAGGCCTGTTACCGACACACGCGATTATTTACCGGGCCTCGGTCTCTGTGGGAACCGGGCGGTGATGGATTCTGATGGAGCTGATGATCACTCTTCCAATGAGAATAATTAATATAACGAAGAGCTACTGAGCATGTGCAGCAGCGTTTGATGAATAGAGTGTGCACGCTGTCATTACTCACAGGTGACAGAGGGTGCGTGGGGGTAATGTGAAGAGAGAAGCAGGAAGGAGCAGAAAAAACAAGCTAGAATAGAGGAAAGTGAGAAGAAATCAACAGAACAGTGGATAACAGCAGAAAATTGGGACAATTAAAGGACAAATTCAGCTTTTTTCCAACCTGGGTTCTATTTTTAGGTGTTTCAAAGGTCACCTTTTCACTCAGGACAAGAATTAATTTAATCGGCATGTTATTTACCTTGAATTCAAACACTGCTAGCAAGTAGTAGCTAGCTGGCTAATTAATGCTATTGGATGTTGCAAAAAGAACTCAGAGTAAATGCTTCTTTTCACTACTGAAGAGACAAAAAAAAGTCTTGGCTGGATGTACAAACTGCTACACTGAGGAGCTAAACATATTTTCCTTCATAAATATAAATTAAGTTTTCAAAACAGTTAGCCTTATGGTGCATTCACTTGTACTTGGTGGTCATAATTTCCCACTTATATCACCTGTATATTTGTTTTTGTGGACTGTTTTGTAATTTGTGTCAGTAGCATGGCCCAAGCAGAGGAACACCCCTTTGAGTCTGGTCTGCTTGAGGTTTCTTCCTCTGAAGGAGTTTTTCTTACCAATGTCGCATGTGTACTTGCCCTGGGGATTGGTAAGGTTAGAACTTACTTGTGTGAAGCACCTTGAAGCAACTTTGTTGTGATTTGCCGCTATATAAATGAAATAAAAATTGAAATTGAATTGAGGAATTCGGAATTCCATCTTGTCAACTTGTTCGAGCACCATATTACCCAGAGTTCATAATCCAAGATGGCTGCTCTGTGAATTACCAGTAGTGAATGTTGTAGATTTTACTGTGTGTATGTGTTTTTTTAGTACTGCTGTCTTTTGTATCCAATTTAATAAATTGTGCATAGAGTACCGTCCTACTGCTGTCTGTGGATATGTTGCTAACGTATTTTTCTGAGTGAAATACTTCATAAAGTGTTGTTTATCAGCTGGTGCCACTAATATTTTACAACCTAGTAGATGTTGCTAACAATGACTGGCCACACTACACTACAAACTAAACAGTAAATTAAAACACTAATGGAAGTTCTCCGCCATCTGTCCTCTTCCATGAGATCTCTTTGGTTGGCCGCATATTTTTGTAGCATTCTATACTTCAAAATCATACAACTTATTTTCCAATGTGCAGTGTTGTGTTGAAACTTAAACACGTTTACAGCAGGTGTGACATTATTCCCCAATTGTGACTTCTGACTTCCAAGGCAATTGCAGTGTGCCGTTACCTTAACTTTGCCATTCTACTCTGTTGTGGCAAATAAATAGAATGCTGAGGCAGGGATCTTTCTGGAGGACCCAGCACCTTCTCCTCAGTCAACTTGTTATTCCTCTGTGGGCAATTGCTATAGAAGAGGATGGCTAGGCTAAGGTAAGGCCAACTGTATAATCTGTATAATATAATTTGATGAGGTAAACATGTTCATGTTTAGCTCTGCACTAGAGTGGTCCATGCAACCAGACACTTACAATGACATCTGTTCAGTGATAACAAGAAGCGTTTTGAGTTTTTTTTCCTCCATCCAATAACATTAATTAACTGATCAGCTTCTGATGGTTAACACTCTGTTTGTGTTCAAAATAAATAACGTGCCAATTAAATTAAATTTGTCGTAAGTGAAAAAATGACCGTCAGAACATCTAAAAATAGAGATGTAATTTCCCAGAATTCTCCTGTAAAACCAACACTGAAAAGGAAAGTAAATAACAGCGCAAAAAAAAAAAAAAACCTCTGAGGTAGACTCCAGGGTCAGGCCTCCTCAAATGTTTACTCATGTTGTTGTGATGCAACCTTTTAATAAGCAGGTTGCAAGGCCATTTTTCACAACAGTTTGCTGCACCCTGTAGATATTCTAATGAGGACTTCATCCTTATAATTAGCCACTGTGGCGAGCCTCGGTGTCGATATGACATGCTATGTGCTGACCTGCTGTCTGCAATAGAATAATCGTCACTAACGAACCTAAGCAGAGTCAGTGACTCAGGATGGGGGAATGTTGTCTGGAAAACAGGAAGAAGACTTGTGTGGGTGTTGTGCCGCTGTGCAGACACTGTGGGTGTGGATACGGGTGACACTAAATAGCCTGAGTATTATTGGTGGGTTCATGCAAAAGTTATCAAGGCCACATTATTATAAAGGGAGACAGTGGCTTGTTACGCGTCGCTGCTTAAGCTATTATACCTGCTAGATTCTTGCCACTAATTTAGCCACATGCCACTTAACATGTGTTTGATATGAATCACAGGGTTCTCAAAAGAGCCCCCCCCACCCCTCTCCCTTCATGTGCAATGACCCCACTGCTTAGTTCCTTAAAGAGTGACTCGTTAAACAGCCAAAAGGATGCACCAGCAGTTATAATGGGGAAATAATGAACCCCATCGTCTCAGGTATTCATCACAGCAGCAACCCATAGAAAGGAGGTCGTTTATACTCTAAATGATAGCGCGTGCAAAGTGGATGGAGGGACTTACTAGGTGGTTAATTAACTTCAAACTCCGTGAATATAAGAGCAGAAATTTTCCAAGTAAATGCAAAGATGGATCAAAAATTGATGAATACTGCCTTAGAATTTTTTTTTAAATAGATTATCTGTGGATCTGCAGTGAAGGAGTTGGACTGCAGAGTCAATGTTTGGTGGCTCATCCTTGAATGAGGCATTTCTTCTGGATTGTCTCAGGTACCAACCATGGACAGGTGTCACAAACTGAGTGGTACAGAACCCAAAAATATGTGTAATCTCTGTTTCTGTGGGCCACATTGACTTGGAAAGACGTCTACCGTGTCAACGTAAAGGTTTTGAAGCCACCTGTAACCTTTCAAGGCCCTATGGCCCTATGGAAAATTGTTCCAGATTTTAACAGCAGTGTGAAGGAAAATTCTCATTCACTCATCGTCAACCGCTTAGTCCTATTAAGGGTCTCCCAGCAGTCATAGGGTGTGAAGCAGGATACACCCTGGACAGGATGCCAGTCTGTCTCAGGGCCACATAGACAAACAAATACAGTCACACCTGCACACACACCTACAGACAATTTAAAGTGTCCAGTCCACCTAGCCTGTGTGTCTTTGAATGTGGGAGGAAGCTGGAGCACCTGGAAAGAACCCACGCAAACACGGGGAGAACATGCAAACTTCACACAGAAAAGCCACAGATGGGAATCGAACCCATGACCTTTGCTCTATGAGGCAACAGTGCTAATCAATAAGCCCAAGGAAAATTCTGTTCAGGGTATAAGAGTTAGCTTTTGGCATGGAGCAGCCACGAGCTAGAATGGAAGTGTTGGACCATGGAGCACCCCATCTGCTGTACTGTGGAGGTAGCATCGCTTTAAACTCTGGACAACTGCTAAACAAGCATTTTGAACACTAGCTACATCAACCTGTTTTCTATGATGCAGGGTATAGACAGCTAATTCCCCAACTGATGTGGCTTTGCCAACCCTAATGAATTTTAGTGCTTATCTTGGCATGGAATCCAACTGATTGAGATGAATCTGTGAAGCATTCACCCAGGTAAAGCAAGCATATGACATTTGACCATGCAAAGAGTGACTGTTGGCTAGCTTTTGCAGAGCTCGCAGCCTTTGTCCAGCTTTGTTGGAGATGGTAGATATCTGCCTAGCCCAAACTGTACCAGTTACAAAGAACCATGGTACTGCATTAATCAACTACGTGATTATGGTGATGCGGTGCGTTATTTTCAACAAGCAATTGGACAAGGCGAAAGGGAATTCCATGAATCACCTTGCAGTAGCAGATAGCTGACTACTTTGGGGCAGTGAAGGTGGATGTTGGTATGCCTGGGTGGTTGCCAGTCTTGGCCCAGGGCAGTTCTGTAGGATGGTGGATGGTCCTGTTCTTGTATGTAAAGCAGGTAGCTCAGTGGATAAGGAGCTGGCCTGCCATTAGGTAGACCTGGGTTAGAATACTGCTCATGTTTCCTGTCTGTGACCTTGGACAAGATATTTCATCTGCACTGTCACAGTCCACCCAGCTGTAAATGGGTCCCGGCTTTTGCTGGAGAAGTAACCTGCTTCGGACTACACTATATTGTTCCAATCCCAGTGGAAGAGGTATTGGATTGCCAATATGTAGACTAGAGTTCAATTCCAGATGTGTGGTTCAAGATACCCATTTCTGTCCGTGGACATGACAGTTCCTCAGCATGTTAGCCCAACTGTAATCGATACCAACCTTGTCTGGGGAAGTAACCTGCATCAGACAGGCCTCTTGCCCAAGGGGAATGGTAGATTCTCATCAACTTCATGCTGGGGTATCCGGTGATAAAGACCAATCTGATGGCCCTTAGGGCTTGTATAAGACTTAATGCTTCACCTTAATAACTGCTTTAGCTTGGGTCTACTCAGGTTTGACTGGAAAAAGGAACTGCTGCTGTGTCAGGTCCATATTCTTAGACATTTGTTGTTTGTATCCCACAATGCTAACTCATGCCAAAACTTCAAACAGTGAATTCTTGCTGATACATCAGACGGGTGTGTGCAACTGTGGAGGGACGCAGTACTGTGTGGTCTCTGGTGTCCCGCCACTGGCTGCCCAACTGAGAGGGCAAGCCCCTCCGCCTCAGACCGGCTGGCTTTAGACAGCGTCGTCCTTTTGGTCGCTTGCGTCCCCCTTCAGACGTCATCGCAGGCTGGTTACACCACGACGCTTTTACAGTCTACTTTCATGTGTCTTTTAATGAGGAAACCGCCAGCTCAGCAGCCTGCTATAAAACACAGGCAAATTAAAACACCCAAATATGAATCAGTGAAGCTGCCTTCAGCGAGCCAGGTCAGAGGCGCAACTGGTCTTTGTGAAACCTCAAGAAGAAAGGCTGTTTGATGTCTGCAAAGGTAGTGGGAGCTAAAGAATAGCCAAAACACAAGATTTTCTGAATCAGATTTCTAAAGACACTAAACCTACAAACTGTCAGCTCTTTTACAATCAGATGAATACAGTTTTCACAGCACACAAGTGAGGCAAGTGCCTACTTCCCAAAGAACAATAACAGAGTGAGTCGCAAACCCACGACACAACTCCTGCCACCATGGGCTCACCACAGTCTGCTACAACTCTGGCTGCCACTTCGACGACAGCGGCTCCATAAAATGTCGCAAAAAACACACCAGCCCTCAGAAATAAATGTGAAATAAAACAAAACCACGTTTATTTTTTTCCCCTCTCGTTTCATTGTAATGATGGAAATAAGGGCATCATTCTGACATTAGTGCTGCAATTTCTCCTTGACTGATGCTTGATCTTATGTGTGCTGCTGAAAAGCTTTAAAGAAACAATGAAATAACAGCACCCGTTAGGCCACGGTGCCTGAAGCTCAGGCTGGTCTGCAGAGAGCACACGTCAAAGATGTCAGAGGTGATAACTGACAGGAATACATAGGGTAAACAAAAACAAACAAACAAAAAAAAACAACCAGAACCCATAAAAATGTAATAAATTGTACAGAGGACTTAAACTTCAGTCTGTGTACGATCATTCCCCAAAGTTTCAACAATCTTGGTCGCTTTTCATAAAAGGCATGTTCTTTCAAAATTATGCTCCAAATGGTTTGATTTGTTGGCGAAACAGGCCTCCAGGCAAAATGTCTTTACCTTGATTGACCAAGACATGTTGGGAAAGAGGACTCGCATTCCCCAACATGTCTTAGTCATTTCATGACAGTTTATCTAGACAGAGAATTATACCGTCACAAAAGCTTTAGCTAGCTAATGTTAGCTCGTTATACTACTCAAACTAGACTGTTTTTTTTTTTAATAGGAAGTGGATGTAATGGTTAGGATTAGTGTTTGTGCTTAACGTAGTTTAGGAATTTACATATCAATAGCCAATACAAGTATGTAGCCTCATGATCACATGACTTATATTGACCAATGAGAGAGATGCTACATACAAATAGAATTTCAGTACACGAATATGGCTATGTAAGGATAGCCACTGCCTTTTTTTTATATTTTGTGGGTCATCTTTTCAGTCAGAACAAAAAATGAATAGGTGCTGTCATCAGCTATGTAATGTTCAAAGTGGCTATTGACATGGTCCTGTATTCCACCATGTTGTACGGGATCCAGTAACCACCCGCCGTGATCATAGGGTATCTAATAAAAGAACCCCCCTGTGATTACTGTGAGATAAAGAGGGACATCATGGCATTGAAGCCGTGCAGCAGGCAACTGACAAATTTCAAGATCAAAACATAGGGTTAGGGTTGTGCACTAACACTGATGCTGGGTAGTTTAAATAATAGCAATATGTGGTTTGCGGTTTGCCTATGGAATGTTGTGGCCTAAAAACTGAGTAAACCACTTGTTGCCTCTTAACATTGTCATGAATTGAATTAACATTCAAAATGTTATTAGAAGTGTCTGGTAGCATGGAGAGGGTCCCTACGGAGGTAAACATGCATGTTTACATCCCTAAATGTAATTAGTTAGCTGCTTAGCTTAGCTTCTAGGGGTGCCTCAAATTGTATAACAAGATACCTCTATTCATGAATACAGTAAATATTTTGTAATATCTACTACTGCTAAGAAGTAGAATATATAAATGCTTTAACCCCCCCCCCAAGTTATTGTTTTTACTCCCTGCATCCAGCCTTTTTTTGGGACAGATCCCCTGTAATTTTAACCATGATTTCACCTTTTAAGTAGTGAGCACGTGCCATCAGAGGGCTGGATCGTATCCCTGCAAACCCTGGGCACACTTTCGGCAAGTTGCAGGTCCATTACAGGGCTACAAAGATATACATTCAGAAGATATACATTCAGGGTCAACCCTCACATACCAAATTTGGTAGAAATCAACAAAAGGACCTGGGACAAGCAGGCCAACAGACAAGCAGGCAGATGTGACCTTAACTCCAGTGACTGACCTTTGGCAAATTTTCCTTGTTGGGCAATTGCAGAACACCCTCTCATATGTGTGCCAAATTCAATACAAATCAGAGTGAAAAACTTCAATTTTGACGATTGACCACAATGACCTTTATCCTAATGACTGACCTTTAATAAATTTGATGTTGCTTGGGTGAATCCCGAACCTGCCTACATGGATGTGCCAAGTGTGATGGAAAGTGACCCAAGCACCTCAGAGTAGTAGAACAACCAAAGGTCTCCCAAATTATATTTTACATACACACAAAAAAGCTTCATTGTATAAAAAAATTCCAAAATTACGGTGTTCAACACCAATCTTTACATCATGAGCTCGCAAAATTATAGCCCTAACAGGTCAGCCGTTAGCAAAAAGAAGTTTATTCAAGTGTACTATGAGTATACTTATTTTTTACAAAAATTGAAGAAGTATACTTGAAGGTGACATTTTATAAACTATATTTTATATACGTAAGAATAGTATAGTGAAGTATACTTGGCTTATACTGAAAAGTATAAACAAAGTCTAAGTACATTAATACTAAGACTTACACCTATACTTTAATACTAAAACTTATACTTTAGTATACTTTTTACATCTTTCTGCCACAAAGTACTAACACTTATTATGCACTTGGAGCAAGATCTACTAAGTCAAGCCATTGAATCAAGCAACTGAAAAGAAGTCATAAAAGTACAGTTTTTTTTTTCTATGTAGTTATTTATTTTTGGTTCTAAAGGTTCGCACTTTTACCATTTTTGACAAGGAAGGACTTTAGTTCTCAGTTGAAGATGCTATGTTTACATTTTTACAAATAAGGACTTGATCTTGGAGAGACCATTATGTTTACATTTTACATGCACTTTTCCTTTAATTTTCTCCACAAAGGAAGAACTTGATTTCATAGGTCTTTGTTTTTGAAATTTTTGAAAATATATCAAACTTGTTTTCAACATTGTGTCTTGTGATTTTTTAAATGCATCACACTCTTGTGTACATACAGTATGAGTAAACCTTAAGAATACTTTAAGGAGTATATTTTCAGTATATAAATAGTAAGCTACAAGTAATATGCCAAGCAAAATTACAGTATAAAAAGTAAAATAGTGAAATAACCAATGTGTATAACAGTATACTTTAAGTATACAATAATAAGCTAAAAATACGGACTCAAACTATACAACTAGTACAATGGCAGTATATCGATAAGTGCACTTGTGGTATACTTTAAGCATAGGAGAGGGATATATCAAGTACATTGATAGTATATAGATGAGTGTACTTGTTGTATACTTTAAAGTGTACTTTTGCAAACTTAAAACAAACTTTAAAATATACTTTTATAAGCTTGAAATGTTCTAATTTAGTCCAATAAAGTATTACATTTGTGTACTTTCTAGTATACTAACAGTACACGGTCTGTAGTATACTTGCTATACTTATACTGAAGGATACTTAGTAAAATGAACTTTAAGTATACTACTTTTTGCTAAGGGAGTTTACACAGCTATTTTAAAAATGTTCTGCTTATATAAAATCCCTCCCCAAAAAATGTCTCCTATCTCCCCTTGAAGATGCCAGACTGGAATTATTTTCCTCCATGCACATCTACACATTGGCTGTTGCCATTTTGTGAAGTTGCATTTTAAATCCATTAACTGGTCCAAGAGCTGTGCACAGAAAGTCAGCAAATTTACATCAATTAAACCCCAATAGTCTTAATTATCAACTGTTGCTTCCTCAGGCAGTTTTATTTTGAAAAATTTTAAAATACAATTTCATTTTTTGTGTCCATCTTGGTTTATCTAAAGAAAACAGTCTCACTCACTCATTCACTCATCTTCAACCGCTTACTCCAATTAAGGGTCACGGTGGGGCTGGAGCCTATCCCAGCATTCATGGAGCGTGAGGCGGGGTACACCCTGGACAGGATGCCAGTCCGTCGCAAACAAACAAATCAAAATCAAATCAATTTTATTTATATAGCGCCAAATCACAACAAACAGTTGCCCCAAGGCGCTTTATATTGTAAGGCAAAAGCCATACAATAATTACAGAAAAACCCCAACGGTCAAAACGACCCCCTATGAGCAAGCACTTGGCGACAGTGGGAAGGAAAAACTCCCTTTTAACAGGAAGAAACCTCCAGCAGAACCAGGCTCAGGGAGGGGCAGTCTTCTGCTGGGACTGGTTGGGGCTGAGGGGAGAGAATCAGGAAAAAGACATGCTGTGGAAGAGAGCAGAGATCAATCACTAATGATTAAATGCAGAGTGGTGCATACAGAGCAAAAAGAGAAAGAAACACTCAGTGCATCATGGGAACCCCCCAGCAGTCTAAGTCTATAGCAGCATAACTAAGGGATGGTTCAGGGTCACCTGATCCAGCCCTAACTATAAGCTTTTTCAAAAAGGAAAGTTTTAAGCTGAATCTTAAAAGTAGAGAGGGTGTCTGTCTCCCTGATCTGAATTGGGAGCTGGTTCCACAGGAGAGGAGCCTGAAAGCTGGAGGCTCTGCCTCCCATTCTACTCTTACAAACCCTAGGAACTACAAGTAAGCCTGCAGTCTGAGAGCGAAGTGCTCTATTGGGGTGATATGGTACTACGAGGTCCCTAAGATAAGATGGGACCTGATTATTCAAAACCTTATAAGTAAGAAGAAGAATTTTAAATTCTATTCTGGAATTAACAGGGAGCCAATGAAGAGAAGCCAATATGGGTGAAATATGCTCTCTCCTTCTAGTCCTTGTCAGTACTCTAGCTGCAGCATTTTGAATTAACTGAAGGCTTTTCAGGGAACTTTTAGGACAACCTGATAATGAATTACAATAGTCCAACCTAGAAGAAGCTTTTCAGCATCACTCTGAGACAAGAATTTTCTCATTTTAGAGATATTACGCAAATGCAAAAAAGCAGTCCTACATATTTGCTTAATATGCACATTGAAGGACATATCCTGATCAAAAATGACTCCAAGATTTCTCACAGTATTACTAGAGGTCAGGGTAATGCCATCCAGAGTAAGGATCTGGTTAGACACCATGTTTCTAAGATTTGTGGGGCCAAGTACAATAACTTCTACTTTTAAGATTAGGCTTAAAACTTTCCTTTTTGCTAAAGCTTATAGTTAGGGCTGGATCAGGTGACCCTGAACCATCCCTTAGTTATGCTGCTATAGACTTAGACTGCTGGGGGGTTCCCATGATGCACTGTTTTCTTTCTCTTTTTGCTCTGTATGCACCACTCTGCATTTAATCATTAGTGATCTATCTCTGCTCCCCTCCACAGCATGTCTTTTTCCTGGTTCTCTCCCTCAGCCCCAACCAGTCCCAGCAGAAGACTGCCCCTCCCTGAGCCTGGTTCTGCTGGAGGTTTCTTCCTGTTAAAAGGGAGTTTTTCCTTCCCACTGTAGCCAAGTGCTTGCTCACAGGGGGTCGTTTTGACCGTTGTGGTTTTACATAATTATTGTATGGCCTTGCCTTACAATATAAAGCGCCTTGGGGCAACTGTTTGTTGTGATTTGGCGCTATATAAAAAAATTGATTAAAATTGATTGAATTGAACTTCAGTTTTATCTGAATTTAAAAGCAGGAAATTAGAGGTCATCCATGTCTTTATGTCTGTAAGACAATCCTGCAGTTTAACTAATTGGTGTGTGTCCTCTGGCTTCATGGATAGATAAAGCTGGGTATCATCATATTCAATCAATCAATCAATCGTATTTCATTGGACGTGCTGACGAAACTTGTGGCGTCTACAAAAAGCACAACCTGTTTATTTGATCCCATACCAACAAAATTGTTTAAGGATCTGTGGCCCACTCTTGGGCCGACTGTGCTGGAAATTATTAATCTGTCATTAACCTCTGGATCTGTTCTGAAATGTTTTAAATCAGCAGTGATTAAACCATTACTTAAGAAATCTAATCTTGATCCTAGTGTATTGAAAAAATACAGGCCAATATCAAATCTATCATTCTGTTCCAAAATTTTAGAAAAGGTGGTTTCACGGCAGCTCATAGACCAACTTACTGAGAATGATCTTTTTGAGCCACTGCAGTCTGCCTTCAGGAAATATCACTCCACAGAGACAGCGCTCACTAAAGTTGTGAATGATCTTCTGCGAGCAATGGACTCAGACACCACTACGGTTTTGGTGTTGTTAGATCTCAGTGCTGCTACCATGGATCATCATATTTTGCTCAATAGGTTGGAGAATTTTTTTGGGATTACTGGAAGTGCCCTTGCCTGGTTGGACGTCATATCTGTCCAGTCGTTCTCAATGTGTCTTGTATAATGGCACTACCTCTGACCTTGATGACATGAGATTTAAGGTTCCACAGGGATCTGTTTTAGGCCCCTTTCTTTTCTCCCTGTACGTGGCACCCCTTGGGCGTATACTGCAGAGTTTTGGGATTGCCTTTCATTGTTATGCTGATGATACTCAGTTGTACATGCCGATAACGGCGGGAAATCTCACTCCCATAAAATCCCTGGAGGACTGTCTTCTATCAGTGAGAAGTTGGATGTCTTGTAACTTCCTACTTTTAAACTTTGATAAGACTGAAATGATGGTTCTTGGTCTAGCGAGACATCGGCATCAGTTTGACCAGCTGGCGCTCAGCCTGGGTTCCTGTGTCGGACAAAATGAGGAACCTTGGGGTAATTTTTGATCCCATGTTGTCTTTTGACCTCCACATCAGGGATGTTACTAGGACTGCTTTTTTCCATCTGAGAAATATAGCAAGGATCCGCCCCATCCTGTCCATGGCTGATGCTGAGACCCTGATTCATGCTTTTGTTTCATCTAGATTATTGTAATGTTCTATTTTCAGGGTTACCACAGTCCAGCATTAGGGGTCTTCAGCTGGTTCAGAACGCTGCCGCCAGACTTTTGACACATAGCAGAAGGTCTGAACATATCACACCCATTTTGGCATCTTTGCACTGGCTCCTTGTCTCTGTGAGAGCAGATTTTAAGGTTTTGTCATTGACTTATAAGGTTGTTCATGGACTGGCGCCATCTTATCTGGCTGATCTGGTGGAACTTTACGTGCTGGCCCGGGCTTTGTGGTCGCAGGATGCGGGACTTCTCTGTGTTCTCAGGGTGAAGAAGTCAGCAAGTCAAAGAGCCTTTTCGTATTGTGCACCCACCCTGTGGAACAGTCTTCCTGCGACCATGAGACAGTCGGAGTCCGTGAACATTTTTAAGTCAAGACTCAAAACCTATTTTATTCTCTTTCTTATGGATAGTTTTTATTTTTATTTGTTTTATTCTTTTACTTCTGTTTTTATTTATGTATTGAATTTTTATTCATTTTATTCAATTTATGTTGACTGTTTTATGTAAGGCGCCTTGAGACGGCTTTTGCTGTGATTTGGTGCATTATAAGTTAATTAAATTAAATCATCTGCGTAACAATGAAATTTAAGCATGCTTAAACACATTCACACCGCACGCACACCTACGGATAATTTTAAAGTTTTCCAATACAATCGTAACCTGCATATCTTGGGATGTGTGAGGAAGCCGGAGCACCTGGAGGGAACCCACTCAAACACAGGGAGAACATGCAAAGGCCACAGGTGGGAATCAATCCCATGACCTTCTTGCTGTGAGGTAATAGTGCTAACCACTAAGCCACAGTACTGCCCAGAAAACAGTGTGTCAGGGTTATTTTCAAGTGTCTAAGAAAAAAGTATGCAAAAGCCAAAACATTCACAGACTGTAGACAACATGCACGAGATTAAATATGGAAATATTAAGCAGATCTGAAGTCAACTGTCATGACATACAGTAGTGTTCAGAATAATAGTAGTGCTATGTGACTAAAAAGATTAATCCCGGTTTTGAGTATATTTCTTATTGTTACATGGGAAACAAGGTACCAGTAGATTCTCACAAATCCAACAAGACCAAGCATTCATGATATGCACTCTTAAGGCTATGAAATTGGGCTATTAGTAAAAAAAAAAAGTAGGAAAAGGGGGTGTCACAATAATAGTAGTGTGGCATTCAGTCAGTGAGTTTGTCAATTTTGTGGAACAAATAGGTGTGAATCAGGTGTCCCCTATTTAAGGATGAAGCCAGCACCTGTTGAACATGCTTTTCTCTTTGAAAGCCTGAGGAAAATGGGACGTTTCAAGACATTGTTCCGAAGAACAGCGTGTTTGATTAAAAGTTGATTGGAGAGGGGAAAACCTATACGCAGGTGCAAAAAATTATAGGCTGTTCATCTACAATGATCTCCAATGCTTTAAAATGGACAAAAAAAACAGAGACATGTGGAAGAAAACAACCATCAAAATGAATAGAAGAATAACCAGAATGGCAAAGGCTCACCCACTGATCAGCTCCAGGATGATCAAAGACAGTCTGGAGTTAGCTGTAAGTGCTGTGACAGAAGACGCCTGTGTGAAGCCAATTTATTTGCAAGAATCCCCCGCAAAGTCCCTGTTAAATAAAAGACGTGCAGAAGAGGTTACAATTTGCCAAAGAACACATCAACTGGCCTAAAGAGAAATGGAGGAATATTTTGTGGACTGATGAGAGTAAAATTTTTCTTTTTGGGTACAAGGGCCACAGACAGTTTGTGAGACGACCCCCAAACTCTGAATTCAAGCCACAGTTCACAGTGAAGACAGTGAAGCATTGGTGGTGCAAGCATCATGATATGGGCATGTTTCTCCTACTATGGTGTTGGGCCTATATATCTGCATATCATGATGCTTGGTCTTGTTGGATTTGTGAGAATCTACTGGTACCTTGTTTCCCATGTAACAATAAGAAATATACTCAAAACCTGGATTAATCTTTTTAGTCACATAGCACTACTATTATTCTGAACACTACTGTACAACATGGAGCTAATTTTCCAGTTTGATTTCATGGGTGTCATATAGATGTTCGTCTCTCTTTTTGTTAAACATGCAACTGGTTTAATAAGGTGATTACAGATTGGCAGACTTTCTATTTAATCAGTCATTAACAAATGTTAGCTTTCCTTTCCTGTGCTGGTGACGTTAATTATTTGAACTCTCAGAGAAACCCACACTTATGAGTTTGACTTTGCATGACGGGTCACATTTTAAATTTTGTTTTATTTTAAAGAAAGGCTCTGTTTTACAAAGTTTACGAAGAGAAACTGCAGACACAATTAAGGATTTTAATGATAAAAAAGAAAAAAGGTATTAAATTCCTCTGAACTACAGAATTTGAAATACTGTGCATACACACACACACACACACACACTCTTCCTCAAACCAAGGACGAATCTTGATACTCTGAAATATTTTAATCGACTCAAAGGGGTCAACAGAATGTGCCAGGCAGTAAGAACATTTGTGGAATATGTAGGCTAACATTTTCAAAAAATATTATTTTGGTCACAATACTAGAGTGGTTTGACAAAGAGAGTTACACAACAACGCATAGTGGTAAGTTTAAAATCGATTCAATACCAGCATCTTGAAATGATCCAGCACATCTCACACAATGAAAACAAACAAAACCATTTCACAGCATTTGTAAAGGCAGAACTGGTCTATCCAGTACAGTAATGTAAATGTACTATGAAAGAGAAACTAAAAATAGTGTACCTGGAGGTAAGAAAAACATACCAGTGTACTCCATTAACTCAACAAACGCATGGAGCGTGACGGAATGACTCCAGTGACATCTTAAGTTTGGTCAAATGCTTTGACATTGGATTGGCAAGCTTGGTGCTATTTTAGCTGTTAATTACAACATAACGAAATTGAAAGCAAAAGTCGTGATTACAGTCTTGTACTAATCGTACATGGACCGTATTTCCGTATCACTTCTACATCAGTGAGCAGACACTCAAAGTGCTTACAAAGATGTAACAAATACAAGTGATTTTGCCATCTCATGCCTCTTTGTTTCATTGGCAGTGGTACCTCTTTCTACTTAATACTGACAGGTAACCTTTTACTTGGTAACTTGTAACTTAACTCACACCTGGCTGTGAAACAGCTGAGACTGTCAACTATCAACTGTCCAGTTAGATTTTAGTCCAGAGAAAATAAGAAGCCCTACATTAACTGCTACACCTTTCACTCGATTAGGATGTAAACACCCTCAAATTAAAGGTGAGAGGCTCCACTTTGACCTTGCATTTATCATTTGTCTTCTAGTCCAATATTCTGTAACAGACAAAAAACAATAACAAAAAACAAACGTGAACACTGTCCAAGTACTTATAGCTTTAACCGTATGCAACAATTACACTAGAGACCCATCAAAAACACACTGTTGTAACAAGACCGTTACATGAAAGGTGTGTGGCTGATTTTAATGACCCTACACTGGGACAAAAGGAAAACCACAAAAACACAACAAACACTGTAAACTTGCATTTGCTGTCAGTGCTTGCGCAAGAAAGAAATTCACTAAAAAGATGAGGTGACGTCTCTAGATGCTGATCTATGATCACTTGTAGAGTGTGGAAACAGAAATTCAAAATATGTTGGTGGTGATCCAATAAAAGAACATCAACACACGGGATGTTAATTGGTTGGCAGCTCTGTCTCCAAGGACAGCTTGTTTCTCCTGAGAAAAGTGGGATAAGGGGCATGGGGGCTGTACTTTAGGTGTGCATATATGGGTGTGGGTGGGGGATCACAGTTACTAGTGCTCCCCCTCCTTTCACTGCCCTTCCTCCTCACGTAGAAACTGGAAGACGGATGAGAAGTCCTTGTTAGCGTAGCCACGGGAACACATGACTCTGTAGATCTGGTGGGCCAGGGAACCCAGGGGGATGGGTGTCTTCGTGTTGGTAGCAGTGTTTTGGGCCAAACCAAGATCCTAGGAATAGAAAAGCAGGTGTTATGTAGAATACCAATTGCATATTTTATTCCAAGTAGAAATGGCTATAGTGACATACATGCATGTCCTAATCTATCTGGTTTCTTGTATATTGTCATGTTTGCTACATGGATGGTGTTAACAATACATGGTCTAATGTATACAGAACACAGACTGAGCTATACACAGAGGAGACAAAAAAGGAACAACAATAAAACGGTGTGAAACATCACAGATGGACTGGTGAAAAGGAGAGGAGCAGTGAACCATTGAGTCAGAAGGAGGGTGAAACACGATAAAATACAAAATGAGGCTTGAGAGACTGATGATGAAGACATGACACACAGAGGGACAATGGGTCTTGTACCTTTGACATTAGTGTGCTGCTAAAGCCACCCTGGTAGTTGTTGGCTGAGGGGACTCCCTCCATTACACCAGGGACTGGGTTGTACATGTCGCTGGACCAGCAATGGCCTGAGGACATATTGAGGATCTTGGCCAGTAGCTTGGGGTCCAAACCGAGTCTGGAACAAGGAGGGGTTAGTGTCAGTGTGGGCTTTATTGAAAGGAAAGGGAATGGTGTGTTCCAGAAAACAAATGGTATCATCAAGAAGGAGAATTCCGTGGAAATTCTCAACCACACACCAAGACGGCAGTCAGAAAGCCAAAGCGTGGTTGCAACTGTTGTGGATTAACGCAGCGATTCCCCATCCCTGGAGCTCAGGGATTCCAACCCTGCACATTTTCCACCAGTCTCTGATCAACCCAAAAAATGATTAGCTCGTCAAGATGTGCTCATCCAATCGAGATATGTGAATGAAAGCTAATCAGATTTTTGCAGAGCAAGGAGAACGTGCATGTAGAAAATGTGCAAAGTTCCTGAGGACTGGGGTTGAGAAACACTGACGAAAGGTGACAACTGGATACCTTTGGCACTGGGTGTCTCTGGAGGATCCCTGGGTACCACTCATTTGACACAAAATCAAACAAACAGACTTTGATGAGCCAAAGCACACAAACTGCATAATGACAATGTTAGCTATGACATCTGGACCACAAGGCACACTTTTCTGGGCATGAGCAACTAGAAAAGGCCAAGCGGATGTCTACCCTTCACTTGGCTGTGACAGATGGGTACATTCAGGAGGTTGGGATGGACTGTTGTCTGTCTGGGTGGTTGCAATCAAAGACTCAATGCATGGCACCAGCAAACGTTCCAACACCTGACCACCACAAAATATTAAACAATTGATTAACTGAAAATCTGTATATGAAAGTTTAAATAAATGTCTGTCAATCAGACAATCAACGGACATCTCGCAGAGACAAAGCAGGCATTCTAAGTGACAAAACATGTTATGTTTGGTTAAATGAAAGCAGAATTGGGGAACATTGAGTTTGAAAGTTTTAAGCCAAACTGTTTGGAAACTTGTGGCCTCAACAGCAAGTATGAGTTATGGTGGAAGATGCCTCAACCAGGACAGGCCTTAAAGGATGCAGATATATTATTTATTGTGCGTGAAAGGTGAGGATAGCTTGGGTCCTGGATGGCAACCACTAGGGCGGTGGAACGGCTCTACCATCAGCTCCCAGACCTGAGACTGTAGCGTGCGAAAGGGAATTTTAAAAACGCTGATGATCGAGTATTTTTATACTTTCCAGTGAGGAGGACAAATAACCCGAAGAATGGAGGTAGCGGCGGAAAATGAAGAGCAATTATGCGAAAGGTAGTGAAGAAACAGGGCAGATGAGAATGTGAGGGATTGGAGGCGAGAATATGGAATTCATTTTATTAAAGTGAGAAAAAGGGGAAAATGTGAAGATGGGTGCTGGGAGGCTGCGGTGACCCCTGTTGAACTTTATGCCCGGCTGTGACCATTCCTCAGTGTTAATGGCTGAAGGCTTTGTAATGCTGGCTAATGCAGTATTGATGTTTACCAGCATGTCTATCCTTCATCATCCCTCCTTCTTTTTGGTGGTGGTGGAGGTGGGGGGCAGAAAGTGGAGAAGGAGGAGAAGTGGTTAAGCAGCACAGGGGAGTCATAAACCTCGCTGTCACGTATGGGAGTGCATTCTTAGTTCAGCTGCCCCATTTTGCTGCAACCTACTTTCATATGCAAGGTGACTAAATGGGAGACAAATTTCCCGTCTGCTGGAAGAGGAGGTTTAAAAAAAAAAAGAAAAAAAAGGGGGGGGGGGGAGTAGGGACAGACACAGAAAAGTGCCAAGGGTGTGACTGCAGCGTCTGTGTCAGTGGTTCAATCCATCTGTGTGATGCAGCTTTTGTATATTAACGGTTTTAAGGCTTTTGTAAAGTGGACCACATCAAGCTCTGGCAGCAGGAGTTCAGTGCTACTTACAAGCCCGTAACTGGATTCTGCTCTCAATATGACTATTAAACCATCATAGGTCCTTAAGGCCAGCAGCCTCGCTCCCTCCCTTCCTCTCACTCTGCCATCACCACCGCAGCTTTTATTAGCTGTCTACAAACTAATTAAGAATGGGAATTGCATTTACACTGTCTACATCTCTCCCTCCGCCTTTCCCCCTTTGTCTCTTTCCTGCCCTCTGAACATCCCTCGTTTCTACACACAATGTTTTGGAAATGTGGCAGAAGTGACCAAACGTGTGCGTGCATGTGGGGACGCGCAGACGCGCTTCGACTGCAGTTGCTTAATAGCGGTCTCGCTCGTGACAGCGTTTTGTTTTTTTTAAGCTCATCATACGGCTTTCTCTTTTCCCCCACCTTCCTGTCTTCTGTGCCGACACCTCCCTGTCTGAGGACTCGGGGACATATGTTTGACATGGCACACAATCCCTCTCCGCGCACACAAGCGGGCAGCCCCTCCCTGCGTTCCAGGTCAGCGGCTGAAAAGGTTACTAGCTGAGCTACAATAAAGCGCATCCGAGCGCGCAGATCGTTTGTTATGGCGACTACAGACGCTGACGGGGAGCTGTTGTCCTCTGTTAACGATAAATCAATGAAGATTCCCCCTCCTGCTCCTGTGACGCGGCCGCACGCACGTCTGCGGCTATTAGTCCACGCGGCTGTGTTGTTCTTCTCCTGCGGCGATGTGCGTGGCGAAGAGGACATGTCACGCTTTAAAGAGATTGACACGGACAAACACGCATGCAAATGGTGAAACAAACACGTTGCTGTGCGCTGCCGATTAAAGAAATGACACAGATCTGGGGATGATGGAGAGAGGGGAGGGCGTTTGTGTCTACATCCAGCAGGTGAACTTCATTTGCAGCAACGGATCGCTACGATTAGTTCCTCGTCCACGTCTGATGCCACAGGAGAGGAAGTTCAACCCAATCCCCATTTATTATTGCATTAAAGGGGTAATGAGCACATGCACACACACGCATTTACTGTCTCATTTAAAGAGGCAACGTGAACTTTATCGCTCCACTTTAATCTTCATCAGAACATATGCTCGCATTTCCTCGGGGCTATGTGCATGAGCTCTGTGCACGTGTTTAAATGTGTTGTGGCAAATGCTTTGAAAAACCTATTTGGGTCACAACATGATATGGGATACGCCCTGCCAGACACGTGGTTTCATCTCCTTGTAATGTGAATGAAGGAGATCAGCGATGATACTCACCCACCCGTTCAGTTCCTCGCCTTGGAAATGTCACGATACATCCATGAATAAAAATTCTGTCAACCAGAATCAGAGGTGGAACGAAGTCACCAGCAAGTCACTCTCAAGTCATGAATCGGCAAGGCTCAAGTCATAATGACCACCAATTGTTTGCAAGCTGACTTGAGACTTGACACTTGCCGATTCATGACTTGAGAAACCAGAAACGGATGAATACCTCAGTCGAGATGATTTCATGCTAAATGCTACATTTTAGCCCTGTGACGAACTGACGGCGTATACAGAGTGCACCATGCCTCTCACCAAAGAATGCAATATGCTCCATTTCACCTGTGACCCTTAACTGGAATAAGCGGGTATAGAAAATGAATGCATGAATACAGTACTAGATAGTGGTGAGGATGGTCAGATTTTTAACAAAACTCTAATAAAATAAAGGCTATCGCCTTCAAATCAGAAAGCCATACAATGATGATAAACTGATTAAAAGTCATTAAAGGGGAACTCCGAGTGAATGAGTGTGTGTGTGTGTGTCTTTTCACTCGGGTTCAATGCAAAATTAACCAATGTATTATTGGTTTAGAATGCTAGCTCGCTTGGGCAGACCAATAAGAAACACTCAGAGTAAGCTGCTTCTTCTCACCACTGAACAGGAAAAAATGTCATCAGAAGTGTCCTGTAGCATGGGGAGTGCCCATGCGGTGGTAAATGTGTACATGTTTAAGGCACTAAATGCAAATAAATGATTATACAGTTAGCTGCTTAACTTACCCTCTTAGCCATGGTGCTGCTGCCCACTGAGTGATTATCAGCTGACTGCTGAGGAGGGACTGAGTCTTACAGAATCAATCTACAGAGCCAGCCTAAAGCTAGGAAGCTAAGGTAAGCAGCTAAATGTATAACTGGTCATTATTAAAATGGTTATTTTAAATTAGTGAGGTAAACATATGCATATTTAGCTCCATAGGGACTCTCTACGTGGTACTGGACACTTCTAATGTGACAATAACTGTTTTCATTTTGAGTGTTTCTGATTGCCCCCATGTCATTACGATAATCAGCCAGTTAGTACCTAACGGTACTTGAGCTCTAAATCTATAACATGTCGATTCATTTTGTTTTGGTCCCAAGTGAAACAGTGACCCCAAAATGTCCCAAAACAGAGGCAAGGTGTTAATATTCCAAAGTTCCCCTTTAACTCTGATGCACCACATCAACACAAAAAGCCAGATTGTTTGCTTATTTAATATACACTGCTGGACATTTCTTTGCTAATTACAGGGTGTAATATCATCATGTGCATGATGGAAATTAGGATGTGGTGTGATTGAAACTACATGTAGTTGCAAATGAGCTTGTATATTTCTAAAGCCTACGTCTGTTAGGCACCAAACCACTGCAGCTTGTCACATGAAAGAAAAGGCAAAATGTCAAAAAAGACAAAAGGTGCCAAAACTAAAATAAATGGCTTAAAAAAAGAAAACTGGCAAGGAATGAACAAAGATGAGCGAGTGGATACAAAGACATGCATATGCAAATGTGTGTTCACCTGCTTGTGCACTAATGGCAGTACAGTGAGTGTATGTTTATATGTGTGAATGATTCCAGGTACACAGGTGCACGTGGAGAACAGTAAGCTGCAAAAAACAAAAAAATGTATACTGCTTCCTGGGCCAGTCTCCACCTTGCTCCTTTCATCTTCACGTCCATCATTAAAGTCAGCGCTGCTCTACTTGTATCTTCTACTCTTCCGTACAGCTGCTCATCCGCCGGTTTCACCGAATGGCTGCCTGTGGTTCAGACGACGGCGCGCAGAAAAAAAGCAGATCACAAGAAGGGAGATAGAGGGATTAAAAGCAAAGAACAGAATGAAGAGGACAGCAAAGAGAGAAAGAACGGGGTGTGTGTGTTCACTCGTAATTGTCATGTGTGGCCATTCCTTTTGCGAACACGCCACGCTCTGTTGGAGATGGGCCTAAGCTGCCATCTGAGATCAACAAATTAGCTCCAACTGCAGCGCGCTGTACGCGAGTGTTCGCCTGCATGTATAAACATGCAGGTAAGAAACAACCATGTGGTTTCTCTATTGTGCCCAAGTCCAGCGTGATAAAATGTTATTGTCCTTTTCCTGTAAATTGGCTGCAAGTCCGCGTCTCTCTTGTATTAGACTGTCAGTTTGTGTCTGTGCACACATATACTTAAGGAAGCGCTCAATCTCCTCTGCATAAGAGGCTGAGCTGTAATGCAGTATGGGAGACTTATGGAAGTGGGCTCTGCTCGAAATGATGGCAGTCTTTGTCAACGCCTCTAATAAAGCCCCAGAGATAAACTGGGCGCATTATGCATGGACAATGGAAGCACCACACAATCGACTCATTCTCACAACCATACCAAGATCTTTCACTTTTAACCACAGTTGTAGCAAAGCAATAGCAACGACTCTTGAGGCTCTATCTTGATGATTTATAGCATGTGGACCAAAGTGCATAGCGCAAGTGCATTTGGGGCGTGTCCTACTCCACTTTGCTGTTTACACCGTGAGTAATCTGAGCACACAGTAAAGTGCAGAATGTAAAGAGGTTGTATTTGGTCTGTTAATTAATCATGGGTGTGTTTTAGCTGTAATAGGAAATAAACCAAATAAATCAGTGTCACCCATTACTCCCTTAAAAGTCAAAATAACTGATTTCTCTACAACTTGACGTCACACTACCTCAGCTTTTCAGGAACAAAACAAAAGGTTCTCTCCTCAGCCACTTCTCCCCAACCTTCTATCCTCCCCCTTCCTACTGAGTAGAAGGAACACCAGTTGGAGCCTTTTAGCAGGTCTAATAGCGCTCCATGAGGAAAAGGCCAGAGGCATGTTGTTCCGGTCTGACCACATTTATGGTCATTTTTAGCTTCTGAACTTTTTTTTTTTTTGAGGACTTATTAGAAAGTTGTTGCAGTCAGCCATCTAAAAAAAAAATTCAACAACTATGCTGTGAGTAGGGAGTACTGCAGTCTTTTTATGTGCATGTGGTGAGGCAATAATTTCGTATAGCAGGACATGTATGCACCAAACATGCACACTCAGGAATGTCACACACTACAAACACAGAGATGCTAATTGGCAGAAGATACACACAATGTGAACCCACTTATTTAAAGTAGTATCTGAATATTGTACAGCCATGCACAGTTGGCTGACTGAAGAGAGGCTTTCTGGCGAGTTCATGGATCAGCGCACAACTCAAAGCATGCGAGTGCAGAACACCCACCAAAGCTCCCTGAGGTGAAGCAGTCAGATAAAGTTTTGTGGTTCTTTCCCCTAATAGTGTTTATTTTTGGTCTGTTTCATTGTGTGTATGCAAGTCATGAACCCGCCTATGAAAGGCATATCGGAAAACTCAGTACTTGACTTCAGACCAGTTTTGCATTTACTTTGTGCTGCCTCACACTAGAAATCCAGCGGCACTACACCTAACCACACTAATATATAACCTAACCATAACTAATATATATATTTTTAATATAAGCAGATTATTAGGCTGTGTGCTGTGAGCAGGAGCTGTAGTTTTGTACAAAACTGCTGCTGTCAGGGTCTGTGGATGTAAATCTGTGTGTGTACATCACAGACAGTGTGGCAATGTGTAAATCTGTGTTGGTCCCTTAATGCCGCCATATTTCAGAGGCCTAGTGGTGGGATTTATGTTCTGACTGCTCATGCCAATTTTCCTCCTCTGTGTCAGTGCAGATAAATCAGCTGCACTAACAGCTTCACTGTCTGAAGAGCAATTCACTCACACACACACACACACACACACACACACACGGTGCACGTATCATTTAACTTGCAAAAGCTATAAAAATGCAAAGTTGTCACATGATGAACAGAGGAAACTGGGTTATTGACAAGGGATATGTATGACAAAGACTAATCTGATGATTTGAGTAATTTCAGAAATCTGAGGATAAACAGAGAAAGAGGACGACTCTTGGAAAAAGCAGGTCTTCAATGGTAACTTCCCGACTCCAACATCCATCAAAACAAAAAAGGAATCTGGGGATTTTGGAGGAAATCTCTTGTTTGAAGAGTTTTTGATGTTTTTTTTTTTTAAAATCTGTATGAAGTGAACAGTCAGCATGTAGAAATATTTCATTTTTCACCCGGCTTTATTCACACGATTCAGACTTTGCGCCCCATCGTTCTCAGCCTCTTGCTCAAAGTGGCTTTGCGCCAGGATGAGGCATGTGGAATGATGGGATATCTAGGCGGAGTTCAGCGACAGGGTTGTGACAGGACGGCCGTGAAAGCTCAATCAGCAGATGTAAATCAGAGTCTGTGGCCCCGCCCCCTCATCCATCTCTCTTTACCAGCGACGGCTGCGACACAACCCTTTGCACTTCCATAAACTACTCATACTCACAAGCACTTCCAAACCTGACGTACCAAATTAGTGACACAGGCTAATGCTTTACAAATGCAACTACTATTGCAGAATAAATATAAATGCTGCATAAATTTAATCCCCATGACTGAAATAACAAACCAGACCGATGGGACGAGAGAAGTTATTTAAAAGACAAGTCCTTTAGTGTCACATCATCAGTTCCACAGTCTGACTGCTGGCATACTGTGGCTGATCGTTATAGTCAGGTGTGAAATTTTAATAAATACTGAATGCAAAAACACCTGCAACAAATACGATACAATTCAAAAGGCAGCATACTTCCACACTTTAAGAGAAACAAGCCATCTCCACACCCTCAACACAACATAGACAACTAAGCTGAAATGGATCAGGGCACCATCAAGAGATGACCATCAACAAACACTATGAATGAATGAACATCAGATTGTTGAAGTACTTTACAAAAGATGAGCTTTGTTGCTCCACACATCAATGTACAACACAATAGCTAGGTCCATAACTATATTTGGACAGTGACAATTTTGTAATTTTACCTGGACTTGATGCTAGTGTTTGAACAGTTTTCCTTGACATCTACGAAAGAATTCCATTTGTTTTCCAATGCTAAAGGAGTTACAGGCTTCTGTGTCTGTAATCAGAGAAACTGTGTGGAGTGCAACTTTTCTCTGCTGCACCACCAGTCACAGCTTCAAAGAAAACACACCACACGAGGTTCAAATGATTCATGTGCATTCTGGCAAACTGTAACTGAAATGTCATTGTCTCATTTTAAAACAATTATTCTCTGTGCTACTCTACAACGTGGTGCAACAGACAAAAGCTGCGCTCTGCACAGTTTCTACAATCCCTGCCACAAAAGCCTGTAACATCTTCAGAGTTGCCATCGGTGTCTTGGTGGTTTCCCTCACTAATCTCCTTCTTGCATGATCACTCAATTTTTGGGAAACATGTGTTCCAGACAGATTTATCATACAGCAACTTATTCTTTGTTTTTCTTAATCATAATCTTCATCATCTTTTTTCTTTTTCATCCATAAACCTCTTCTTTTCCTCCCTCTTCTCATCCTGCCCGGTGGCTCTATCCTCAGCATCCTTCTCCCTACATACCCTGGGTCCCTCCTTTGCACACGTCCAAACCACCTCAATCTCACCTCTCTGACTTTCTCTCCAAACGGTCCTACCTGAGCTGTCTCTCTGATATGTTTATTCCTAATCCTGTCCATCCTCGTCACTCCCAAAGAAAATAGCAGCATCTTCAGCTCTGACACCTCCAATTTTGCCTTCTGTCTTTTTGTTAGTGCCACCATCTCTAAGCCGTACAACTGTCTTATAAACTTTCCCCTTCACTCATGCAGATATCCTTCTGTCACAAATTACTCCTGCCACCTTTCTGCACCCTCTTCTTCACCTCTCTACCACACTCTTCATTACATTGGATAGTTGACCCCAAGCATTTGAACTCATCTATCTTTACCACTTCTACTCCTTGTAACTGCACTATTCCACTGGGCTCCCTCTCATTCACACACTTGTACTCAGACTTGCACCAACTGACTTTCATTCCCCTTCTCTCCAGAGCATATCTCCAGGCTCATTTCAACCCGTTCTCTACTCTCACTACAGATCACAATGTCATCTGCAAACATCATAGTCCATGGAGACTCCAGTCTGATCTCGTCCATCAATCTGCTCATCACCACTGCAAACAAGAAAGGGCTAACAGCCGATCCTTGATGTAATCCCACCTTGACCTTGAATCCATCTGTCATTCCAACCATACATCTTACTGCTGTCACTTTGTCTTCGTACATATCCTGAACCATCTTCGGTCCAAACTTCATACAATGTTACATTTCTTCTCTTTGCACCCTGTCATAACTTGTCTCTAAATCCAGAAACACACAGTGCAACAACTCCTGGCCTATACAAAACCTTTGCAGATATGTCTAAACCCATCTCAGTGTGGAGGGGGCCTCCCTATCTTCCTCTTCTTCACCTCTAAAGTTATCTTACAAAACAAAATCCGATGTTTGTTTTACTTAACAACCGATGTAAATTAAGTCTAACATGTTTTCAGTGACTTGGGGAAATGTTCATGTTTCCATCTCATACTCTGAGGTATGCTGTCCACAGATAGGCAAACAGGACTAAAAACAATTCTACCAACATTCACACAGGTGTAATGCACTTGTAAATGTAACCACCAAACATATGTTGACAATTATCATTTTGAACAGCAACTTTGTCAGCCAGTGCTGTTTGACAATACCTGATGCCAAGGTTCATGGTCTCTGCTGTCCCAATCATTCCGATGGCTAGCAGCATGTTGTTGCAGATCTTAGCTGCCTAAAGGAGATAGATCAAAAAACTTATTAAAGTCATTTTATTGTGTGTACATATATATACATATATATGCACACACATACATACGTGTGTATGCAGATCTGGCCGCTAACATTAGCTATCCTTCATGTAACCTGTTGTGATGGTCTAGTGGTCAAGCGTTGGGTTTGAGACCAGAGGATCCTCAGTTCAAACCCCAACCAGAATGGAAAATTACTAAGGACCCTTGGACAAGATCCTTAATCCCCAAATTGCTCCCGGTGTGTAGTGAGCGCATGGCAGCACCCTGACATCACTGTGCGAATGTGTGTCTGTGAATGGGTTAATGTGAGGCATCACTGTAAAGCGCTTTGAACTTCTGATTCATATGGAAAAGCACTATATAAATGCAGTCCATTTAACATTTCACCTTTAGTGGAAGGAAGCCATAGACAAAACTGCCCATCTTTACCTGTCCATTGCCAACCTCTCCACAGTACACAACATTGGCGCCCATGCAGGTGAGCAGCTCCTGTGCAGCCTGGTACTCCTCTTCAACACCACCGACCATGAAAGTTAGCTTGGCCATATTGGCGGCTCCAACACCTAAACACACGGGATATATCCAAACAGTGTTGAGGATAATCCATCTAGCAGCAGATACAAATATTGATTTCCCATCTTGAGAATGGTCCAATCCAGGCTCATCAACTGCAGATTACATTGCAAATTTTGCAGGAAGAGGGAATAAAGAATTAGTGTGAAAGGCATCAGTGAAGCAATACTCGTCCTGTGCGTGCATGTAACACTTCACTGTATAATATTTTTGGATACATTATGGTAGCATCACTCATATCATTTGATTACATGATTTACTGATCGATACAAGCTTGGTATTGTCTCTTTGCCTCTACTAGTGACAGAGACATACTAAAACAAAACAACAACAAAAAAAAGGCGTTTTTCAGACCATCTTCACAATCTTTAACCGATCTGCTGCAAAAGTTAATCCTATGGAGACACCAATCCAAGAAATATTCCGAACAAGTTTGGTGAAAAATCTGTTCAACTCTTTCTGAAACATGCATTAGCAATCATAATACGCTGGACCACTACTGACATACAGAGGTAACTAGGCAAAATGTTATTTGTACTCTGTGGATAAGTGCAGAGATGATTGGTTTCAGGTGGTGCAACTTAGTTTGAATCATTTATTTGTCTCCTAAACAGAAGGTCCCCTGTTCTAGACCTCCACTGGCCCATTCTCCATGTATACTTTAACTAGTGGTACTGGAAGAGCATTTGATATTTCAATTTCAACATCAATTTATTTTCATTTATATAGCACCAAATCACAACAGAGTTGCCTCAAAGCGCTTCACACAAGTAAGGTCTAACCTTACTAACCCCAGAGCAGCAGTGGTAAGGAAAACTCCCTCTGAGGAAGAAACCTCAAGCAGACCCGACTCAAAGGGGTGACCCTCTGCTTGGGCCATGCTACAAACATAAATTACAGAACAATTCACAAAACAAAAATACAGGAAATGCTGTTGGTGCACAGGACAGGAGGGTCTCCAGCACAAATACCACACCCATCTCTGGATGGAGCTGCACCTTAAACAGAGAGAAAAAAAACAGAATCAAGCATCAGAAAGACAAGAAATACAGTATAATTTTCCAGTATTAAACAAGAAAAAAAAAACAGGAAATACTAAGGTGATCGCCAGCCACTAGCCCTAAGCTTCACTAAAAGACCCAGAATTTAGGTAAAGTTGAGGAACTATACTACGCCAGTATGCTAGCCACACAAAAGGGAAAATAAGTGTGTCTTAAGTCTGGACTTGAAAGTCTCTACAGAATCTGACTGTTTTATTGACACAGGGAGATCATTCCACAGAACAGGGGCAAGATAGGAGAAAGCTCTATGACTCACAGACTTCTTATTCATCCTAGGGACACAAAGTAGTCCTGCACCCTGAGAACGCAAAGCCTGGGCCGGTACATAAGGTTTAATTAGGTCAGTTAGGTAGGAAGGTGCCAGCCCATGAACAATTTTATAGACTAGTATCAGAACCTTAAAATCTGAGCTCACTGGGACAGGAAGCCAGTGAAGAGATGCCGAAATTGGTATAATGTGGTCAAACTTTCTGCTTCGTGTCAAAAGTCTGGCTGCAGCATTTTGAACCAATTGGAGAGCCCTAATGCTCTCCAAATCAATATGTCCACTATGGCAACAGAGCAAAAATGGGACCAGACACAAGAAACCTACATTAGTGGTATCAAACTGTTTCCAGAAACAGCTGAGAGGGTACAGACTTTTATTCCCACCAATCATGTAAGTTAATGGATACCCTCTACTCAGAATTAAGTCCTATAAGTAGGTCGTGAAGCACACTTTTGTCAATTCTTATCCCCAGATTCTGTAGTGTGAAGCTGTTGCCTACAACTGTGCCTCTATGGGATACCACTCCATTACTGGTTACTTCCCCAACCAAGACCGGTACCCATTTATAGCCGAGTGGACTGGAACAATGTAGCTGAAAAGTCTTGTCCATGGACACACACAAGTAGCGGGATCGGAACTCAAACCGAGGTCTACGTATTGACAGACCAACCTGGAGGGGTCTGTGGTTGCAATGAAAGCCTGCAAATCTCACCCCTTTATGGGACCAAGTTGTGACCATTTGCATGAGAAATTAGAAGGAAATCCAAAGAAACATTCATTTAGAAGCATTTCATCAGACTAAAGAACATTACAAATCCACTGTTGCAACATGACCAAGTGTGTGTAAAGGGTCATATGTGTATGTCTGTTTGAATGTGTGTGAGAGACTGTGGGATTGGTGTGTTAAGTAGGTGGTGCTCTACGGGGACAGAGGTATCTTTAAAGTCGATTGTTGCCATCATCCACTGCACAACCCTCCTGGGAACACTTGCCTTTTGTCGTGTCACCCTCCTTTCCTGCAGTCTCTCGCCCCCTCCCACACACGCACGTACCCCAACAGCTGTGCCTGAGGCTAACACCCCACACCCCACCCCCATGGGGGTGTCAGTGACAAGTGTGAGGGGTAATTAACTTTACACTTTATCATGTTCAATTAGGCTTCCCTCCCCGTGCCTGATGGCTTAAGGAGCGTGCCACGTTGTAGCAGGCAACGTCACCCCCTCATCCCCTCCAAGGAGTGCTGAATGACGAAATAAAACCTTTTTAGAGTGGGCGGGACCGAGTCGGGCTGAGATCCTTCTGCAAAGGTGTCGTCCCTTAAAAGCTTCACCGCAATCATGAACACGTATATAAACAAATGCAAGAGGAAACAGCAAAATGAATCATGCGGGTGACGGACTTTTTCCTGTGTAAGAAATGAAGAGAAAAAAAAACATGTATATAAAACAAATGAAACAGGGAAATGGGAAAAAGTGACAGAAGATATAAAGTGAGAGGAAGAAAGGAACAAAGAGGTCAAATCTGTCTTTGGGGTGCCATCTAGTTGTAATGAAGAACCTCTTAATAGTGTAAGCCTAATAATGTCAGCGTTAATAATTAAAAGGGAATTATGCAAGGACAAAACAGCTGAATTCACAGTATCAGACTCCACTGCAGAGGAGAAGACAGCAGTGGGACTTACTGTGCATACACTGGCCACTTCATTAGGTACACCTTAGTACTAGATTGGATCCCCTTTTGCATTCAGAACTGCCTTAATTCTTCCTGACATACATCCAAAAAGGGGTTTGAAGCATTTCTCAGAGAGCTTAGTACAGAGGTCTCAAACTCGTTCCAGAAAGGGCCGAGAGGATGCAGGCTTTTTTTGCAACCACCAACTCCACCAGGTGATTTCACTGATTAACATCACTTTGAGCAGATGGAATCAGTTAATCAGTGAAATCATCTGTTGGAGTTGGTGGTTGCAAAAAAAGCCTGCATCTCTCGGCCCTTTCTGGAATGAGGCTGAGACCTCTGGTTTAGTACATATTGTCGTGACAGCATCACGCCATCACTGACTGTGAAGAAAAGACCATACGGAACATGATGGACATGTGCGCCAACATTCTATCAAGATCTCCAATTACTTTTCCTGTTCCATGGTCTTGGCTTGCACAGGAAAAAAAAAGAAGCCATGTCGTTGCCGTTGAGACTTTGGAAGACTTTCCCAACTAACCACACCTTAAAAAAGAAAAAAAATTCAAACATTAAATCTTTGGATGCATGTAATTGTGTGTGTCGAGTCCCAATTCTTCTGCTTTTGTTTCTTTTATTGTAAAGCACTTTGGTGTTAAATGTGTTGTATAAATAAAATTTACTGTACTCACAGTGGCCACCCCAATATCCCACAAGCAGCCTGAATTGTTGACAAAAAAGTAGGACAGATTTATGTTTCTATGTTGCTTCCGTCAAATTCTGACCCCACCATTTGAATGTCACAGCAGTAATCAAGAGTCAGTCATCCCGTCTTCCACTGGCCAATTTTAGAGAGTCCATGTCCACTGTAGCCTCAGGTTCCTGTGCTTAGGTGACAGAAGTTGCACCTGGTGTGGCCTCCTGCTAATGCAACCAAAACCGCTTCAAGGTTAGACATGTTGTGCATTCAGTGATGGTCTTCTGCATTCCTTGGTTGTAATGAGTAGTTTTTGAGTTACTAGCACTTTTCCAACAGCTTTGCTCACGCGGGACATTCTTCTTGAACATCCACCATCAACATGGTATATTGGCACAGCGAACTGCCCACTCACTAGATGTTTCTTCTTTGTCGCATCAATTTCAGTAGACCCTAGAGATAGTTGTGCATAAAATACCAGTAGATCACCAGTTTATAAAACACTCAAACCAACCCGTCTGCCCCCCTGAAACCATTCAAACTCGCAACTCACCTTTATTCCACATCCTGAAGTTTGCTTTGAACTTCAGCAGAGCCTCTTGAACATGTATATGTGCCTAAAAGCATTGAGCTCCTGCCACGTGATTGACCAATTAGATATTATTTTTAATGAGCAGCTGAACAGGCGTACCTCATGAAGTGGCTGTTGAGTGTACATTTCCATAACTACGCATAAACATACATCACTAGCTCCTCCTCCTTCCTTAATTGGCTGTGCTGTTGTCAAGAGTATGATGATGCCACTACGCAGTGCTACCGTCTGTGATGAGCAGTCAGCAGGTCATTAGGGTCACAAAAAGAAGGCTGACGCCTATACCACGGCAGCTGCTTACAGACCACGGCAAACACACGCGAAACATAAGGCAGCCACACACAGCAATCATACATACATATGGGCCACATATGATGGACAAAGCTGATTTCTGCTTTTGGATGTACTTCGATTATCTTTTATGTTACTGTATTTTACTTGGCTCCAGTTTGAATGTATCACAGAGGCATTATATAGCACATTAAGTAGTCAAAGAACTTTGGGATTGCCAACACTTATTATTAGCCAAATTAAATCAGCTGTCGTCTTCATTTTTTTTCCCCCACTCATTTTGGTATTTCTGGCCAAACTTGTCTTGTGACAAACACTGAAAGAACTGTGTGACGACCTGGGCTGGTTACACTCGTGAAGATCACCAGTCACCGATGACTAAAGAGATTATTGACAACGCAGTCAACGCACTGATCAATATATCTCACCCACAGTGAGAAAGAATGAGGGAGCGAAAAAAGAAGAGCACAGCAACAGCAAGAGAAAGCGAGACGATGAACGACGGCAGGGAAGAATAAACGATTTTTCCCTCCATACCTCCCAGCATCCCTCCCAACTGTCCCTCCCTCAATTAACTAATCACCCATAATAAGCTCTTATGATCTGTAGTGGATTTCTATAAGCAGTGACAAAGGGATGATGGAAGATCCTGGTTGCGAGAAGAATAACATTATTAGCATAACAATGTGCGTGTGTGTGTGTGAGAGCTGGGAGTATCTGTGAGCCTGGTTATTGTGCACGGGCAAACGTGCACGCGCATGTGACATGCGAGTCTAACGTACTTTCTCTGCAGTGTGTATACGTGTGGTTGTGAGGGGATGTCCTGTTCTCGGCCCGGTCCTGTCAGAGACGGATTAAAATGGAATGATAATGAGGCTTCCCGAGTACTGGGTCCGCCAGCTCATCCATCCCAGCGGGAGTGACAGTCCTGGATCGTTAGCGGTGTGCAACCACACAACGCCCCCTAGGGGGAGAGACAAGGTGTGTAGGGGTAGCGGGTGGGAGGCGACTATGATGGAAGACAGTAGAAAGATAGAGGGGAAAAACAGAGGAGAGCTGAAGACACATCCACAGCATAACAAACGTTCTGTAGGTAACCATATCACTGACTAATAATACACTGTTCAGAGTATCTATAATCAAGTTTGTGCACCAAAATCATCAACATATGGTCAACTATTTCTGGGATTTCAAAAGAGCTGACTGAATCCTGGCGATCCTGCACTGTAAGACGCTCATGTCCTCCCTCTACTGCTGCTCTTTCTTGACTGACATCTCTGAATAAGCAATTTTGAAATCACCCATCACCACTGCCAGAAAAAGAACAGGCTGAGAGCTGATTGTTGATGCAATCTGACCTAAACCAACCTCTAAGTCCAAGTGTACACTTCACTGCTGAAATACTGTCCTCTTACAGATCCTGCACCACCCTCACATACTTCTCTGCTACTCCCAGCCTCTCTATACAATACCATTTTCTTACCATGAGTGATATGACCTAAAAATAATATCAATATTTTGTCACCATTTGGGTAGTGACACAGCATTACGTCATAGTATTGGTTTTGCACTATATGACATATCTAATAATTATCTTATTTGAGAGTCTGGATAATAAAATAAAACTTTAGGTATCAAAGACTTTTATAGTTGTAAAGTACACTGAATAAATCTCTGGTTGTGTTTAATTAAAGACTGATAATGCTTAAAGCATGCTGTGCAAAAGTCCAGTGGTTCATATGACAGAATAGCAGTTTAACCATATTGAGTTAGGGTGTTATTGAAATATTATGAAAGTCATTGCATCTCATATTAAGTGTAGATTAGATACAGTAGTATTCAGAATAATAATAGTGCTATGTGACAAAAAAGATTAATCCAGGTTTTGAGTATATTTCTGATTGTTACATGGGAAACAAGGTACCAGTAGATTCTCACAAATCCAACAAGACCAAGCATTCATAATATGCACACTCTTAAAGCTATGAAATTGGACTATTAGTAAAAAAAAAAAAAAAAAAAAAAAAAGTAGAAAAGGGGGTGTTCACAATAATAGTAGCAGCGGCTGTTGACGCTTCAAACTCAAAACTATTATGTTCAAACTGCTTTTTTAGCAATCCTGTGAATAACTAAACTAGTATTTAGTTGTATAACCACAGTTTTTCAAGATTTCTTCACATCTGCAAGGCATTAATTTTGTTGGTTTGGAACCAAGATTTTGCTTGTTTACTAGTGTGCTTGGGGTCACTGCCTTGTTGAAACACCCATTTCAAGGGCATGTCCTCTTCAGCATAAGGCAACATGACCTCTTCAAGTATTTTGACATATCCAAACTGATCCATGATACCTGGTATGCGATATATAGGCCCAACACCATAGTAGGAGAAACATGCCCATATCATGATGCTTGCACCACCATGCTTCACTGTCTTCACTGTGAACTGTGGCTTGAATTCAGAGTTTGGGGGTCGTCTCACAAACTGTCTGTGGCCCTTGGACCCAAAAAGAAAAATTTTACTCTCATCAGTCCACAAAATATTCCTCCATTTCTCTTTAAGCCAGTTGATGTGTTCTTTGGCAAATTGTAACCTCTTCTGCACGTCTTTTATTTAACAGAGGGACTTTGCGGGGGATTCTTGCAAATAAATTAGCTTCACACAGGCATCTTCTAACTGTCACAGCACTTACAGGTAACTCCAGACTGTCTATGATCATCCTGGAGCTGATCAATGGGTGAGCCTTTGCCATTCTGCTTATTCTTCTATCCATTTTGATGGTTGTTTTCCGTTTTCTTCCATGCTTCTCTGTTTTTTTTGTAAAGCACTGGAGATCATTGTAGATGAACAGCCTATAATTGTTTGCACCTGCGTATAAGTTTTCCCCTCTCCAATCAAGTTTTTAATCAAACTACACTGTTCTTCTGAACAATGTCTTGAACGTCCCATTTTCCTCAGGCCTTCAAACAGAAAAGCATGTTCAACAGGTGCTGGCTTCATCCTTAAATAGGGGACACCTGATTCACACCTGTTTGTTCCACAAAATTGACAAACTCACTGACTGCATGCCACACTACTGTTATTGTGAACACCCCCTTTTCTCTTTTTTTTTTTTTTTTTTTTTTACTAATAGCCCAATTTCATAGCCTTAAGAGTGTGCATATCATGAATGCTTGGTCATGTTGGATTTGTGAGAATCTACTGGTACCTTGTTTCCCATGTAACAATAAGAAATATACTCAAAACTTGAATCTTTTTAGTCACATAGCACTACTATTATTTTGAACACTACTGTAGCTTCATTAGAAATTAGACAAATATGCTTGTAAGACTGGGATTTGCAGTGTTCTATGAAGGTCCAAAAATATGCATGCTTTCCTTTTGCTACCTCACTTCAGCAGGTGATTTCTCAGATGATGATGACAAAAGAAGTCCTATGGAAACTTGCAAGGAAAACCTTCACAGTCTTAGCTCTTCATGGCACACTGTTGGCCACCCCGGGGCTAGAGGTTTATTAACAGGCTTCAGCTGACATTAACCAGGAACATAATAAGACAGTGAAATCACTTGCGTAAAAGCAAAGGAAGATCAAAGAAACAACTTTGGTTTCAGCTATGTGTAATGAGCACAAATTCATTAGCACTTCTTTCATTACACACATGACAATAAACCAAAGCAATTCACGACGGCCTTAAATCCTTTTCAACTTGAGCTCTTTTTTTTTTTTTCTTTTGAAGTGGTACAAACGCGCTTGTATACAAAGTGAGGGAAACAGTCTGTGTACATGTGGCATCTGTGTGTCCTCCATTCCAGTGTGCAGGGAGACTAGGGACAGGTGCTGGTCCCAGAACCGGCAGCCACCAAGACGTCAGTTGGAAGCTGTTTTAGCGTTATGAGCTGCGCGTAAAGCAGTAGGCACTTTTTATTAGTGGCGGATCGAAATTTGCCCCACATTTGTGAAGATGGGGTTATACAAACACCACACAGACAATATACATAAAAGAATAAAAGGGATGTTCTCAGACTTTTGGTAATGAATGACGCATTTGATAATGTGCCACAGCCCTTCTCCCCCCCCACCACTTCAATCCACTTCAGCAGAGCAACACAGACCTCCACCAAAGACCTTTCCTCAAAGATAACATGGCTGCAGTATTTCCTGCAGGATTACCTTGTTGGACTGGCACAGACCAGTTTCTGCTTTTGACTCTCAGTCAACCTGATCTATGACATTCTAACCGCTGGGTTACTTAGCAACGTTGATTTTGGAATAGCATTTTGGCTACAGTCCAATGTTTCATCTACAAAAGTACAGGCAGCTTGTCAGGTCAATGAGAACCTCTACTAGGCCAGAAGTTTTTTTTTTTTATAATAATACCTTTGGAGAAATCAGCAATTTTATCCAAACAGTAAACAATGGACATTGTGCTGGAATGCACTGTGGGAGTTTGCGGTTTTAAATGTTATTGTGGTTCATGTTACTTTATCAGTTTTGTCAGTGTTAATAATTTATTGTAGTTTGAGTTTAATTAGTTTAATTGGTTTAGTTAAGTGTCATGTTGTCATTACCATGAATGAAAAGAGTACTGCTTTTGATGTCTTCTGCCACCGTCTTTGTTTGTACATGTGTAAAAATTAAGAGCACCTACTTGCAGCAGAATGCAGAAAAAACAAAGAGCTCTGCGTGCATGCAACTGGGAACAGCTGACATCTGCCATTTGGTATGCTTATGTATTTTGAGTCAAGGATGAACAGCGTTAAAATGGAACGTTGATAGAACTAATATTTTTGGAGAAACTATGGAAATTAGCTAATGTTGCTAATTACATTCTGGACTACCACGCTATTCCAGCAGGAAATCATCTTTATATTAAAAGTGCTGAGTGCGTGCATGATTTTATTTAGTATGTTCAATGTAAGTACATAATACAAATATAAATGTTAAAAATACATGGATGACAAAAGAAAGTGAAAACACCTGTGAAGTCTCACAGGACATGCTGGACTCCGAAAAATGATGCCCACCTCTTCCACCATTTGGAAGATTCAGACGGCTTTCGGTGGCTTTTCAGTCGTGTGACTATCCGAGAAATTGTGGAAGAGGTGGGCATGTCACAGCATGTCTTGTGAGACTTCAACACAGTTGCTTTTGCTCGCCGTCAGCAGCTTCGTGCTGAAGGCTTCGGTATGAATTTCGCCGTCACTCTTTTCATGGCCAAATCTTCTGTCACACTGGAATGTGCCGAAAAAGTGGTGATGTCCACCTCTTCCGCAATTTCTCGGATAGTCACGTGATGGTCCCGCATCACCAAAGGGTTCACTTTGGAAATGACTGTCATTTCAGCGTGTCGATGGCTGACCGGAGCACGGCTCGCTCTCCACCGTTGTGCGGACGTCTTTAAACCGGTTGTACCGCTCCTTAATCTGTGTGATGCCCATAGGATCGTCACCAAAAGCCGTCTGAATCTTCTGAATGGTTTCCACCTGGCTGTCGCCCAGTTTCTGGCAAAATTTGATGCAGTTGCGCTGCTCCAGTCGTTCCGCCATTTTCCTTGCAATGAAAATCCAACGAGAGACTACACCCATCCGCACACAAAGGCTGCTTGCAAGCAAATGACGCAATCGACAGGCGTGAAAAAATTCACGCATGCGCACAAAGGTTCAAGGTTGGGTCATGCACACGTGATTCAAATCCATCAGGTTTTTGAAAAAAATAAAAAGGTCAGATACTTTTCTAACAGACCTCGTATATGATAGCAAGAACCTAATTTATAAATACATTAAGACAGTAAATTTACATTAAAAAATTATATAATGATCAGGAATTAAAAGGGTTGTTCCTCTTCTAAAAACTGTTGAGGTTTAAGGACCAAGGTTGTAGAAACATTCTGGCTCAGACACCATTCCAACTCAAACAAACTTTCCTTCATTTATTACCACCCTTGAATAATGTCAGCGACCTGTTGCCTGTGGATCCCCACGGGCAACACGTTAGTCACTACTTAAACTGTTAAAGTCTCTCTTTTTTGATTTGGCTACCTGCAACAAAACACAAATGGGTTATACAGCAGCTCTCGCATGACTTTCATTATTTAATCTACTTTCCAAAAATTTCAGTCTGACAGCCCCCAGATTTGCTCTGAGAGCCCGCTGGGCCTTAATAGTAACAGGGAAAACCCTGGATTGCTGTTAATTTGTGAATGCCAGGAACAGATTGGGGATATGCCAGACTTCAAATCACATCTCAAGTCAAAGTGAAGTTGATGTTAAAGTACTTTCATTCTGACAGTATTCTACATACATATAACTATAAGCACATATAAGGGTAGAAGTCTGGCTGAGCTGTATTCAACTACACTATAATACACACGTCACTTTTAATAGAATAAAGGGAGTGGACCAATAGCAGTGCGAACGCCGCTGCAGTAGAGGTAGAATGTTTACAGGCTAACAACACAGCCTCATGTGGTCCACCATGATAATTACACCCAGGGGCAGATCTTTTTTTTTTTCCCCCAAACACATTAAAACCCCAAACAGGCCCTGTAAAAAGCACAGTGGATATCGAAGTAAATAAGTGAAATGGTACAAGAGGCTGAGCTTACCAAAAATTGCTCATGCACATAAAAACAGAAATCAACACTTTCAATCATTTATCTGCCAACTTTGCTAATGCCGCTCTGTTATGTTCAAGACAGACTCTTAATCGGCCCAAGTTAACGAGCAGTGAGCCATGAGAACAACTCCAGCACACTAAAACGCTATGAGAAACTAAAGCACATGTAGAAAAATGGAGCATAAGTAGCTTTTGAAAGTTAAAAAAAAACAGCAAATTGAAGCATGAATATCTTTTTCTTTTTTTTTTTTTTAAGTGAGGCTGCAGTGTGCAGTACCTTCAGTGACAAACAAACCAAACCTCCTCATCATTATGATCATGTACCTCACATTCATATGCAAATGCATCACTCATTTGGGCCAAAGCTCATCAATGGTTGGTGACAGAGCAAGAAGAGACTCCAAGAGATTCGCTCAATCCAACCCCTGCTTTAGGACATATCGAAGAAACAGTAAATTAATAATGATCCGCAATTTGATTTGTTAGAAAACAGCAGGTTCTGTGGCCGATGTGTAGAAATGGTCCTTATAGGCAGAATACTAATTCCCTTTTACAGCAGGCAAAGTGTCCTTCAAATGAAGCTCAAACATTACGACTCATACACCAGCTGACTGGTTACTTACACACACACACCAGATGACATAAGGGCAGAGATGTGGATGGGCAGCTGCTGTGGATCTACCTCCATCTGGAGCACGAGTTTAAAGTCTCCCTATCATCACCCCACCCATCATAACCATCTCTGGTCACTTTAGGACTCTGCACTCTATGACTCCCCGCCTCCATTCTATTCCATGTCACTACAACCTGTCACTGAAGCGTTTGTTATGCTAATCTAGTCCGTTTGTCTCTCTGGTACTGGCTGCCCATCAACATGACAGACTTTGACCATCCAGCCTGATTTCTTAGGTCAAGTGTCAGTCAGTCATCAGTAATCTTCATTAAACTGCTTTTATGCTCCTGCACTATAACTTGCTACGAATCCTGTTCTCAGACTGGATTAGGTTGGTACTGTTCATTTCCTCTGGCCACATATTGTGATTCTCTGACCGACCCCACACACACCTCACGTCTATAGTCGTCAGATCCACATGAATTATTAAAACTGTAACTGCTTAATGTAGATTGGTAAACATTAGTGAGCAAATATCTTGCACTCTGAATATACAGTGCATCTGGAAAGTATTCACAGCACATCACTTTTTTCCACATTTTGTCATGTTACAGCCTTATTCCAAAATGGAGTAAGTATTCACACCCTTTGCTCGATACTTTGTTGATGCACCTTTGGCAGCAATTACAGCCTCAAGTCTTCTTGAATATGATGCCACAAGCTTGGTGCACCTATCTTCGGGCAATTTTGTCCATTCCTCTTTGTAGCACCTCTCAAGCTCCATCAGGTTGGATGGGGAGCGTCGGTGCTCAGCTGTTTTCAGTTCTCTCCAGAGATCAGATTCAGGTCTGGGCTCTGGCTGGGCCACTCAAGGACATTCACAGAGTTGTCCTAAAGCCACTCCTTTGATCCTCCTTTGGGTCATTGTCCTACTGAAAGATGAACTGTTGCCCCAGTCTGAGGTCAAGAGCGCTCTGGAGCAGGTTTTCATCCAGGATGTCTCTATACATTGCTGCATTTATCTTTACCTCAATCCTGACTAGTTTCCCAGTTCCTGCTGCTGAAAAACATCCCCACAGCATGATGCTGCCACCACCATGCTCCACTGTAGGGATGGTGCCTGGTTTTTCCAAACATGATGCCTGGCATTCACATCAAAGAGTTCAATCTTTGTCTCATCAGACCAGAATTTTTTATATCTCATGTCTGAGAGTCCTTCAGGTGTCTTTTGGCAAACTCCAGGTGGGCTGCCATGTGCCTTTTACTAATGAGTGGCTTCTGTCTGGCCACTCTATCATACAGGCCTGCTTGGTGAATTGCTGCAAAGATGGTTGTCCTTCGGGAAGGTTCTCCTGTCTCCACAGAGGAACGCTGGAGCTCTGACAGAGTGACCATCGGGTTCTTGGTCAACTCCCAAACTAAGGCCCTTTTCTCCTGATTGCTCAGTATAGACGGGTGGGCAGCTCTAGGAAGAGTCCTGATGGATTTGAACTTCTTCCATTTATGGATGATGGAGGTCACTGTGTTCATTGGGACCTTCAAAGGAGCAGAAATGTTTCTGTACACTTCCCCAGATTTGCACCTCAAGACAATCCTGTCTTGGAGGTCTACAGAGAATTCCTTTGACTTCATGCTCTGACATGCACTGTCAACTGTAGGACCTTAAATGTAGACAGGTGTGTCTTTCCAAATCATGTCCAATCAACTGAATTTAGCCCTGGTGGACTCCAATTAAGCTGTGGAAACATCTCAAGGATGATCAGTGGTAACAGGATGCACCGGAACTCAATTTTGAACTTCATGGCAAAGGATGTTATAATATTGTTCAAATATGTGTTAGAAGATGTGTTATTGTTCAAAGATGTTCAAATATTTATGCACATGTGACTTCTCTTTCTTCTTCTTCTTTTTTTTTTTAAATAAATTTGCAAAAAATCTCAAAAAACCTTTTTCACATTGTCATTATGGGGTATTGTGTGTAGAATTTTGAGGAAAAAAATGTATTTCATCCATTTTGGATTTGGAATAGGGCTGTAACATAAAATGTAGGAAAAGCAAAGCCCTGTGAATAATTTCTGGATGCACTATAACTATAGATATAGGTACAAAAGAAAAAGTGAAAACCAACCCCTGAATGGTGAAGAAACCACACTGAAAGTATTCCTACCATCAAAAAGCAAGAGACGTAGTCCATTTAAAAAACGAACAAAAACCTTAGTTACAGTATATTAAAAATACTTTTCACAACTGGGTCTACGAGTCCTGTACTGACTTCTGGCAACTGCTTCTTGACCAAAAAAAAAAGGGGGGGGGGGGGGTCAGTTTGAATATAGCAGGCTAGCTTTATTATTTTTCTAATATACTGATATATTAACCATACTATCGCTCTTAGAACCCTCAGTTTGTTGCTGATGTTGTACATACGTCTTGTGTTGCAAGTTTTTAAACTTTAAAATTTTTTTAATAAAATGTTGAACATTCAATATAGTAAAACATAATGAAAACCAAGCAATAGTAATAACACTGGTACAGATAAAATGTTTGAGGCCTAATCATAACACCGAGCCTACAGTGGATGTTTGCAGAATATGACATCCTTCAGTTAGCAAATACTTCCTATTGAAATTTAAAAAGATCAGCAGCAACATCAATTGTAAAATAAAGAGGGTATGCCAAAAAAGTGCCACAAAATAATTATATTAATTCTGAAAGACTAATCTGGATACAGTTTTTTTTTTTTCCAGACATTAAGATGTATGTTAGGAATTTCTTGACGTAGTTTGAGACTGATCCAATGAGGATGCCGCTTACAATCGAGCAAAAAGGGAAACTTGTGGAATTCTACTTTGAGACCAAATCCATCGTGCAAACCCAACGACAATATCAATGTCATGTTGCAGTTAGAAAAGCTCCAGACAGAAAGACAATATGGAGGATTGTAAAGAAGTTTCAAACTGATAGAACTGTTCACAATGTTAACAAGGAGATCTGGCCAAACCAGAGGAGCGGTGCACACACGCGCCAAAACTCTTACAACCAGATGAAATGAGATTAAAAATTCCCTGAGATATGCTTCACGATGACATATGATAGATATGAATATCCAAAAGTTTTTTATTTTGTGGCACTTTTTTGGGACACCCTGTATAATACAGGACATACATAGCTGCACTATACAACATTAAGGAAGGAAAACAAACACACACACACACACACACACACTGGTTTGAGTTTATTTCGACCTTGACTACAGGCACTCTAATGATATCCACATATCTAAGCAATTTGTGAAATAAGGGATTTCTCTGATGGAATGCAATTGTCAAGGGTGAGTAGAACACTCGGGGGCTTAACTGCAAACAAAGTTTAAATATGACTGAAATTTTAAGAATGTAAAATTGTCCATTAAATGAGTCTGCTGAACATAAACTTGACTTTCTGTTCAACTTTCAAAAAAATTGCTATTTATTTACTTTTTCCCTCAAACCATAGTATAAACTACAGTCAAAGTTGATCTTTGAGAAAGCAGCCCCAGGTACTGTGGGCCTAAACAAATGAACAGCCTATAGATCACTCAGCAGGACGGGATTGGCAATCGCTGACAGACAGTAACTGGTGCCAGCACTGGCTTGAACAAGTTCCTTCAGGCTGCAGGATGACGTTCAAACTGGAGGCAAATGACACAGTGCAACACAGGCTCCAGTTGATGTGGTATGGATATGATTAGAGCGGTGTGAAGACTCAGCCTAAATAGGCAGCCAGCTGAACGTTAAAAGACCTCGCAAACAAGCAACATTAGCCCAAGTGCCCATGGTTCCACAGAAGCTAGGCTCCTTGCTTTCATTTGTACCAAAATCTGACTTTCCCAGCGCTGGGAAAAACACAATGAAAAGTTTTTTTAGAGGCTTTTTAAAGCCATCGTCCACTAGCAATGTGGCAGCCGACCACGGGCACATATACAAACGCAGGCATTCTGCGTAATTACTGCTAACGACGCCGCCACTCGTTAGCCAGATCCCCTATTTTTTGTCATCCCTGTGCCAACACCCTGGGCCTGTGACATCAGAGCTTGTTTTGTTGTGGGTCCACTGTGCATGTGGGCACTTTTATTGACATAGGACAGTGTGTGTATACGCTGATGTTAGCATGCTTGTATTATTAGCAGCATGCTGCCCAGTGTATAAGAATAAAAGTAATGATTATGCTTATGAGAAGTCAGAAAAACGAGAGAGATGGGGATTTAAGGAAAAAAAATAACTCATTTCACAATTTACATGCTCACAACTTTTAATGAGGCACACAACACATAGGGGAAACTGGGGCACAGTGAATCACGGGACACAGTGAATCAGTTAGCTATATCTGCAAAACTACATATATTATTTTTTATTTTGTTTTTGGATACATTATAGGTAAAACTATGTGGTGAGTGAAGTCAGTTTTTTAGATGTCAATTTTATAGATGTCAGTGTCTTTGTATTTATTTCTCACAACAGAGGAAAGGTGGCACAAAAAAAAATTGTTATAGTTAGAAGACTACCCCGTCCAACTGATGAGCATGTGTTATGTCTTCTCCAGACTATCAGCTATTTGATAACAGGACTCATGTGTGTCACATGTACCCGGGGCACAGTGAATCAGTCTAGAAAGTGAGTTATTAATCCCCAGTATCAAGTGGATGACAAATATTACAACTCCAATTCCAATGAAGTTGTGAGGTTGTGTAAAATGTAAATAAAAACAGAATACGATTTGCAAATCCTCTTCAACCTATATTCAATTGAATACACCACAAAGACAAGATATTTAATGTTCAAACTGATAAACTTTGTTGTTTTTGTGCAAATATTTGCTCATTTTGAAATGGATGCCTGCAACACATTTCAAAAAAGTTGGGATGGGGCAACAAAAGACTGGGAAAGTTGATGAATGCTCAAAGAACACCTGATTGGAAACAGGTGAGTGTCATGATTGGGTATAAAAAGAGCATCCCCAAAAGGCTCAGCCATTCACAAGCAAAGATGGGGTGAGGATCACTACTTTGTGAACAACAGTATGAAAAAAATAGTCCAACAGTTTAAGAACATTCATTCATTCATCTTCTACCGCTCTGTCCAATTAAGGGTCGCGGGGGGGCTGGAGCCTATCCCAGCAGTCATAGGGCGTGAGGCGGGGTACACCCAGGACAGGACGCCAGTCTGTCGCAGGGCCACAAATAGACAAACACAGACACACCCACACGCACACCTGAGGACAATTTAAAGATCCCAATCCACCTAACCCGCATGTCTTTGGACGTGGGAGGAGAGGAAACCCACGCTGTTTCTCAATGTTCAATTGCAAGGAATTTAGGGATTCCATAATCTACAGTCCATAATATAATCAGAAGATTCAGAGAATCTGGAGAACTTTCTACACGTAAGCGACAAGGCCGAAAACCAACATTGATTGCCCGTGACCTTCGATCCCTCAGGCAGCACTGGATTAAAAACTGACATCATTTTGTAAAGGATCTTACCACGTGGGCTCAGGAACACTTCAGAAAACCACTGTCAGTTAACACAGTTTGTCGCTACATCTACAAGTGCAAGTTAAAACTCTACCTTGCAAAGCAAAAGCCATACATCAACAACATCCAGAAATGCCACCGCCTTCTCTGGGCCTGAGCTCATTTGAAATGGACAGATGCAAAGTGGAAAAGTGTGCTGTGGTCTGATGAGTCCATGTTTCAAATTGTTTTTGGAAATCATGGACGTTGTGTCCTCAGGACAAAAGATGAAAAAGACAATTCAGATTGTTACCAGCGCAAAGTTCAAAAGCCAGCATCTGTGATGTATGGGGGTGTGTTAGTGCCCATGGCATTACATCTGTGATGGCACCATCAATGCTAAAGGTACATCCAGGTTTTAGAGCAACACATGCTGCCATCCAAGCAACGTCTTTTTCAGGGACGTCCCTGCTTATTTCAGCAAGACAATGCCAAGCCACATTCAACTGCGTTACAACAGCGTGGCTTCGTAGTAAAAGACTGCGGGTACGTACTAGACTGGCCTGCCTGCAGTCCAGACCTGTCACCCATTGAAAATGTGTGGCACATTATGAAGCATAAATACGACAGAGACTCGGACTGTTGAACAACTAAAGTCATACATCAAGCAAGAATGGGAAAGAATTTCACTTACAAAGCTTCAACAATTAGTGTCCTCAGTTCCTAAACACTTGTTGAGTGTTGTTAGAAGGAAAGGTGATGTAACACAGTGGTAAACATATCACTGTCCCAGCTTTTTTGAAACGTGTTGCAGGCATCCATTTCAAAATGAGCAAATATTTGCACAAAAACAAAGTTTATCAGTTTGAACATTAAATATCTTGTCTTTGTGGTGTATTCAATTGAATATAGGTTGAAGAGCATTTGCAAATCATTGTATTCTGTTATTTACATTTTACACAACGTCCCAACTTCACTGGAATTGGGGTTGTACTTGTTAAATCTTATACATTTATTTTTCCATGAATTATTTCTATAATTTGTGTATATAAACAACTGTTTTCACGTTTGAACAGAAATGATGACAGTTGTATTTATGATAGTTTCTAAAGGACTTATATCACTATATAAGACACTCACACATTACATAGCTGGTTTGCTGAATTACAGTTTGTATGCATCAGCATATATTTAATAATTTTGAAGAAATCTTTATAATCATGTGTTTTTTCCATTATATTCTAAGTTGATTCACTGTGCCCCGTGAATTAGTGTCCGGGGCACAGTGAATCAAAAATTTGGGGAGAAATAAATAACACAGCCTTATAAACAATAACTTGCTGTATTAAATCCACAATAGAATGACCTAAACCTATGCATAACGTGTTTATGTTGCCACAAAAACAACATTTCTGATTCACTGTGCCCTGGTTTCCCTACTGATCAAATGAAGCAAAACCATGTAATTTTAAATTACAGTACCATAATAATAATCTAAGAAATAAACACACTTAGAAACTACACAAAAAAGAACACGCATGTGTAAAATTAAGAAATTAATTAAAATTAAGAATGAGAAAATCAAATGCAGCATAGCTACACTGCAAGTTGTTCTCGGTGGTTACAAAAGTTTGATGGTCCATGAAAAAGTCCATTTTAGTGTTTCTTTGATGTCTAAATATATTGATAAGCATAAGTGTATGCTAATTATACATCTTTGGAATCTAATAAGTATCAGATGAACACTAATCTTAATATAATCCCTATCATTTGCTTCTTGCATGCAAACACACACATCACGTCTAGTAGGTCCCCATTTGGGTAGAGTGCCATCTCCTGGTTAGAACAAAGCATCCAAATTTCTATTATTATTGTAATTTGAGCTTTGGAAACTCGGCGGGGGGGGGGGGGGGGGGGGGGGGGAATTCAGTTTTCTATCATTTCCCTAAGTTCCCATGTGGTACAACCCCATTTGATCTCCTGAACTCCTGGCTCCAGATAGAAAGCCTGGCTTATCAAAGCCGACCATCACAACCACCACCCCCTTTTCTGCTTAAAAAAAAAAAGAAAAGATGAACGCCTGCATGGGTATGTATTAACAAGGGCTACGGTGAGACGGGAAGAGCGTCTGCCGTGCAGAGGTAGCAGGTAAATCATTGGTCATCTCAGACTAGTAAAAGAGGCTTAGTTAAAGAGACAGAAGAGGAAGAACCTTCACACAGCGCTGCACACACAAATTGTACACTGTCTACAGTATGTAAACACAGTGTGTGCTGAAGGAGAGTAACAAGCTTAAGATCTCATTGGTCTGTTCTACAGACGCCAGCTGGTAAACATGCCAGTGTGGGCCACGTCTGTATGTACGATGGAGTGAGATGCATTGTTCATGAATTAAAGCTTATGCAATAGAAAGCAAATACACTATGATCGCAGTTAGCAGATACAGTATCAAGGAGTGTCAGTATGTTGCATACCTTACCCAAAAGAATTCTGTTTGAGTGTGAGTGGAAGAACCTTCAATTCAGTCTCAGGAAAAAGAAAAGGAATTTTACTGCGCTGTCTCCTTTACGTCTTATCTCTCTCCTCCACATCATGTGAGGGCATTTTCTCTCCTCTTTATGACTCTTTATCTGACATGAAAGGCACTAACATGGGATACCTGCCATTACGGCTCCATCAACATGAAAAGACCTGACACGAGATTCTCCAATGTGGCTCAGCCCATTAAGGACAACTGGTGATTCTGTGCTCTGTCAAGGAGCTGCCAAAAGAAGACAGGGCCAACATAATGAGGACTTAAAACCTTAACCTTGTCTTGAAGACCTATGGTCAAAAGCAGCAATAAAAGCCAGAGAGGGCACCAACTGGCTGGTCCGCTCACCAATTACAATACGTGTCGTAGCGCTAACCTAAAATGTTCCATAATTTAGATATACAAAAGTGTGTAAGACAGTCCAGCAGCAAGGCTGCGGGGTCAAAGGCCGAACACAGTTTTTGATAGTTTCAATGACACAAATGAGCAGTGTGATTTTCTTTTCACACTGTCATTAACTTCTCCCAGTTCTGTTGTATAATGTCTGACCTGCAATAACACTAAAGACAGAAATTAATCATAAACTTAAAAAAAAATGCACAACTACATCTCTGGATCTGTAGCAGGTGTAAATCTGTATCAAAAATGAAGTTGGCAGAAGAACAGTGAAGTATATGCACATGCATGAAGGACAAATTAAAAGTAAGAGCAGTGTCATGAATTTTAAATCGAATGCCACAGAGCACAATGGCCTAACACCTCACCTGTTCACTGACGTGCAAAGTAGTGTATAAATGAAATCCTGTGGTGAATCATCATCATCATCTGTTCAAACAGTTGTTGGTATTTTATCTTTTAAACGTCTCTACCAATCACAGTGAGGCATAACAAAACTGGATCAATGAATGCATGATGGAGAAAGCGTTCTTGGACATAATAACAACAACATGATACATACATAATAATAATGCCTCACATTCACCCCGATGTGAGGGTGCTGCCATACAAGGTGCTCACTACACACCGGGAGCAATAGGGGATTAAAGATCTTGCCCAAGGGCCCTTAGTGATTTTCCAGTCAGGCTGGGATTTGAACTGAGGATCTTCTGGTCTCAAGCCCAATGCCTTTACCACAAGAACATTTAATGGAGTCTTCCTTGCCCTACATCTATCTGAGGTGAAAATTTAATCAAAATCCATGCAGTAATTGACGTAATCCTGCTAAAGGACAGACAGACAAATAAATAAATAAACACCAATCATTTTATTACATCCTTGGCGGACGTAAAAATAATAATAATGTCTGGACAGTGCAGATGAGTGAAATGTAAATCCACGGCACCAGAAATCTGCAGACAAAGGCAAGTGTTGGCTTTTATGTCTGAGCTGCTATTGAAAATGCAATTATGCTGTATAACAAAGTTTTCTTCCAACACTGACAACTACATTTGGCACCAAAGTAATTTACACAATAAGAACATACTGTACTTTTCACGGCAAATTGTGACAACAAAAGTAGATATAACAAGTACCTCTGCCAACACTCCACTCCTATCGCTGCCACCTTTACAGATAAATCTTAGCAGGATTATGCCAAATGACAACTGAGTTAAGGAGTATTGCCTAAGGAAGAATCATTAACTTTTGGAGCAGATCCAACTAAGGAGGCAGATCCAGGAATTTGTTGTCACTTTAACATTGTGAGACATGCCATTTTTCAATATTTGTGTGGATTTTTCAAGAGATGATGCACAGGTCATTTCTAAATGATAGTAAAGCTTATCCTGCGACTCATCAACATTACAACTCAGGTCAGGTTGCAATGCCGTGGTGCCATGTGTTGCTGCAGCCGCCATTACTGGGGAACTACCCTGAGTGGTAACTATTCAGGTAGGCATCTGGTCCATCTCCATCTCCCAAAACTATCCATTTATCTGCCGCAGGCAGGTGAAATACATGCCTTTTGTTCTTTTCTGGTTGTTGGGGTTTTCAACAGTGAGATTCTGTCACAATGCAACTGGAATCTCAGAGTCTCACCAGGTAACTGTTCATTTGACACAAAGTTATTCCAGTGCTATCCAACCATCCTCCAAAAAGCCTTATTACCAGACTCTTAGTCACTGCCTTGGGTCATTAGTCACAGACCAAATGGTCCACCCTTTGCATCTGTGCATGCGTCATTTCAGACCACAGCAGCACGTCTGAGACAGTCTCTTCACCCCAAGCAATCAAATGGATTAATGGGATTATTAACCATCAGATGATAAAGGTAAAGCCTCTTCACTCTGAAATGACAGACGCGCAGTGAACACTTCAGCTAGCAGCTTGTTTAGCTGTGGCACTCTGATCGCTTCTGCCGCCCTTTAAGATGAAATAATGCTGAATTTATGTGGAAATGATTGTTGTAGAAAAGCTTCAGATATCTGTCACTGAGATAGATGATGACTGGAGTGCAGTATGAATCAGAAAGGAGGTGTTAATCTGTGAACCGCATCATTGGGGGGGCCGTTTTTTTGTTTTTTTTGGGGGGGGGACTGTTCGGTTGGCGACACCGGAAATTAATGGTAACAAATCAAAACTATAAAATAATTTCCAACATTACAACTGCTCAGCTTTATTTAAAAAAAAAAAAAAAAAAAAAAAAAAGCCTTTAACTTGCCTTTTAACATGCAAAAATGAGTTGTGTTCATGCACTGAATGTACAGCAATTTTATCCAAGAATGCACTGGAAATACTCTGGCTAAAAAACACGGTTCACACTGAATTTTCTATATGGCAAACCATCTGTAGCTGAACAGGAAGAACAGAACTCACAATGGACACGTGGCGTATTACCTATTGTAGTGTTACTACTAACACAAGTTATTATGGACCAATTACAATTGCAACTCCATGACATACAACAGATTTCAATGGCAGCTGAACTGTTGGTGCAACGATTCCAATGGGTGTTCAACTGCATTGAGATCTGCTGACCGTGAAGGTCGTTATGGAGTATACATGCATGCAATCATGGGCACTTTTATGGCTCTCCACTGACTTCATGTTTACTCTTCAGGTTCATGTAAAAAGAACAGGGTTGTGTGTGTGTGAGTGAGTTTACCTCCTGATACTGGAGCATCCATGAACACGGCACCCATCTTGTCTGCAGCGAGAGCCATCTCTTTTGAGACTGCAGGATCAATGGTGGAGGAATCAATCAACAATGTTCCCTTCTTCACCTTCCTGAGCAACAACAACAAAAACAGCAATAACCCCTGATGTACAGTGCACAAAACAACTTTTTTTCCTGACCTCTATACAAGCCCAGGTAATTTCTGTATGCATATTATAGAGTTTATGATTATATGGTTTTGGGTGTCCTTTGTTAAAAAACATAGGTGTTAAAAATCTTACTTGAGGATGCCACTGGGGCCTTTGTAGACCTCTATGACATTGGGACTAGATGGCAGCATTGTGATGATGCGGTCCGCTTTCTCTGCCACCTCTGCTGGTGAGTCCACCACCTAGATATCATCATCACTGCATGAGTAGCCAGTACGCTTGTAGATAACAATCCACCATTTACACGAATGTTAACCCACAGAGGAAGGCCAGGAATATGATATCATTACGATAACAAATGTAAGCATTAAAAAACAAAATAAAACCCTCAAGAGATTATCCTTTACCTTTAAGAGTGGGCTGACCTGCTTGTTCTACTGCCACTGCAACCCAGACAAGCTTTCATTTAATAAAAGAACTAAATCTCCAACTCAGCAACATTTGTAAATTTCAGATTTATTCTTGTTGACTTTGTAAGCAAAAACACAAGACCTTTTAACTTACACAATAAGGTATTTTGTAGGTAATGACCATCTCTTTTCTAAATAAATAAATAAATAAATAAATAAAATAAAGTGAATGTTAATGAATGACTGGAAAAATCAGAGTGATCTTAGCCAACAGGACCTCCCAAACATGCAGATATGTAGACATGTAACATGATGCTACTCGTTACCTGGGCACCCAAGTCTTGCAGCTCCTTGCATGACTCAGGAAAGATATCAGTAGCAATCACAGGATAACTGTTTTTGAGCAGATTTTTGGCCATTGGACTTCCCATGTTTCCCAGGCCAATAAAACCCACCGGTGTCTTTGAGGCCAAAGGCCGTGCTGACATTGAAGGAGAACAAAGAAGATCATGAGATACTCGTACAGTGGTGGTGGGAGCAACATTGCCTTCATCTGACAGGCAAATCAAGGACAAGTCCAATCTGACTGACAAAACCAACCCAGTCTCATGGCACTTCGTGAGACTGGGTTACGAAAAGTACATAAATCTATGTGGCCGTGCCGGGGGGTACGAATTTTGTCACGGGGGCATGAAATGTGGGGTGACGGTGGGGGGGAGTTATGGTTAGGGGAGGGTAGACACTAATGTTATGGTTACTGTTAGAGTTAGGAGAAGAGGAAGATTCTAGACAGCAAAATTTAAAACAAACATTGTCATGAAAATCTGGTGCTTTTCGGGGCACGGGAAAAAAAAGAACAGGGGCACAAATAAATGTGAGATTGGGCAGGACAAAACTGTTCAGGATTCTCAACTCACATTTTGTCATGTTACACACTTATTCCAAAATGGAGTATTTTTTCCCCCTTCAAAAGTCAACTCACAACACCCCATAATGACAACATAGAGTTTTTTTGTTGAAATTTATTAAAAATTAAAAATAAAAAACTGACCAATCACATGTACATAAATGTTCACACCCTTTGTTCAATACATTCACAGAGTTGTCGTTTTCGGTTTTTGTGGTGTACAGTAGTTCTGTGGGAGCACCCCAAATTTCCTTTGTTACCCCCCCAATACAATGACAATAAAGACTATTCTACTGTATTCTAATACTCTGTTGATGCATCTTTGGTAGCAATTACAGCCTCAGGTCTTCTTGAATATGATGCCACAAGCTTGTGCACCTATCTTTGGAGAGTTTTGCCCATTCCTCTTTGCAGCACCTCGCAAGCTCCATCAGATTGGATGAGGAATGTCGGTGCTCAGCCATTTTCAGATCTCTTAGAGATGTTCAGTCGGATTCAGGTCTGGGCTCTGGCTGGGCCACTCAAGGGCATTCAGAGATGTCCTGAAGCCACTCCTTTGATATATTGGCTTTTACTTAGTGTCATTGCCCTGCTGAAAGATGAACTGTCACCCCAGTCTGAAGTCAAGAGCACTCTGGAGCAGGTTTTCATCCAGGATGTCTCTGTACATTGCTGCATTCATCTTTCCCTCAATCCTGACTAGTCTCCCAGTTCCTGCTGCAGAAAAAACATTCCCCATGCTGTGCACGATGCTTCCACCACCATGTTTCACTGTAGGGATGGTGCCTGGTTTCCTCCAAACATGACACCTGGCATTCACACCAAAGAGTTCAATCTTTGTTTCATCAGACCAGAGTCCTTCAGGTGCCTTTTGGCAAACTCCAGGTGGGTTGCCATGTGCCTTTTACTAAGGAGTGTCTTCCGCCTGGCCACTCTACCATACAGACCTGATTGGTGGATTGCTACAGAGATGGTTGTCCTTCTGGAAGTTTCTCCTCTGTCCACAGAGGAATGCTGGAGCACTGACAGAGTGACCAACAGGTTCTTGGCCACCTCCCTGATTAAGGTCCTTCTTTTCCGATCACTCAGTTTAGATGGGTGGCCACTTCGAAGAAGAGTCCTGGTGGAGCCGGACTTCTTCCATTTACAGATGATGGAGGCCACTGTGCTCATTGGGACATTCAAAACACCAGAAATGTTTCTGTACCCTTCCCCAGATTTATGCCTCAAGACAATCCTGTCTCAGAGGTCTACAGACAATTCCTTTGACTTCATGCTTGATTTGTGCTCTGACATCCACTGTCAACTGTGGGGCCTTATATGTAGACAGGTGTGTGCCTTTCCAAATCCTGTCCAATCAACTGAATTTACTCCAGGTTGACACCAATTAAGCTATAGAAACATCTCAAGGATGCTCAGTTGAAAGGATGCACCTGAACTCAATTTTGAGCTTCATGGCAAAGACTGTGAATACTTATGTACACATGATTTCTTAGTTTTTTATTTTTAATATATCTGCAAAAATCTCCAATAAACATTTTCACATTGTCATTATGGGGTGTTGTGTGCAGAATTTTGAGGAAAAAAAAATGAATTTCATCCATTTTGGAATAAGGCTGTAACATAAAATGTGGAAAAGTGAAGTGCTTTGAATACTTTCTGGATGCACTGTAAATAAATAAATAAAAAACAAAGCTAAAAATAATTAAATTCATACATTTTGGCACCCTTCAATATATCCAATGAACAAGCTTGTTGGACTGTGGTAGGATTTCATAAATAATGAACACATGACATTTTTATGCACAATGCATTTTGCAATTCATTCTTTTAAAACTGCCTTTAAAAGTGATTTATTAGTTGTGTTACACTAAAGGGAGCTCATTCTGATGCATTAAATTATTTTGGCTTTGTTTTTTTAATTTACATCATGTTGTAGAGATTTGTTTTCATTGCAGCTTTAGCTTGACTTCTGTTTTTAGAATTTGATTCCCTAAAAAGAAAGAAAGAAAGGAAAAAAAAATAATAAAAAAAGCGTAAAAGCCCAAGGCTGCTCAAACTTTTTCGTGCCACTGTTTTGTGGCATTCTGTAATAACACCATGCTTCCATCTCACATATAATCACTCAGCAGTGTTTTGATAATCTTGGCACACAGATTTTTTTCCCCTCCTTGTCCATTTGCAGTTGATTAGAAGTTGAAATAACAGTGGAAAAACAATTTAAACATATTGATATCCCAATGTTTTTCAGAGGAATACACTTATTTAGAATAAATAAGAAATCTTTAAGCTGAAGGTTTAAGGTTGTCGGTTCAGGCTATTAAACACTGCAAGATCAGTCAATGTACAGCCAGGTTAACAGACACTAAACATAGCAGTATCACAGATTGAACAAAGCACACTGTAAAAAGAAGATTAAGTCTGGAAGGCAAAGCCAAATCAGGTTAAACCTTCATTTCAGTCTCACACTAGATAACACAAAGTTGCTTCTTCTTTTACTTTCCAACAGCTTCAACATCAAGCATTATTCTCCAACATGGTTCTAAAGAGGTCCATTATGCAGTAAAGTCACCCAACAATAATACACTATGACCGAAGTGTTCAAAGATTTCCCAAGTAGGGCAAACTTGACCAACATGTGACTACCTTCCCAACAGGTGTTAAATTGGGTAGTGGGTACTGATCAGTTATTGGACATGTTGCATGCAAACAAAGAGCATGACCTGGCACTGGGGTGGGGGAGTGCATAATAATAAAATAATAATTTCAGTATAATGTCTGTTGTCAGTGTCTAAGCTACAAACTGTGTAAAAATTTGAAAAACCTAACTGGTGGGTGTTAAACGGTAGTGAGCCTTCTGGGGTATGTGTGGTATGCCATTTTACAAGTATGCTCCTTCTGTTAGCAATAGTTAGTTTCCCCAAGAATGACTAAGACCCCCCTGTAAGACAAAAATGTATGATAAAACTTATCAGGATATTCAATCATTGAGTTGAGAAAAAACTTTAAAATAGAGGATTTTTTAGAAGTTCTTCCATGCAATTAAACCGTGCAAAATATGCTTGCAAATTTCAAAACTGCACTTTTTAAAGTGCATTTCACAGAATGCACTTCTAAATCAAAAGTTTACAGCAAATTTTGCCATTTTCATACAGACAATGTCATACAAGAAAACACACTGAATCAAGGCTCGAGTCTCCCATGTGCCTTCTGGGAAAAACTTAACTGAAATTCCACATCTAGTTAAAAAAAAAACACACACAACAAAAAAAACTCGATGCCACTCCACAAAGCTGTGACTGGTGATGTAACAACCAAAAGTTTCAGGATGCACCGTTTGTCCAATCAAAGCCACAGATGCATATAATTCCTTCAGGGCTTTTCAGAGGTGTCTTGGGGGCTTCCCTCACAAGTCACTCAGTTTTTTTTTGTTTTTTTAAGAACTGCCTACTCCAAACATATTTACCATGTTTGCATTTCTTAAATTATTCTCAAGGTTGGTCACCCGGGCATTTAATCTCAAGGGGCGGGTTTTCTTGGTGAACACGTCACCGAACTCAACACAAACACGTAATTTGGTCACTTTTCAAAGGGGTCCAACTCACCAATAAAGTCAATTTAATGTACAATGGTTCATTTCAGGTCAGCTTGGTGTATAAATCTCACCATTCCAGGCAATGATAGCTATCAGCTGGCTGATAGAAGCGAGCTAGAGACAAAAGCAAACTGGATGATTTTCAACAGAACAGCATACAGCCAGCGCGGGCTTTCACCAAGTGGCCAGTCATAGAGGTCGGATTGGCCACTTCACTGGACAGACGTAGCGCCGACCTCAAGAATTAATATAAAGAAAGTCTAGACATAGTCAGTGACTTGGAAATGCTTATGTTCCCATCCCAACTCTTCCAAAGAAAAAATGAAAAATAATGATTTGTCTAACATTAAAAGTGTGGCTTTTGATAGGGCATCCAATGATCATCATGATTATTGTACAGGAGGCAGAGGAAAGAGGATCACATTTAACGTGGGTAACCAACGAAAGCACGAAACTTCTTTTCAGAAGGGCCCACGGCACGTGTCTCTCCCTCCTCCCCAGCACCAATGTTAAGAGTGCCAGTCGGGAGCATGGCTGTGATTGGGATGCGAGCCTGAGTCGTTGGCATCCCAGTCCAACGTGCAAGCTGTTACGCCACCACCTCCCTAGGCAGTTCCCCACAAACAAACAAACAAACAAAAACAAACTGTCACTTTTCAATTCTAAAACCATGGACTGGGATTAAATGCGCAAACCGTTGCACTGTGAATACAGTGGTCTAGACTGCCTTTGATACCTGCATGACGTTTCCACAGATTAACGACACTGTGCACAGTGGGTGTGTCCGCACGCTGCCACGCCCCCACAAATCAAATGGCTAACAAGTTAGCTAACATGCTGAACACAGTCGAGCATGTTCATTTCAAAAACAGAAATAGAACAAATGAAGCCGTAACGGTGACAGTGTGAGCGAATACATTACCAAAAGCAAGCGCGACATGCTTATTCCAACTGAACAATAAATGTCGAGAGCCTCTAGACAACGCAGCCATGCTTCTTTCCACTCGACTTTGGCTCGGCTGTACAGTGATTGACGGCTGGCAAACCAGGAAGCAAAACTCATGAGTTCAACCAATTGCAGCGTTTAGTGGGTCCTCCCAGCCAATAGAAACGTGCAAGGGGCGGGATTTATCATTCCGGTCAATACATTAATCAACTTAAAGTATAAATTAAATGAAGTATAAATGGTAATCATATTATGTTATAATATATGGTATATTATTATATTTCATATTTATTTTTTCGACATGTAGTTTCCATTTCGTTCTAATCTACAAATGTTTTGTTTTATGCACATATTTAGTTGCTTTTCTCATGATTATTATCATTATTGTTATTAGCTTATATCAAATTATTATACATTAAAAAATCTGTTTATATTGTTTACTGTATGCCTTTTACTTTGTCACATGATATTTTATGGCCCATAATGGAAATAAGTGTTTTCACTTCCTTGTGTCATTAATGTATTTTTAAATTTATTTGTATTTTGTTGTTGTTATTGTTGTTGTTGTTGTTTAATTTTGTGTACATACATTGAATTTTACAGCGTATGTTTAGTTTGTAATCTGGTCAGATAGCAGGCTACAGGTAACCGCGATTGTTTTTTTTTTGTTTGTTTTTTTTCTTCTCTCTCTCTCGCTGTCGAACATTGTTTCAGGAAATAAGGGAGAAAAAAAATAATATTCAAAAATAATTTTAAATATATGTAACTCTTTCGCGCCCCCCCCCGCAGCCTCAGCATCCCGGAAGTTCAGCATCATCTGTTCCTTTAGGAAGAGACGCGCTGATAACCGGGATATAACATCAGCCGTACGGGTGGAAATGTAATCCATTTCCCACCTTATTTTTCAAGTGGAATATCACATGGGGTAGGTTTTAAATTTCCGACCGAATGAAGGTTTTCTCATTTGGAATTAGCCAGTTAGCTGCTCGGCTGTAGTAGTGTTTAGCTAAGCTAGCTAGCGTTCGGCACTTGTCGGGGCATGGCCTGTTTACAGGCTAATGTCAGCTGCATAGCTCTCGTAAATAAGATCATCTCCTCGCTCACCGAGCTAGTTTGAAAGGTCATAGCCGATCTTTTTGCTGTTTACTGCCAGCTGTTACGCTGACAAAGGGTTTATCACTGGCTTGAGATATGATGGCTCATCATTCATAGTCATTTCACGTCAGGAGCTTGGACTAACACACCATGTTTGATTTTATTTATTTATTATTTATGCATTTGGTAAATAAGAATTGGTGCATCACATGTGGTTGTAAATGTTCATGAAGCAGGTGACTGTGTTGTGCTTACTCTGAAGTGTTTACTTCATGCACTGACTGGGTGTTGGGCAAGGTTACAGTTATGGAGTCCACAAACTATAGTGTTGTTGTCAGCAATGAAAGGTTTACTGACCTTGACTTTTTCATTGATGCTGTGACCTTTGACGAATTAAGAGATAGTCTGATTGCAGCACTTCAGAATCTTAACGAGGAGTCAGAGTTTATGGGTTTGTGATTGTTTTGGCTCACCACTAAGATCTGATCTTTCAATGACTTTCCTGACTCAGCTGTCAGAAGTGTATCTGTGTGTCCAGTAGAGGTCGACTGATTAGACGCCGATTATCAGTGCCAATAATTTGTTCAACCCCAGGCCAATAAAAAGTCAACCCCTAATGTGCGCGTGTGTGTGTGTGTGTGTGTGTGTGTGTGTGTGTGTGTGTGTGTGTGTGTGTGTGTGTGTGTGTGTGTGTATATATATATATATATATATATATATACAAACACACACACACATATCGGCCTGGCCAATTATCAACCCCTAGTGTGTGGTAAAAGCGTTGAACGTCTACAAATAGTCACTTCTCTTAGCAGTGACGCTCATGTATCTGGATTTGAGGCCAATGAGAAATCACACCTGGAAGAGCTATGGATTCATGAGGTCCCTGGACAAAGGTATTTGGCAATGCCAAGACCTCTGCAGAAGAACAAAGGTCAAAGTCTTTTGGGTTCTGATGCTTCTTGTGTTAGTCTATGGTTGTAAGACTTGGAGGTTAACCAGAGAGATAACGCAATCGCTTGATGTCTTTGGTACTAAGATCACTTCAGAGGAGCCCTCCCACTTCCCCAACCCAAAATGACTATTGATATGGCCCCATATTCAGCCACTTCATACGGTTACCCCCCCACCCCACCCCACCCCAAACAAAAAAACAAAACACCATGAGTATCGTAAGATAAAGAGGGGCATCATGGCCCCAGTGCTGTACAAGAGGCAGTTAATGAAGTTCAACCTCAGAATTTATTGTTTGGGTCAGGGCTACATTTCTGCATGAAGCATGATGTTGGGTAGCTTAAATAACAATTGGTGCCACACTAATAGCAGTTTGTGTTTTGAGTACATTATTGTATCAATAGCATTGGCTTTTTTGGGGGTGGGGGGAGCTTCTATAGAGTTGGAACAAGGCTCTAAACCAGCTGCCTAGCAACTTTACAAATTATTTTATCTTCAAAGGTTTTGGATTAGGGTTATGATTAGGGTTTGTGTTTGGGAGCAGTTTTTTGTAAAATACATAAAATGTTTGGTAATTTGAACAGTACTTCTGCTACTTCACCATGGCTTTTCACAGTACAAAAATGATAATATGAGGTAGGCCCATTCAGGAATAAGTCATTGTCCAGGTCGCATTGGCAGTGGACTAAGCAGCTCATCTTTCCTCTTGGGGAGACGATGGTCTAGTGGTTAAGTGTTGGGCTTGAGACCAGAGGATCATCGGTTCAATCCCAGCCTGACCAGAAAATTACTAAGGGCCCTTGGGCAAGGTCCTTAATCCCCAAGTTGCTCCCGGTGTGTAGGGAGCGCCTTGCATGGCAGCACCCTGACATCGGTGTGTGAGTGTGTTTGTGTGAATGGGTAAATGTGAGGCATAATTTTAAATTGCTTTGATCATCTGATGCAGATGGAAAAGGGCTATATAAATGCAGTCCATTTATTGTCCGGGTCGCATTGGCAGTGGACTAAGCAGCTCATCTCACGCAACTGTATCCTCAGCCAAGTCCTCTAACTCTTCCTGTGATATCCCAAGGCAGTTCCTAAGTCACCAGGGAAATATAATCTCGCCAACTTGTCCTAGGCCTTTCCAGGGCCTTCTTCCAGTTTGACATACCTGGAAGACCTCCCTAGGGAGATGAACAAGGCGCATCCTCAACAGATGCCTGAACCACTTGAGCTGGCTCCTTTCGATGCGAAGAAGCAGCAGCTCTACTCCAAGTGCCTCCCGGATATTGAGACTTCTCACTCTGTTCTGGCGAGAGGAATCTCATTTCCGCTGCTTGTATCCGTGGCCTTGTTCTTTTGGTCATTGCCCAAAGTTCATGACCATTGGATGGTGTTTTTTTCCACCACGATAGACTGGTACACAATCCACAAGGTTCACAAATTGGGGTACATTGGAGGAATAGTTCACTCCAGCAAATGGATAAGAGGATGTCCACATTTCACCTGGTTGTGAAAGAGACATGCCTCCTGTTCAGAAAATAAACAAATTGTTTGCCTGGGTGGTTGTCATTCTGTACCCAAGGCAGTTCCATTGTATGGTTGATGTGGAGGCACTAGCACATACTCCAGTGTTGGCCTGACCTTATTTTGCAGTTTATCTTTTACATTCGTAATTCATGAGAATCAGTTCTGTGTGGCTGAGATGAGTCATCATTCTTTTCCCCCTGACAGTCATCTTACTAATAACCTATTTGTTTTACAGGCAAATGAAGTAATCAGCAGGATACAATGTCATCATTCCAGGTGGTGGATTCATCACCGGGCAGCAGCGTCAGCATTATGGAGACGTCAAACTTTGCCCATGTCATCTTCCAGAATGTGGGGAAAAGTTTCCTTCCCCAGGCCCCCCTGGAGTGTCGGTACACTCTGACGCCTTATATTACACCTCACCCAAAAGACTGGGTGGGCATCTTCAAGGTACTGTATATGTACCACACCTGCTGCTGCTCCTCCTCAGAGATGTTGACATGCCAACACGCACGCTTGATTAAAGACCAAATTTAATTTCTTCTAAAAAATTCCCAGCATGAAACCCATTCCCAACTTCTGACTAGTGCTTGTTACAAGTTGATATTCCTTCACCATAGTTTTCCAGCTGGTACATTAACACACATGCCAGCTTTGCCACAAATGGCTTTATTCTTTTCTACATGTCTGAAAACACACCACAAGCTTTGGTGTGGTTGCTCAGCTTGCAGAAAGAGGAAGAGTGTGCACGGTGGGCCGGCTGCAGTAGGTCTTGCTGGGGGGCAAACATTTGGTGCTCTTTATGAACCACTCTGATTCTTATTATAACCTCCCCCCACCCCTCCACTTGTTCGTTCTCCTCTGTCTTTCCATTCGTCTTCCTCTGTTTCCTGCTAGCTGCCCCTCCACTTCACTGCGCTCTTTTATCAAGGCCATCAAATCTCACACATAATTAACAGGAAATGTGAACTTGGAAACTCGATGTCTCATAAAGTGAAAAAACAAACACTTTATCGTTGTTTTAGAACTGACTTCAAATCCACCAGCTCAATTAAAAAGGAATAAAGATGCTGAGTTTATTTGGAAAAAGTCAATTGGAAAATTTAATTGTTGTAATCCGCGCTAATGAAACACGTTTGATGGTTAGTTCTCCATGTAGCAATGAACCGACCCATCTCTAATCCTTTTGACGTAAATGTCTGCTTTTTGCGTGTTCACAGAAATCCGTTTTTATTTATTTGAAATTTTGCTTTTGTCTTGTATATTACGTAATTATCAAGAACCCACTGGAGTTGGCATATTTATGCCAATGATTATTTTTTTTAATTAATTTAATATCAACAGGTAATTCATATAGACTGTATGTATAAAAGTAAGTCCCTTTGGCTGCTCCCTTGTTTGCACTTGGGGTTGCCTCAGCAATTCCAAGGTGGATCTGGATGTTAAATTGGCACAAGTTTAATGCTGGATGCCCTTCCTGATGCAGCTCCACATTACATGGAGAAATGTGGCAGGGGTGGGATTTGAACCTGGAACCTTCTGAATTGAAACCAAGCACATTAACCACTTGGCCTTTTGTAAATTATTACCCATTTATTAAATTTTTTTTTTTTTTTTCTTTAAGAAATTAGCTGAACCCATCATACAAATGCTACAAAATGTAGTTGAACAAAACTGTAAATCTATGTGCATCAGCTAATGAGGAACTCAGAACTAGATAGACAGGGTTCTCGCCAGTGCAGTTGAGTATAGGTGGCCCCTATGCTGTGATTTGGATCCCCTATGCTGTGATTTAACCAGCATAGGGTGGGCTTTTCTGTTCTTTTTTTGTTCTTTTTTAAAGGACATGTTGCATGTTATTTAACATCTCAGTCAGCAACACAAAGCGGCCCTCAAAATGCAGGAAGTAGTGTTTCAAAGGGTTATAAATTTCAAAATTTTCTCAGGGGGATGCCTCGGACCCTCCTACAATAGTCGCACCAGCAACACCTGTCATGCTGCTATAAGTTCCCCCCTATGCTGTGAAAAAATCCTGGTGAGAACCCTGATAGATGACAACCGAAGCAAAAGAAGGATGAAATCTGGGGCACACAATTGCAGAAGAGCCTTGCTGTGATTTTCACTTTGATAACAGTAAATTATTATGAAAATTATGTTGTTGAAACATTAGCTGTTGCACATTATTAAAATGCTCTCATGCAGTTGTTTGCCCCTGATGTTATCCTTTGTTTGCCCCTGATGTTATCCTTTGTTTGCCCCTGATGTTATCCTTTGTTTGCTGTAGAACAGGGGTGGGCAACTTGTCCCAGGAAGGGCCAAGAGGGTGCAGCTTTTCTTTGCAGCCACTGATTCCACCAGGTGATTTCACTGATTAACTGATTCCATCTGCTCAAAGTGATATTAATCAGTGAAATCACCTGGTGGAGTCAGTGGCTGCAAAAAAAAAAAAAAAAACCTGCACCCTCTTGACCCTTTCTGGAACAAATTGCCCACCCCTGCTGTAGAACACAGTGTTTCAACAAGATGTTTGCAGAACTCAATTGAAAATCCATCATGTTTGTTAGATTGTTGACATGATTGACTTGAAATCAGTACTTCAAGTCTTATTCCACGGGTCTCCATCAAGTTTAATTACAGAGCTGAGTCTGTGAGATAACATTTTCCACGTTCTTGCTTTCCACATCTCTAAGTGTGACCTGGTTTAGAGAGGGTGAGCTACAAAGCTAGCTTGCTACATTGATGGATGACTCAGGCAGGCGTATTCATTTGAGCTGTGTACAGACACCCTCTAGTGGCTGAAAAATTTCATAGTGCATATTACGGTATAACTGCTTTGTCAAGATCAGGAATGGACATCTACATATGCTGTGAATATCCATCAGTCTGCAGCATTTAATCATCACAAAACTGATGATCTCTTCCTATTAAACAAAAGTGGTTTTAATGAGTAAATTCACCTTTTGAAGTGCCTGGACTGAATAAAATCCTTCATACTTTTGTCCTTTTGTGGTGCATAGATGCTATCCCTGCTTTAGACGGATATTTGTGCCTTATAATCAACAAAATCCTCTTTTTATATTTCAACACAGTCACTAAACTTCAATAAATCATTAATTCGAAAACAGTATTTTTTTTCCCCCTTATTTGTTCAGTTTAAGTCTGTTTAGTTAGTCTGTTTAGTTCAGTTTGACTTAAATGCAGTGAGATACTTGTTCACAATTCCCTAAAAAGAAAAGAGAGGAAAAAAAGCCCAGTGGAGGTGCTCGGTTGTGGCATGTTTGTTGGGTTTGCAGGGAGAAACCAGTTGTGAAAATGTATAATTATGGTGTCATCACTCTGTTCCCTCACACCTTAGCTGAATGATTGATATGTGCTTCGCCTGTGATTATTTTATGGCATCACTGCCGTGTTGGAATGCCACACCATTCCTTAGCAAATGTCAGTCATCTACACTCTACAATTAGTCAAATTATTTATGTCTCCTCTCTTTAAAACAAACACATGTGAGCACACAAGCAAACTTGGCAGGAGTTTGAGCCACTGCAGCGTAGCCTCTTACTGAGATACTTTGAAGGTGGAAAGAATGTTCTAGGCCCAGTGCTGAAAACTGCCATTTGTTTGGAAGAACATTATATTTAGTCTGATGTCTGCACGACGCGCATGCAGTAATTATATATCAAACACTGGTGTTATCAGACCTGAAATCTTGACAAATGATTTGAGTAGTTCGTTTGATTTACTGTTGCCTTTGTTGAATCGCCCACATGCTTGTCCCCATTTTACATTTTCCTCAGTTTTACTTTGTTGTGCAAGTCGTTTTATGAAGAAATTCTGACGTGTTATTTTTATTTTAGAAATTTATGGTTCATTAGATTTTTTTTAAAAAGGCAATTCACACCACATTGTGATATGTGTCCTGTAATTAAAGTATGCCACTCATGATACATTTGGTGTGTGGCAGCCATCCAGAATAATTTTTTTTTTTCCTCTGTCTCTCTCTCTCTCTGCTGATGGGTGATTTATTTATTTATTTATTATCTAAATGGAGAAAGGTCCCATAGTTCCACAGATGGTTGAGATATCCGTGCCATTATGTAATGCGATGTGTCATACTTGCGAGTTAAAATGAGGTGTGCGTATCTGCGCGACTGGTGCACTGGGAGAGTGTGTTTGCAGTTGTGTGCAATGCATTTCAACCCAATCTCTTCCAGCTCGTGATGGCATCACAAAAAGTGAATTAATCTATTAGTTTGTGGTACCATTTCAAAATGCACCACATTTTCTTGGGTGTATCAGGAATTAATTTCATGACGGTATCATGAAATTTGGGGTGATGCGAGGCGATCTGTGGGGGTTAGTGGAAGGGGTAGGGTTAGTATCATAAACAAACAAAAAAAACGCGTCACAAAATTGTGATGGGAGCACGAGACTGGGCTGCACATTTACATTGCAGAACCTGCGTTATGAAGATCACAACACATGTCCCTTTCATCATCTCTTGCCTCAGAACACATGAATTTTGTGGAAGTGCATGCACTTAAGTCCATAAGTTTTGGGACACACTTATTATCAATTTGCCTCGGTACACCACCACATTGAAGTCAAAATGAAATGGTCAATATGTGCTCATAGTGTCGATTTTTAGCTTTAAGAACAGGGGTTAAACAAAAATGTTGCATTAACCATTTATGAATTACAGCAATTTTTGTAGTGTTTCCATTTTGAGAGGTTAAGAATAATTGGATAAACTGGATTTAAGGATTACTAGCATTTTGCTTGTGGGGATCCACAGGCTCTAGATTGGGTAGTGTTTAGAAAATAGGTAGCTGACATTTTGCAAGGGTGGTAATAAATTAATCAAAGTTTCTATAATGAGTGGAATGGCGTGTGAGTCTAGAATGTTTTTAGAACCTTAGAGCTCAACAGTTTTTAGGAGAAGAGCTCAACCCTTTTATATCCTTTTAATTGTCATTTTTAAATGTTAATTTTATTGTCTTCATGTATTTATAAATTTTTTAGGTTTTTGTTATCATATACACACTATTATCATTATAATTATTATTATTTTATTATTACTTCTATTTTGTTGTTTGATTTTTAAATGGACCACAATGGAAATAAGTGTTTTCACTTTCTTGTGTCATCCATGTATTTTTAACATATTTACAATAATACAATAATGAAGTTACTAAATAAAGTCATGCACACACTCACTCACATTTTAATATAAATATGATTACCGCCCCCTACTGGAATGGCGTGTCCAGAATTTAGTTCTCAATGTCCATTGTTCAGTGTTGTTAGCTAATATCCACAGTTTCTCCAATAATATTAGTCCTATCAACGCTACGTTTTGACAGCGTTCATCTCCCCAGTTTGTCCGTGATCAAAGTTATCTCTACACACGCACAGCTTTTTGTCTTTTCTGCATTCTCCCGCAAGCAGGTGCTTTTAATTTTACACACCCACAAGCAGAGATGGTGGTTGAAGACATCAAACGCAGTCCAGTGTTCTCTCATGGTACCGGCAACATGACACTTAACTAAACTGGCTAAACTAATTGAACTTCCAAAACACAATAAATCAATAACACTAACAACACTGTTAAACTAACATGAACCACAATAACAGCACTTTAAACCCCAAAACCAAAACTCCCATAGTGCATTGCAGCACAAGGTCCAGTGTTCACTGTTGTTAGCTAATATCGATAATTTGTCCAAAATATTAGTCCTATCAACTTTCCATTTTTGCAATGTTTATCCTTGACCTAAAATACACTCAACAAAAATATAAACGCAACACTTTTGGTTTTGCTCCCATTTTGAATGAGATGAACTCAAAGATCTAAAACTTTTTCCACATACACAATATCACCATTTCCCTCAAATGTTGTTCACAAACCAGTCTAAATCTGTGATAGTGAGCACTTCTCCTTTGCTGAGATAATCCATCCCACCTCACAGGTGTGTCATATCAAGATGCTGATTAGACACCATGATTAGTGCACAGGTGTGCCTTAGACTGCCCACAATAAAAGGCCACTCTGAAAGGTGCAGTTTTATCACACAGCACAATGCCACAGATGTTGCAAGATTTGAGGGAGCGTGCAGTTGGCATGCTGACAACAGGAATGTCAACCAGAGCTGTTGCTCGTGTATTGAATGTTCATTTCTCTACCATAAGCCGTCCAAAGGCGTTTCAGAGAATTTGGCAGTACATCCAACCAGCCTCACAACCGCAGACCACGTGTAACCACACCAGCCCAGGACCTCCACATCCAGCATGTTCACCTCCAAGATCGTCTGAGACCAGCCACTCGGACAGCTGCTGGAACAATCAGTTTGCATAACCAAAGAATTTCTGCACAAACTGTCAGAAACCGTCTCAGGGAAGCTCATCTGCATGCTCGTCGTCCTCATCGGGGTCTCGACCTGACTCCAGTTCATCGTCGTAACCAACTTGAGTGGGCAATGCTCACATTTGCTGGCATTTGGCACGTTGGAGAGGTGTTCTCTTCACGGATGATGCGAAGGAGATGTGTTGCACTGCATGAGGCAAAATGGTGGTCACACAGATACTGACTGGTATCCCCCCCCCAATAAAATAAAACTGCACCTTTCAGAGTGGCCTTTTATTGTGGCAGTCCTAAGGCACACCTGTGCACTAATCATGGTGTCTAATCAGCATCTTGGTATGGCACACCTGTGAGGTGGGGATGGATTATCTCAGCAAAGGAGAAGTGCTCACTATCACAGATTTAGACTGGTTTGTGAACAATATTTGAGGGAAATGGTGATATTGTGTATGTGGAAAAAGTTTTAGATCTTTGAGTTCATCTCATACAAAATGGGAGCAAAACCAAAAGTGTTGCATTTATATTTTTGTTGAGTATACATAAGCATACCAAACGGCAAATTTCAGCTCTCCTCAGTTTCTCCGTGATTGAAGCCATACACATGCACACACGCATACACGTACAAAGAGGCCACTTGGTTATTATAATAGTGATAATTCAAAATAACAGATTCAATAAATCCATATGTTGGCCACAACTGTTTCCAAGTCACTGAATATGTCTTGTTTCTGTCTGTCTAAGTTATATAGTTTTCCTGGTGGAGTGGCACAGAGAAGGAACCTCTTAAAAAGATGTGGAAATTTGAGCTGCAGTTTGCCAGAAGGCACATGGGAGACTTGTGCCAGATTTTGGTCTGATTTTTTCAATGAAAATGCCTCTCTGTGCCTCAACACCTTCACCGTGGAGGCCTGTGTTAGCCTAATGATGGTTGCCACTGACAAAAGTCGTTACAGCCACACAAAGCCATTTCTGGAGTTTTCCAAAGGAAACTGTGGCTGTAAAAGTCATGATTATAATCCTTTTATTTATTTTGTACATTTAATTATGCACATTGAAATGGAGGGAACTGTTTTTATTTTTTATTTTTATTTTTTTTTAAGGCCCTACTGTATCTCTCGCCATTTGTATAAAACTCACCTTTCTTCCCCGGTTCTTGTTTTCCCTTTCCTCCATTTCTTACGTGTGTTCACGACCATCATACAAGACTGCGCAGACACACAGAAACACACAGGCATTCCCTTCCACCACATTCTCACACCTTTGCTCCCCCTCTCTGTTGACCCAAAAGAGGAAGCAACTGTGAGGAAGGAAGACTGGAGGCGTAGGAGAAAGGGTTGAAGGAAAAAGGGGATGGACCAAGAAAGGAAGGCCTGTGTGTCATGTTGTGTTTCTACTCATTCATAATTATTGTATGTAATATTTAAGGGATAAATTCATTTTTTTTGTTTTCCACAACCAGTCATGTTAAAATACTGTGAGCAGTTAAGCTTCCAAGTGCCGTATTCAGCTTTGATGATTGCTTAGTTTGTGACTGAATCATTAATTTTAATTAAATTAAAAAGTTCGTTATGAATGACTGTCAACAGGGCAGTTGTACCATGAGATAAAATACCAATGTGCCCTCAAAATAGCAATCAAACAAGCTGACAGCCCACTTTATAGTCATCGATGTGTAAAAACATCGGAAGAAATGAGTTTTTTTTTTTTTTTGAGGGTTCTCCCAATATCTGTTAGTATCAGCCATGAATAAAATTAAATAGTATTAATAACTATACTAGAGCTGCAATGATTGAACATTATTCAACAGTTAAACTAATCAACAGCTATTTTGATCATCAATTCATCATTTTAAGTCTGTTTTTTTAAATATACAAATTCTCTTTATATTTTCTGGTTTCTTTTTCTAGTTTCTTTATTCCTCTGTGGCAGTAAACTGAATATCTTTGGGCTATGGCCAAAACAAGACATTTGAATGCATCATTTTGGGCTTTTCATTATTTTCTGAGACTACGGGTGTACCAATAAATCGATAATGAAAATAATCAGTAATTACAACTTTAATCTATACTACACAGTTATAAATTTCAGGAAACCAAATTAATTTAGAGTTCTGCTACACATCCTTTTCAGCAATTTATTTATTTATTTTATGGAATTTGGCTCATAAATTGCTGTTTGTTAAAGATGAGTAGATCATTCAGAGGCTTAATTGCTCAAGGTGATTTAATCTATTAGTATGACTTTTTTATTTTTGGCTTCCTGTCTCTGTGAGATCAGATTTTAAGGTTCTGCTAATGGCCTATAAAATTGTTCATGGACTGGCACATCCCTACCTAGCTGATTTAATTAAACCCTACGTACCGGCCCAGACTTTGTGTTCTCAAGATGCAGGACTACTTTGTGTCCTTAGTGTGAATAAAAAGTCTGCAGGTCACAGAGCTTTCTCTTATTGTGTCCCTGTTTTGTAGAATGATCTCCCTGCATCAATAAAACAGTCAGATTCTGCGGAGACTTTCAACTCCAGACTTAAGACGCACTTGTTTTCCCTTTCGTTTGGCTAGCATATTGGCATGTTATGTTGCTATGCTTTTTACAAGGGTAGGCTGAAAAGTTCTAAGGCTCCCCATGAAGGAGTAATGCATTAACTGCATTATAGTGAGCCTTAGAACTTTTCAGTCTACCCTCGTACTTTTTTACTGTGCTTTTTAAATCTTTTAATTCTTTGTAATTTGTTTTCTGAATTGTTTTGTGTGAAGCGCCTTGATACGACTCTGTTGTGATTTGGTGCTACAGAAAATGAATAAATTCAATTGGATTTTTGTAAAATACAAGTTCTCCTTAAAAGATTTACCAGTGGACAAAATGTGATGAACCTTATTGTCATCCACCTATTGACCATTCATATTTGTGCACCATATGTTTCATGTGCATAACTGTCCAGCATGATGTGCGCTCCTTTGTCTTCACTCTGCTTGATGTTTGTGTCCTCAGGTGGGATGGAGCACAGCCAGGGATTACTACACCTTTCTTTGGTCTCCTATGCCTGAGAACTACGAACCAGGAAGTACTGTTCACAGAACTGTAGTGTTCCAAGGTAGAGAAGCCACACACACACACACACACACACGAGTGCGCTGCCGGGGTGGGCGTTACGTAACTACTATACAGACCCAGAGTATTCTGAAGTAATTCCTTCATTTTACGGCACATATAAAAACAAGCACTTTTATTTAATAAGGGAGCACAACCACAGACTGCGGCCTGGGACCTGAGCACCTCTGAAACCACACACATACACACACACACACACACACACACCCCACACACACACACACACACACACACACACACACACACACACACACACACACACATATATGTGGTAGGCCAGCAAACGAGTTTTAATGGGGCTTGAACGGTCAGATATTACACAGTGAAAATATGAGAGCATGCTGTGGTATGTCAGGAGTCAGTAAAACCAGTTGGCCTCTGGACATAATGTAGTCACGTCTCCATCCAAGAGAACCAGATGTAAAAAGAAAAATATGCCTCAGCTCAATCTCACTTTGTCGTTATGGGCTGTTTGACATGAAAGGCGGCGAGTATAAGTGTTGAGCCGGGTGTTGAAAGATGAGTTTGTTTGTTTTGTTATGTATACCCACGAAAACAGGCAGAGGATTGTTGCTCCATTTTGACAGCGCTTGTTTTCAAAATTAAGATAAACGCTGTTGGCTCCACAGGGTACTACGTTCCGAAGTCTGATGGAGAGTTCTACCAGTTCTGTTATGTCACACATGCCGGTGATATCAGAGGCGCCAGCACGCCATTCCAATTCAGGTCGGCCACTCCCACAGAAGAGCTGCTGACTGTTACTGAGGATGACAGCAATTCAGACATACTGGTCGTCACCACCAAGACTGGCCTACTAGAGGTAGGTCACACAAACGCTTACAAGAGGGTTCAGTGGTTTATTTTCACTTCTCTGATCAAGGTGCCAGATCCCCACCGGCTCCAGAATAGCTTTTTCTTTCCCTTTTGAATGCTGTCCAGCCAGTTTGTATATCAGATGTGGAAGTGTGAAATACCACATTTAATTTCATATGCAAATCAGACCCACGATGCATTGCACATTTCTTTTTTCAAAATGGCACATCGCTAATTGAGTGACATAAAATTCCAAATCAAAAGTAAGCGATAAAAATGTGAAAAAAAAGGCACCAGGTCTCCTTGTCACGCATTTTGTTCTTTCACTTCAGCGCGTGGAGGAGGCGCAGCAGGAGCGTCGGGAACTGCTGAAGGCCATGCGCCTGCTGCAGGAGGAGAAACAGCAGCTGCAGGAGGAACAGAAGCGACTGACCAGGGAGAGGGAGCAGGAGAGGGAGACATGCTGCCTGTTGCGAACACACAATCAGGTTAGAAAGAGGGCGTAAGAGAGAAAGGTATCACCTTGAGAGGATTCAGAACAACAACGCCAAATCTTCTGGATAATTTCATTAAAATGTATTTCTGTAACATTTAATTTTAAGGCAGCTGTTTTGAAGTTGGGGTGCATGGAGCTTTTACAGGGTAACAGTTAACTGGGGACAAAAATAAAAGTGAAACTGATTATTGTGTTAAGTATAAATTCATCTGCAACACTACAAAGACTTAAATTGGCAATATTTCTTTAGAAATGAAATAAAAGAACGGGGGGGGGGGGGTGTGATAAAACACAGATTTTAGTGTTTGTACATGTGATTTTTGTGTGCACACTCATGTACATAAGGAGTGAGCATTGAGACAGTTTTTGTAATTTGGTGGAGCTGAAATGAAAGAATTAATAGGTACTTGTAGTGAAGATTTTCAGATTTAATTCAATGGGATTAACCATTTAGGAATTACAGTGCACGCAGTGCCCTCACTGCAAATTATTTGGTTCTTACCAAGAATTCTTATTTTAAGCGTTCAGCATGCTTATTTCTAGATTTAACAATCTTAATTCAGTGAAATTTTGTCACTACATGGACAGATAATTTCACTTGTTTTGACTACCTTTCCCTCAGATTTAGGGTTTTTAATCTTGTTTTTAGAAACCTCTTTTTTGCAGTGCTGGGATAATTCAAATGTATTAATTTATATAGTGCCAACTCACTACAAGGTCGCCTCAAGGCGCTTCACACAACACAACTCAACATGGAAACACAGAACAAAATGAATTAAAAGATTAAAAACATAATAATAGAGCAAAAACATAAAGGAGTAAAAATAATAATAAAAAACAAACAAACACATAATAACATAATATACTAACAACAAAACAGGGAAAAGAAATGGGTCTTAAGTCTTGATTTAAAAGTCTCCACAGAATCCGACTGGCGTCCTGTCTGGCATGTACCCCGCCTCTTGCCCAATGACGGCTCGGATAGGCTCCAGCTCCCTGTGACACTTAATTGAAATAAGCAGGTATAGAAAATGAATGAATGAATTATACACAGTTCCTCCATTTTCAGAAGCCATAAGTAATTGGATAAACTAAATATAAGGATTATTGTGAATACAAATCATCACTTTTTTCTGTCCTTTTTCTTTAGAGAAGTCGGGATATGGATGCATGAACATTTCTGTGTCACTGTGTAGGCAGTTCTCACAGAGTGGTTCTGCACAGAGGAGACTAGTGAGGGAAGCCACCAAGACACCCGTGATAACGTTGAGGTACTTACAGTACAGGCTTCTTTGACTGTGATTGGAGAAAACGTTGCAGTGTAGTTGAACACAAAAGGATTTTCGTACAACAAAATAGATTGAATCTAGGCTCAAGTCTGCTCAAGTGTGCCTTCTGGCAAACTGTAGATGAAATTTTGTGTCTTTGTTTAAAGAAAATCCTTCTTTTTCACTCCACCATGAAGCTGTGCCAGGTGATACAACAGAACAAAACTTGCTCGATGCACAGTTTCTTCAATCACTGCCACAGATGCCTATAAATCCTTCAGCGTATTCATGGTTGCCTTGGTGGCTTACTTTTTGCCTGGGCACTCTAGGTAGATTAGACAGTACTACTCTGTTTGCATTTAATTTGATTTAATTTGTTTTCATTTACATAGTGCCAAACACAACAAAAGTTGCCTCAAGGTGCTTCAAACGAGTAAGGTCTAACCTTACCAACCCCTAGAGCAAGCACACAGGCGACAGTGGTAAGGAAAACTCCCTCTGATGATAGTGAGGAAGAAACCTTGAGCAGACCAGACTCAAAGGGGTGACCCACTGCTTAGGCCATTCTAACAATTACAAGGTTTTGCAAAGTACGTATTACAAAGCTGCACAAACAGGAAGCATTTCTTAATGATTGATATAATTGAAGTCCAATACATGTTCCATCACTTGAAAGTATTCATGCTTTCATCCCCTGATTTAAAAAACAAACAAACAAACAAAAAAAACTGTAGAATTGATGATGCGTATCAACAATAATCTTTTAGCATTACTTTGTCCAATTACTTATGGGCTCAGAAAATGGAGGGGCCGTGTATAAAATGCTGTCATTTCTGAATGGTTATTGCAACATTTTTGTTGACCCCTTTGACTTAAAGTTGAAAGTCTACACTAGAAGCACATCCTGATTGGTGTCACTTTTTTTTCTTTTAAAAAAACTCCATTGTGTAAAGAGGCAAAACGACAAATACTTATGTTTACTTATGTTATGATTGTTGAGGTTGTGTGTACACAGACAGACAGCCTCTGTTTGCACCTGTGTGGAACCAGTTCCTTGCTGCTGATCACAGATCTGAAAACATCAATAGGCCCAATTTTTTTTTTTTTTTTTTTTTTTGCATAATTTGCGTCCATGTTTTAGAGACACACAAAGAGCCTGTATGCCAGCGCCTGTCTTTCCCGCTTTAACGACCTTACTCAGTGAGCCAGAACGGAATTGGGATGCAGGGGTTTTTTTTTTTTTTCCTTCTTTTTCTCTGGCATCTGGCGTCAGGGACGATGCCATCGCGACCACAGAGTGAACAAACATGACGTCAAACACACAAACACGAACACGCTCGTACCCATAGGCATACACACACCCCCCTTCCTTCTTTCTCACACTCAGATTGAGGTTCTGCACCACAGGACCTCTCTAAATGTGCATTTACACATGCACGCAAACACACAAGAACACAAACACACTCATTATGCCACCAGCTCGCAAACCCTTTTAGTCTATGTGTGGAATGAGAGGAGGGTAGTCCACAAAACCGCCTGCCTGAAAAAAAACAAAACAAAAAGAGCCCTGCCCAGCCTCGGGGACAAACACCACTCAGTCACGCGATTCAGCGGCCACTGCTTTCTAAACCTCTGTTTTTCCCTCTTTCTGTGTGTTTCTGTCAGTCTTTCACTCATAAGTTTGAGTGTTTCGGTTCAGTTGTTTCTTGACAGGAAAAGGCAGATTCAGTTTGCCAAAGTTTGCAAGGCCCTCAAGATTAAAGCTGGGAACTTCCTCTGTAATAATCTTGAATCATCAAAAAGAGGCGGCGTTTGCATTTTAGTTTTTTTTTATGAATCATCTGATAAGCATTGTGCTGGCTGCACAATGAAGAACAGTCAAGTCAGTGAAAAGAGAAGCTGGCAGGAAGGGAGAGGTGAGGAGGAGGCTCCCGAGAAGGAATCTAGTCTCACGTCGCCCCCTAGTGCAGATGTTTGGTCAAAGCCCAAAAAGGTCGCTTTGAGTTGCTTGCTTTATTTTCTGAAGAACAGTATCGCCATAAATTACACTGTAATACACACGCACACTGTTATTACCGTGCTGCATTCTATTCCACAAGCACGTCCATCTGTAGATGTACGACTTTTCGTGCTCTCCTGGGTCGACTCTTTTTGAAGAGCATTTACAGGAGGTGTGTTAGCTCACGATGAAGATATCCTTTGAGTTTAACATGAAAACATAAGTACATATTTTGCGGCTGCTAATTTTACGACTACACTTTTTATAAGGTCTTTACGCTCTCCTAAAGTGCTTCCCGAACGCCTGCCGTAAAAAATCATACAGTAATCTATGCAAAGCCCAGGGGGAGGCAGGGCCCCACGTGTAACGCATCGGTGGGTGTAGTCCTCTGTCAGTGTGTCCATCGGTCCTTGAGCATGTAGCTGCACCTATCTGTGTGTGTGTGTGTGTGTGTGTGTGTGTGTGTGTGTGTGTGTGTGTGTGTGCACATTACAAAGGGAAGGGAAGCGCTGTGCTGCAAAGGCATGCTCTTTTATCACAACTGATATTGGCTGCAGGTGATTTAACGTCCTTCAGTGCTGACTAGCAGCAAGTTCAAACATACCTTTTCCCCAGCAGGCAGACGGGTAACACAGGCACACAGTGATCTGTTCTACAATACAAAGAATTTGTTGGCAGAATTTACTCCTTACAGACTGGTTATTCCTGCATGTGTACTGCTGTTTGGCACTTGTCCAGTTGTCCACTTTTGGTTTCCAAACAAGTAACATGTTTTTTTTTAAATGGGTAATCAGTCTACAGGAAATTGTGGAACAAGAAGGGGAGGTGATGGTCTAGTGGTCAAGGTGTTGGGCTTGAGTCCAGAAGATCATGGTTTCAAATCCCCACCTGACTGGAAAATCACTAAGGGCCCTTGGGCAAGACCTTTAATCCCCTGTTGCTCCCGGTGTGTAGTGAGCGCCTTGTATGGCAGCACCCTGACATCGGGGTGAATGTGAGGCATAATTGTAAAGCTCTTTGAGCGTCTGATGCAGATGGAAAAGCGCTGTATAAATGCAGTCCATTTACCATTTAAGAACTGTTTTTGTCTTTAATTTATTCCAGAGTTTGTAATTCAAGAATACCGAGTGCCTCCTCAGTGGGCTCATGTCTGTCGTCATTGTAACTGGTGTTATGTGATTGATGGATACAGCTGTCATGCCTGATGTGAGATATTGCCGTGTGTGATTATTGAGCAGAATTGCTAAAGCTTCCAGGTTTTGGGCAGGCGGCCAAGTTCAGTCTGCCTGATCCAGCTGCTGCAAACGGGTTCTAGCACCTGTCAATGTGAGCCACAGCTGCAGTCTTGTCCTGCAGGAGCTGCTGCGCTCATCACAGGGCCTCTCAGAAGAGAGAGAGGAGGTGAGGAGGAGGTTGACAGAGGCCACAGACCGTGTCCGCCAGCTGGAGGAGGACCTGCTAGGAGTCACCCAGAGAGGCCTGCAGAAGGAGACAGAGCTTGATTGGTGAGTGGAGAATGCGAACACATGACCATGAATCACTGAAACATGTATTTCTGTGCAGACATAACTTAAAATGACAGTAAAAAATATAAATAAGTGGGTTTTTAAAAAAAAAACTTAATCTTTCCTTAATAAGCAAGGTATAGCTTTAAAAAATATGTCACTGAATCATGGAGCAACTCTGTGACACTTTATTTGGGGTGCACTGGTTGATCTATGCAGGATGCCGGTTCCAGTCGTGGCAGAGACAGGCACATAAAATGTATTTTCTTGTATAATTTTTTATATTTATAATATTTGCACAGAAGACATTAAAGTTCCTTTTTCCCAAACAACAGTGATGTGCAATGCTATCCTAAATGTTTGCTTTGCTAACCGCTAATCCCACTAACCAAAAAGTTATCTGTGATAACACTAAACTGATAAACTACTAACACATTAAACTAAACCAATACCAGTAACTGCTACCTTTTATTATATGAATTTCACTTTGGCTGTTTTTTTGTGCTCTAAAACCTTTTTAAAAAATGGACATAAAGAGCTGAAATTTTAAAGCTGTAGTGTAAGTATGGAGTTTTCTAAAAAGGCTTAGCATGCCGACATCAGATAATGATAAAGATGTACATGAATACAGTGCATCCAGAAAGTATTCATGGTGCTTAATGTTTTCCACATTTTCTTATATTACAGCCTTATTCCAAAATGGAGTAAATTTATTTTTTTCCCCCTCAAAATTTTACTCACAATACCCCATAATGACAACATGATTTTTTTTTCTTCAAATTTATTAAAAATAAAAAAACTAAGAAATGACATGTTCATAAGTATTCGCACCCTTTGCTCAATACTTTGATGCGCCTTTGGCAACGATTACAGCCTCTGGTCTTCTTGAATATGATGCCACGAGCTTGGTGCACCTATCTTTGGGCAGTTGCAGCACCTCTAAAGCTCCATCAGGTTGGATGGGGTACGTCGGTGCTCAGCCATTTTCAGATGTCTCCAGAGAAGTTCAATCAGATTCAGGTCTGGGCTCTGGCTGGGCAACTCAAGGACATTGACAGAGTTGTCCTGAAACCACTCCTTTGATATCTTGGCTGTGTGTTTAGGGTCATTGTCCTGCTGAGATGAACCGTCGGCCCAGTCTGAGGTCAAGAGTGCTCTGGAGCAGGTTTTCATCCAGGATGTCTCTCTGTATTACTGGATTTATCTTATGGCTGATGCAGAGATTCTGATACATACATTTGTCTGGACTACTGCAATGTCCTATTCTCTGGTTTACTGCAGTCAAGCATTAGGTGTCTCCAATTGCTTCAAAATACTTGACTAGAAGCAGAACATTTAACCACATTACACCGATTTTGGCCTCCCTTCATTGGCTTCCTGTCTCTGTGAGGTCTGATTTTAAGGTTCTGCTTTTAACTTATAAAAAAATTATTCATGGATTAGCGCCTCCTGACCTAGCTGATCTAATTACACCCTATGTACCAGCTGAGTTACTAAAGTGGTTGTTTCTGGGCAATATGTCTGCTTTGTAGTTTGTACTCAATATGTGGCTTGATAACCTGTTGACTGCGATGCCCGAATTTAAGTTTTGTTGTATTTGGCTTCAGTCTGCGTGATCGCCTGAAGAAGCTGACAGCAGAGAGAGACAGCCTGGAAAGTCAGTTGAAAAATGAGAAGGATGAGAGAGACCTGTACAAGGTGGGAGAGAAAAAGGCTGGTTAAGATAGCACTAAGGATGTTATGTTTCTGTCTCTGTGCTGACCTGTGTATTTTTGGGGTATTAAACCTGCGTAGGCTCACCTGCGGAGCACCGAGTTGGAGAACACTAAGCTGAGTGCAGAGCTGCAGATGCTGAAGGCAGTGGAGTTGAACCGGGAAGTGACCATCGCCCAATTCCAGGAAGAACTGGAGAGGCTCAGAGTTTGCGTTGCCCAGCGGGACGCCCTGGAAAAAGAGCTGCTGGCGCACAAGGCTGATAAGGTAATAGAAGGGGGCATTGATCATCTTGGAGCCACCCTCATCTTCGCTGGCATCATCAACATGCACATATGTGCCTCTGGTTTCTTCAGGCAGAGCTGGCCCGTGTGCGTGAGCAGCTTCGCCAGGTAGAAGAGCAGCTTCAGGCGTCCCGGCAGCAGGCTTCCTTACTCGCCTCTGAGCTGCGAGACTCCGCCAGCACCCGTGACCACACGATGGCCGAGCTATACCGTGCCCGCCTGGAGGTGGACAAACTCCATGCCAGCCTAGCTGATGCTCAAGCGGAGTGCCAGCGCATGGAGAGCCAGCTGGACCGCATGAGGAACACTGCACAAAAGGAAGTGGTGAGCATGCTAGTTCCTTATTTTGTACCTGTCACTTTCTTTTGGCCAAAGATCATTGACAGCTGAAGTGAACAGATTAGTCTCTCACAATGAAAATGACAAATGAGATGTAACTAGAAGATTGTTGGACCTTGGTGGAGATAAATTATTTGTTTTTTCTTGTCCGTACGTGCTGTTGCTCCAGGGTGTCGGGACCGGTGAGGAGGTGTCGCCAAGCATCCTGGTGGTGTCTGAGGCAGAGGCCGAGCTGCAGAGGGAGGTAGACGAGCTGAAGCTGCGTCTCCACATGGCTGCTGAGCACTACAAGGAGAAGTACAGGGAGTGCCAGCGGCTCCGTAGACAGGTGGCCAAACTCAACACAAATGATGCACAGGCGGTGAGTAACTGTCCAGTGAAAACTCTGTGTAGGGACAGGGCTATGTAGCATTTAGTTTAAACATCTGCTGCAATATTTATGGGTTCTTGATGCATTCTTGTCGCTGCATGCGTGGTTGCAGGAACCAAAGAGGAACGTATCTACGGAGATAACACAGGAGCCGATGACCCCTAGTCCCAAGTCACCCACTGCAGGTACACGTATGTTATATTATAGACTACCCAATGCATCCAGTCAATCAAATGTTTTTGTTAATTAATTTTGTGAATCTGAGAGTTTCCCATGGGCTCAAGTGAGTTAAACTGAACTTGAAACAAGCTGTTGCATAGATGTTGTATGAATGCCCTCCCTTTTTTTTTTTTTTACATTAAATGTGCTCAGTCTTTTTTTTTTCATACAGCCGGCAAAATATGCACATGGCAACAGTTTTTACAGTTACTGTAGGACAAGGATGGACCACTGCTGTATGTGCCGCAATCGGCCTAAAGGCTTGCAATTTGTAACCGATCACCTTGAATTCAACAGGTGAGCTTGTTAGTGTGAACATCTGCTGAAGTTTTACTTCCACCAGAGACCCAAAGACTTTTGGCCCCCTTTGAGGCACGTAGTTGACCACCTCTGCTGTAGCTGGTCTGGCCCGTTCCTTAGCCTCATTATTTCAGACTCGCAGTTCAGTGCATTTATATTGAATAACACTATATAGTAAGACCCTTCGGCTGCTCCCTTGTTTACACTCTGGTTTGCCACAGCAGATCTGAGGTGGATTTCCATGAGGATTTGGCACAAGTTTTCCCACCAGATGTTCTTTCTGGCGCAACTCCACATTACATGAAGAAATGTGGCAGGGGATTTGAACCGGGAACCTTCCGCGCTGAAACCAAGTGCACTAAATATTTAAGAATAATACCTAAATCAAAATTGGTTAGTGTAAACTTTTGTGTTGTGCTCCATGTTTTTTTTTTTATAGAGAACATAGCTACTGCCATCCTCCATGAAGCCGCTGAAATGACAGTCCCTTCACATTACGACGAGAAAGAACCAGAACCCACACAAAAGGATACAGAAAAGGAGGAGAAGGCAAAGGTGGAGGCTGAGAAAGAAGTGAACCAAAGAGAGGACACAGAAAAACAAATTGCCGTTCAAAAGGGGCCGACGAGCGAGAGCCTGACGGAGGACAGTCTGAGAATGGCGAGCTGGGTGGAGGTGGAGAACGAGAGGCTGGAGGCCGACGAGGCCGGCATGGCGGAAAGGTCGGGCAGTGCTGAGGATGTGAAGGACAGTGTGGAAAAACAGGCAGTGTTGGAGGTTGAGGAGACGCACATGAGGAAGGCAGAGAAGGAACAGACTCGTTCTGTGGAGGAGGAGCTCGCAGTGATGGAGGAAAAATGGAAGGAGCAGTGCGCCATCAATGAGACGCTCAAGCAGCGACTGGCGAACGAGGAGGAGCGCTTCAGAGTGAGACGCAAATACACAAGCACACGGTTGCCTAAAGCTTAGAGGTGTGATTGTAAGATTGTTGGTTTAAAACCTCAAGCTGACAAGAAATTGGTTGTTCGGTCAGACTAAGATCAGCGGTTGTGCGCTCCAATCTTAAGTAAAACTCCCAGTGGAATTTCTTTGCATGGTTTGGTTGTTTAGACATTTTCTGTACTTATTAGTCTCCTAACAGCACTACAGTCCGAGAGTCCGAGTATCACTAGTGTCAGCTTCTGAGAGCCGGAGGATATTTCTTTAGAATGTCATGTGACTCCTCGCAAAGACAGACATCTGGAGTTTGAATGTTGACAGCCACCGTGGCTGACGTACTGAACAAAACTGACCTTCCTCTGGATTTCCATTCTTACATTATCGGGGTTTAGTCAGGATTTAGTCTAGGTATTCCATCATTAATAGATTAATATATGGAAGTTTGTCATCTTCACAGATGTTAGTGTTGTAATCAGTAGAAATATATATATATATATATATATATACACACAGTGGAATCTTGGTTTTCGAACTTAATTGGTTCCCAAATGTTCTTAAACCAAAGCCAATTTTCCCATAAGAAACAATGTAAAATGGATTAATTAGTTCCTGGCCCCAAAATGAACACAGTGTTTTTAATCTTTTTAACAGCATTTATGCATAAAAGGCAGACAAAATACAAAGAATATGTGTAGTATCTTATACAAAATACTGTACAGTAATTATAATATAATAGACAATTAATTTCACCTTACCTGTACAGAAGAGACCATAAGAAAGAACATCACGCATGTAACTACTGTTCTATGAATCCTGGATGACCGCCAGAGCACTTGGTCCCTCAGAATCCTTGTTTTCTTGCAAGAAGGTTTAAGGGACTGAGCTTCTGGTGTCACGTGACTTGTATATGGTCACATGTGACTTTTATATTTATATTTATTCTTGACCTGCGTTCGCACGAAGGTGATCATTCATTGCTTTATGCACTGCCTCTGGCGCTCAGGAAGGATAAAATAGAACATCAGGTAAATGAACTTCTGAACGGATCAGATGCCTCTGTTGCAGTGAACCTCTGGTTGGATTTAATGTTGTATGCTAACAGCATTAGCAGTTTTAGCTAGTGTCAGTAGCTTCACCTATTAGCTCCACTTAATGTATGATTACTGGGAAAAATACACAACTCTAAACTTTTAATGTCCACAACAAAGTAAACCATTAGGAGAACCACCACGGAGTCCCCAAAAATATGATTTAATAAACACCTGGAGACATACTTTCTTGCTGCTTCTTCTTTCAAGTTTATTGGCGGATTGCAACTCAACATGGTGCATTACCAGACTCTGCTGCGGCGGAGGTGTTCATGAACCAAGACTTTGTTTGAAAAGTGATGCATTTTTCGTTCAAAAAATATGTTTGTGAACCAATTTGTTTGTAAAGAGAGCCGTTCTAAAACCGAGGTTCCACTGTATTGTGATCCTATATGTTCAGCCCGACGTGTAGAACAGCCATTCCCAAACGTAAGAACACAGTGGCTCAGTTTGAAGTCTGAAGTCTTGTGTGACCCATCTGAACCTTTCATCACAATTTAGGTTGACACGTGAGATTACGATTATTTCCACATGTATAACTGAAGAACAAGCCACATCGTGGCTGAACATCTCCCAATAGAAGTAACTGAAGCATTCATTTATAACCAGAGGTATCCACCCACTAAACCAGCTGATTCTAATTAGCTCGACTCTTCAGGTTGGTAGATGAGCTAATTGGTGCAATCATCCATTTTTGGTGCACAGGTAGAAGCAATATGTGGTAGGAGTCCTGCTCACCGAAACTGTTTTTCCACTTCACTGTATAATTCAGTCACATGGCCCAAAAGTCATAAAGGGGGCAGGGGTGGGGAACTAGAATATGATTATGCATATAAATTCTGGAATAAATCGGAGCGAGGTTACAGTTTTTGATGTGACTCAGTTGTATAAGTTGTGACTGATAAATGGCCCAAAAGTCCATAGGTTGTGCAGAACTATAGTATATGATTATACATATCCATTTTGGAATAAACAGTCCAGTCATGTTGGCATTTAATTTTGTCAATGCTGTCAGGTTTGCCCTCCATCATATAGGGACACAGTCACCTTCTTCCCTGTTTCAATAATTCAGTCATGTTCGGTATCTGGGCTAGTCAGAAAGAATTCGGCATGTTTACTGAATTCAGAATTATTGAGCAGCAGAATTAGCTAATTATCCAAAAAGGCACCCAATTTCAGTTTCTAGTATTCTGACAACACTACAGGTGAAGTTGGACAGCATTTCAGTCCTCCTTTTGATGACAGATACAAGATTTCCAGTTGTTTGACTGGTTCCTTTGAGGTTCACGCCTAATGAACATAAATTAGCATATTTTGGGCCCTTCCACCCCTTCTATTGTTCTCTATTTTTAATATGTCATTCCTGGGGTACATCAGAGGAAAATCCCACATTTCACTTTTTTTTGTTTTATTTTTTTGTTTGTTTGTTTGCAATTAGTGGTGGATTGGAGCCTTAAATTGAATAACTTGACTGGACAAAAATTGGACTAGGTATTGATAAGTTGCAGTGCTGAAAGCAAAATGTGAATATGCAAACAGAGTGTGATTACAGAACTGAAAACTAAAGATGTTTTATTAATTTATTTTTGACATATCACAGACCTCCTGCAGTACCCGTGGCCCACACCTTGGGAATCACTAGTGGAGAATCAATCTATGCATTCATGTCACAAACTGATGATCATATAATAATCAGAACAGAAGGTGTTTGCTTTCGATACCTCTCCCCATGCATGCTGTGAGTATCCTAAACTTTGATTCGCTGAACTGGGACACGTTGTGGTCACGTGACATTTGTGAGTCTGGATGGGCATGCTCAGCATTTCTGGGTTATTTATTTATTCGTAGTAACCGTTCCAATCAGGTTACTGCATGCACACACGTGGCAGCTGTCTGCATCCCGACCACACAATGCGTGCGCTTCAATAGCTTATTTGAATTTTGTGTGCCGACGACGGCCAGCGTTACCTGCTGGTGTTTTAATATCCATGAGTGAGTACATGTTTATCAGGGCTGTAAATAAGGATCACGGTAGTCTTTGATAAAGTCTCCTGTTTGAGGCAAGCGCCCCGAGTTCGAGCCGCTCTTAATGGCCCAGAGAACGAGGAGGGAGGCAGCCGCAGAGCGCCATGCTTTATGTCTGTTTACATCAGCCACCCAGAGGATGGAACAAAGGAGAGGGGTAGACGGAGAGAGAGAAGAGCAGGGGGAGGTGGGGGGGGGGGGATTCAATGTTGCAGCCGCCTTTCACCTGAACTTAACCCTCTAATGCTGCGCCGTAAATCCTTGAGAGAGCCGGAGAGAACGGGCAAGATGAAAGCGAATGAGGGAGAAAAGCGAAAGAAGCAAACAGAATTTAAGACTGAATAAAGAGGAATGGATAGACAGACATGAAGCAGAGAGAGAGAGAGAGAGAGAGAGCGCACCGGGGGTGTGGATGTGGAGCTTTTGTAATGGGATTACATGAGGAAAGAAGACAGTGAGCCATGCAAGGGGATCGCACAGGGTCAGTTCTGTTAGAAAGTCAGAGATTTACGGCATTTGTCAGTTCTGCTCTGTAGCACTCTCGTCTGACCCAGACACAGATGTCGGTTCAGTTTTGCTACAGAGCTCCAGGTTGATGAAAACTTCATCGTTTTGTTCACACGCTCACGTGTGTCTGCTGCTTTTCCTCCTCACCGGTGGGCTGATATGGAGCCAAAGATGCTGTTACCACCTCTGGTAGAGCATAGAAACCCCCTTTAATCAGCCCAGAGTGAATCTGACACCATTTATCAGAATTAAAATCCCAGTCCTGGAGGCTGAACCCCCCCCCCCCCACGCCCACCAGTCACATAATCAAGTGCTATAAAGTCAGAAACGGCATCAAGTTCCACCAGTTCGCATGTTACTGTACGATTGAACAATGGCAACGTATGTCTTGTCCAGGGCAGTTGGACAGGACAAATCAGGAATTGAACCACCAACTTTGCAATTAAATTGCAACTTGCTGTACCAATTGACCCATACATAGAAAGGTGTAGACCATCATATGGTTTGTGTTTCCACCCCTGTTTGTTTGTGAACAGTCTGTAACACACAATTTTTCATATATCGTTATGACATTTTTACTAATGATTCATACTCTGATAGGCAAGAACTGATTCAATTTTCAGGTTCAAAGGTCAAAGTCAGGAAAAAGTTATGGAAAATTGGAAAAATCCCTATCCTTTAACATTGAATAAATTTTCAAAAATTCATAACTCTGTCAAAAAATATGGAATTCCTTCCATATTTGAGAGTGTTATGTAGGTTGGTGTCCTTTATCGACTGACAAAGTTTGATCTGGATCTGATCCGGATTACAGATTTTGTGACCATTTAAATGTAACATTAAAAACCATCTTTAATGTATATTTTACATTATATCTTAATCACACATGCCCCGATCACACTCATATTTGAAAGTGAGGTGCAGACTGGCACTCACTATCACCTGACAAAGTTTGATCCAGATTGTGAATTTGAAACCAAGTGCCAAAAAGCAATGACAAATTGTGCATAGCAGAGATAACCAAGTTCTGTGAAAATGATCTGAGAAAGAATTCAGAAACTGAAAAAGTTGAGAGGAAAAAAACCTGACAAAACCACAAAAAACTTGATTCAAGTGCATGAACTAAATACATCCTCCTGACGTTTGAGCACATCTGTTTTATCTTATGAAAAGCCACTTCTAGCAGGACTTTGAAAACTTTTTCTAAGGTAAAATATTGTGGAATTGGAAACTAGTGTTGGTGGCTGTTTGCATTCTACGAGTGCAGTGCAGTAGTTTGTTTTAAGATTGTACGTGTTCTGTCTCCAGGTGCAGATGGCAGAGCGAGTCAGCGAGGTGACAGAACTGAAGCGGAACCTAGCCCAAGCCCTGAGAGAAAAAGAACAACTGCGGGAGGTAAAGCAGCAGCAGAGGGTCTGTGTGTTTTATATAGAAGTCTGATTGTTCCTCGTGTGCCACTGTGACCTCTGAGCAGGTTTATTTCTGCACATGTGAGCTGTTACTATACCCGTACGTTTATACAGTCAGGCCCATACTATTTGGACAGTGACACACTTTCTGAAATTTTGCCTCTGTAGACCACCACAGTGGAGCTGAGATGAAATGATCAAGATGCGCTTGTAGTTTAGACTCTCAGCTTTAATTCAAGGCTTAACAAAAATTATTTGATTAACCATTTTGGAATTATGATCATACATTGTCCCTCTGTTTTCAGAGGCCGTAGGTTATTAGATAAATTAAAGTTCAAGTCTCTGAATGTCTTGGATGTCATTTTCATGGTAAATGTCTGGAGTAGGGAAAGGAGACAATTGAGGGAAGCCAACAAGACACCCATGAGGACTCTGAAGGATTTATAGCCTTCAGTTGCAGAAACTGTGTGTCTGTAACAGTCACAGCTTCATGGTGTCGTGCAGCAGAGACGGATTTTCAAACAAGAAAGCAGATCAAATCTAGGCTCAGTTCTCCCGTTCTGTCCGACTTCTGTCCAATTGCATCTGAAATTTTATATTTTCTTTTTTCAGAAACTCCTTCTGTGTTCCACTCCACCACGCTGAATCTGCGTCAGTGATATCATAAAAGACAGAAGTTGCACAGTTTCTCCATTCACAGCCAGTTGCAGCAGCAGAATAGAAGACTTTATATAAAGGCTGAGTTGATCCTTGTCATTTGATTGGTGCTTTGTATGTCACATGACATGGATTATTTGTCCCATTTGTGTTGCATTGCATTGAGAGTGCAATTTGGTTCCATTTAGAGTGCAAATTTGGTTCCATACGTTTGGTACCATTGCACTCTGCGCGCACATACACACACACACGCGCATACACAACGTGTGTGTGCACGCACACAAAACATCCACTGCGCTGTCTAGAGGCTGTTAGCAGGAAGTTAGAATGAAAAGCTGGACTAATTTCTGACGTGATTTATTTTTTTCGCTGCACTGAGGATGTACACAGTCTTTCTTTTATTTATTTATTTATTTATTTTTGTAGTACACATGTGCACAAGCGCCGACCCGGTTGTGTGAGCGCACACGTGGGATGACACAAGCGAAATGACGATTTGATTGAACTAACACACGGTGCTAATTCTTGTAACACACACACACACACAAAATCCACTCCACTATAAGCCGTCTGGATGCATGAAGAGCTGTTCAGATGAAAAGCTGATGTGATTTTTGGCTGGACTGAGGAACTACACAAAGTCTTGTTTTTTGTTTTTTTTTGTTTTTAATGGAAGTCCGAAGTCAGTATACAGCATCATGATATGGGCATGTTTCTCCTACTATGGTGTTGGGCCTATATATCGCAGTTTGGATATGTCAAAATACCTGAAGAGGTCATGTTGCCTTATGCTGAAGAGGGCATGCCCTTGAAATTGGTGTTTCAACAAGACAATGACCCCAAGCACACTAGTAAACGAGTAAAATCTTGGTTCCAAACCAACAAAATTAATGCCTCGCAGATGTGAAGAAATCATGAAAAACTGTGGTTATACAATTAAATACTAGTTTAGTGATTCACACGATTTCTAAAAAAGCAGTTTGAACATAATAGTTTTGAGTTTGTAGCATCAACAGCAGATGTTACTATTATTGTGAACACTCCCTTTTCTACTTTTTTTTTACTAATAGCCCAGTTTCATAGCCTTAAGAGTGTGCATATCATGAATGCTTGGTCTTGTTGGATTTGTGAGAATCTGCTGAATCTACTGGTACCTTGTTTCCCATGTAACAATAAGAAAAATACTCAAAACCTGGATTAATCTTTTTAGTCACATAGCACTACTATTATTCTGAACACTACTGTATGACCTTTGAAATTCATAAATGGCTAATTTGATTTTGCTACACCCCTCGAATTAACAAAGATCAGGTAGGGTCAGTGGGCTACCACATGTAGACCAAGCTTCGATTCCCAGTTACACTATCTGTCTGTGTTCTTGGACAAAACACTTCGTCCACATCGTCCCTGACCAAGCTGGTACCAGCATTGGCTGGGGAAGTAACCCCTGTTGGACTGGCGTCCCATCCAGTGGGTGTTGTAGACTCGGAGCGTCAGAGCCTCCACAAGACTTACTTCTTCCTTGAAGTAAATCTGTCAGTGTACACTCCAAACACATCTCAGCTGTTTCCCTTTAAGACCAGACTCTATATAAAGGTAATTTCCATGAGTGATGATGAACACGAGTCGTATCAGTCTGTGGTTGTGACTTCAATTTTTCTGCTCTTTATTGCAGTGCGGTAAATCCCCTTTCTTTCTCCATACTTCCCACTAATTAATACATCTATGCTTTCTTCTTCTCCCCCATTGGTACAGCGCCATTAGACAGTGCAAATGCCATGCGACGTGTCTGTTTCACCTTCCCAACCCTGGTTTAAATGTTAAACCTGATAGCAGTGCACTAATGAAGTCATCAAGAGAGGAGGTCAGGAGGGGGAGAAGAGGAAGGAGAGGGCGAGCGCTTCTATCAGCGGAGCGGGAGCAGAGGGAGCCAGAGTCTGACACCCATTACAGTAATGAGTAGGGTACTAATGCTCCTGCTTCACATATAATCACAAAGGGCAGCAACACTGTGGAGGAAAACTTTACTCTCAGCTGACGTTTTTGCTCTCATGCAGTTGAGTCTGTGTAATGTACGCTCTGTTGTGGGTTCTCTGAAGAATTCTCACCACACTCCTCATCAGTCCGCCTGCCTCGTCCATCTGTCATATTTAAATTAGCTCTGTGGCTAATTATGAGTCCAAGCCTCAACCTTATTTTCTATTTGGAATATATGGAGGGGTGGGCTTTCTGACGAATGTAAAATTAGTGGACTTGTGCATCTACACCACTTTCAGGCAGAATTTCTCGAGGAACCCCCAGAGCGTTCTGACACGTGAGTACCGTGTGCATTAATCAGACACCTGCATCAAAGTTAGCATGTTAGCCGTAGCTTTGCTTGTTTGGGATCCTTAGCTGGGATTGGGGCGGGGGTTCATGTTCAAGCTTCATCTGTCTCATCCAGGTCACGCTGGACTTGCCCACGCTGCACCTCTTGAGCTATTTATAGGTTGGTTGGGATTTTTTTTGGGGGGGGGGGGGGGGGGGGGGGAATTCAGCATTGCCAAGTTGGCGCCATCTGAGCTCTTCAGAAAGCCCGTGTGTGACATCACGCAGGGTTAGTCCGATATATACACCTTTTTCACATTTCTTGCAGGAGCTGCAGCACTACGTGTCCAGGCAGCGGGAGCACAACGCTGCTGTTCAGGGTGCTGAGGTCAGACAGCCGATGGTGCTCCGCTACCCGCTGCCCTATCCCCAAGACCCGTCCCCACCACCGCTGGTTCCACACAGTCCTGCCGAGCTGCAGTACGGCAATCCTTACTCCACGGACACCACAAAAGGTGAGAGGAAGAGCGAGTTTTTGTCTTCATTACTCCACCTGTCTCAGCTGAGCTTTAGCGCCATCTAGAGGTGTACCTAAGATTTAAAATCTTTTACCTTTTCTTTCTTTTTTCTCACTTCCATAACTGTGCCGCATCTTACTGTCTTCATAGACCGGGCGGATGCCTCGATCTCTCCTGAGCACATATCCCGCCCTCCGCCGGAGGCCCCGCCCTGTGTCCCTCCTTGTGCGCCTCCCATCACACCTCCGAGTCCAGGCCTGGGGCGAGCAGGCTGGGACAGAGATGTGGTCTGTATCCAGCCTGCCCGCAACACCAGTCCCCCCGACAACTTGGAGCACCCAGCAAATGAACCACACAACGTAAGCGCAGAAAAATACACCCAGGACAGAAACATGCTCTTTACAAACGAAGGTATAGGCAGTGATGACATTTATTTACAAACTGTTAATCCAGGTGCTTGTAGTTTGTGATGACGGATGCGTGACTTCTGCATTAATACACATCTGACACATGACGATTATGAAGTGCTTTAAGAACAAAATTCTGCTATCGAGAACAAAGATTTCATGACAAAACATTTATCAATGAATTGCAGTTGCATCGTGAAGTTGGATATTTGACTGCAGCATTACTTTCCTGTCAGTAGAGCAGCATGTCGACTTGATGTAGAGCTGCTTGTACTTTGAATTCACATAAATGGAAAAACTGCAAACAGACTTTGCTTGTGTTCATGCCGTGTTTGAGGGGTGAATGAATTCCTGTCAGGGTCATCGTTCGCGTCTTTCACCCTTTTCTCTTGCTCTCTGGAGTGTCCGTCCTCACTTAATGAAGAGTGATCTGCAGCTTGGCCTTAAAAGATGAAATCATTTGCATAAAGTACTAATTAACGTCAGTCCTGCAGAGCTCAAGAGAAACGACAACAATGAAGGCCTGGAGAAAGTCATTAGGGATTTTGTATAAGCGCAGATCAAATAACTCAGATTTATTCTTATGCGCCTTGGCAATCGGCAGATCTTCACCATCCTCAGTTTTGAACCGGTTGAGCACATTTTTTCAACTATGGCACAACAGTTGACATCTGGCAACAAAAGTTTATACGACAAAAAGTTTTAAAAGATGTTTAAAAGTTCATTTAACTGCTCTCATAACAGGTTTTCTGTTTGCATGCATCTTTATTATTATTTCTGCTAAAACTTCATCATTACCTTCATGATGCCTATGTGGATTATTCCTTATAGGTTTATTTCATTTTTAAATTATTATTGTTAGTTTGTTTAAATCTGATGTTGCTCCGTTTTGAGGTGGAGGCTTCATATAATCCTTTGGCTTTCTGCACCTCCCTCCACTGTGTTCTTTGTCATTCTCTGTATTTATGGTATCTTTTGAAATGTGCAAAATAAATAAATGAACCTCTATGTAGACTATTTCAGAAGGCCTACTTTACAATAATATTCTTAAAATAGAAATTTAGTTCCACTTAAATTTTTCTATTTTTAGATGTTTGTGTTCAAACTTTCATTTGGGACAAAGATGATTTTAAATAGTCCAATATGTAGTTTGAACATTAAAACCATCACAGGATAAAAGCTATACAATGTAAGTATGCAGAGTAAGCTATGAACATCATAGAATAAAACGCTTCTTGATGCTGAAAAATAGGTGACAATGTGATTAGATGTGTTGGGTATGACGGAGAGGATCCCTATGGAGGTACACGTGTGCTTATTTACCTCAGTAAATCTAAAGAAGCCTTTTAAAAAGACTTATTATACAGACAACTACTTACCTTAGCCTTCTTCTCCTCTGACTCTGCTTGCTGGTTGGAGGGGCTCCTTGTTTACAAACAAAGTCTGGAAGTCTGTTTACAAAGTTATGGCAAAATATTTTATTTTTAATGTACAAATTTGAATTTTGATGGCATTCTTTTTTTTTTAATTTGAACTGGAATATACAGACGAAGCGCTACAGTGGTATATTTTCTTCCTGCAACAACTCAACACCCAGGAGATTTCAGTGCAAGACTACTGCATTTATTAGAGCATAATACAGAGTGGTGTGTAATGCTCAACCCTATTTGTGGCCAATGAAATAATGTGAAAATATAAGCTCTTATTGATATGAATAACTGTCTTTTTTTTCTTTATATTGAGTTTGTATTGGGTTCTTGTGCATAATGTGCACCCTGTAAATTTGAGGTTTTAAGTACATATTATGTACACTAATAAATACAGTAGTCTTTCATTGAAATTTCCAGGGAGGGAAGACAACTGTGTACTCCTGGAGCTCTTTGTCAGAATATTCCAGTTAAAATATGAACAGCCATCAAATTCAAGTAAGTAAGTAAGCTTTATTTATAAAGCGCCTTTCACAGACCAGGGTCGCAAAGCGCTGCACATGGCGTACAAAAATAATCTAAAAATAACATACGAAAACAATAAAATACAATATTAGGCTAAAAAGCTAACTTAAAGAAATGCGTCTTTAGTTGCCTTCTAAAAGTATCTATACAATCCAGAGAACGAAGGGCACAGGGAAGTTCATTCCAGAGGCTAGGCGCCACCACTTTAAAAGATCTGTCCCCGCGAGTTTTAAAACGGGTCCGAGGAACCATCAACAGGTTCTGATTGGACGACCTGAGGCTCCTGGAGGAAGCATAAGGCTGGATCAGGTCCCTGATGTACTCCGGTGCCTGTCCATGCAGAGCTCTAAAAGTCAATACCAGGATTTTGTAATGAATCCTGTAGGAGACAGGCAGCCAATGCAAAGTATTAAGAATAGGAGTAATATGGTCCCTCCTGCGGGTGCGGGTAAGCAGGCGCGCAGCAGAATTTTGCACAACCTGCAGGCGGGCCAACTCCTTCTTATTCAGACAGGTGAAGAGACTGTTACAATAATCCAAACGCGATGAGACGAACGCATGAACAATCATTTCAAGCTCTTTTAAAGTCACCATCTTACGGAGCTTAGAGATGTTCCAAATTTGGAAAAAACAGTTCTTAACCAGGTAATTTGTGTGCTGCTCCAAAGACATTCCTCCATCCAAAATGACACCCAGGTTACGCAGGCTGCTTTTGACCGTGCAGCTTAGGCTACCGAGATGCTGCTTAATTCCAGGTACAGCACTATCTGGTGCTACAATCAGAGTCTCAGTCTTATTGGAATTTAACTGCAGACTGTTCTCAGTGAGCCATTCCTTAATTTTGGCCAAACAATTTGTGAGACAGCAGAGTTTCTGTGGCTCAGTTGTCTTAAAAGAGCAGTACAGCTGCAGATCATCGGCATACAAATGATAGGACACATCACTGAACTGCTGGATCAGCTTGCTGAGAGGAAGGAGATACAACGAGAACAAAACAGGTCCCAAGACCGATCCCTGTGGCACACCCCACAGAAGATCTGCAGATTCCGACACTGCATTGCCCACCGTCACACTAAAAGTTCTACCAGTCAGGTAAGAGGTAAACCACTCTAAAACACAACCTGACATTCCAACCAAATCCCGCAATCTGTTTATCAGAATGCCATTGTCAACGGTATCTAACGCCGAAGATAGATCAAACAGAATCAGCACAGAACATTTGCCAGTGTCAGCTGCCATCATCATGTCACTAGACACCTTCAACAGGGCTGTTTCAGTAGAATGAAACTCACGGTACCCAGATTGAAAAGTGTCATGGATGTTGTTAGCCTGCAAAAACGATCTCAATTGAGCACAGACTACCTTTTCCAAGACTTTGGCCAAGAAAGGGGTTTTAGATATAGTTTTAGAAGTAGTTCATCTGTATGTCCAAAATTATGGAAATATTTGGCCATGAATTTGTAAATCAACTTGGCGACAACAAGAAGGTGCCACTGATCAACATTTGACTTGTATGGACATAGTCGACAGCTGTGGAGCACTGGGAGGAGACGGCTAAGGTAAATAGCTGCCTGCACAATTAGTTGTTTTAATTTTTAATTTATTTATTTTTACATTTACTGAGGTAAGTGTTCACAGATGTACCTTCCTAGGAATCTTCTCTGTGCTTCCAGACATGTCAAATGACATTTTAGACTTTTCAGTGGTGACGAGAAGCTTTTTGATGTAATAGTTTTTAGCTTGCCCTGTGCGCTTACATCATATTATCTGTTTAGCCTGTGATGGTTTTAACATTCAAATGAAACACCACCACTGAAAACCAGGTTTTGTCCTGAGTGAAATACTGCACCACAAAAATACAGTTGTTTTTAACAGACAAACTGATATTGACCAAACAAATATCCCTTTGGTAAGACTTTCAATTGTTATGTTGTGTTCTGTATTGTAAACCTTTTTGGTAGAATGGCCTAAGCAGTGGGTCACCCCTTTGAGTCTGGTCTGCTTGAGTTTTCTTCCTCAATATCATCAGAGGGAGTTTTTCCTTACCACTGTCGTCTGTGTACTTGCTCTAGGGGTTGGTAAGGTTAGACCTTACTTGTGTGAAGCGTCTTGAGGCAGCTTTGCTGTGATTTGGCGCCATATAAACTAAATAAATTGAATTGAATTTATGTTTTTGTGTTTCATAGGTGGGTGATGGAACTCAGCCAACATGTGATCATCAGTCAGGCAAACGAAATGAAGCCCGGAGTAGCTTCTGTTTTGATTCAAGGTAATTTTGATGACCACTACACAAGAAATGACAAGTAATGATGAACACAAGTGATTGGTGAAATAAGACCGTACAACCAAAGGCAATGCCACTGATAGAACTTTCTGTCAACATTTCAGTGGCGGATCAATGAAAGCACATATGAAACTTTAACACCTGCCCTTAAATTATTTCTATCTAACATTAAACCCACTTTATCCCTGACTGACCCACAACCCTTCCACCACACATTTATTTCATTTATTCATTCATTCGCTCTCCCTATTTAGTCCAATTAAGGGTCATGGGGGGGACTGGAGCCTTTCCCATCAGTCACTGGGCGAGAGGCAGGCTGCCAGTCCATCATCATAGGGGCGTGTTTCATTCATAATACGCCAAACAGTTTGAATCAAACATCTGACCTTGAATTTAACCTTTTAAGGTTAATACCCAAGGTTGAAGGTCATGTGACCAGTATAAAGGTGATGTATGAATTCATAGTAGTTTTTAAAAATGGGAACCAATTCCTCGAAATAGCCATTTTAAATATCCTCTACATATATCCATTATGCCAGTTGTTTGACCTTGGCCTGTGACCTGGCCTTTGATCTTCAAAATCAAATCAGAAATTTTTCTTTGTCTGAACCTTCAATCATTCCATTAATTTTGGCCCCAAGTATGATCAAAACTGTTTGGGTTGTCATGTTCTCTCTCTCTCACACACACACACTGCCCCATGTGCCAGTGTGCATGGGCGTAAATATTACAGTACACATCCCAAATCTGGACACGGCTTGTCGACAGGATTGTGTGGTATTTTCTCCAAAACTCAGGTCGATGATTCAGACCAAATTGGGTCAGAAATCAAGACGCTTGCTTTGATTGAATACATGTTGTGTCACTTGAACCAACCCCCCCCCCCCCCCTTCTTGCAGTAGTGACGTGCACAAGCGCTGCCCGCTGTGCGAGGTGATCTTCCCGCCCCACTTCGAGCAGCGTAGCTTTGAGCAGCACGTGGAGAGCCACTGGAAGGTTTGCCCCGTCTGCTCCGAGCAGTTCCCCCTCAACTGTCAGCAGCAGCTCTTCGAGAGGCACGTGCTCACACACTTTGATGGCCACGTGCTCAACTTCGAGCAGATTGAATAGGACCAGGACCAAGTTCAACACGGAGCATTTTCGGGCGAGCGTAGAGCTAGCGATAAAGGTCAATACTTGTCAGCTATTAGTTACTCTCGAGTGAGGTTTAATTAAATTGTTGAAAGGTTTTTTTTATTATTATTATTTATTTCATTCTTGAAGGGAGCACTGTTTGGCCTTTTGTGGCTAATCAAAGATATCCTAGTAGCTTTTACCATAAAACACAATAGTGCTGGGCTGCTGTGTCTCTATTACTTTTGTATCATTTTGATGCTCATCTTTATGCTTCTAGAGACAAACCCATTGGTGATGCATGCATTTTTTTTTTGTGCATTTAAAATTGGTGCAGAAACGCAAAATATGGTGTTGGAAAATTTTCATCAGGGCCTGAACGTGAACTGGTTAAATGCAGGACAAAAATCAGTGGGATTGGCTTTTGAACAAGTCCAGAAAAATGAAGGATTTGACTGTCCACAAGTCAAAGCACTGAAAGGACAGATTGAATAGAAAAACCTGTTAGAAGATGATAGATTGGAGGATAGTGTTTTAGACTTGAACAGGAAGTGATCTGTGATTTCTTCCAAACCAGAGTACTAACATTTGATTCCACAATGTTAATCAAAGATGTCAGGTGGTTCAAAAAACAAAATAGCATTATGTTTTCATGTATCTGCACTAAATGAGGCTTTATCCTGAATGTACTGTACATATGAAAATAATCGAGTTTGTGGAGAGACCTGTGAATTACTGTTGTGACCCTGCCTCTTCTTATTGGTAACTCCATTAAGCCACGTTCCCACATACAGTGTTGACCAACTGTCCACAAATACGCCATGTCGAAGGTGTTGTGAACTTTGACCATGTCCTACATAAAAGTCAACTCAAGTCTTTTCTACAACACTATGACTTTATTACAATGTAGAAGGCTATTTATCATGATTGAACCACCATGATTTAGAATGACGTGCTATCAAGACGAGTAAGATTACATAAAACACTTAATATGTCTCTAGTTTGTATATGACACCATCAAGACTACTGGGACTGTTGTTACGTTGCATAATAAGATGCAGTAAGATGGAGTTACAGAAAAATGTTTTTGATGACAACTGGTCCAGAACCCTGTCTTGACACAATATCCAAGAATCCCCAAGACTGCCTTCAAGATGTTGGCAAGACCAAGTAAGGCCCCGTTTGGATTTGGCTAGTTTCACATGGAAGGTGGGGTAAAGCAAGTATTACCAATTTTTCAGTGATTTTTGTCAAGTTCAAATAAATCAGTTCGGCCATTTTTAGACTGTGCACTACTGTCGGTTGATTCCACCGCCTTTTACCTTCTGGTAAACAATGTGTTGAAATAACGCTGTTGTATTAGTCCTGTACAAATAGAGACATTGGTAATATCCTGTGGAAAAGTTTCCCCAGTTTATTTAAAGTATGGAGGTGCTTAAAAAAAGAAGACAATCACCATGCCAACTGCAGACATTTTACATTCACAGTTTATTTCTATACGTACAATTTCTGCATCAGTTTCTTCTGTGTGCGTTTCCTCGCTGTGTCACAGAGTGCGCTGTGAACAGTACATGCATATTTAAAATAATAAAACCGTTGTGGGATGGAACATATCTTATAGCCACCTGCGTTGGTAGGCAGAGCACAACTAGCCCCCAAAAATAAATAAAGAAGCTGACAGATAAGTTATAGGGAGTGAGCATAGACAATTCATTGTGCTTAGTCTTTTTTTTTTTTGAGGAGTTATGGCAGCACATCAGGCCTGTTTATTGACTAGCCACTCCCATCGCTGTCATTTATACCAAGTTTTTTAAGGTGCTGCTGTGGTAACATTTCTTTACTCCACCTCCCCATGTTAAATCATTCTCGTCTGAACACGGCTTTCGACTGCAAGAGGATTCACCAAAACCAATACCTGCTGTGATTTGATATTTGTGGTGGTCAAAAAGCTTTTTATGTGGGAATGAAGCTTTATGGTTTAATCATAGAAGGTTACTTCCTGTTGTGCACTTTCTGATCTTCACTCAGTGAGAAGTTGGACTGTTTTTTTTTTTGTTTTTTTTTGCAGGGGAGGGGCAGTACTGTCATGTTTTAGGACACGTTACACTTGTTCTGCACTTCCATGTTTTGAAGTTAGAACGGTGCGGGAAGCCATTGGCTTTATGCAGTTTCACATTTGCACTCATGAGTGAATGTCGTTTTATGTGTCTGCACAGGGATTCCTCCTGTTGTCTGCATCTCGCTGCTCGTCTCATCAGAAAATGGCTCCTGCCAGCATTGTAAATCAGGCTTTTAAAAGTTGCTCATGTAACCATGAGGCAAATGTGTGTACGTCATGTGTCAAATGCAGCAGTTTTCATGTGAGGATGGGGGCTTAAGTGTGCACTGCTGAGGTCTTCATGAATAAAGTGAGCTTCTCTAAAATGCATTTTGCTTGTATTAATTCAGCCAACACAGTTTGGAGCCACAGTTTCACTTTATTTTGCAGCTTTTTTTTTTTTATGTTTCATGTTTACATTTAAGCAGCAGCTTCTCTTTATATAGAAAGACAGTTTGACATCATTAACAAGTCACTCTGGTCAGAACCGTTTGCTACCCCCCCCTTACAAAAAAATGGAAACATTTGTCTCCACGTTACATACGAAAATATAATTTAAAAGCACTTTACAACAGACACGTTACAATACATTCACTGTACATGGTAAATTGAAATCCCTCTCTCTCCCTCTGGTCTCCTCCTCCTGCACACAGCCTCCACTCCTCTCCCGTATGTATAATACTGCAAGCAACCTCCTTTAAAGCGCTATCTGAACTATCACCATGGCAACAGCAGTCTCCGTGGAATAGTGATGGTTTTACGAGTGCTTGGCTGACCTCGGCTTGGAGACGCGCCGTCTCCGTTTCGATCCCAGCCACGGCGAGTCTGTGTTAGAGAAGCGGGAATGAAGCGTTTCTGTCTCACGCCAACCATTATCTTAGGGTTACCTTCAGGTTATTTGGTCTGCAGATGTGCAGTGAAACAGACGCCGAGATTTTACAGATTCTGACTAGCTTACTGAAGCTTGACAATTGATATGGACGGCGTTCGGGGCCATCTTTGTGCTCGTTTTCCAGCACACTAGCTGAAGGCGTTTGAGGGAAAGAGTGCTGAATAAGCTAACTGCAATGTGGGTGACGGTCGTTTTGGGTGTAGTGGCTTGAGGAGAAATGAGCGTGCTACCCTGGAGCGTTACACGGCAGCAGGAGGACCTGGAGGGTGTGTGCTTATCAGAAGTCAAGAACAAAAGATGTTCCTGCTGCAAGTCTTACGGAGAGAAACAGCTTTGTGCACAAGGGACGTGATGTCATAAATAAACGTTTCTCTGCGCCACACCCCTCTTTTTTTCTTGGTGACCAAATCCTCAAGTTAACCACCATAAAATGACAACGCTGCCAGTCATCCTGCTGAGAGGGACTTGAACTGGCGGTGTGACGCGAGAACACGGCGACGCTCGAGACCGACGGATGTGGATAACGCTGGAAAGACGAGTACGACGCGCACAATAACCTGGAATGCTGTCATATACAATGCACACTGATGACGGGGTTGTACATGGTAATCTCTTGGAAATGCACTTTCAAACACCTCGTCACACACACACACACACACACACTTCTCCTGTCATGACAAAAAAGCATGCGAGAAACATTCCGTACATACATCCGGTAACACTTTTAAGAGACACAATCGACAAGGAAAAACTATATGTCACTGACAAAGTTCATGACCTCCACGGTGAAGCCAGTACACTCACTTAACACCCCCCCCCTCCCCCGACCCCCACCCTTTACCTCAGGCACATGGTATGGTAAATGTTTGGCAGTGGAGAGCTGTTGGCAACAATCATGGAAAAACCAACCAACCCCCCCCCCCCCCCCCCCCCCCCCAAAAAAAAAAAAAAACTTGGCAACTGTGATATGGTGCAATACTTAAATTTGAAAGCAGCTCTGGCACTCTGGATGCACAACGCTGTCTGGAACGAAAAACGTGGAATACATGTGCGGCTTTCGGCGGGAATGAAATATTTCAACAAGTTTGTGCTGTAACACACTCAGCACCGAGAGGGTCTGCAGGATTCAGTGCGGCGTGGCAAGAGGGAAACCGAAGCTCACGTGTTTTTGGGAAAAATTGCTCAGCCATCTGACCTCCAGTGCGACGAAAACTGAGCAAATGAAAGGAACACTTACTGATACACAGGGGAAAAAAAGACAAAAATATATATAAAATAAAGCTTGAATGAAAATAAAGTGGGACTATTTATGAATATGCTCATGAATACTTTTTTATAACTTTTTTTTATATACACATACATATCTGTCTATTGTATATATATATCAATATATCTATTTAAAAGTATAACTTAACTCTTCCGCGCATCAACCACTTAAACCCTGCACCAATCTAGGCTAAGCTCAACTCTGCGTCAACACGTTAACAGAAAAGAGGAGTGTAAGAACTGCCGGGTTCACATTGGCGCCGGAAGTCAACTTCATCCTGCTGACGACAGGAGCATGGTAACAGTGGGCGGGGCTCTGTCGCGCTTTCCGTTAATCTTTTTTTTTTTTTGGCCTTTTCTTGTTGTTTTACAGTTAGCACCTTATGTAAGTAAAACTGAAAAGAAACAAAAGTGATAGCATATACGAATGTGCAAATATACAATGATAAAAACGCTACAAAAGTACATTTAAAAAAAAAATACGAGTGATGTAACATGGGTATAAAATAATAAGATATGCAAAGAAAAATAAAATAAAAATTAAAGCATGCACTTGATCCTTTAGTGTGAGGGGTAAAGTAAAGTCAGGGTTAGCCTGTGTTCGGGCCTGTTGATTGGTCGCAGGCTCTAGCCTTGTATCTTGCGCAGGATCTCGGTGGAGACGGGTGGGTGGAAGTTGATGGTGTGGTGTCTCAAACCCTGCGAGGTCTTGTAGCTCTTGCCACAGCGACACTTGAAAGGTTTCCTCACGCGGATCTGGGTCCGGTGGCCGTTCTTGGCGTGGTATTTGATACCGTTCACATTCTGAAGAGAGGGAACATGAGATGAGCAGGACAGAGATAAGAAAGGTGATTTCTACACACACACATCGACATGTAGTCTTGAAGCACACAGCTTGTGTGTTTGACCCTTTCAAACTGCACAAATGATGTCAAAGGTCAACGGGATCTGTGCTGAAAAAGCTGCAAAACTCTAACGAGGAAAAACTAAAAACTGCAGCCACTTTGCATTTCTGCACAGAAAACACTCTGAAGTAGGTTTTACCAAATAAAGCCCAAGTACCAGCACTGTATCACAATCCAGAAGATTCATCTTGTAATGCGGTACACACAACCGAGACATTGCCGTGTGTAAAACAATTAGCTTCACTGATCAGTTTGTTCACAATCATTCAGTTGGGGAGCAGAAACGGCAGCACAGAGGAACACGATTTCTCCGCAAATCAAGTATTAACACTGAAAGAAATGCACCCGTGGCAAACTCCAGCTTCTCTCCATTTAAAGCTACAGTGTGTGCAATTTGAGTACCATCTAGTGGTGAGGTTGCAGATTGCATATGTTGTCTGCCAGTCATGATTTTGCTTCTTTGGCGACAAAGATTCATGCTCGTGTCCCTTCTGTATGGGAGCACGCACTGCTTTTGCGATTTGCTGCATCCACAACACCGCCTTGGGTCCTGCATGGTAATCACCCAGGCAGACAACCGGTTCATTCCCTAAAATTCCAGCTCTAAAATAATCTATCTGCCGCAGCCGGCTGAAATGTGAGCATCCCCTTGGCCTTCTCAAGATACTGGAGTCATCAACACTCGGATGTCTCTGCTTCAACGTCTTACTATATGACCTAAGGCGGGGTTATTCAACTCCAGTCCTCCAGGGCCGATGTCCTGCAAGTTTTAAATGCGTTCCTGGTCCAACACACCTGAATCAAATGGCTGAATTACCTCCTCGGTATGCAGTCAGGTTCTCCACAGTGCTGCTAATGACCTCATTAACTGACTCAGGTGTGCCTAAAGACTTGGACCTTTGCTCTGCTGCAGACACATTAGCATCACCAAAAACCTCTGTGCAGTGACCTCAGCCTGAATCTTAAGCCTTGATGCAGGACAATCGCAAACCCAAACACTCCGAATTGCTGCAATCAGAGCATCCATAGACACCACAAAAATTACAGCATCATCAACGTCTGTAAATTTTTCCTCAACAACACAGCACTAAAGTGACTGGTTTCCACAGCTCCCCCCAGTGGTGTTGGATATCACCCCGTCAATGAGTGTAAAAATGTCAGATTTCACTAGCAATCAGGAAACTGGTTGCAAAATTGCAAAATCAGGAAACTGGTTGCAACGCTGCAAAATGTGAAAAGCTGAGTAAGTACGGTATGTCCCTTTTGGGCTCCTGTATCAACATGCTGCTCTACGAGGAGCTCCCATCTATCTGAAGGACTTCCAAAAACACACCAATTCATTACTGCAGATAATTATACACTAATGCGCAGAACAACATATTCAATTTCTGCTGATAAACACCCCTAAATCCTACAAACTGCAACTTCACAGCACATTTATTACACAAAAATGCATTTATGTTTTTTTTTTGTTGTTGTTGTTTGTTGCATTCTAAACTCAAATATTTATTTTTAAGCACACCTGGAGACCTACAGTCAAGTCCATAAATAACTGGACAGTGGCCATTTTTATAACTCTACATCTGTGGACGACCACATTTGAATTCAACAAAAATATGGCATTAACCTTTGAAGAGTTCCTGCCATTTCCATTCCCAGCGAGCGCAGCTCTCGCGTTGATTTAAATTAAATGGCTTTGAAAGACACTAATGTTCTCACACTGTTACAAAACACTGACTCTGAGATGAATTAGGTTTTTGTTGCAACCCAATAAAATCCAACCAAAGCAAATATGACATGATACATTTATAACAGTTTCCAGTCACCACATTCTGGATAATATAATGTGCTTTTTCAAACCCTATGTCCAGACATGTGACAAACAGACAATTGCTGCAGTGTGGACCTGATCAGATGGAGACAGTGTGTCGTGTGTGTGTGTGTGTGGGGGGGGGGGGGTCAGCCAGCCCAGCTTTTCGGTCCTTACCTTGTACCTCTTCTTACAGCCGGGGACGGGACACGCAAACGGCTTCTCCTCGCCCCCGTTCATGCACATGGAGCTGAGGATGGACTCGGAGCTGATTGCGCTTTCTGTGGTCCACGACTCGTTGCTGTCTGACTCCTCGTAGTCTACCTCCTCCTCGTCATACTCGCTGCCTGGGGGCGCACAGAACAGAAGACATTATTCAGCCCGCATTAAATACAGACAGCCAAGTTCCGAAAAGGCGAGAACACGTCTTGGGAATTTACCATTGGAAGAGTAATGAGTTGTGACTTTTTATTAATACTTCCCTCTGTTTTCGGTGGTGTTTTCACAGCGCACACGTCACTAAGGAAATTTATACTGTGTATGTGTGTGGGCGCGCGTGCCTGTGTGTGCATGTTTGTCAGAAGGCAGCGGTTGGCACAAAGAAAGAGATCATTAAATGGGAGTGATTCTCATTGCTCAGGCTGGGAAAAAGTGCTGTTTGCCAAATGTGCATTTTCCGCTCACACATAACGCACAAGCGCGCACATCCACATACCAAACTCTTAAAACATTTCAGGCACACACATACACACACACACACACGCACAAACAAGCCCGCTCACCCACACGCAGGCACAGATACGCGCGCAAAAAGGCCCAGTGACCCCCCACCAACACACAGGAAACGCTGCGCCTCGGCGTGAGGAAATGGATGGCACCCTGGCACATGTTGAAAGAGCGCGGCGGCACATAAGGTCAGACGTAACACTGCGTTTGTAACCATTTGGGCAGGAGTTGGACATCTGCTTCTAGGCTGTGCAGTGCACGGCCCCATGTGAATGCGCAGCGTGACAGCTGCTGTGTAATTAGCAGAGTGTTGACTGGTCTGCTCACTGCAGGAGCCACCAAACCTAAAAAGCACAAACACACACACAGACTGCGGCCCGCTTTGAGCACCTTCTCACTTCAGATACCAACTGGACTAATAACTCAAAAAACCTGAAGGTACAGTGGTAGGAAAAGTCAGAAAATGAGTTGTGTGGTTGGTTTTCTTTTATTTAAGTTGCCTTACCGAAAAAAGCAGCAGTGGTGTTCGCTTTGGAAATGAAAACCTGATAAACAAGCTCAGTTCAAGCTATATGCAGCTTCAAAACCGCACAATGTAGGTCAAGAAAGGAAAAAAAAAAAAAACAGATATAAAATCCTTTCTGCAAGGTTGTGTGGATTTGACTGTTGAGTTTTACAACATAACCGCTGTGAAAGAATCAGAAAATAATGATTATCTTATTTCTGTGTGAAAACTGTCACCGAAGACTACACCTGCTCCTAATTTTCCATCACCAATCGAACATCCGCTAGGCAGGCAGCAGATGGCAGCGTTCTGCAGGTAGCAAGCAGATTCAGATTTTCACCAGTGTGTAAATGATACATCCCCTTTTAACGTGTAGACATACAACATGATAGCATTTATTGTTTTGAAGTCGTGGTGTTAATCTTGAAGGGATGGACTCATTCAATTATGCATTTATTCATTCACTGCTTTTTCCAGGGTCCATGCCGAGGTTTATCCACCGCTAATGTATTTTTGAAGATATGGTACTGTGCAAAGGTTTTAGGGAACCTACAGTTTTGATTTTTTTCTTCAGCACTGAGATGGATTACATTTATAATGTCCATCTATACCCACTTTAAGAAAAGTCATGATATTTTGTTTTAGTTTCAGTCATCATGTCACATTTTCTTTTTGTTTCACAACTTTATTGGTTTTTACTTATATTTTAAACATATAGGGTCAAATACCTCTTAAACTCGAAGGGCATTTGGTGGAGCTGAAGCCTGCACCATATCCCCACAATCAGTGCCAATTAATTTAAGGACAAAAACCAAATTCCAGTTCTTAATTCAAGCTCTGTCCCTGCGATGGACTGACAGCCTGTCTAGAGTGTACCCTGTCTCTGGTCCAATGATCTCTGGGACAGGCTCCAACTTCCCTGTGGCCCTTAATTAGAATAAGCAGGTATAGAAAATGAATGAATGAATTCATGCTGTTGGACTCTATTTATTTATTTATTTGCAGACCAGCTCTGGATCATAATCATGACTAAAGTACACCATCATGAGAAACGCTCTTGAACCCGCCCCTCGGTAACCTAACTGTCCACCAGGTTTCATTTAAATTGGTTAATTTCTTTCTTTTTTTTGCATGATCCTGTTTAAATACAGAGACATGGAAACCTAGTTTAAAAAAAAAAAAAATCACATTTCTGTAAACTTTTTTTAAACCTCATTTTAAAATAATAATAATAAAACAAAACAAGTAACCACAGGAATGCAAATAAAGGGTTTGTTTTCCAACATGAATATTTTTAACCAACATATAGAATAACTGTAAATTATCCTAAAATATGCTTACATTGCCCAAAATTGGAGGTTCACTGGTCCTCAACTGTATCCATCAGATCCAAAAATTTCAGGGCTCAATATGCAGTAGTTTTAAGGAAATTACTGATGGACCCACTGACTGACAAACTCCACTACGCCAACACTTGAGTCTTTAAAGATCATTCAGGAATAAAACCACTGTCAAAAACCTGATTTTCAATCAATCAATTCAATCAATTTTTTTTTTATATAGCGCCAAATCACAACAAACAGTTGCCCCAAGGCGCTTTATATTGTAAGGCAAGGCCATACAATAATGATGTAAAACCCCAACGGTCAAAACGACCCCCTGTGAGCAAGCACTTGGCTACAGTGGGAAGGAAAAACTCCCTTTTAACAGGAAGAAACCTCCAGCAGAACCAGGCTCAGGGAGGGGCAGTCTTCTGCTGGGACTGGTTGGGGCTGAGGGAGAGAACCAGGAAAAAGACATGCTGTGGAGGGGAGCAGAGATCGATCACTAATGATTAAATGCAGAGTGGTGCATACAGAGCAAAAAGAGAAAGAAACAGTGCATCATGGGAACCCCCCAGCAGTCTACGTCTATAGCAGCATAACTAAGGGATGGTTCAGGGTCACCTGATCCAGCCCTAACTATAAGCTTTAGCAAAAAGGAAAGTTTTAAGCCTAATCTTAAAAGTAGAGAGGGTGTCTGTCTCCCTGATCTGAATTGGGAGCTGGTTCCACAGGAGAGGAGCCTGAAAGCTGAAGGCTCTGCCTCCCATTCTACTCTTACAAACCCTAGGAACTACAAGTAAGCCTGCAGTCTGAGAGCGAAGCGCTCTATTGGGGTGATATGGTACTACGAGGTCCCTAAGATAAGATGGGACCTGATTATTCAAAACCTTATAAGTAAGAAGAAGAATTTTAAATTCTATTCTAGAATTAACAGGAAGCCAATGAAGAGAGGCCAATATGGGTGAGATATGCTCTCTCCTTCTAGTCCCCGTCAGCACTCTAGCTGCAGCATTTTGAATTAACTGAAGGCTTTTTAGGGAACTTTTAGGACAACCTGATAATAATGAATTACAATAGTCCAGCCTAGAGGAAATAAATGCATGAATTAGTTTTTCAGCATCACTCTGAGACAAGACCTTTCTGATTTTAGAGATATTGCGTAAATGCAAAAAAGCAGTCCTACATATTTGTTTAATATGCGCTTTGAATGACATATCCTGATCAAAAATGACTCCAAGATTTCTCACAGTATTACTAGAGGTCAGGGTAATGCCATCCAGAGTAAGGATCTGGTTAGACACCATGTTTCTAAGATTTGTGGGGCCAAGTACAATAACTTCAGTTTTATCTGAGTTTAAAAGCAGGAAATTAGAGGTCATCCATGTCTTTATGTCTGTAAGACAATCCTGCAGTTTAGCTAATTGGTGTGTGTCCTCTGGCTTCATGGATAGATAAAGCTGGGTATCATCTGCGTAACAATGAAAATTTAAGCAATACCGTCTAATAATACTGCCTAAGGGAAGCATATATAAAGTGAATAAAATTGGTCCTAGCACAGAACCTTGTGGAACTCCATAATTAACTTTAGTCTGTGAAGAAGATTCCCCATTTACATGAACAAATTGTAATCTATTAGACAAATATGATTCAAACCACCGCAGCGCAGTGCCTTTAATACCTATGGCATGCTCTAATCTCTGTAATAAAATTTTATGGTCAACAGTATCAAAAGCAGCACTGAGGTCTAACAGAACAAGCACAGAGATGAGTCCACTGTCCGAGGCCATAAGAAGATCATTTGTAACCTTCACTAATGCTGTTTCTGTACTATGATGAATTCTAAAACCTGACTGAAACTCTTCAAATAGACCATTCCTCTGCAGATGATCAGTTAGCTGTTTTACAACTACCCTTTCAAGAATTTTTGAGAGAAAAGGAAGGTTGGAGATTGGCCTATAATTAGCTAAGATAGCTGGGTCAAGTGATGGCTTTTTAAGTAATGGTTTAATTACTGCCACCTTAAAAGCCTGTGGTACATAGCCAACTAACAAAGATAGATTGATCATATTTAAGATCGAAGCATTAAATAATGGTAGGGCTTCCTTGAGCAGCCTGGTAGGAATGGGGTCTAATAAACATGTTGATGGTTTGGATGAAGTAACTAATGAAAATAACTCCGACAGAACAATCGGAGAGAAAGAGTCTAACCAAATACCGGCATCACTGAAAGCAGCCAAAGATAACGATACGTCTTTGGGATGGTTATGAGTAATTTTTTCTCTAATAGTTAAAATTTTGTTAGCAAAGAAAGTCATGAACTCATTACTAGTTAAAGATAATGGAATACTCAGCTCAATAGAGCTCTGACTCCCTGTCAGCCTGGCTACAGTGCTGAAAAGAAACCTGGGGTTGTTCTTATTTTCTTCAATTAGTGATGAGTAGAAAGATGTCCTAGCTTTACGGAGGGCTTTTTTATAGAGCAACAGACTCTTTTTCCAGGCTAAGTGAAGATCTTCTAAATTAGTGAGACGCCATTTCCTCTCCAACTTACGGGTTATCTGCTTTAAGCTACGAGTTTGAGAGTTATACCATGGAGTCAGACACTTCTGATTTAAAGCTCTCTTTTTCAGAGGAGCTACAGCATCCAAAGTTGTCTTCAATGAGGATGTAAAACTATTGACGAGATACTCTATCTCCCTTACAGAGTTTAGGTAGCTACTCTGCACTGTGTTGTTATATGGCATTAGAGAACATAAAGAAGGAATCATATCCTTAAACCTAGTTACAGCGCTTTCTGAAAGACTTCTAGTGTAATGAAACTTATTCCCTACTGCTGGGTAGTCCATCAGAGTAAATGTAAATGTTATTAAAAATGATCAGACAGAAGGGAGTTTTCAGGGAATACTGTTAAGTCTTCTATTTCCATACCATAAGTCAGAACAAGATCTAAGATATGATTAAAGTGGTGGGTGGACTCATTTACTTTTTGAGCAAGGCCAATAGAGTCTAATAATAGATTAAATGCAGTGTTGAGGCTGTCATTCTCAGCATCTGTGTGGATGTTAAAATCGCCCACTATAATTATCTTATCTGAGCTAAGCACTAAGTCAGACAAAAGGTCTGAAAATTCACAGAGAAACTCACAGTAACGACCAGGTGGACGATAGATAATAACAAATAAAACTGGTTTTATTTGTTTGAAACCGCAGGAGACCACTTAATCATGTTTAACATAAAAGCAGATTTTCACCATTTTTATACCTAAAAACTTTGCACAGTACTGGGCGTTTTAAATTTCCCTGCAGATTCTCTCCACAGGTGAAATAAGTTGCATTCCTGTCGAGTTACAAACGGCTTCACATACTCGCCGCACTGTCTTGATTTTGATGAATACGCCGTCTACACTGCAGAGCCGGTGGGGCTCACCCACGTTCATCTCTTTCAACACCTCTATTTTTAAAATCGCTGCACACTTCAACGTGCGCGCGCACACACACCTGTCGTACCTGTAGGTGTGCTGCTGCGGAATGATGAGGAGGGGGTGATGGGGGGGGTGACAGGAGGCGTCAGGTTGCCGCTTGTGTGTCGAGGGGGTGTGGCCGTGCTGTTTCTAGACACCCCGCCCGCGATGGACAGCGACAGTTTGGGCGTGACCTTTTTCTTCATGGTCTCCTGCTCCCGGCGCGCTGCATCGGTCATGAATCTGAGAGCAGTGGCGGAGAGTTTGTGATGAACAAACAATCACACGTTCACAACTTAGTGAAACACAGCAGGTCATTCAAATCATTTTCTTATGTCGAGATCTGCACGTTCTCTTTCTTTCGTATGCTACGCGAGCCTGTTTTGGTTTGTTGAGACATCTCCGAGCTGCGGAGGGCGCCACCGCTTTAAATATACAGTCGTCACGAGGCTGTGCAGTAAATACAGATGACATTTACAACCTCGCCACTAGAACAATTACCACAGAAAACAAACCTCACTCTCTGTGTTTTACCGTTATCTTTCCCAACATTAGGTTTAGGAGTGATTTAACGGAGGATTAAGTGGGACATGAGACATTGGTTCACCGCAAAGGCCATAATTCTGAAACGCTGCCTTCGGCTGCGCCGTGGCAGCGAGGGGAGTCAGAGTGATTGTCCTCAGTGGTTTTCTGCGCTCGTCCACGGGTGAGTCACTGCTGTCTTGATGGGAAGAGATCAGTCATTTGAGCTGCTCCCTGCAAGCCACATGTGCACACAAGAGCACAGAGCTCCACTGGTGGAGCAATGGTGCCCTCTGTTAGCCGAGCGAGCGCCGCTCTGTGTACCTATTGATGTAGCTCAGGGCCAGATAGGTGGGCTGCTGCTGCTCCTGCTTCTCCAGGACCCGTGGATCTGTGTCTGAGAGTGAGAGAGAGAGAGAGAGAGAGAGAGAGAGATAAAGCACCATTAACTACGGAGGAAAACACTGTACGAATCCATCCAGGCCATTTTCACACCTGACAGTTTTGGCACAAGTTCAACAAACACTGGTGCACTCAGTTTAGTTCCTTTAATCTGGTGTCGAATTTCACTGCAGAGTTGAAAGAAAAATGGACCAGCCAAGGACTGTGTAGATGGTGGATGTTTTGCAACACACACATGCATACACACTTATTAGCGACAAGTGATACACTTCGAAAATCTGTTCTAAAGTACGTAATGTGAAGAAAAAAATAAAAATAAATAAAAAAATCGATGTTTCCTTTAGGTCTGCAGGAGCAGGGTCACTGGGCCAGGGTCATCCCTGGCTTGTTCGTCTTTCTTGATGGAACACACTGTGTTTCTCTAAGGGCACAACTAAACATCTGACCATGTTTTTACTATGGCAAAGGGCCTTAACATGGCTCTCGGAGTGTGTAAGGCAGAAGGCTCTGTGGGTATGTTTGCATGCTGGATCCGTTGGCGTCTCCTCCAGGTGCACGTTTTCTGCTTCAACTGTAATTAAATCTCTCTCTGCGTCGTATCTGAATCTTGGTGGTCCTTGCTCAGCAGTCTCATTTTCTGCTGACATCAACTCAAAAATTCCACAACACATAATACATACGACTACATTCTTGTTGACCCTTGAATCAATCAAAATGTACAATGAACCGATCAATGATTTGATTATAATGTAATAAATTGGCTTTGCTAAGCTCATTTCCCCCTTCTACTTCTGTGTCTTCAAACTCGCAAAAGTTCAAAGGCTGGTGTGAGTCGGTCACGAGCGGTCGCGGGAATGTTAACTTTGCAACGTAAATCAACATGTCCGATCGTGGTAGAATGTACGTCAGATACACGTATCTGTTTGAACGTCGCATTCGTTGCACAATTTATTTATACTGTTATACGGATCAAAACAGGAAACTTGTGCTATGCTAACAACAGCTGCCTTCTGCACTTTCTGCTACTGCATTGCGCTTTTTTTTGTGCCCTTGATTTTTTTTTATTTTATTTTACTATTTATAACCCACCCCCTTCTAATCATAACCATAATGAAAGAGTCTCACTTCCCATAACCATAACACCCCCCCTCCGACCCGGTCATCCTGCATTTCATGCCCCCATCATGAAATAAATTCATGCTCCTGTCACGAAAAGCGGCCCATTTTTGTGATGATATCACAAACCCATAGATTAAATGACTTTTCGGAATGCCACGACGAACTGCCCTGAGGCTGGGTTGCACTGTATATAGTGTGTGGCGCTGCCCCCAGTGGTAAACAAAGGCCAAGCAGAGGCCATTCAAACATGCTTCAGTACAACAGCAAAAACATGAAGAAGGTCCCTGTGTTTTCATGAAACATGCATTTGAAGGTCAGGCTGATTCTAATTCATCCATCAAGGCAGTGAGCTGTTAGCTATGTGCTAGCTGCGGCCAGCTAACAGGCTATACCGCCTAATATGAGAGAATATGACTCATGATATGGCGGAGCTTCTGTGCTCCAGTGTTTCCACCGAGTGAAATTTTAGTATTATTTAGTATGGTTAATACATGTACTACTAATTAACGGGGTGCGTGCTGGTCATAATTTTTATTATTCACATCAAAGTCACCTGTTGAAAGAACCTCCGCCCAGTTTGCAAAAAGTTAATCGCTGACCCGAACCCAGGTCGGCTAGCCTGTTAGCCTTATGTAGCTTGGTGACTTTGAGGTAGGTGAGCACACGTGAGTTTTGGGCAATTCTATAGTAATGGAATTACAACAGCAGCAAAATCTGGACATACTGCATCTAACCACTACAGATTAGGTCAGATTGTAATTCCGTTACCGTAGAATTATTCATGCCCAGGTCACACAGGTCCTGCCTGTAATCCACCCTTTTAATCATTTATTCGCTGGCCGGGAATTAGGCGGAGTCAGAGACCGAGAGACACCCCGCTTAAGCTTTGAACCTGCTCTTTTGAAAACTATGGGTGACATAAGATACCACATTTTGAGCTCTCTGTGTCATCATTCCATGACCTGCAGTAAGTCAGGTTAAACTCTGATGGCTGGGTTTTCTTCTGTATTCCTCCGTCTTAGGATAACATCCCAAATAACATCCAATGAATGAGTGTCTGTCAGGCCACGTGACTTCATGTTTACACCTCTGCTTCATTTGAAAAGAGTCAGTGTGTGAATACGAGCCGAGCTACAAAAGAAACCCAACCATCTACCAAATTCCCCCCAAATGAAGCTATAAAAACCCGTCGAGGCCTAATCGTATGCCTCGTTCTCCTCACACTCCGCTCTGTAGCGTCTCGGCGGAGCCTGCAGATGCATTCATAACCTGCGGATTATTAACGCGCACCCCCAAGACCCCCTCTAATTTACGACCAATATTTTCCCTTAAATGACCCGAAGCTGCTCAATCAGGAGTAAATTCTGAATGTCGCTGAGAAGTTATTCGCCCCTCGGTGAAGGACTGACCTGGAGATGATGAATGTGCACAACGTAGTACAGAATGCGCACACGTTTTCCAGTTGACTTGCAAAGTCAGTAACACTACAGTAGGCAACTTCCAAGGCCTGAGGGAAGCAGTATTACTTCAAAAGCCCCGCCTCCCACCACCCTGTAAAACAGGAGCTGTGAGCACGACGCTCTGTGGGTGGAGGATCCATGAGCTACTAGTGCCATCAAGTGTTCAACGAGGGAATTTACAAAAGACTCCAATGCCAACCCCCTCAAAAAAAAAAAAAAAAAAGCCACAACTGTGGGTTTGTGCTTACAGCGTGCATGTTTAAGTCTGTGTATAGGCATAATTACAGCTGCATATGTAATAGCTAGCAGATGTATCACAATCCCAATGTGATGATCCAAGAACTCAATCACCTCTATGCGACAATTAGCAACACAGTCCTGGGTGCTCCTTCCAATTTAGCCCAAGTACGTGTGAGTGAGTGTGAGAGAGTGCACGTGCATGTGCGCATGTGTGTGTCGGCATGTTGGCGTTGTCAAAGGCCTTTGGTTTTCAGGCTTTCACACCTCATAATTAAAAAAGAATGCAGACTTCCCACAGTGCAGGAGAACACCAAGGAGATCAGCAAACAAGAAAACAACCTTAAAAAGGAAGAAGAAAGAAAGAAAAAAACTCCACACTGCTGCCGTAGTGAACACGCGAGTGTGCGTAAGGACACTTGGCGCTGAAAAGGAGAGCTAAGAAAATGGAGGATAGCTGCAGAATGCAGGTGGTCCCAGTGGTGGTCTGCAACAGGCTTTTATAGCTTCAGCCTTAATCATCTGACCTGCTGCTGAGATGTGGAGACCAGAGCGCGCCGTGCACATAAATACACACATGCACCTCGACCAACACCACTGACGAGTCACGAGACCGGATAGCTGCATGATCAACATGCATGAAGCGAATCTGGTGAAGCTTGGTTTGTTTGTTTTTTCGAGTAGTAAATAAAGACGCACACAAAGTAGCAGCAGACCAATCAAATGCATCCGAGATGATCGACCTCGGCTGATGCCTTCTTTCATGATGCCAATAATAACATTTAGAGTCACATTTGACAAGTTGGCCCGTCAGTGTGGCTTCTGCAGAACAGTACTCGGGTTCCCGCATGTGTTAATTTACATGCACATGGTTGCCTTAAAATAGTGACAATGAGTGTTGTGAAACAGATGGAAATTTACCAATAATGGATGTACAGTATTGTACACATTACTGGATGTAACGCACTTAAATTAACATTTATTCAATAATAAATGTTAATAGGAGACCATAGTCTCGTTTGAACCTTCTGTGATATGGCAGGATTTGACCACTTACGGGGACCTCCATTTAATATATACACGGCATAACTTCACACGGATAAATGGTGTACAGTTTTGTTTTTGGCTGCAATCACCGAAGCAGTCGCGAAAAGTTTTTTTTTTTCTTCAGTTCCCGGTGGAGAAGAAAAGGCAAGGACGTAAGAGACATCATGTCGGTAAGCGTTAGCCTACACAGCTAACCAGAGTAGCTCTGTTCTCTCGCCTGCAAAATCGCCTCGACACATTTGTGCTCCGGATCATAAACACATGTCCACTTTCCCACCACATCGTCACATTTTCTTTGCATTTTCACTTTGTGTGTAATTTGCTCAAAACCTCATTGAAAACACTGTGGTTTGTACACTGGAAGTAGAGAAATTACATCATATGCATCATATTTTACCACTTTATCCCCAGTCCCCAATTAATTATTATACAGATTACAATAACAATAAAAAATGCATAATATTCATGTAATAAACGTAATAATGGCAGTCAAACGCTAAGACGCGTACAACTGCAAGACAAAACAGGAAGCGCATCTTTGGAATTATAATCTGGGATGTGCAGTTTTGAGGATTTTAATTTAGGATGAGGTAAGTGTGCTGGTGGAAACAGACTAAGCCAGGTGCACGATAAGAGGGAGACCTCTGGAGTAAATGTTTCCCGGCTTTACGACTTCCGCTCAATGGAGCAGGACAGGAAGCTAACACGCTGCCAACCCCGCCGCTGGATTAGCAGAGCACAGACACGTGCACAGTAAGCTTTGTGTATATGCATTTGCAGTTCTTTTAATTGCTGAAATCTACGTATTGATTGCACGGTGCACGCTGTTGGGCTGCTCTGTGTGTGTGTGTCTTTGTGTTCTGAAACATTTCAGGGTCCCCACAGTCTATAAATATTACCCCAATTAGTGTTTATGTCATTAACCACAGTGACCAATCAACAACAGCTTTGCTCATTTCAACACACACATCCATCTCTCAGAGGTGGCACACTGCTGCCCCCTGTTGAACAAAAAACCCACTGTATGCATGTATCCCACTGTAACCCACTGTATCCCGGCCCGTGGAAGTGTTGAAACCAGGACAAGAATGTGTGGCGTGTTTTGCAGGCTGCTAATGAAGCCACAGAGAGCATTTTAACGTGTTTCTAGAGCAGCAGGCAACCGGATGGAGGAAGAGGGGAGGAGGAATAGAGGGAGCAAAGAGGGTAAATATGGAGGGGGTGAGAGGAGGAGAAGGCAAACGTCTCTGTAATTACACTTCCCAGTGCTTGGTGGGGGCACTTGGGCCCTTCAACTTCCGCAAAGGCATCCGTCTGTGTGTGTGTGTGTGAGAATGTATGCTGAGAGAGAGAGACAGATTGCAGTTTCTAGTTTGGGATGCCAGCCCACTAATTGCATCACTTACACCCATACAGGTCAATTAGGAAGTACGGTAAAAACACACACTTGCATACAAAAAAATAAATAAATCACATCCGTGCCTATTCCTGTGTCACACCTCGGAACAGTGGTTAGAAAGAAAAAAAAAAAATCTAGCAATGCAGAAAAATGCAAAGACAAATTCCAGCACTCACCTGCCACATTCATCATTTTGTAGACAATTTGAGATAATCACCAACCAGAAGGATGCGGTGGAGTGTGTGTGCCTGCACAAAGCTGGAGTTTTGACTGTGGAGAACATTTGCATTAAATTTCAGCGGGATATTATTGTATATGCGGTAACTGAAAGGGTGAACGAGATCAGTGTGTTCCTTTCTGACAATGTGACTGAAATACTAGGGGAGCTATGACCACTACCTGTGCACTCTCCCCGCCCCCAATGACTAAGCCAAACCAACTGTTTTTGGTTCCTTAAACGACCCCAAAACACAATCAGGATGTTCCCAAAAATAAAAAAAAAAGCTTCAAACCAGTTATCCAAGATGATGTCCAAGATGGCCACCAAAATAGGGTTTTTTTTTTCACTAAAACACCTTTAAAGAACATATAAACAACTTAAATATCACAGAGATTCAATGGGAAGACCAATGCAGGTCACAGCAAACTCATTTGCGTCTAAATTCATTCATGGGTTTAAGATTCAAAATGGCGTCCAAAATGGCCACCAATAGACCCTTAACATTAAAATACATAGTAGGAACAAACAACAGACTTAATAATATCAGAAATCATTGGTGTTTTAGTGAAAAAAAAAAAAAAACAACAACTATTTTAGCAGCCATCTTGGATAACTGGGTTGAGGCCAGTTTTTATTTTTGGGAACATCCTGATTGTGTTTTGGGGTCATCTAAGGAATCTAAAAAAGCTGGTTTGGTTTAGTCCTGGGTCGGGGGGGGGGGGGGGGGGGTGCAAAGGTAGTGGTCGTAGCTCCCCTAATAAAATGGAGACTGAAAGCAGGCAGGACGCTGCAAATTTCATTCACACAAATCCCAAGACAAATATATTTGCCCGACACAACCATTCTTGTGAGAATAAAGGACTAATTAAAACAACTTGTGTTGCTTCATCATATAAAATAACTTTGCAAATTTGTTTTTTTTTCCCAAGGTGGAAGGAGGACAAACATTTCAGTTACTTCTAGTCAACTTCATACACATTTGGAACAAAGGTCAACATGAAGCACGGCCCAATGGCCCGTGGCCACATAAAGTTGCTCTATGGCCAACAAATTTCTGGTCTCCTGTGGCCACCATGCTGCAAGCCTTCACAAACACAACAGTTAACCAACAACTCCAACTCCTGCACTGACACAAACACCCCAGTCTGTTGTACATTTGAGTTCAAAATGCTACAAAAATAGAACAGTACAGTAATGATGATACTGTGAGCCAACAGTAATTATTTCTGGTGCACTAATAACTACTGATAGTATATGAGTGCGTCCAATCAGAAGTGATTGGAAGCAGAACGTTAAATAGCTGGATGTTCTGCAGTGTGCACTGGAGAAGTCGAGCTCATTTTTTCCCCTCCCAATCGGACACAATGTTTTCAGGAAACACTGCATCACAGTTACGGTGCATAGCTGCACCCCGGTGAAATTCCATTGTTTGAAAACACTCAGATGGAACAACAATTTGAAAAAGCTGGAGGGTCTAGAGAGCTGAAACCTTCAGAAACTACACTAAATACTGAACGCTGAGTGAGAACTGCTGTGAATATTTACTGCAGATGGTAAATTCAAATGTATGACGCAAAACACAATTAACAGATACCAATCAAAAATCAATGTCAGACACTGATACACGGACATCTGAATCGATCTAAATATATATGAAGTGGTCTGTTATAAAGGTTATAAAATGGTTGAGTTATTCTTTTTTTGCTGTTACCTCCACATCTTGAAGCCCCTGTTAAAGTTCAAAGGTTGGTGCGAGGCTGCGGTAAGACTGGTCACAAGAAGGATAACTTTGTGAGGTTAAAAACAAAATCAACAGTGGTAGGCGGTACAACAGATAAATGTATCCATATGAACTTTATGTTTGGTTTACAAGTTGCACAAAATACTGTCATAGCGATTCAGAACAGGAAACGCTTTGCTATGTTACTGTATGAGGTGCTGCCCTCAACGGTCAACATTTAGCAAAGAATTGCATCGGATTTCATCATATCTCATTGAAGTGTTTTATATAAAGCATGACTCCAGAACTGTATAGTAGCCCATGTATCTAGATAAGTAGAATTTTGTAAGTGAGAGATATATAACCATAACAACACTGTAATTGAAAGCAGCAACAGCAACACTGGAAAGACTTTTACTGTGAAACTGTGTTATTGTGGCTGGCAAATGTTATATAATAGCACTTTAACCGATTTATTCTGGATTCTGCTACTGTTTTCTTAAAACCAGACAGTTTTGCCTCCTAAACTCGTGTAAACTAAGTGTTCATGAGCTTAACAAACAGGTCAAGGCAAAACACACACACACACACACACACACACACACACACACACACACACACACACACACACACACACACACACACACACACACACACACACACACACACACGGCAGTGTGTTGCTTCTATTATCCGGACAAGAGGCTCCCCCTGCCGACCTAAATGTGATACAGCAGCCCTGAGTCTTTAAAAAAAAAAAATCACAACAGTGGGAGGGGTATTCAAGACAAAGTTTGTACAATACTCTGCACAGTTAAGCGTAATGTTGGAAAAAGTGAATCGCTAATAACAGAGACAGTAAAATCAAAAGCCACTGGTGTGCAGAAAAGGTTGAGCAGGAAGGAGAAGGAAGCAAACAGTGTTAAATATAAAGGTAAGCATCATTTTTTTTTAATCAATGTTTGTGACGATCGCTAACAAATTTATTTCTTTGAATAAATGAATTAACCACAATCATTTTAACATGTTATTTATTAAGAATAAATGTACAACCCCAATTCCAATGAAGTTGGGATGTTGTGTGAAATGTAAATAAAAACAGAATACGATTTGCAAATCCTCTTCAACATATGTTCAACTGAATACACCACAAAGACAAGATATTTAATGTTCAAACTGATAAACTTTATTGTTTTTGAGCAAATATTTGTTCTTTTTGAAATGGATGCCTGCAACACATTTCAAAAAAGCTGGGACAGTGACAACAAAAGACTGGGAAAGTTGATGAATGCTCAAAGAACACCTGTTTGGAACATTCCACAGGTGAACAGGTTAATTGGAAACAGGTGAGTGTCATGATTAGGTATAAAAGGAGCATCCCCAGAAGGCTCAGCCGTTCATAACCTAAGATGGGACGAGGATCACCACTTTGTGAACAACTGTGTGAAAAAATAGTCTAACAGTTTAAGAACAACATTTCTCATGGTTCAATTGCAAGGAATTTAGGGATTCCATCATCTACAGTCCATACTATAATCAGAAGATTCAGAGAATCTGGAGA